>NC_089874.1:92190000-92811875 GCF_040182565.1 Anser cygnoides
CAGCTCACATGACCGTGTTTCTCTCCTCTCTATAGATTTGTAGCCTCTCATATTTTGAATATCCTGCAACTGATCTAGGCCTGTGATTTTTCTTTAATCATGGTATATTTTACTGCTCTTCCTTTTTTGTGCAATTGTTAAGTTTTGCCTAAAGGTTTTTGTGAGCAATTAAGAGTGATGAGTGCAGAAGCACTATGAGCTTGTACAGTAAGTTTCACCCTCCTTTTCATTTGTTGCATTCATATGACAATACAGCCCAAAATCACAAAGCTGTTTGAACATTTCACCCAATCTGTAAACAAGAGGAAGATGAAAAAACACCTTTTGTCTGAAGAAATAATTATCTACTATTTCTCACTCTTTGTGTACATCTCTAGTGGTTCATTAGGACTGATACCCGATGACTGATGCTTCAGTCTGGCGTAGTATAAATAATGATTTAAGTTACACTGAGAACAGCTGATTCATACATATTTCTTGCATTCTTAGAGGCCTTAAGCTGATGAAGATTTCAAGAGTCACAAGGAATGTGTGTCTTTTATTTTACTCTAAATTAGTTTTCCCACTGACTACTTGGCTTGCTGTAAGTGACCACTACAGCAATTTTGGTGACACATCTTCAGGTGAGCTCACTGAAGGTGACAAATCAAATGTAAAGAGCACACAGAACTCTGCAAACTGGAATGCATCAAGAGGGATACCACTCTACATCATCATTCAATGGATAAGAATTTAGTTTGAAGGTCACACCCAGAGAGTGGTTGCTAATAGCTCTATGTACGGTGACAAGTGGTGTCCCTCAGGGGTCTGTATAGGGACCAGTACTGTTTAATATTTTTATCAGTGAAAAAGACAATGGGATTGAGTGCACCTTCAGCAAGTTTTTGATGACACCAAGCAGTTCATAAAAGAGAAGGAAGGGATGCTGTCCAAAGGGACCTGGACAAGCTTGAAAAGTGGGCCCATGTGAGCATAATGAGGTTCAACAAGTCTAAGTGCAAGATGCTGCACCTTGGTCGGGACAATCCCAGACAGGAGTACAGACTGGGTGAAAAACTCATTGAGAGCAGCCCTGGGGACTTGGGGTTCTGGTGGATGAAAAGCTTGACATGAGTCAGCAGTGCATGCTTGCAGCCCAGAAGGCCGACTGCATCCTGGGCTACATCACCAGACAAGTGGCCAGAAGGTCGAGGGAGATGATTACCTCCCTCTGCTCTGTCCTCATGAGAACCCACTTGGACTATTGCAGCCAGATCTGGAGCCCCCAACCCAAGAAAGATGTGAATCTGTTTGAGTGGGTTCAGAGGAGAGCCATGAAGATTATCAGAGGGCTAGAGCGCCTCTCATGAAAAAAAGGCTGAGAGAGTGATGGGAATGTTCAACCTAGAGAAGAGAAGGATCTGGAGAAACCTTTTCAGCTTTTCAGTATTTCAAGGTGTGAGTGGGGGGCTTATGAAAAACGATGGAGATAAACTTGCTCGGTTAGACAATGACAGGACAAGGCTGAATGGTTTTAAATTAAAAGAGGGGAGATTTAGATTAAATATTAGAAGGAAATTCTTTACTCTGGAATTCTTTACACTGGAATAGGTTGCCCAGAGAAGTTGTGGATGCCCCATCCGTGGAGGTGTTCAAGTCCAGGTTAGATGAGGCTATAAGCAACCTGATCTAGTGGGTGGCATCCCTGCCCATGGTAAGGGAGGTGAAACTAGATGATCTTTAAGTTCCAACCCAAGCCAATTGTATGATTCTATGATCCTTATACTAGCACACAGATTTTAAGTAACTTTCTGTGAGATGGAGTTGCATCCTGAGTCTGAAATTAATACTCTTTGGGCTTCGGGACCTTTAAATGACTAGAGAATACATTCTCTAGGAGGTAAGTGGTACTAGTCATATAAACGTACCAAATATCCATACCATTTTTTCCATTTAAATAACTTCATGCATTTAATTTAAGGTAAACCATCATGTTGTTTTGAAGAATTGTTGTTTTTTCATCCTTTATCTTGCCTCAGTTCTTTCAAACATGGTGACATTTGTTCTTCAGTTAATGGTTTGGAGGATGTGTCATAATCTTGACTGCCACAGAGAAGACCTACTGTAAGCATCTCATCATGTTCTATACATCAATTTGTGTTTTTTCAAGAACACCTGTAGAGGACTTTGAAAGTCACTGATTTGACAACCTAGAATTTAGTTTAGTGATTGTGTTTTATATTTATAGTTATAACGTGACCTTCATATTTCCTGGAGAAACTTCTGATGGCTCTCTAGAACATCAAAATTGTTCTTATTTTATTGGCTGTATATCTATTAACAGTTAATGAGTTAACGTTTTTCATCCCTGTAATTTGACTGTGGTGGTATCCCTATAAATAATTTAAACAAAGTACACATAATCTTTTTGACTATCTTTACTCTTAACTTTCTCCATTACGACTGTGTAACTTCTACAGCTTATACCAAAGCCAAGCCCAATTTCAAGGCCTTAGAGTCAATCATTAACTCAATTTTTATCATTGGCATATAATCCCTTTCTTCTGAGATCTTGTAATTATCATTTCTGCACAAATAAATAAAAAGCTGCATATACCCTTTGTTCATAGGTATATATTTTTATATGTGTTGTACATTTCATGTTTTGAATTTAAGTCATGTAATTCACCCTCACTACAGCTATTTCTTCATGTCTGTGCTGCTTCTTCTCCATCCTTACCAGAATATGAGATATGTGGCATTTATGTGACTTATCTGCATGTGTGCAACTATCTAGATGCTTGTATTTCTTATAGGCTTTTTTCAGTATTTTCATTTGCTCCTAAGGAGTCCTGTGCGTTCATTCTATTCTGTTTTCATTCTCTGGTGTCTGGCCATCTATAGTTAAAAGGTTTTCATCTGTCTCCAAAGAATAATCCCATTAAAATTTTTTTTTAACTTGTCATCTTCATCTACTAATGCACAGTTTTACGAGCAGCAGCTGAAATTCCCATTCATCTTTGGTGTTCTCTCATGAAAGCTTTCAGTTTGAATGGGATTCCTTTCAAATAACTCACACATTTCAAATAAGTTGGAGACTTATGATCACCAAGTGTTATTTTTCTATTGGATTCTCGTTCTCTTTCAGTCCCATGTATATTTGCAAGTGTTCAACCTTATAAGTTGCTGGCCATCTGCATCCTTCAGATCCTGCAGACATTAACATCATGTAGCTCTTTCCATCTGGCTATTCTCTCAGAAATGTTTCCATTTCAAAATCAACTGGAGATGCTCTTCTAACTGCATTTGCCAGTTGAGCTTTCCTTTGACATCCTGCCTTGTAACCAGAAAAATATTCTTTAACTTACCTTCCAAAAATCAAATTAATTTTTTGGATCCCCAATGTTCTTCTTGTCGCTTAGATTGTATACACACACTAAAGAGGGTAGCTCTCTTAGAATATCTATAACAGCAAATCCAGTCAAAAGGAATGCCTCATTACATTAGGCATTACACAAATGCAGTAAAATGACAGCCCTTGAACCCAATTTTTCAATCTACATTCTCCTTTTGAGAACACTGACATGTCACCTATCAACAGAAATCAATATAGAACCATCAGAAAGAGGACCAATATGGGAACCTTTTACATTTCAAAGAAGGTGACTAAATGATAGCATATTTGTATCCTTAATTGTTTGTTTAATGGACAAATTATCACTTGGAATTTCTATCTGCAGTTTAATGTCTTAGTTCAAACATAACATAGCATCATTAAGCATTTAGTTTTGTTGCATTCTTCCTGTTAATTCTAAGCCTAAGATACCGGATAAAAAACATGGTTGATTTAATTATTGTGAATAGATAATGTCCAGTTTTTAATCACATCTACTGTATGTTTCTCTCATCAACAGATCAGAAGGGGAAAAACTACTCTATCTTTTCTTTCTTCCTTTAATATTCATTACCTTCCAACTTAAAATATTATTCATCAAATATTCATCAAAGTTTAACATATTCATCAAAATATGGTAAGAGCATTGAATTTCCCATTTTTTCAACTTTTCTTTCATCTGTATGGTAAACAATTTTTTTTTGATGCACACGACTGCTCTACTACTTTATAAACAGTGAAAATTAATCTCTTTTACTCTTTGCTGAATTCTTTCAGTAAACTGAGGAACATCCAGGAGGTTGAGATGAAAAACTGATTTTCATTTTGTGATCTCAGTAAAATAACCTCCTTAATCACACATTAACAAATCACATGTAATACAATAAATATTCCCTACATTATGAGTTTCAGCATTATATCACCAGGCTGAAAGTCAACACATACCATAAAATTCAGGTTAGAACTTTAGAAGGGGAGGGGAGAGGATAAAGCAGAGCAATCTAAGTGTCCAAGTCTCTTTAACTCAGAAAAGCACAAATGCTTAAAACAGCACACATGCCAGGTAAGTAACTGCTTGCCACTCGGGGGAAAGCAGCAAAGATGGTACCCAAATTCAAACTCTAAAAATCCATGAGTCACACTCTTTCTCTGCTTTCCTAAAGGAGTAAATAACTCCTTCATTCCTGGATACTTGGTAAAATACAAGCAAATCTAAAACTTTTAAGCTATTGTATGTTCGCATATCTTATGGAAGCATATTTGCTTGCTTTTCACACAACTCCACTTTCTCTTATTTTCTCAAAATAAGCACTACTCCTAATATTTGCCTAAAGGCTTAATTTTTAATGGTTTAGTGGAGAACAGAGAGAAGCCAGGAGTAAGGGGGAAGGAGAGAAGCATCTCACACATGGTGTACTAGGTAACTCAGGGAAAAGCAGCTTTTGTGAATAACCGCAGCAGGTTTTATTCCAGAAATAAACTAACCTAAAGTTCATTAACCACTCCATGCCACGCAATAAAATTAAAGACAAGGGACACTCTGTGATGAAGGACAAACCATCATAGAAACTTTTTCACGTTAGCAAAGTGAGTGTGGGAAGCCTTTCAGCAGGTTCCTGAGGATCTGAATGAAAGAGGGACTCTCCAGCCTTCAGACAGGAAAAGGATATTTCCTTGGAGCATACAGCTATATATCTCAACCATCTGACATCTACTGGACATCAAGCCATGCTTGCAAGGCACACCAAATGATAGCAGCAGTATTTCTATTGACCAAAGACAATGAAGCTTAGAGGAAGAAGGTATCATTCTTTCTATGAGGCTAGAAAATACATTTCTGTTACTACATTCTCATGCCTCAGTTTTTGCAGTAAAAGCTTTTGATGGTGCAAAGAGTAAATGAATTTAAGTCAACAGGGAGAGAAATGGAGTAAATATCTGTTGTCAAACTGTCACGTATGCCACAAATATGCCTCAGTAGGATGACATTTGTATTGACTTATAGTAATCAACACATAGTTGTACAGGGGCCATTCATAAAACTTAAATGTTGCTCAAATACAGTTTCAAAATATACTTGTGATACGCTGTAAGATTATTGTTGTGGTTTAACCCCAGCAGGCAGCTCAGCACCACCAAGCTGCTCACTCACTCTCCCCAGGTGGGACAAGGGAAAAATAAAAGTGCAAGAACTCAGCAGTTGGGATAAAGACAGTTTACTAGGTAAAGCAAAGTCCTCGTGCACAAGCAAACCAAACCAAACCATTCACTACTTCCTATCGGCATGCAGATGTTCAGCCACTTCCAGGAAAGCAGGGCTCATCACACATAATGGTTTCTTGGGAAAACAAACTCCATCACTCCAAATGTTTCCACCTTCGTCCTTTACACAAGGTTTTATTACAGAGTATGATGCCATATTGTGTGGAATTTCTCACTTCAGTGTTTGGTAAAATTATGGAGAAGATTATTCTGGGAGTTACTGAAAAACATCTAAAGGACAATGCAGTCATTGGTCAGAACCAACATGGGTGCACTAGGGGAAGGTCATATCTAACAAACTTAATTTCCTTTTACAACGAGATCACCCAGCTAGTTGACCAAAGGAAGCTAGTTGATGTAATCATTCTGGATTACAGTAAAACTTTCAGTACTCTCTCTCCTCCTAGACAAATGACCAGAATAAAGTTAGATAAAAGCATAATAAGATGGGGGAACAATTGGCTGATGTGTTGGGTCCAGAGGGTTCTTGTAAATGGGGTTACATCAGGCTGGTGACTTGTCACTAGTGGGGATCCACAGGGCTCTATTTTAGCACCAGCCCTCTTCTATGTTTTTGTAAAAAGTTGGATGAAGGAACTGAGGTTTTTTTGAGCAAGTTCATGGATGATACCAAATTGGGTGGAGCTGTTGGCTCCATTAAGGGTGGTGAGGTCCTGCAGAGAGATGTGGACAAATGAGAGGACTGGGAAATCACCAACAATATGAAGTTTAACAAGAGCAAGTGCCAGATGCTGTATCTAGGATGGGGCAACCCTGACCTTACATACAGTTTGGGGTACAAGAAGCTGGAAAGCAGCCCTGTGGAAAGGGATCTGAGGTTTCTGGCTGATGGCAAGTTGTATATGGGTCAACGGTGTGCCTTGGCAAACAAAAGGGCCAATGGCATCCTGGGGTGCATCAGGCACAGCATTGCTAGCCGGTCAAGGGAAGTGATTGCCCTGCTCTACTCTGTGCTGGTGCAGCTTCACCTTGAGTACTGTGTGCGGTTTTGGGCACCACAGTATAAGAAAGATATAAAACTGATAGAGTGTCCAAAGGAGGGCAACAAAGATGGTAAAGGGTCTAGAGGGGAAGACGTATGAAGAGTGGCTGAAGTCACTTGGATTGTTTAGCCTGGAGAAGAGGAGACTGAGGGGAGGCGTCATCATGGTCTACACGGGGGGGAGTGGAGAGGCAGGCACTTCTCTCTTTGGTGACAGAAATAGGACCACAGGGAATGGCTTGAAACTGCAGTTGGGGAGGTTCAGGATGGATATCAGGAAAAGGTTTTTCACCAAGAGAGTGGTTGGGCACTGGAACAGGCTCCCCAGTGCAATAGTCATGGTCCTGAGCCTACTGGTGTTCAAGAAGTGTTTGGACAATGCTCTCAGACACATGGTCTGATCATTTATTTTGTTTTCTTTTTGGGTAGGCCTTTGGTGACCCAGGAGTTGGGCTTAGTGATCCCTGTGGACCCCTTCTAACTTGGATATTCTATGATTCTATGATGCCTTTGGCCACTCTGGGTTACCTGTCCTCTCTGTGTCCATTCCCAGCTCCTGCTGCATCCCGAGCCTCCTTGCTGGCAGGGCAGCATGAGAATTTGAAAAACCCTTGGCTCTGTGTATGCACTACTCTGCCACAACTAAAACACTGTGGTGTTATCAGCATTATTCTCACCTGAAATCTAAAGCACAGAATCATACAAACCTCTGTGAAGAAAATTAACTGTCCCAGGCAAAAACATGATAATTAAGCATAAGGTTAAATGTATGAAATTTAAAACTGTTTAACAAAAAGTGATTTCTGACACTGAGTTGTGATCCAGTATAAATTCAAAGTAGCTATACAAATTTTAACATGTACTACACTGTTTTCTGCTTCATCAGCTGACTGCACATACTTAAGCTAAAGTTATACCTTGACTGATAATCTAAATGTTTTTAATATCAAAATACTGAAAAACTGTCAACACACATATCTTTTAAAACACCACAAAATAAGGAAATAAATGTTATACAAGGGATACAGCTGTGAAAAAATAACAAGCTCTGATGTCCTTGGTTGTGGGTCCTACATTGCATTTCACTTTTTATTATTTAATGCAGGCATGTCTCTAGTTCTTCAGACTTGCACCTGTTTCACACTCCTTTGAGTGAGAGCAGATGAGGACCATCAAGTTAAAACACTCATGTATTCATGTATTTTAGTGTTCTTTCTTTTCAGACAGAAGGCTTTATTTCTTTAAATATGACATTCACCTTTTAGTGCATTTATTACAAGGCTGACATTTTACAGTTTTTTTCCATCAGAATCAAGCACCACAAGCATTACCTTTTATTGAAGCCTTTGAAAGCATTTATCTGAGTTAGAGATTTTTAAGGTTACTTATCATTTAGGTGTGGTTTTGGCTTGTAAAATTTTAATTCTTTTTACTCAGAAAAGTTTTATATGATATACAAGATGTAACAGAAAATTCTCCCAAACAACAACACTGTTTTGTGACTTAGAATAGGGAAAGAAAAAGATGTTGTGTGTGTGTGTGTTTATGTTGTTTTTTATTTAAGCTTTCTGAGCTAGAAAGGAAAATACGGATTTCACTCTGAGTGAAAAGGAGCCAGAAACTCTTCTTCTCCCATTTTAATTTGTTCAAAAAACCCCTCAGTTCTGCTACTCTGTCACTAATAAGAGTATAAGATAAGTTGAGGAAAAGGATTTGGCAGTAGGAATAAGACAAGGAGTCCCGCTGCATCTTTCCTTACTGATGATCTCAGGACAAAGGTTATAATCCATTTGCTCCTCATGTTGTTGACACCACAAGTTCTCCTGATACTAATGCTCCAGAGTATCATAAGAGCATTTGCTATGAAGAGCACTTTTTTCCCGGTCATATCTGTCATTACTAACAAACCCAGGTTTTCTTTTCCAAGCCATTCAACACATAACAGAGAGCAGAAAAACACTGAGCACCTGTTTTTTAGTCTTCCAAAGGGAAAAACAGATAGGCAGTTGGTTTTGCATGAACAATGGTTTAGCTCCATTGAATTTTTTGCACGTAATAGCCATTTTAGCTGTTAGATGTATAAAATGCTACTTGGCTTCCACCTTTGTTTTTTTCCTGTTTATGAACTCCTAAGAGCTAAAGAAATTATTAACATTTAACAAGAAAGAGTTGTGATAATGTTACTCATTTTGCAGTAGATTTTAAAGTAACTGTTAATTGCGGGACAAAACAACCTGCTGGGGTTATAGTGGAATCAAGAGTGCCAAAGAACACACAATTTACTTGTCTTTTTCCAATTACACAAAAGTTGTAACTTCTTTCCCAGAAGAACCACCAAACCTTTCTCCAAACACAAAATGCTGCATAACACTCGGGTCTACTTGTCGTTTGATTAACACAGTTAGGAACACAACTTGGGTACAATGTCCCTAAGCAATCCATAACACACAGTATTCATGAGGAACACTGTGGCTGTTCTCACTGGACATAGGAGGCAGCTTGCTGGTTTGACTGACAGGGAGGAAACTCCCTCTCCCCAAGACTCCCCCAGAAGCATAGTGTTTTCCACACAGATGGGTATGAATCTTGCAGGCTGTTGAGGTGCCTGTAAGGCTCTACCTCTTCCTTAAACACCACAATAACTGCCACATGTCCTACCCTGCTTGGCATTTACAATGCAAGCATTAAATACTAACTATAAAGAATTTTAAGTCATCAAGGACATTTTTAAAGGTCTTTTTTGTGTCTTGTGTTTGAGATTTTTTTTTTCTTTACTATGGCTTCTTTTCTACATTGCTTTCTTGTCCCTTTTGTACTGTTATATATGCTATTTGCCCCATCACAGCAAAAAATGTTTAATTAATGTTTTTTTTTTTTTTCCCTTAATCAACTTCAGCCCATCCCAAAGCACTTACAAAAATGTTAGCATTATGCTTCCTATCTGACAGACAGGAACAAAGGATCTGAACTTGGAATTCAAGCCCTGCAAATCATGGTTCAGTGGGAATAGTCCCATGTATTTCACTATTTAAGAATAAGCAAACACAAAAACAAAACCACACAATGCAGTCTTTTCTAGTGGTTTAGGCTTAATAAGAGTTTTACACAATGTATATGTCAGGCCACGCATCACTTGAAAACATTCCTTTAAGCTACTTCCACCAAACAGACATTTATGGAGGATCACTATTATGAAGATAATTGCCCTTTCTCCACCTTTCATGCATTATTTCTGGGCCCTGTCCTTGCCAACCATTTCCTTGATTCAAGATAATCTTGGGTCAAATTAGACAAAGGTTAAAAATCATCTCCAAAGACATTTTTTTATTTCTATATTTGACAACAGCTTTTAGGAGAGACAAACTTAAGGATTTCTAAGTTGATTATAATAAATCCACTGTCTATATACAGATGTATAGTTATTATCTGAAGGAGTGTTAGCTGGTGCTAAATTTAATTATAAAATTACTTTCACAGACAGTGCTACTCTGAATAATGATCCCAAGACCAATATTAATATTTTATGTTCAAGAGCTCCATTCTTATATTGTTCAGTTTAGAGAATAAAAGAGATTTTGCTAATTATCATGATTTTTTTTTTAATTGAATTGACTACATAGTAAACTGTTTCTACAATTATCACTAACAGAAAGACCATATGAACTTTTAATTTGTGTCTAACAGTAAAATGGCTTAAAAATTAAGAACTGGCCTTCTAGGCCTTCTAAAAATCAAGGGATTTTTGAAGATGGGGTTTTCTTTTTTAATTGTTCTCCAGGTGGTTGCAGGGGATTAGTCTTTTTTTTTTTTTTTTTTTTTTTTTTCTGTCTGGTTGTTAATTCACAGTCCACCAAAAACTATGCTTCTACTTTAACCCTGAAGAAACACTGTAGTGCTTCAGAAGTCTCCATTTCACAATTATCAGACAAAAAAATAAAGATAAATTATTGGAGTAATATCCTCAGTTCCATAGCTCAGAATACCTGGATGAGCTCCATAAGGTTACTCTTTGATTTTTAAAACCAGAGAATTTTAGCTATGGCTTAGCAACACAGAATACACAAACTATGTACAGAAAGTGCTAATGACATTTAGCTTCTTAATAGAGAGTTTACAATATAGTGTTATATTGTAAATTTCTTTAAAGGCATTTACGCTGACAGGAAGAAGAGATCAATCTTGAGCGCTGCATTTTACATTTTATTTTATTTATTTTTATCCTTGATTACCTAGTATGAGTCGAGTTCCTGCAAAGATTTGATTAAAAAATAGGGAGGGAAAGACAGATACAGAGGAGGATTAATTGTTATAGCATCTAAAAAAAGTCCAGTCCCTGAGCAAATGGACAAGGCAAGGACTGTAGTTATGACCGGACACTGACAAGGTGGAAACAAGAGTAAGATGCAAGTGGAATATCTGAATTCTTACGTGCTATAAAATATTAAAACCACAATTAATCAAAACAACTTTATAACCACAGAATGCCACAAACTCCCTAGGATAAAATAAATCAGAGAAAAAAAAAAGATAATAATCTAAGCATAATACATGCACAGAATATTCAAGTAGTACAGACAACCTTTCCAAACATTAATGAACAGAATTTACTAATATATTAATTTGATGAATTTGTAACATTCAGAAACATAAACCAAACATTACAAACAAACTATCAAAAAACATAAATTCACTGGCTTTCACTGAGGTGAAACAAATAGTACTGCAAGCAGCAGAGCAATAGTAAACTCACTTTTTCTACAGATCTGAGCTTTGTAGTTGTTTATCAACTATGACTGAAGTTTTCTCCCTGGCATAGGCATTCCTAATTTTCCTTGTCATTGTCATTACCAAAACACACCATTAAAATGAAAAAGGAAAATGAATCTAAAGTTAGATAAAAATGATATTAAAGATATCTGAAATTATGATTATCTGTCTTTACTAACTAAGGCATATCTGCTAATTTCCAAAATATCTTAACTAAACTCTAAAAACAATAAAACCACTACAGCAGGTGACCTTATGTCAGCTACTTCATAAATTATTAAAGTCCTTCAGATTAATTTATGTAATTTAAAATGAACTTCTCAGATATGTGTTAATACTTTCCAGGTCTACTAGACCTCATCTTGGCACAGTATGGGCATAATGGCCTGATCATGATTTAAATATCTTGTAAGCATAAAGGTGTTGATAATCCCCTATGAAATGGTAAAATTTTTTGGCACGAATTATAAGGCAAGTGTAGCTTTTAATGACAGAGACAGAGCCTGGTACTTTGTTCACATGAAAGGGAAAGGTTGAAGGTTTTACATCAACATGATTTGAGCAAAGTTTTTGAAAATAAATGTTCTGAAATAGAGTTAATAAGTGGAAAGCTTGACTAGGATGCTCAAGGACAAAAAAAAAATCTATATACTGCTGTTAAGGACTTTTAAAAAACATTGTTTGTCTTTGTCTTTCAAATGATATTGAGCACATGCAACCTCACAACTTAAGCTTCAGTACTCCAGTTTAGATGTCTGCCATGAGAAAGGGAGCAAGAAACACAGTGAAGAGCAGTTCCCTCCATGAAAATAAAGCAGCTGAATATTGAACCCAACAAAAATAAAAAGTGAGTGTGTCAAGCAAGTCATTCATATGCTAGTTTTCAAGGCAAAGACTAGAAAGAATCAGAGAATAAACTATGAAAGAGAGATATACAGATTCTTACATCAACCAGTCTGTCAGGTTAGTCAAACACCAGTGCTGAAATCTTCAACTGCCTTCTAAGCATGCTCAAACTATTCCAGTGAGATAAGTGTCAGGACAGCATTACACATAAAAGGAATTGAATCTTGAATATCCAGGCACTGGAATATGGAAATTCTCTAAAGAATACATTGAGGATAGAAACGACTATAGACCAAGCATGACTGAAGATAAATAACAAATCTGATAAGCAGTTGTAATTCATGTGTGCAACAAGTGAGAGACAAGAAAAGGTAAAGACAAATTACTGTCTGGATACAGAAGAAAGCTATGATCTTCACCTTTTAATTTCTCATCTTAATCTAGACTAATTTATTGCTCAATTAATACTTTATGGGAATGTAAGAAACATAGGCTTAACTTCCTTCAGTCCAAAGAGATATTTGAACAGAGGTATTTCATTTCCTGCACAACTGCTCAAGGAATTGCATGAAAACACATATTAAAACCACAAATTTATTTTCTTTGCAATCATCTTGTTGTTTTTCAAAGAAGAATTCCATATATATATTCTTGAAAGGAAGGACTGATTCTACAAATGTTTGTGGTTTTGTCTTCCTACCAAAGCAGGCACCTGTTAGAACTATGCAGCAATGCTTAACATCTGAGTCCTGATTTAGATGGGAGATTGAACTGTGCTGCTCAGAGTGGGAGTTGATTCACTCAACTGAGTTGATTCTCAGTTGATTTTTGGGAACTGCAGAGATGTCCGCAAGATCAGAAGGATGTGAGCACAAGATAGGTGTCAGACTGTAGTTTGCATCTAGGCTTCTCAACTCCATCTGGACAGTGCTTTACCATCAGCTGCCTTTATTGGCTTTGTTCTTTGAGCTTCGGTGTTGTAAGGTGATTCTGAGAAACAAAGTTTTGCAATTATATATTGCTTTTAACAGACTTCTCAGGAAAATTTCAATGTGCTACCAAAGGTTGTTACCTTTTCAATGTACATAACTGTGGTGGGTAGACCCCAGCCAGCCACTGGGTACCCATCCAGTCACTTGCTCACACCCCACCAGTGGGAAGGGGCAGAGAATCAAAGGATAAAAGCAAGAAACTGGTGGGTCAAGATAATGACAGTTAATAAGAGTGAAGCTGTGTGCACAAGCAAATCAAAATAAGATGTTTATTCACTACTTCCCATGGGCAGGCAGATATCCAGCCACTTTCTGGGAAGCAGGACTTCAGCATGCATAACTACTACTGAGAAGACAAATGCCATAACCACAGATGGCTATCTGCCTGTGCCCCACTCTTTCTTCTCCTTTCCCTGAGCTTTTATAGATGAGCATAACATCCAGTATGGTATAGGAATATCCCATATTCAGTACAGAATATCCCTTTGATCAATTCTGATCTGCTGTCTTGGCAGTGCCCCACTGCTCTCACCTCTTGCCCGCCCCCAGCTTAATCACTGTAGTGAAGTGGTGGGAAAAAGACAAAATCTCAATACTGTGCAAGTACTACTTAGCTATTTCCAAAACATTGGTGTGTTGCTAACATTCTCTAAGTCACAAATCCAAAACACAGCACCATACAGGCTGTTATGTAGAAAGATAACTCCATCTCAGCCAGACCCAGTACAATTACTTTGGATTGTTGATCAGGCTTGCATATTATTTCACTATTAAAAAAAAAAAAAAAAAAAAAGAAGAAAAAAAAAAGAAAAGGAAAAAAAAAATAACACTAGAGGTTCCTGTTGGGGGGGTCAGATTCTGGAAAATATAAAGGTGAATCCATAGTTAGAATAGGTTAAAAAAAAAGACTAAAAAATCAAAATAAACAAAAAATACAGAATATGCCCAGCTATCAAAGAAATGTTTGGGTCATGGAAAACAAAAATTCTCTTCAACATGGAACATGAATACATTAGTTTTGAAACACTTTCATTAGTGAAAAAGACAAAATGTCAGCTCTTCAATAGTTTTCTCAGGTGGTACCAGATGCTTTCAAAGAATAAATCTCACCCTTATTTCTGCTCCATAGTCTCCCTGGAATTTACCACTGGGACCTCAGGTAGACTTTGATTCAAAGGGAGTTTAATATGGGCTTCAGATTAAGAATGAAAATGTATTCTTGCTTTAACAGGCATGGATGGTGCAAGTCTTTTGATGTTGATCTTGCAGTCCTTCACACATTTGTACATTAGGAGTACCTGCCAGTTGCATTTTAGTCACTAGATTTATGCTCTGACTAAGCCACTATAAGTAATGATTATTAGTCATAAAGACAGGAAACAAGGCAAAAGGAAAGCAGACAGATACTGAACATCTGATGACTAGCTGAGCTTGAAGACCCAATTCTTGATCCTTCAGAGAGAATCCTTATATTGATTCATAGCTCCTCATGTTTACATTTTATTAAAAGGAAAGGGAGATAGGGAAGAGAGTGAGAGAATGTATTTTTAGTGGCCTATGGGAGTACTTAAAGGTTGGATGACATATTTTAATGGACAGAATGAGTATTTTCAATTCTAAAATATTGCAAATCATCACGTAATCCCGTGGGTAAGGTTTACACCTCAAGAGGATACAAATAAAAGGCATATATTTGTAAACTCTGAAAGAGCTAAGTCTGAACTAATAGAAGGAACAAGCTGTAACTTTTTTCTGTTGACTCTTTTTATTGTGACCTTGGGGTCACCACATTTTTTTTTCTAATAATAGAATATTCAGCTATAAACACACAGTGTTGTTTCATCTTTTTATTCCTTCTGGGCATATCATAATGATAACATAGTGAATGTTTATCCTAGTTAGTCTTTATCGCATTGTTTTAGTGGTAAAGTACACTTGACTTATAGGATTCTGTACTTTTCATTAAAACTTATTTTATTGTTATCTGTTCAATCTGAGTCACTAGAGATAGAAAAGGACAGAAGCTTTTAATTAGAGAACTCTGTATAGAATAATTAACAAAGTAAATTGCAAGCAATAACTATATTTCTCAAAGTATATACAATAAAATCTTTCTGCAGCTATTTGTAATGAGCTAAATACTTTCTGGAAGAGAAATAAAAAGAGAGTTAATTTTAGTAAGTACTTCATTTTCCCTCTTGGTGATACTTTCATCTTTGTGAGTTAAATGTCCCCAAAGGTAAGAGGACTATAGCCTTGCCTCTGTAGCTCAAGAAGTAAAATCCCAGACTGATCCAGAGCAATGCCAAATAGATAGTAGAACTTTGTAAAATATGTGATATCCCTGGTCCAAATATTTTCCATGACAAAGTACAGAGGAAAACCATGGCTTCTCCTTCAGGGCCATCATCCCCCCAAAAAAGATCAAGCTCCACTGCGACAGCATAATTTAGATCACTGACATTAGGTCTCCAAAGGATCAATAGATTCCCTGCAATGAACCTACTTCTCTCCAGGTGTCCCATATTTCAGTTTAACTGTCTTTATTTGTACACTTCATGTTTCTAGCAAGTTTCCCTGTAAAGAAAGGGATCCTTTCGGCTTTCTCTATCCCTTCATGTCAGGAATGTCAGGTTTACAGCTCTTGAGTCACACACAGTTAAAGAAAGAAGGAATGAAGTCCTGAGGGCAGAACAGGAAAACCTCTGCAGTAGTGAGGACCAGTGTTTGAAATCTGCCTCTCCTGCTCTTGCTCATATAAGTCTGTATGTCAGCTCTTGCAACCAACAGTTCATGGACTGGAAGAGTGACACTGTTCATTCCTTCTGCAATCAGTATGCCAGAGTAGGAAAGGAAGTGACTTTGTTTACTTCTGTATCCTTTGCTCACTTCTATGAGATTTTTCTTGCTTCCTTCCATTTATGAAGTCATACACTAGACCCAGATAAACACAAGAAGATGTAGTTATTCTTTATACTATTATTGTCAACAGCCACTCTTCTACCAGTTGTCACAAAGCAAAATTCAGAAGATCTGCTAGACTTTGAGTAATACAGAGTAGCCTCTCATTCACACACATTGAAAGATGTGCTACTGCACCTTATCCTTAATCACAGTTCACTTAGCAATAACTCAGAGGGAAATACTTTGTCTAAGATCACCTACAAGCATATGAAGGACTGCGTTACAAGAGAGCCTGTGGTCTTATCTATGCATATGCACATTGTACTATTTTTATTCTTATATCCCAAGTACATAGGTGAGACATCATTTTTATTTCCTTTATCTTTTATAAAATTCTTCTACTCATCTTCAGGAAAGCTACCATTCTAAATGACAGGTCATATGTTAGACAGTATACTACAAAGTACTTTAAAAATATTGCCATGCACTTTTCCAGTAAAAACTTTACAAATATTTCTTCTTTTCTTACACCTTAAGAGGATACAAATAAAAGACATTTTTTTCTCATATTCACTCAAATAAAATATTTTTATAATATTAATACAAATAAAATGCTTTCTTTTTTTCTCATATTCATTTAAATGTAGGGGAAAAAGAAAAAAAAAAGAAAAGAAAAAAAAGAAAAAAGGAAAAAAGAAAGAAAGAAAAAGACATAGCACCATGGGTTTGTAATAGTTTTTTACACAAACTCTTGCTAAGTGCTTTTTGAAATGTTTAATACATTAATTGTTTTGGAGAAATGGTTTTCAAATTCCTACTTGTAGACTATTCTTCCAGCTGAGATTTGGAACATTGTGTTGCTTTGATCTTCAAATTCCATCTCCAAACCCATTTTGTTCAGCCTGGCAATACAATTAGTAATGATTATGTGGCTCTACCATCAAGCATTCTGTAAAGTAGTGCATGTTCTCTTTGACATTAGGCTCATGACGTCTTTTTTCCCCCCACTGCCAATCAAACATATCTTACTTAAATATCATTTCATTATACAGATTCCAAAACCAAATGAAAAAAAAAAAATACATCAATATTTTCAAATCCTTTAATCTGATTAGTACTTTAACCATATGTTCTTATTAGTTTACATTTTCTCCCTATGCTGGAGACTTACAAAACAGATTTAAAAGTTTGGCCCATTCATCTAATTCATCTGATGTATTTCTAATATACAGTGAACATTAACAATGCAGGGAATGCATTTCAACCCCTAATTTTCTATATTTTATGATAACCAATTTATGATGATACAGCTACCAATGATGGCAATACATGGTATTCTCAGCTGCATATATCACACCTGAAATATTACATTCCTGTCAAAGTGCAGAATGACAGGAGCTTACATCAGTGAGATCCCCAAAGAAGATAAGAAGACGTTTAAATTTTAAAAGCACCAGATTTTATCAGAATATGAACTAGAACAGAATTTCTTAGGCAGAAAAATTTCAAAGTCATGAGTAAAGACTAAATAGATGTAAAAGGTGGCTACACAGCTCCTTTCTTCATCATCCTTGAAGGCATTGGTCCCAGTACGGTTTTAGTAACATCAAATACATTTGCAGCTAAAGTGAGGACTGCTCCATCCCCTGTGGTCCTTAGGCCATTTCTACAATCAGCACCAGGTCCCACCTTGCACTCTGTGCTTGACCTACAGGTCTCTCTGCTCTGTCTTTTACAGTGTCTAGCTTCACACCTTTTGAAAAAAGCAATCTATCCCACCGTTTCCAGACAGGTCCTTCAGACTCCTTCACGCTGTTTAAACTAAATATAAAAAATTAATAACAATCAAATCAAACACAGTGGATGGCCAAAAAGAGGAAGCTGTAAGCCACCAATGTGTGTCTCCAAGAGATAAAGCAACCAGGCAGTAGCTGCCTCAGGTCCTCCATGTGGCATTGGGACCTTTTCTAGGGAACTATTTATCGAGCACACACACAAAGACAGCTTAGGTATGCAAGCATAGGTATGCTTGAGACAGATAGCTTGGGATTTGGATTGTGCCCAACACAATTACATTGCTTTTGTTTCCCATGAAGACATGAGCTGCCTCAGCATGCAGGTGATCAGCTCTGCAACTTTTGCTGCTGCACATACATATAATGGACAGTTTTATGGGAAGGCCACATGCTTCTTTCCTTGGGCCACATCTTCATTGCCTGCCACCCTACTTGTTTGCTCTTCCATCACTACTTGAGTGACTGATCTTTTCCTGTGCATACCAACTCTCACCTCACATATTGCAAAGCCCACAAAAAGTAGGTCATGCAGAGGTACAGGAGCTTCTTTTAGCTGCACAAAACCAGAATCAATGATGACGATTTAGAGGAAAGAAGTCTGTTCTGGTTTTGTACTAAACAAACAAAATTGTGGTAGTTTAAAGCTGGCTTGGTTACATTTTCAGGCCTCAGCACAGCCACAGAAGTGCTAAGCACCTTAAAACCTTGGTAGGTAAACTTTTTTATTCAGAAGTTCATGTAAAAAAGATTTACAAAAATTTCTTTAGTATAGCAGAGCAGCTACACAGCAGAGAGAGATAATGAACAAGTCAGTGGTGACAGTGACAGGACCTGAGGGAACAGCGTGGAGCTGAGACAGGGGAGGTTCAGGCTGGATATCCAGGAAAATGTTCTTCACTGAGAGGGTGGTCGGGCACTGTAACAGGCTCTCCAGGGAAGTAGTCATGACACCGGTCCTGTCAGAGTTCAAGAAGCATTTAGACAATGTTCTCAGACACATGGTTTGATTTTTTGTGGTCCTGTGTGCAGACGTTGGATTCAATGACTGATCCTTAAAGGAGGCTATAGTGAGGTGGGGATCAGGCTATACTCCCAAGCATCAAATAATAAAATAAGAGCAAATTGCCTCAAGATATACCATGTGAGGTTTAGGATGGATATTAGGAGAAATTTCTTTACTGAAAGGGTTGTGTGACATTGGAATAAGCTGCCCAGGGAGGCAGTTGAGTCAGCATCCATGTAGGTCTTCAAGAATCATGTAGATCATCAGAAGAATGGTTTATTGGTGACCTTTAATACTAGGTTAAAGGTTGTACTAGATGATCTTAGAGATCTTTTCTAACCTGGATGATTCTATGATTCTTCTGATCTCTAAAAAGGTGCAAGATTCAAGGGATTTTGCTCTGAGGCACTGGGGTGAAAAAGCAGAACTGTGTGTGGCAAAGTGACAACTCCAGGGGATAGTGGAGGCAAAGGACTAACAAAGAGGACAGAACCAGAACTGTGGGGACAGAACAAGAACACCTTTGCTGAAGTGACTGGAAAAGAATGCTTCCTTTGCATCATTACTATTTCAGATTTTTTTGTATCCTCTTTGTAAACATGTAATTTACTGTGAAAGAACTGACTTAATCCTATAGGCATTCAAAGAGCTACAGAGCTGGCCACAGCTTCGCAGGAGGACAATTGTGCAATTAGCAGAGGTAGCCCATCACAAAAATCAGATCTAAGTGCATGTGATCTGAGAGGTAAACTTTCAGGTTCTCAAGACAACCTTGATATCTTACAGTGAACTAGTGCCCAGTTCTAAAAAGCCTCAACTTTAGCACAGAACTATTTTGTTATAGTTTGCTATAGTTTATATATATATATATATAGGTGAATAGATAATAGCTGTGCATTGTTTTCATTAATCTATGAGAAACTGAAATATTTATCTTAACAGTAAGCAAATGTGTTCTCATTTAGTCTTAGCTAGTCTTCTATTAATTTATCAAAAAGAGTTACGATAATCAGCAGTCATTAACTTGTTTTACTGTTAAAAATCTAATCTATTCAACAAGTATTAATCCATAAGAATTAATTTGATATTCTATGACCCTTATTTTCCCTCTCTGGAAGTATTAGTGTCATTATTATAGAGATGATAGTAGTAGTAGTAGTAGTAGTAGTAGTAGTAGTAGTCGTAGTCGTAGTCGTAGGAAGTAGTAGTAGTGCAAGTAGAGGGTCAGCATTTTACTGTAAAAAATATTAATTTCTCATGTGTGAAACAAAGGTCATTATATCTGATAATGCAGTATAACTCAAGTCTGGGGATCCCTGTATAACATGCTTTTGGCATATTTTGTGATTGGAGAGTAGGACCATATATCAAAAGATAACCTAAATAATTGTAACTACAAACCAAACAAATCTTAGACTTTTATGTACAATGTTATCTCCATGGCAGTGTTAATGCCTGAACTCCATTTTCTTAATTAAAAAATTAAACAAAAAACAGAGTGACAGTTAATAAACCAGAGCTTCCATGCACTTGGCTCTTAAAAAAAAAAAAAAAAAAAAAAAAAAAGTGTCTGAGACCCATTCAAAAAATCTTTCCTACCGAGCTATCTTGCTCAAAGCTGGTTCCCTATAACAATACAAAGCAAAAAGTCTACTCAAGCAGCTCTCGTCGACATTCCCATTGTCAGTGTGTAACACTGACACATTGTCACACTGACACATTGTCAGTGTGTAACACTGACAATACCACTGTACTAATAGTTTCAACTGAAGATAGAGTGGATTGTATGAGCAGCTGATGAAGATGTCAGCAGCAGGTCACACAGACGAGCAAGCCACTGAGACTGATTAGTTTGGGAAAGAGGATAAAAGAAGTCTAGTCTTAACTCAGAAAGTATAAGCTCTCTTTACATGATTGTCCAAACACACATTTTTTTCACAAGATATGCCAAGTAGATTTTTTTCTCACCCCACAGATCATTAAGAAACTATGATTTCAAATGATACAAATATGCCTAGATCTAGTTAGAAGGACTTCCCCTTGCAATCTGTTTCTTTTTAAGAAAGTTTTCAAAGTAATGTTTTATCTTGCACTGTGGAGGGCACATAGCTAGACATGGTAAGTAACTTGCTGCCTACAAGGAGGGATTAAATATAAACAATATCTAGCAGTTAAACTTTTAGCATAAGGGCACTTAAAGCACAGGGCTCACTTGTTAAATGAGGAGAAAATAAATATTGTGCTGCTTAGTAAAGAAAAAAAAAAACAAAACAGACCTGGTAACCCAAGCAAAGCTTGGATTAACATAGCTGCTTATTGTGGGGAGGTTTGCCATGCGTGCAACTATTTTCGAGGATTATCACAGAATCACAGAATCATCTAGGTTGGAAGAGACCTCCAAGATCACCGAGTCCAACCTCTGACCTGACACTAACAAGTCCTCCACTAAACCATATCACTAAACTCTAAATCTAAACATCTTTTAAAGACCTCCAGGGATGGTAATTTATTATTCATAGCCAATTAAAATGAAAATGAGTATTTCACCCCAGTATTTTTTTTTTCTTACATAGATAAACCAATGTCTTGCTCATGATACGGATGGTTGAGTGACAAAGCTGAAGAGAATGAACAGAGCAAGATGACCTTGTGAAACTCTTCCCATATACCACACCATACTCCTGCCTTTCAGCTTTCATTAACTACCACACACCAAAAGCCTTTCAGTCTTTAACTATTTAGTCAGTGAGTCCCACACATCAGCCAAAGGTATCAGTCAGGAATATAATAAATGTTTTTGTTATTTTTTGAAACCATTCTCAAAATATTTAGAAGTAAGAGTATTTCTGTCAGCAGAAATTCTGAGACAGTCTGCTACCTGGACTGCCAGCTGGGTAGGCATATCTTTCAAGTAGACTCCATGACAAAATTACGGGATATTCATAGGGTTTTCAGCTTTGGAGGTGCACTGTGTTATTTGGCTGTACCTATTCTACCTGGGAAGCTCTTCTGTTAGTACCTGTCCAACTCAGACTGACCTTTGTCAAAATACAAGCACCAAAAGTTCCAAGAGTTAATACTGATTTAAATTGAGTTCAGACTTACACACTGACTCCTAGAATGAAACTGACCCAAGTTCTTGTTTGAAGAATTATAGAGCTTTTGTAATGTTCTACTTCAAATACTGATATGAGTTTTGTATCTGAAATCTAACTCTACACATTAGAAATAATGAAAGGATCTGATAGAACAATCTATGGTGCACCTAGAAAAACTAAATTTCTTGCTAATTCCACTTTCTTCCACAGAAAGCTCCCTTTTTGACCAATGAATTGTCTGGAAATGTCACCAAAAGCCTTGTGTATACTAAAGTGCGCTTTTGCGTGCTATGGGACTGTGAATTATTTGCCCAAATATCTATTCCTGTTTCCTGAATGTATGAAATTCTCAATATTTCCCAATGTTCAACTACAGCGGAATAGCAAAATAAGGAAAGAATGTCAAGTGATGTCAGAAGGGTTTTGTTTTGTTTTGCTGTTTTCTTTAGTTGGCTGGTTTTGGCTTTGTTTTTTTGTTTTGTTTTGGGGTGGGTTTTTTTTGTTTTGTTTGGTTTGGTTTGGTTTGGTTTGGTGTGTTTTTTTACAATACCTGTTGATTGGCTTTAAACCAAAAAAAATAAAATAAAAATAGACTGACTAGTGTTTTTTTTTTTAATACTAATTAACAGAAAAGTCTACATCTTGCAGACTTTTTTCTTTAAAAAGTAGTTGGCAATTTTTAGACTTGCTTACCTGCAACTTGTTTACTTGCTTAGACCTGCTTACACAAATAGCCTACAAAATTATTCTGAGCTGTAGTATTTCTTTAAAGAAATAAAAGATCTATTTAAGCTGTTAACTTTTATGTTTCAAGAGCTATAGCAGACATCAAAGTTAAAAGTACTTTATGTTACGCCTACTGTTCCAATGGGACAAAATAGTTTTTATATAATTAAATTTTATACTACAAAATGAAGCTTGTCAATCTACATTACCATACTGATTTTTTTAATAGTCTCTCTCCACATAAAGAAACATACCATACCATAAAAACTAAAAATAAAATTTTCTTATAGCTATAATGGTGACAATAGTGTATGCTTTAGATCATCTCATCAAAGAGGCTAGTAAAATTGGACAGCTCCTCCATTCTCAAATGACAAAGCTTTTATGTTTTTTATTGATTTAAGATCTAAATATAATAAAATGAAAGAAGTATACTAAAAAATAATATAAGATAATGAAAACAGTGGCCAACATTAATATCTATCAATACTATCTAAAAGACAGCTTGGGTTTGAAGTGATGTTGTTAAGAGTTACATTATTAGGAAAGTAAAAGATATAAAGCTGCTATGTAAATCCTGACAGAGGAGACAGATGGTCTTAAAACAAACAAAAAAAAAGTACATTTTATTTCACATATTTTTTATGTCAATGAATTAGAGTCTTGGAGCTAACAATGCCTTAAGCGTCTGGAAATCTGCAAGATAAAGAGAGCTAAAAAAAACCCTACTTCTTTATTAAATTTTAGGTCCCTTCTCCCTGCCAGTGTATTCCCTCCCCCTTCAACTCCCCCCCCCCCCCCCAAAAAAAAAAAAAAGGAAAAAAAAAAAAAAACTTCTGGTGAATTGTCACACCCACTGCAATCTAAAGCAACGTTTTTTAACCCAGTGAGGCTGAGGTGACACTGACCATCTTCTATTACAGACTACCAACAAGCTCATAAGCCCAGGCAATGCTATTCCATGCTCTTCAGTGAATAAATAAAATGGTCAGAAAAGGAAACTATTTTGGTACATTAAAACCTTGGAACACCTCTGGAAGAGGTGAACAGAATGTACTGGTGACACTACATTTAACAGTAAAGACATTCAAAAATTAAATGAATGGGCTGAAAGATAAAGAAAACCTCAGTCTTTTCTAGTACAAGGAGATTTGGGTGATTTCATAACCTCTGCTCTCCAGGCACAGCTGAGACATATTCTACCACTTCCCTCAAGGATGTTTTAGAACTCATTGTTCAGTGTAGAGTCACAGAATCATAGAATCATAGAATATCCTGAGTTGGAAAGGACCCACAAGGATCATCAAGACCAACTCCTGGCTCCACACAGGACCACAAAAAAAATCATATCATTTCACTGGAACAGGATGCCCAGGGAGGTTGCTGAGTCTCCTTCTCTGGAGATATTCAAGGCCCGTCTGGACGCCTACCTGGGCAACCTGCTCTAGGGAACCTGCTTTGGCAGGGGGGTTGGACCCGATGATCTCCTGAGGTCCCTTCCAACCCCTACAATTCTGTGATTCTGTGATTCTGTGATATGTCTAAGCACATTGTCCAAACACTTATTGAACTCCAGCAGGCTTGGTGCTGTGACCACTTGCCTAGGGATCCCGTTCCAGTGCTCAACCACCCTCTCAAGTGACTTTTTTTCCTAATATCCCATGTGAATCTCCCCTGATGAAGTTTCATGCCATTCCCTTAGATCCTATCGCTGACCACCACAAAGAATATATCAGAACATGCCCCTCTGCTCCCCATCGTGGGGAAGCTGTGGGCTGAAATGAGGTCTCCCCTCAGTCTCCTCCAGGCTAAACAATCCAAGTGACTTCAGCCACTCTTCATACGTCTTCCCCTCTAGACCCTTTACCATCTTTGTTGCCCTCCTTTGGACACTCTATCAGTTTTATATCTTTCTTATACTGTGGTGTCCAAAACCGCACACAGTACTCAAGGTGAAGCTGCACCAGCACAGAGTAGAGCAGGGCAATCACTTCCCTTGACTGGCTAGCAATGCTGTGCCTGATGCACCCCAGGATGCCATTGGCCCTTTTGTTTGCCAAGGCACACCGTTGACCCATATTCAGCTTGCCATCAGCCAGAAACCTCAGATCCCTTTCCACAGGGCTGCTTTCCAGCTTCTTGTACCCCAAACTGTATGTAAGGTCAGGGTTGCCCCATCCTAGATACAGCATCTGGCACTTGCTCTTGTTAAACTTCATATTGTTGGTGATTTCCCAGTCCTCTCATTTGTCCACATCTCTCTGCAAGGTCTCTTTACTTTCGAAGGAGTTAACAGCTCAGCAAATCTAGCACAACCTATCTTAAGTGTTGCCTGGCCTTTCAGGTTGAGATTGACTTGCCTTTTGGCATTTTCCTTTCTGGATCAGATCTGCAACGAAGACCAAAAAAGAAACCAATACTCTTCTGAAGAGTCATAAATAACATTTTCAGTGATGCTTAGACTCTAGCATGTTCTTCCTTACATCTAAGGAAGTTCCCAGAGCCAAAAAGATAGCTCTGCTGGCCCTCCTTTTAATAGGAAAAACAGGGCAAAACAAATTAAATTTTTAGGCTCTACAGTCATCTGATTGCAAAGGACTTTATTCAGCAAATAATGAACAAATGTAGTCCATTTTACAGCGGAGTTATTTTGAACTGAATTTTTGGTAATAAAGTCACTTGAATTTGCTTTGACTTTGAAGTTGTATGTCATATCCCTTTAGAATTATAAAACACATCCAAAATAGAATTCTTATCAAATCAAATTTAAAGGAGAAGCAGAGAGTTTCCTCCTAACCAACAACCGATGCTCACCTTGAGAGTAAAACAGGGAAAGAGATTTTCTCTAGTCAGAACAGACACATACCTTCACCTCTGGAGATACGGAAAACCTCTTTTGCAGTGATCAGTATGTCCTGCAATTGCAAAATGAATAGATAAATAGATAAATAGATTTACAAAAAGCATCCAAGACAACAGAGCTATTGCCCCTGAACTAGGCATGGCATCTCCATATAGCAATTTATCCTAGTCTACATACATGTCTAATATTGGTGGTGTGGAAATACCAGAGATACTCTGTTTACCATTGAGCTAGCCTAAACAATTAAGTAGATTAGACATCTAATTTATTAGGTGGATAAAGTATGATGGATCCTACTGTGAAGTGGTTGCAGTGATACAGAACTCTTTAAAACTTTTCTTCAAAGCACTGATAGGGTACTGGTAAGTTCAACACATTGAACAATACAAAAATAAACAACGGTCACTGTAGAAGGTGCTTTCATTTAATTATATAATGCTACTGGTTTTGGAAAATGGATAAGCTAAGAAAGTACTGATTAAATGCCTTCTATAACAGTAGACTGAAAGTCAGTGGCAGAACCCTGTAATTTAGTGTTCCTCTTCCAATGCTCTAACCACTAAGAGCATACATAGCAACTCTACTACTTATCACTTCTTCTCCCTCCATTTTTTTTTTTTCTCTTCTCCTGGAGCACATCTTAAACTATATAGGTAAGCACAAAGGAAGAATAATTTGTAACATTTGACTACTAGGTAAACAGGTTCCATTTCCTTTTCCAGAATAATTCCCTGTAAGGTCATTTCAAGTAAAAAATTGAAATGTTTTACTTTCCATTACAGTAACAGGTGGCCTTTCCACTCAAGAAGCTAAAAAGAACAAAAGGAAATGTACAGGAGAAACAACAGTCTGCTAATTAAGCAATTTCTGTTTCTTTCCTATTAAACTGTCTAGTGGTGCTATAATATTATGCTCTGAACAACTTAAAAAAATATCAATTAATTTGTTATTGGAAAGTAATGTGGCTATCCTGTCACTGTTGCTCTTATTTCTGATAATAACCACTATTTATTTGTAAGCTGCTATGCTATTTCCAGAAGAGTTTTAATAAATTGCCTGAGTCTTTTCAGCAGAAAAGCTCCTTTTTCTTCATATATTTTTTTTTCCCTTTTAGAGAACGACTTTGAAGTTATACTTTAATTCAATTGTAAATGAGTTCCAGCTTACTGGAGCTTTAAAGAATTCATAAATCTGAGTGTGCATCAGTCAAGTTTAACTTAAATCTACACACTGAAGAGAGCTTTGCTACATGATTTCAAGGTACCTCAGGACTCTGCTGTACTGATATTTGGCAATGAATTGTATTCCTAGGTGTTTTCTACAGCCCTATATTTTTTGTTGTTGTTCCAAAACAGAGTTAGTGGCTCTAAATAACACCAATATACTCCACAGAGAACTGGTTGACAATTCAATCAGCAAGGATTTAACTTGAAAAATGCTAAACTATGCTTCTTACTTCATGCATTAAAAAACAGACACAGGTAAGTCTATATAGTCACTTATGTATCAAACCGATTATGTTCATACAAAATCTACTGGTTTTGCATTTAAATCTTCTCTTTGTTCACTCTAGGCCCGTATGCTTACTGTTCAAGTAGTCAGATTGCAGTGGATAAAATACATATACATATATAAGATATGATATATATATATATAAAATATATATATATTAGATAATTTATATATATATATATTCTATGGATGCCTGGAAGTGCCTATGTGTTGGTACAGTGCTGACAGAGAAAGAAAAAGAAATACTGCATTACATCAGAGACTATTTTTCTCTCTCTCATAGTAAACATAAATATATGATGAATTCCAATCACATCAGATTAGAAGTATTTAGCTTTCTCAGCTGCCATTAAACCAACATCCAACATTAAACGCAGTAGATTCTCCTAGTGTAGAAATCAGGATATTAACTATTTTCTTGAAGGTGTCATGGGAAAAGTGAGCCTTAAGAAAAAAGTTTACAGGCAGCTTATAAGAGAGTTATTTTATTGTTATTATTATTATTTTTTTATTTTATTGTAATATCTCCATTTAGTTCAAGACAATGGGAGTATAAACAGCTCTCAAGATGGATGGGAATTTAAAACTTAGACATGCTGTTGTGGTTAATGTTCTTGTGTATGCTCTTAGCAATGTAAGATGATTAAGCTTCAGAGTCTACAGTGAAAGCTACAAGTGTATAAAAGATAAAGATTACTTGGTGTAATTAATAAATTGGCTATGAATAACTGAAATATAATTATGTCCATTTTCATTGTTATTGATATATTTCTTTGGAAAACAAAGATGTAAGTATTGCAACTTTAAGTGACTGACATAAACCGGCTGAATTATATGTCACAGCCTATGTTAGAAAAAAGACTGTTTTACATAGAAAACAAATACTGCATGAAGCAGATATCCGTCAGGATCCTGAACATTTCTCTTGCAATGTAATATTGTTTTTCAGGCTTTCCCAGAAAGCAATAGGTCCCCCCTAGTCTCTCCATTATTTCACATACATTCCTCCCAGAAGTATGTTACTTAGACAAGATTCAAGTTAGCTACTTAAGGGATCTTCTGAAAATTAGAGAGTATGCTATATTTTAAAATCAGTACTGTCAGTCTCTTGAGGGCCTTTTGGCAGTCTCCTCTCCCTTCAGGAATGACATGCAAAGAGATATCACTGGAATGTCACCCAGTTTGCAGGCTTCAATAACATAACAAAGAACCTGTCTACAGCTGTTAGTGCCCCTCTTTACCCCCTTAGATATTGTCCATAGATAAAATTGGGTGATGTAATATGTACTGAAAATTATAACCAATACAGAGAATCATAGAATCATGAACCATAGAGTCATATAATCATAGAATCTAGAATGGCCTGGCTTGAAAGGACCTCAAAGATCATCTAGTTCCAACCCCGCGGCCATAGGCAGGGATGCCACCCACTAGATCAGGTTGCCCAGGGCCCCATCTAACCTGGTTTTGAACACTTCCAGGGATGGGGCACCCACAACCTCTCTGGGCAACCTGTTCCAATGCCTCAAAATCCTCTGAGTGAAAAATTTCCTTCTAACCTCTTATCTAAATCTCCCCTCTTTTAGTTTAAAACCATTCCCCCTCGTCCTGTCAATATCTGACTGAGCAGAGTTCCTCTCTACCTTTTTTATAAGCCCCCTTCAAGTACTGAAAAGTTGCAATGAGGTCACCCCGGAGCCTTCTCTTCTGTAAGTTGACCATCCCTAGCTCTCTCAGCCTATCTTCAAAGGAGAGTTGCTCGAGTTGCTTGATCATCTTTGTGGCCCTCCTCTGGACCCACTGTATCAGCCCCACATCCTTCTTGTGTTGGGGGCTCCAGGCCTGGATGCAGTACTCCAAGTGGAACCTCACAAAGGCTGAATAGAGGGGGACAATCACCTCCCTTATCTGCTGGCCACTCCTCTGTTGATGCAGCCCAGGATGCAGTTGGCTTTCTGGGCTGCAAGCATGCACTGCTGGCTAATGTCAAGCTTTCAGCCATCTCAGATGCACCTTTGAGAGGCCAGGCATGTTGACACTGGATGGGGCTCACCTGGCCAGGTGGGGCAAGAATGTTCTGGGCAGTAATGCGGCTGGACTTCTCAACAAGGCTTTAAACTAGATTAAGAAGGGGAAGAGAATGTACCTCTGAGAGACAGAAAAGAACAAGGGACTGCGTGACTTGTCCGAAAGGAATTAGGAAGGGCTCCTCCAAAAGGTGATCCAGCTGACAGCCCAGATGAAGTGCCTGTAATGCATGCATCATGGTAAAAAGGAGAAGGAGTTGGAAACCATGGTGCAGTTAGAAAACTACGACCTAACTGCTCTCATGGAAACATGGTGGGATGAATCACACCACTGAAATTGAAGGCTACAAGCTTTCCAGAAGAGATATGTAGAGAAGGAAGGGCAGGGATGTTGCCCTCTATGTTAAGAAATCCATATGTTGTGAAGAACTGCCTCAGAGAAAAAAAAAAGAAAAAAAAAAGAAAAAAAAAACATGAACAGATTGATAGATTGTGGGTAAAAATTAAGGACTGGACCAATAAAGGCAACCTTGTGGTAGGTGTCTACTACAAACTGTCTGATCAAGGAAACTGTTGACAAGGCCTTCCTGCTTCAGCTACAAGCACCATGCTTTCAGGCTCTCATCCTGATGGAGGTTTTCAGCCACATGGATGTCTGCTGGGAAAGCTACACAGCAGTCAATAAGCAATCCAGGTGACTCCTAGAGTGCATCGAGGTTAACTTTCTGTTACAGATATTAGACGAACCAATCAGAAGAAAAGCATTACTGGACCTAGTGCTCACCAATGTAGATGAATTCATTAAAGAGGTTAAGATCAGAAGCAGTCTGGGTTTCAGTGGTCATGCCCTGGGTGAGTTTGTGATCTCTTGAACACCTCAAGGAATTTGGCATCCACAGCTTCTCTGGGCATCCTGTTCCTTATCACCCTCAGGGTTGTAGTGGGTTTACGTGGCAAGGTGTTGGTAGCAGGGGGCCATAGGTGTAGCTTCTGTGAGAAGAATCCAGAAGCTGCCCCATGTTAGGTAAAGGTCCCACTGCTGACCAGAGCCAAGCCAATAAAAGCAATGTTGTTTGCGCCTGTGAGAGCATATTTAAGACAGGAGAAAAACCAACCAAACAAAAAAAAAACACTGCCACACATCAGCTGGGAGAGGGAGAGTGAGAGGAGTGAAGAACAGCCTTGCAGGCACCAAGGTCAGTGAAGAAGGAGGGGGAGAGGTGCTCCAGGTGCTGGAGCAGAAGTCTCCTGTGGCCCATGGTGAGGACCATGGTGAAGCAGGCTGTCCCCCTGCAGCCCATGGAGTACCACGGTGGAGCAGGTTTCCACGCTGCAGCCCGTGGAGGAGATCACGGTGGAGCAGGTGGACCTGCACCGACGGAGGCTGCGGCCTGTGGAGGACCCCCACTGGAGCAGATTCCGGGCCAGACCTGTAGCCCCTGGAACGGAGACCACGCAGGAGCAGGTGACCTGGCAGGAACTGCTGCCCTTGGGGGACCCAGGTTGGAGCAGTTTGCTCCTGATGGATGGACCTCATGGTAAGGACCTGTATCTGGAGCAGTCCTTGAAGAGCTGCTGCCTGTGGGAAGCCCATGCCGGATCAGTTCAGCAAGGATGGCATCCCGTGGGAGGGACCCCATGTGGAGCAGGGGCAGAGAGTGACCGTGAAGGAGCGGCAGAGACAAAGCACTATAGACTGACCACAACCCCCATTCCCCCGTTCCCCTGTGCCACTCAGAGGGAGGAGGTGGAAGAGGGTGGGTGGGGGAAGGCATTTTTGGTTTCTTTCCTTTGTTTCTCACTTCTCTAGCATGTTAGCAATAGGCAATATATCTTACTGTCTCCCTATGCTGAGTCTGTTTTGCCCGTCACAATAATTACTGCGTGATCTCCCTGTCCTTATCTCAACCCTTGAGCCCTTTGCATCGTATTTTCTCCCCCTCCTCAAAGAGGAAGGGGGAGTGAGAGAGCAGCCATGGTGGAACTCGGCTGCCCACCCAAGTAAAACCACCACAAGGGTAAAGAATTTATTCCAAATATCTAATCTAAATCTACCCTTTTTTACTTTAAAGCCATTACTCCTTATCCTCTCACTACACTCCCTGATAAAGAATCCCTCTCCAGGGATGAGTTCCCCTGGGACACTGTCCTTAGCAGCAAACAACAAGAAGGAATTCTATAGGTACATTGGTCAAAAAGAAAGGCCAAGGAGAGTGTAACCCCTCTGATAAAGAAGGGAGAACTGGTAACAACAGATGTGGAAGAAGGCTGAGGTACTCAACAATTTCTTTTTCCCATTTTTCACTGGCAGTGAGGCTTCCCATGTCTCATGAGTCCCCAAACCTGTGTGTTTACGGCAGGTGTTGGGGGAGAAAAGACCCTCCCACTATTAACGAAGAGCAGGTTCAAGACCATCTGATGAAACTATATCTCTAGTTTAGAGAGGTATGGATTTGAAGGGTAGACTAGTTGGTAGATAAGGAATTGGCTGGATGGCCACAGCCAGAGAGTTGTGATCAACAGCTCTATGTCCAAGTGGAAGCTGGTGAGGAGTGGCCCGTCTAGGGACTGGTACGGTTTAATATATTTATCAGTGACATAGACAGTGGGATCACGTGCACCCTCAGCATGTTTGTAGATGACATCAAGCTGAGTGGTGCAGTTGATACACCAAAAGGAAAGGATGCCATCCAAAGGGACCTGGACAAGCTTGAGAAGTGGACCCACATGAACCTAATGAGGTTCAACAAGTCTAAGCGCAATATGCTGCACCTGTGTCAGGGCAATCCCAGACACGAGTACAGACTGGGTGAAGAACTCATTGAAAGCAGCTCAGAGACAGCTTAGGAAATAATTATTAAAAAATAATGTTGTTCTTTATTCTGAAGCTTCTTTGTTTCTGTATAACTGTTTGATCCAGACTTATTTTTTATTATTATTATTATTTCAGGTAGGAAATCTTTCCTAAATGTCTTTGTGGAAAACTGAAGGGTTCTACTAGATCTTACTACCTTCTTGTAATATTATAAGTTAAAGATAGATGGTACTTACAATTTAAAATATGACAACAGTTTTAAAGTAAAGACATGGACTAATAGTCTATTCCAGCTTAAAACAAAGAGAATAACATACTTCACTGAAGTAAAACCTAATATAGTTTATCACACTTGTTTTGAAAGAACATTTTTAATTTAATTTTAGTACAACTTTTTGAATGAAACTGACACTTAAAATTATAGCTATCAAAAGCAATACTGAAAAATAAACTGTTTTTATAATAGCATCAAATATTTAAAAAAAATTTAAAAAAATCACAATCGTGATGCGATTTTTTTTTTTAGACTATACAGAATCTTTTTCTTTTTTGGCAAAATAACATAATGAAGTTTTAAAAATACCCTTTGTATCACAGCTCTTTTGTTACTTGTCATTGTAGGTACAATCACTGAAACAAAGCATTGTGCGTATACTACATTTAAAAAAAAAAAAGCAACAACAACAAAAAATTTAAAGCAGTACCATGATCTGCTTGGTTTTGTTTTTAATGTGTGGACAATAATAAGAAAATCTCTGCAAGATCTGCCCTGTAGATCTAGCTCTGGCTAGCTGTTGTATTAATCATGAAAGTGAAGAGAAAGAAGCAATCACAGTAATTTCTCCTGCTTAGATGTTTCGGGGTTGTCTTTTCTTTTCTTTTCCTTCCCTTCCTTCCCTTCCCTTTTTCCTTTTCCTGCCCTTTTCCTGCCTTTTCCTGCCCTTTTCCTGCCCTTTCCTTGCCCTTTCCTTGCCCTTTCCTTGCCCTTTTCCTTGCCCCTTTTCCTTTCCTTTCCTCTTTCCTTTTCCTTTCCTTTTCCTTTCCTTTCCCTTTCCTTTCCTTTCCTTTCCTTTCCTTTCCTTTCCTTTTCCTTTCCTTCCTCCTTTCCTTTCCTTTCCTTTCCTTTCCTTTCCTTTTCCTTTTCCCTTCCCTTTCCTTTCCTTTTCCTTTCCTTCCTTTCCTTCCCTTCCCTTCCCTTCCCTTCCCTTCCCTTCCCTTCCCTTCCCTTCCTTCCCTTCCCTTCCCTTCCCTTCCCTTCCCTTCCCTCTCCCTTCCCTTCCTTCCCTTCCCTTCCCTTCCCTTCCCTTCCCTTCCCTTCCCTTCCCTTCCCTTCCCTTCCCCTTCCCTTCCCTTCCTCCCTTCCCTTCCCTTCCCTTCCTTCCTTTTTTCTTTTCTTTTCTTTTCTTTTCTTTTCTTTTCTTTTCTTTTCTTTTCTTTTCTTTTCTTTTCTTTTCTTTTCTTTTCTTTTCTTTTCTTTTCTTTTCTTTTCTTTTCTTTTCTTTTCTTTTCTTTTCTTTTCTTTTCTTTTCTTTTCTTTTCTTTTCTTTTCTTTTCTTTTCTTTTCTTTTCTTTTCTTTTCTTTTCTTTTCTTTTCTTTTTTTCTTTTCTTTTCTTTTCTTTTCTTTTCTTTTCTTTTCTTTTCTTTTCTTTTCTTTTCTTTTCTTTTCTTTTCTTTTCTTTTCTTTTCTTTTCTTTTCTTTTCTTTTCTTTTCTTTTCTTTTCTTTTCTTTTCTTTTCTTTTCTTTTCTTTTCTTTTCTTTTCTTTTCTTTTCTTTTCTTTTCTTTTCTTTTCTTTTCTTTTCTTTTCTTTTCTTTTCTTTTCTTTTCTTTTCTTTTCTTTTCTTTTCTTTTCTTTTTTCTTTTCTTTTCTTTTCTTTTCTTTTCTTTTCTTTTCTTTTCTTTTTTTTTCCTTGTTGTTATTATCTTCTTCTTTTCACTCACCCTCAAGTATCTGACTGTGAACTGCCCTCCCCAGTCCCCCATCATCCCAGCTCTATACCAGCAACAGCTACATTGAAGGGCCTCAGGAAAGTAAATCCTACATTATGGATGCAGAAAGCAGCAGAGATTACAAAACCTTCCTCCCCTAGAATTTTGCTTCAATGCCTTGTTCACATTCCCTACTTTCCAGGATGTAGTGTCTCCTTCACTTGAAGGTCACTGAACATATTTCCCAACATCCCAAGAGCAAAAACTTTTATGCTTTTCTGAAGTCTGTCACCTTCAATCTTTCACAAAAGTGAGATATAGCAGTAATACCAAGCAGTTACTGCTTGGATCTGCATATGAGGCAGAACTGGTTTGTTTTCAACTGAATATATTTTTGTCATATCTGTCACCTTCTCTATCTCTAAAACCTCTCAGCCTATCAGGCAGCTCTTCACATCTTCCTCCAAAGCCTGACTTTCTGACTACTGCCATCTCACACAAACAAGCTTTGAGTGAAATATGTTGGTGGTGCATTTACATAAACTAGGTAGGACATATGTTCCTGTCAGAAAGATATCACTAGTATAAATAGATCTTTTATTCTCCTGCATTCACGTAAAACTAGCTGCTCTATCCTAAATGTATTATTCTCATATCAGACAAGGCATTGACCTCAAACATTTTTGAATTCTCCCCTGTTGCTCTCCCTTTCTTTACAAAGGTGCCCAAAAGAGCTGCTGCATGGAGGGGTATAGCATGCAACAATAATTTATTGACAAAATCAAGAATTATAATTATGCTTCTGTGATATCATCAAGAACAGAGTTAACAAGATAGATGTGGATCACATCAGGTTTCATGCTGAGAACTCCAAAGACTGACACTGGATCTGACCACGGTAAGAATAAGAATGAGCAAAAATATTAATTTGTAAAGTATAGATGCCAGCTAATAGGCTTAAAGTTTACAGTATTACTAGAGAAAGGAGAGATGCAAGGAGATAAAAACAAAACAAAGCAAACAAAAAAAACAACTTTTCTAAAGTATCTTTTTCTCTCAAATAATTCTCACAGAATAATATTACTTTTAATGTTCACACAGCAAATACACAGCAAATTATTAAAATTCAGTTTTAGAAAAGCTATAACTCAGACTAAGTCAAAAGCTGAACGGTTATATTTGATTTTCTTTCCTCCTCTTATTCCTGTCTGAAGCTCTGTGCTTTGAATTAAATAAAGACAAGATTCTATTCATCTCTTGTTCTGTTTTTCCAAAACCAAACCTAGCTTTACAAATTGCAAACTTAGACTCTTATATAGAACTGCAGCAATTTCACTTAACTTAAAATGGATGCAGTGAAAATACTCACAGCCCAGTTATTTGCAAACAGGATTACAATGGAACTGAAACCTGCATTGTCTGACACACGTCTTTATGTCAGATGTTAATTAAGACTTTGTTTTATGGAATATGTGCTGCTTTACTAACGGATTTGGACAGTATGTTGCAACCATTTCACAAAAGCAGCATAAAAAAATAATAAAATAATCCTCCCAGCAGGCTGGTTTTTTAGTTTTGTTTTGTTTTGGTGTTTTTTTGGACAGACCAGCCTGTCACAATGTGCTAGTGAAGGCTTCTCTCAGGGGGACTTGAGACCATGGTTGAACTTGCAGAGGTAAAAGAGCTGGGCATAGTTTGAGCTTTGTACCAAAGATAAGAAAATAAAAAACTCAGAACTCTTATTCTTTTGACAAAATCCTTACAAAAGCAGCCAAAGACTTACTTATGTCTTATCATTAACAGGCTCAATTTATTTCAAGCATTCTTATAAACCGATATGAATATTAAATGATAACAAATATTTACCATTAAAGCTGTAGAAATTAGTGTTTGTTTTAAAATCAGCAGTGTTAACCACCAACATACTAATGCAGCATTCTTGACCTACCTTCTATTGTTCTGACTTTGCATTTTCTCTGGAAGCAAACAAATAAAAAGCCATTATGCTTATGAACTCCTAAACCTGACCACCTCCTAATTTATTTTTATACTAATTATGGACATTTTCAATGTCAAAAAAAAAGAAAAAAGATTAAAAAATAATTGTCACTGGGGAAAATAAGGGAATCGAAACAAATTAATGATAATAGACAGTTTCACTTGTTCCAGCCCCAGAAGCAATAAAGAAAGAATTAACATTGTCATATTCTGGCTCTCTCCCTTTGCTTTATATTAACTCATTTCAACCTCATTAACGGATGATAAAACTTGAAGCTTTGTTTACACATCACCAAGCAGTAATGCTGAACCTCATACCAGAAAATACAATATGATTGTGAATGACAACCCCTCACAAAATGAAGTTTTCAAGACATCTGAGAGCTGGAGGTACAGACTTCTTATGAAGTAATAAACTACAGCTGAACAGAATATATTTAAGTCAATTCAAACCTAAAATATAACTATTAATCCAATGTATTTATCAGGCAAAATTAAAAATACATATTTAATTAGCCAAAATGTTTAAATGTCAGTTTGTATGGTTCTGTTCATCTGTATATATAGCTACATATACAACCACAAAAAGATTTATTTTTAAATTTGTGTTACATAGAGATACATAGTGTATGTTTAAAAAAAAAAAGTAAAAATATATACAGCTTGCTGCAGAATCATCAAATTTTCAAATGTTTGTGAATATGTAACAGCTTTGTAAAGAGCACATATACTCTAAGCCTATTATTGACAATAAAGGTGTTCTTATAGCTTATGTTTGGTTTTGGGACAGATTGTTTTTTTCTCTTGATTCTACTTATATCTCATTCATATTGTAGTTATATAAGTTAAACGTTTAAAAAATGACGATAATAAATGAAAACAAGTTAAGCATATTTGTGAGAGTTAGAAGCCTCAGTTTAGTCATTCAGCTTCCATATTTTTACTAGGATCTACATGTTCGTGGTTAGCTTTTTTGTGGAAAAAAAAAAAAAAAAACTTCCCAAGTTGTTAAAGCTATTACTTAAATAAATTTATTAAATAAATAAATGAACCCAGGCTTTTTAGAAGTTATAATTAGCATCTCACAGTGTGTGTTCCATTACTAATGGTTCATGTAATGGTGACTTCTTCACCCATATAGCTGTTATAGGAAACCTCTATTCACAGCTCATCTTGTTTGCAATTTTTGGTTAATTCCTTGAAATGATTAACCTACTAGATTAACATCCACAGTTTAATTGAAGTTTCCCATCTACTGCCTGTATATGACACCAAAAGTAACATAAACAATCCAGGAAACATCTCTGTTAGACAAAAGAGCAGAAGAAACTTCTGGATGCTCAAATTGACCAGAAGATTTAATTATCCTCAGTGTGTGCATGTGTCTGACCTAGTATGAATTTACTTAACATTTTCTCAGAAATGCAGGAAGAGAGACAGGGTGTTATAAGTAAAGATTAGCTATGTCATAACTTAATTAAATATGGTCATCTGGGAACTGACTGCATCTCATGCACAAGGAATTCCATTCCTTCTATCTTTACATTTTTAAAGGCATTATCACACACATTCTCTTCCTAATTTTTGCAAATATCATCCTATCTTGTGTTTTGATTATATTCTCCTTCTGGAAAACTAAAGCAAGTAACAAGGGAAAAACACTAATTTGGACCATTTGAGGCATTTGGATTCAAAGAATAAGTACTGGATGAAGACACGTGGCTTTCACTCACATGGATATATCAATGCTAATATCCTCCATACGCTCTAAAGTGGTGCATTAAAATGCCTTTGTGTGATCACTTTAGAAAACTAGTATGGCATGGGAGACCATCAGCAGCACAGATGTTATGCAGAAAAGATGCTCTCAGCATGTAATACTTTGATATAGTAAACTCTAAAAAAAAAAAAAAAGTAATAGAAGTACAAGAAAGTATTCAAGACCACCCAGGCAAAGAAAATATAATTGTAAGTTAAAACACAAAGTTATCCAGCAAGACAAGTGTATCAGGAGAGCAAAGACTGAAAAACTGAAAATAAGAAGGACAACATATTTCTTTCTGACTGCTACACTTTCACCTCACCTCTCTCCTGGCCTTCAATACTCCATTTGCAGTGAATCAAAGCAGAAGCTAAGTATAGTATATATGGGCAGGAAAAGGGAGAAAGTTATGCAGTTCTCAGAACGCAGAATATATGTGACAGACCTGGACTGCCAGACCTCCCACTGCTAACCCCAAGAATTTTACTCCCAGTGAAATATGTCAGAACAACTGAGAAACTATACAAAAGAAAGCACCGCATTTGGTTTATTTGTAAATTTCAGTTTTTCAAACCTTTGTCTTTATGTAAGCAAAACAATCTATATGTTTTATTGTTCAACCTGCCTATTGCCAGAGGATGTGGTGAAATCAGCAAAATTTTGGATGTACTGTCCCTTTGACAGCAGGAGTTGAGAATAAAACGACTATGTACAAGCAGTCCAAGAGCTGTGCTGCAGGTTAAGCTGAGTCTAGGAAGACTCCGGGATCCTGCTTGTCTAGGAAAAGCAAATGTGAGTTCTTGTGCTTCTAAAGACTCCCCTCTGGCATGCATAAAGATGCATAACTGTGTAACATGTGCAGGCATGCGACCAAGTAGGTGAGCTGTCCTATGGGGTTTGTTTGCTTGTTTTTTTTCCTTTAAAACAAAGATTGCTTAAGAAGATCTGGGTAAGGATTTGCGCTGAGACCTTAATATGGCATTGGAAAGCAACTGTGAGCCAGTGAAGAAAACAATCCTTATTGTATCAGGACTTGTTGGCAGGTATGGTTCCATGTTTCTGTAAACTCCCCTTGATCTTACATAGTTATGCATTGTTATTGGCAATCAGAACTCATCTTTTGGATAATAATTCATTATTTGCAGTATATTTTGATATTCCATGGTATCATATGATTTGGGAACAGTAAAATATTACTTTTTAATCCATTCTAGGAGAGAAACAAGGGAAACAAATCCTCCAAATCTCTACCAGTGTACACATATAGAAAACTTTTTACATTTCATGACTTTTCTTGGGAGCAAGGTTTTATACTTTAATGTATTCATTAGGATTTGTGGGGTAATCTGTTTTTTGTTTTGTTTTTGACATTTATATGGTTAATTAATAAAGACAACAGAGAGGTCTCATGGTTGGTCTGAATGTTTCCATTTCATTCTGTCTTAGAGGAAAAAAAATCCACTCAGGATTTCTTTTCAGTGGGTACAAATTCAGCATATTACAAAATATCATCAACAGAAAAATGTAGTTGGCTCTGCTTTGGTGCAATCAGCTTGCACTTGTGTTTGGAAAAGATACAATGAAATAATGCCTTAATATCTCCCTAATAAAATATTTTAACTTCAACATTTTCTGCATGGGTCATGCAGTTTATAAAGCTAAGAAACAAGGCTCACAAGCAGAGTAATCTTCAAGTTTGTGCGAGACCAAGCAGCTCTGTCCTATAGACACCATCTCCCTAAACAATTGAACTTATTGTGGGTAAAGCTTTTCTCTTTTCTATAATCATCACTTATAAAAGGCACCGTCCATTGAAAATACACCCCTGGATATTTCTTCCTGTTCATAGTGAACTCATTCAAAATGAGTAAGTAGTTTCCTTATTAGTGAAATGTTATTACTTTCAGCATTTGTGTTTGATATGTAATGTTGCACTTGACGTGCAAAATTGTCACTAGTTAGACCTGGTCAGGGTTAATGCCTGCCTTGTCTAGCAGTTCTCTTATATAATACAGAGAGGTGTTTCCTGGTGATGTCTGGGCATTTCTGGGTTTTCACTCATCCACAACCTTCAGTTATTCATATCTGGATAATCACTTACTATTATATTAAATAATAGAAAGGAATTCTGCATTAGCTCTTTACAAAGACTATACAATATGGATAACAAACTACAGTGGAAATATTAATGAGTCAGAAACTAATTGTGCTTCCTCAGATTCAGAGGATTCCACCAATTAACGCCATTAGATTTTCCCATAAATTGAGCACTAATTCAAATTATTTTTGAAACCATAGACATTTTCTTCAACAGTCAGTTTATGGTTTTATGGAAGATTTACATGTATGATAAAAATAATAAAAGATATGCGAAGACAGCAAAGAAAATCCTTTAAAATTCATGTTAATAATAAGACATTACAGAAAATAGTATTTATATAGACAACATGGCTGTCAATTCTAAAAATTTTATACTGTAGTATGTTCATGGGCTCTATCAGAGCTACACTTTTAGATCCCATCTGAGTGCAATACACTATATAAATCCAATGAAACTTTTACAAAATAATCAAAGCAGAACACAAGTAATTATCCTTGTAGGTCAAGCATTCAATTGTTTTTGTAAGAATTAATTAAATAGATGGCTTCCCACAATTTAAAAGCAGGACTCTCATAAATATCTAAATGCCTGATCCAATTTTCAGTAAAGCTATCAGAAACTCTCAGTGGGAGGTGAACTGAACTCCTAAATGAATAAGGCTGAACTTTAACTGGCAGAACACTACAGTTTACAAGACTAGATTTAAAGTACACAAAGTCTATGAAATCATTCCTGTTGATTTCATTGAGCCATACCCTTGATGCAGAGGAAGACGTCCACTTAGATACAGAGCTTTTCTTATGAGAAAAAAGGATATTTAGATTGACATCAGACTAGTACCACTGCTGGCCAATATGGGGGTCCTGACTGGGGCCACCAAGGCTGCTTTTAATTCTTAGATAGTCCCTCCCTACATGGAGAAAGTTGTGCACTTCCTTTCCCTCTGCCTTGCTTCACTGCATATTCATGATAGACCTACAGAAAATATGCTGTCCTGGCTTCCATGAGGATACTGAAATGTGAATCTGGTTGAGTCTTCTACTGACAAAACAGATAAAACTGGAAGGAGCAATTGCTACCAAAAGAAAGAAAGAAAGAAGAAAAGAAAAAAAAAAAAAAAGACTTGCAAAATTCACATCGTAAGCAAGTGTAAAAAAGGGAAAGTATGTGTGCATGTCTAGACATGTACATAAAAGATTTTGTACAGGTTGCCATTATTTACCATTTACCTCTTTCTTCTGATATCTGACTTAGTAACTCAGTCCTGGGGAAAAAAGTACATCCCCCATCCCACAGCATGGTTCACCTTCATTGCAAAACAGAATCTTAGCCCTCACTCCAAACCAGTTTTCGTACACTCACTGCTTCTGTAACTCCCCTCAGCTATCTCAGACCTCTGAGCAAGGTGGAGTCAGGAGCACCACCATGTGGCACCTGGGAAATCTGGGAAATACAAAATAAAGTGTCACTGCAACTGAAACAGCAACTGCTGTGACACAGAAAAAGCTAGTGAGAGAAAGTTGCTATCAAAAAGCAAACATTTTTTTTTTAAGGTAAGTATAACTATATGCTTTGTTCAGTTAGTATATATGTATATATATAGATTGCCAAATCATAGTTAAGCTCTGGGATACTTTCTGAAGATTTAAGCTGTGTAACATGAAGGCATGGGACCAAGGAGGGGAGCTGTCTTATGGGGTTATGTTTGTTTGTTTGCTTGTTTATTTTAAATAAAGATTGCGTTATCATCTGTCAGTGAACATTTAGTTGCTATAGTTACATTTAGTAAAACATTGCCTGGAATCTTGCTAAATTTGGCTTCAGAAGCTTCCATGATAGGATGCTGTTTGTTATAAGAAAGTGGCAGGTTGTCATCTTGGGGTAATTGTTCACCCCTGTGACATGCTGAATATGGTACCAAGGTCAGATGAGCCTTGTAAGTATAGGTGCCCAGTGGAAGATCTAACATACGACATAGTGTTTCTACTCACAAGAACAAGACTATCCTTTCAACCTGAATGACTTTTAATTTCAATTAAGAGGAAAAAAAGACAAAGAGGAGCCAAATCTAAATCTTTGTGCCAGAGAGCACAGCACTGGTATGATCCATAAGATGCTGTGCTGCCATAGAATAGTTGTTTTCCATAAAATACAGTTGAAGAAACACTTGAAGGTGCAGAAGGAAACTAATTATATACAATAGCTTTATTTTGCTGTATACATTAAAGGTTTGTAACAACAACTTTCCCTTCCATTTCTGTTGATTCCCCACTACCTTCTCATCTCCTACATTCATATTCTGAAGAGGATATAGTTCTAAACTGTTTTTACTTTTTTTATTTTTCTACCTCTCCTTTGGGCAGAGAGTTTGTATGTCCTACAGATCTTTGTTGCAAAGCGGCACAATTTAGACAGTATCTGCAGGCTTGTCAAAAATTTAATGTAGCAGCAATTAAGTATTTATTATATACCTTCATAGCAAATAAGTTTAGATTATATGATTTTAACAGCACTTAATCATTATCTAAATATTGGTTAATTAACACAATGATCTAAATGAATTTGCTATAATAGAAACAATGATTAAGTTAAAGGTTAAGAATGGCAAGACTCTCCTGAGATTTCCTGCAGGGTTCTGGGGGATTTCTAAATCTAGTCCTGCCTGTTTCAAAAATTCCCCCTTAGAATGAATTACTCACCCTCCTCCCTCAACGGCATTTATCCGCGGACAAGTTTGTTTCTCAAGGAGTAGACCCTGAAATGTGCTTCCACTCAGGGATATGATCCAGGTTGTACAACATCCCCCCCTTAGCACTTAATTGTGTCATTGACAATTAGTCACACCAGTGTCTGGATATGAGGGGAGATGTGATCATCTGGTACCTATATAGCATAAATAACTAGGGAGTGAGGCAGTTTTAGTTCTCACCATACTCTTTAGATAAGAGAGGAGTGATTCTATATAGCTTTTCCTTTAATTAGAATGAAGTGCCATATTTATTAGATAAAGTTTTTGACTTATTGTCAAGCTCAGATTCCTTATCAGGTTGTTTCCTGGACTCTGCTCTGCTGCATTATTTTCCATAAGAGATTTCATGGTATCAAGGTCTCCCTGGGGCTCCATTACTAATGAGCTCTCTGGTTCAACGAGTGATCACACTGAGGCCTTCTGTGGCTCATAAGCCTGAGCAAGACTTATGTCAGTTACAGGAGCACAGGGTAACCAACACACTGTACAGGAGCACAACATACCTGCTACCAAAGTTGAATGCATAGCAAGTGGTCCTTTAGATAACAAATTTCTCCTATTTTGCACATCGAAAAAGAATTGGATTACAGGTCAGTACTGAACTGAACTAGCTCCCACTGAACTTTTATTCAACTTTAAAACAACCGCTTTGGTGTTCCATCCCATTCCTCCTTTCAGCATCTCAGAAACATCTGTAGCCTGCTTTACTGTTGTTTTCCAAATCTCAGAGCACCTGCTTTCCTAGTGACTGTACAACATGAACATGGGTAAGCTTCTGCTGTGCTGAGGCTGATTCCTGCCATCATAATTAATATCCCCAGTTGTATTTCCCCTCTACCTGTATTTGTAGCTTACACCTCAAAAGTGAACTCAAAGTGAGGATCATTTTTTTGTTCTGGGTTTGGATGACAACTTCTCTAACCAACAATGAGACACCACAGTCCTACAAATATATCAGTGGGCAAGGTCCATCAGATCCATCTTGTCTGGACAACAAAGGTGAGTTACAGTTATATCATTACTTGTTTTAAAAGTTACTATGTAGAAAAAATATAATGAGAACAATTAGCTGCAAATACACAGAGCTAAAGAAATCTTATATGCAGAAGTACTATACCTTCACAAACCATGCTTTATAATAGGGGACTGAACTACTCAGATGCTAAATGCTAGTCTCCAGTCATGTTATGAGTAAATTTTACTGAGAACCTGCCTAGGTCTCAGCCATATGACATACTCCTCTGGGAGTATTTTCTATCAATTTCTTGTGATGCTAGGGTGAGTTTGGCTGGGGAAAGCAGGTCCCAGTCCTGGGAAACAATTATGGTATGCTATTACCCCAGACAGAGCCAGAAATCTAAAATAGAAATTAGAGGACATCTCCGGAGAAAGATATCTTCATGGTTACAGTTAACAATATTTAAACTTCAAAGAGGGATTACTTGAATTCTGGTCTTAAGAGCATCAGTTTAGAACTTGGTCACTTTCTACAAAGCACACAGAAATACACACTCAGAAACAGCCACATATCCAAGAAAACAAAGAGGTAGCAGAGGGAGGTCAGGAATGTGAGCCAGCATTGCCAGGCATAGCACAGATGGGATTCAGTTCCAGGACAGCCCAGATCCTAGGCTAATGTGCCTGATGCTACACACTGCTTCCCTCAGCCTTGTACCACCACAAATCTCCAGTTATAGCTGGAAATCACAGAAGAAACATATTTCTCAAGAGATTTCTAGCTTTTCTGTTGGTATTCACAGTTGGGAACTGTCCTTTTTTTTTTTTTTCTCTCCCTCCCTTTCTTTTCATTTAAGTATTGTTTCGATAACTCATTTTCTTTCAAGACCAGCTCACTTCTGGAAATACAGAGGTTTGCAGCATTAATAAATAACCAGAAGAAGAATATCAGCTAACAGAAGGTTTCTGACCCTTCAGAAATATTTGTCTCTGATGTTTAATGCAAGGCACAGTGTAATATCTACTGCTTGTACACACGTGACAAAAATTTTGGGCACAACTGGCTGCATTTTTCCCAAATGGATGCATTGTCATCCCTAAATGCAGCCAGTCGAGGTCCCACAAGTGTCCTGTAGCCTCCTCTATCAGCCAAGCATTTAATTGTAACTCACTACCATTTCCACAATATAGCAAGATATAGGGAGAGAATAATTGGACATAATCCTAAAATATAAATATGACATCTGCTGTCTTGTGGGAAATATTCCTTCATTGGGCATACAGGAGAGAGGAGCAGTTTCTCTCTCCCACCTGGATTTTTTTTTTTTCCATTTCACCTTGCTCCCCAGCGGTTAAATTCTGACAATATCAATGATTAAAAAGAAAATAAGAACACAGGGACTTTTCTAATTGGTATCCTGATGCAAATTATTAAAATAATAATACTCTTTATTTATGTAGCACCTGTCTACAAGAGCATCCTAGATGCTTTAAATATTGAGCAAAGCACATTATAAAAATAAGTATGCACAAGAGGCAAACAGAAATCATTAGACATAATTCAAAATAATAAATGCAATCAATGTGCTTTGAAAACTGCATTATGATTAAAATAATCCTATGTAGCTAACTTTCTAAAAGAGCTGTTTCCAAGTGCCTTTTCAGATCCCAAGAGAAAATCTCATCCAATACACCATGGCCACAAGAACAAAGACACAGGAGGTTTTGTCAGCTTATGTTATGACAGTGTTATAGCAACACATTTTTCAGCTCTCCAAGGAAAAGACGCTGTGATTGTTATTTACATTACCTTAGTGCCTAGGAGGCAAAAGCAGCCAGGACTGGAGCTCCATTAAAGTGTGCACTGTACAAGTTCAACACCTGACTAGGTTTACAGCACGAGACACATGCTGGGAGGTGTCATTCCTGCCACCCATTGCAAGCCTTTCAACCAAGCTGTGGCTACTCTTGCCATCAAGACCAGTATCACACCAGCTTCAGTCAACAAAACTGCCCCTCTCGGTCAGAGATGGCCATTGCAAAGGGTAAAAATAGGGCTACGTCATGAGTAACTTACAAGCTACATAAAAATGGGAGGGAAAGGGAAACAGGGAGACAGAAGGCTGCTTTCACAATTTCAGTCTCTAACAAAAACACAGCTGAGATATCCTGTATCTAATGCTAAATCTGCATTCCTTGGATTCAACAAGAGCCATGAGTGTAAATACAAAGGCATTCCCTTGAGAATCGAACTGCTACTATAGTACTTGACCTAAAAGGAAAATATGATGTGGTGCATAATTCTACTGGTAGGTAAAAACACGAATCCAGCAGTAGATGAACTGAATCTCATCTTCCTTTTTTCAGGCTGCATAATTATAATAGTTACTCTATTTTGGACAAGTTGTGTATATCAGGTTAAATATTCAAGTAGTTCAGCAAAACCACGATGTTACAGTCTGGTCTTGAACTCAATCAAGTGAACATCCAACGAACATGCAAGCATGGAAAGTGATGGTCAAGTGGTCGTGTTGAGATACTAACCCCCAGGTGGTAACAATGCTCCCTGAGCAAATCTTGCCCCTTTTGAAATCATCAATATTTTTCCCTCTGTGTCTTCTGTAATACTATCTCCTATAAAAGAAACAGCCTGAACTGCTGCCATACACTAAACTATGGAACTTGTGCTGTGCAGAGATGTTCTGGAGGTGAGCAGCCAGTGAGGTTGTCTGCCTTGCTCAGGTCCATTGCCATGCTGGTCAGATGTGCATAGCACAGGACACCAAAGCAGTGATAGCAAGCCAACTGCCTCTTGGAAAAGCACCTTACAATATAACTGGTCACATGACATACTGAATTATTTTAAATATAAATAGGCTTTTGAATAAATGACCACATGCAAAACAAACTTGTTTCTCTTTATATATTATGAATTTATTACATATATGTCACTGCCCTATATCAAGCATCTTACAGAAAACAAGTTCCCTTGGTGCTTCTGCCCCAACCTTCCCCATAACCATACCTGCCAGTTCTGAGTGACCTAGACTTTGACAACACAAGTGAAGGGATTTGTAACTTGTCACTCCTGCTCCTGTTGCAAAGTGATTGAGAGGAATATCACTGTCTATTATCAGTAGCGCCAGGGGCCAAATTTTAGCAAGAGAGATTTAAAATGCAATACTGGGGAAAACAAAGTGGATTGAGGTTATGAGTGGCGTAAATCTCTGTCTCTAACTAGAGTGGGACCACATGGAAACTCCCCAATAGATTTGGGCTGCTCTGGTCTGCTCTGATTAGAAAGAGTCCAGAATATCCAAACTGACAGAAGAACAACCTGGCACAAGTGCTAGTGCCTTGTGATCCAGCCTACCAGATGTTACTGAAATCTGAGAATATAATGAGGGCTCTTCTGGCCCTCTGTGATAAGAAAGTTATTACTGAGTGACAAGAGGAGTCTATGACCCAGCTGAAGTTGGACTGAAATTCTCTATTTAAAACAATGTTCATATACAAACAATCACAAATCTAGAGATACAAGACACTGTTACTTCCCCAGTTCTGCAGATTTCAGATCATTGTCCCTGACTGAAACAAAGTTCATGAAAATGGATGAAATGATCACAATCTATATATTATTACTCTGCTGACCTTTGATTTTTTGAGAACCCCTTTTTTTAGGAATAATAATAACAATTTTGATAGGTTTGGGTGACAAGAGTTCCCTGTTATTTACAATGCTGAAGTAATTACTATGCGTAAGGCAGTTCACAATCTCAGTGAAGTATGTAAAGATAGATAAAGAACTCAAGGAATAGAAATAAATGTCTTTTTCACCCATGCAGGATGTCTATCTCTGTTAATATCTCAGCTCTCTCCTTATAGCACATTTGCAGAGGTATTCAAATCATTCAATCTAAGACATATAATGTGGGTACCTTACACAGGGATACAGTCTCCTAGGGAATAACTTTCAAAAAGTGTGCTCTAGCAGATAATAATTTAGAGCATCCAGACTAGAAGGACACTTTTGCAGTTGGGCCAAACTTCTGAGTTTGGTTAATTTAAGCCATCTTCTGTCCTTCTTTAAATTCAACCCAAATCATGGTGCATCTAAGAACCAAGGACTGTTCAAAGACAAAGTAATACCAAGACATACACTGTGAATGCTTTATTAACTTTGTCAACAGGAGGTGACCCCAGGTCAGAATGACCATTTCCCCACATCACCTGGGAGTGGGATGGAAAACATAACAGAGCATAGCCATGGGAAATGTGGTCTTGTCCTAGAAGAGTTGATCTGATGCCAGATTATTATCCTTCTAACCTTATCACTGGCTCGTGGCACAGGAGACAAACTTTGTCTCCAAACCCATTTATCTTGGGAAGAAGATATTTCTGCAGTGGCCACTGTTTCATCAGTTCCTTGGAAACTTTTTCACCAATTTGTCACAAGATTAATTTCTATCATTACATTTCTGCACTATAGTGATGAGACAAAGATTTGTGCAGTGTTTTCTCTAAGTTTAAGTATGCAATTGCCTGAGTCATTTGTTTTCCAAAGTCCCCATTGTTCATGTTTCAGAAACTATTCATTCTAAAGGATTATGCATCCATGGTTAACAATATACTGATGTTTACTTCATATTTTTCAACCACCTACATCTACCAAAGAGTATATGTTGTGGCAACTATGCACAGAGCCATCACTCCCATGAAGCAAATATTATTATGCTAACCCTCAGACAATCAATGTAGAATTGAGAAATTAATTTGATTTGCATGATTTGCAGATTTAAGGTACAGATACCACCTCTTCCCCTCCCCCCCCCCCCCCCCCCTTGAAATAAAACTGATTGTAATGTGTGAAAAGAAAATGAATAGAAATTCAAACAGCAATTTGGAAAGTGCAGCTCTCCATTAGTTTGTTCTAAAATTCTCCAGATGCCAAACATTTTCTAACACTAAAAAAAGGTAAAGCCAGATATAATTAGTGTAGAGACACAGTCCTGAACTGGCCATGCCTTTGGGCATTTCCACGCTGAAGTTCCTAGGCCTGGGAAACTGAGGTCCCACTCACTGGACAGAAAAACCCTGTTCTCATGGCTAACAGAATCTGGAATACAGAGGGCATGAACTTCACTGTGGTCAAAATGTGGTGTCTGTTCCTTTACAAAATTTCCCCTCTGTGCTGAGCAATGGTTTTAGAGACGCTGTATGTTCACAGCCCAGTTCACAGAAGTCATGAATTTAAAACAAACAAGTAAAACATTAAAGACATATCAGACCCAAAACAATAACTACCTTGAAACATTTTTTTTAACGTTAGGTTCATTCTCTGTTGTTCCCGTATAAGTAGATCAACATAACACAAGCATAAACATAATGCAGTCACCTGGGAAGAAGTTTTTTTCTGCAGAGCAGAAACCCCCAATATGAACTGCAACCAAAACAACTTTCACATATAGATTTACAGAGCAGGGGATGATTTGTAGAACAAAGTCCCTAAGGAATGCAGAGAAGTCACAGTCTGACAGCCTTAATCCTTATGTTCACAAAGCAACACAATGTGATGAAATAAATAAATATATAAGCAACCAAAGAGACAAGAAAAGGAGTAATGACAGTTGATTGTTAGAAGCAGCAAAAACTGGGGACACTCATTTCTGCACATGATTTATTATTATGAATGAAACTAAAAATCTACTGTGGGTTGACCCCTCAGGGAACTACAGCAAAAGGGCAACAGGACTTATCTGCAACACATTTGGGATTCAGCGTTCTGAGTGATGAGGCAAACATAAACATTTTGTGCAGGTATAGGACTATGGCCAGTTCTAAAAAGAGAAAATAATATGAGGTCAAAGCAATTTAGAGCCAATTTATGCTTTTCTTCTCCTGTCAACAATCTACAGAGCTCAGCCTGGAAAGTGTTCCACGTGTTCTGCAGCTCATGATACAGAGGGATGCACAGTGGGTCATGTGCTCCACTGCCAACACATTCTCCTTTAAATTCATCCTTTCATACAACCAACCACAGGCTGAGGACTGAGATGGATCAGGCTGCATAGTATCTCTATTATTGTTCTGTTACAGAAGAAAGTCCTCTGAACCTAACCCTGATACTTTTTATTCTTTTTTTTTTTTCTTCTCCTCATTCTATGCGAGCCTTATTTCTGTGTGTGCTATATCCTTATGGCAACTTGTTAAAGGATATCATAAAGATTGCAGAGAATATGCTGATATGCCTTACTTTCTTCCATATGCTTTAAGAAAAAAAGAAAGCAATCCTGAATGCTACCACTCATAGCTAAAATGGAAGAAAGTATTCATAAGAGATCAGTGGATCTAGCCACTGAATGTGCAGATAATTCCGTAATTAAGCTGCCAGCTAGTTCCTAATCCACTTTCTACAAAGGATTCAGTGACCAGCACCAATTATTTAAACTCCCAAAAGACATAAACCCACCTCTTCAAAGGCTTCTATCTCTGCTTAAAAGTTCTGATAGAGCACAGAGAGCACTCCAAAAATTAGTATTCTCCAGCTCCAGGAGACAAAGTGAGGTTTAGAAAATGGTAGAAAATAGTTCATCTCCCTTTCCAAAGTTTCGGATCTTAGATTTTGTCTTAATTTACTCTAGTTACTTTGTTAGATTACTCTCCACTTGTAAAATGACTATAAAATGAGACCTTCCTCTGGTACAGACAGCAATAAATAACACTTACAAAGAATGGTTACATGTTATATTCTCATTGGAGATTGAAAGAAATTATTATACATTATAAAGATCAGTGGCAGAGAGGATACTTGGAATTAGCACAGATGAAGTATGAATACTCTTTTTAACCAATTTCATCTGTAATACAAACACATAATCTTGGTATGCATCTCATACTTTGCATCTCAGTGTTAATAAAAATATGCTAGAGTGAGATGCAATGATAAAATAAAAAATAAAAAAAAAAAAAAAACTTTCCAAAGGTGCAAAATGACACAGAAGAGTCATAATGAGCTTTTACACTACAGAGTCTTTTTTCACTTACTCAGGAGATAAGGATGACTTGAGGATTTTGTCATTCAATTGCAAATTAAAGCATCACTTCACATACAGCAGGAGCAGGCATTGAAATCACTTGTCATGAGTTTGACACTTATAAGAGCTTCAGTGTCTGAAACTCATCATATCTTTTCCCACTGACTTGTTGCTCTGCACATTCAGCCACTAGGGTCTCAGTGGTGCTGTTTGTCCAGCTCCAAATATTCTCAACAATAATGGAACGAGGCGTAGAAGGAGAACAGGAAGCTATGCTCCATTCCCATTTCCCAGTTTGGGATCAATAATTTTGCGCTCAACCACAATGATTTAAAGAACTATGATTCGTTATGTCTATCAACTATGATAATTATTGAAATATTTTATGTATGCACAGAGTATTTTTAATATCAAAGATGCCAGTTAAGGAAAGTATCACCACTGAAGTTATACAAACCAATTTGACTGGTTGTTCTTTGGTGTTATTACCTAGTGGGTAAAGCGATTTCTACAGATCTGAATTACTTTTAAATCTTTCTCTTTCCCAATGGGCAATTTCTCCAAAATTCAAGACCATTCATATGGCAATAGTCTATTCTGGATATCAATGTGCATTCCTCCATAGAGCCAGTTGCCATTGCTACTTTTTCTATAAAAATATTTTAAGTGAACTGGAACAGAAAACAGAAACCAAGCTCTTCCTCCATTATTGAATGTCTCTCCAGTAGCCTTTCTACCAAAGTACCCTTTCTATTTTCACTCTAAAACAAATGTGCATTTTTTTCATATACTATGCATTGTCTTAAGCAGCACAGGTTGAGAGAATTCCAACCACATTATATCCTGTTACTTGTAATTTAGGACATTAAAAAAAGACCTCAAGTGCCCTTAAGCAACTATACGATTTGATGTTTTGTCTCCTGTATTCCAGATGACTTTTCTAACCATAAGGTCCTTGGAAGAAATGAAGAAAAGACATGCCCTTTTTTGATGACTCTGCTTGACATCTGACAGACAAAAATAGGTGGGGAAATTCATAGTTTACACATGATTCTCAGTGAAGTCTTGACTTATTCTTAAGTGGGAGAAAATACATGTTGGGTTTTGTTGTGTTTTTATTTTGTTTTCCTTTATATTTACATCCAAATAACAAGAGATCAGATAACTAATTCACCATATGTATCTTTCACTTAATTTTTTTTTCTGGAATCAAGGCCAAAATTACTCTTCAGAAACACTTTCAAAAAAAAAAAAAAAAACTGTGGAATTCAGCCATGCATTGGAACATAAGTAGGAGCAAAGAAATTGCTGCCAGTCATATCCAGACTTCCAGTACAAGAATATCTTTTCAATGTCAACATTAAAAGGAAGCTTTTAAGATCAGATCTGAAGGCCCTGACAGAAAAATACATTTCACTAAAAATAGTACAAACTGTTTAGTATGGATTGCTTAGGGAAACAGTAAGCAGAGCAATACCAAAGCTGTGAGGGTTTCCACTCCTAACTACCCAGAAATCCTGGGGGCTGTCAACTGCAGTCATGAAATGTATGAACCCAGGAAAAACAGGATTTCAGTTTTAACAACAAAAGTTGTTCAGGCCCTCTGCTGGGTGGCTTGAAGCATAGTACATAGTCCAACACACCCCACCAGAAGTGCAGCAAGGCACAAAACACACCTTTTAGAAAATACTCTTTTTCACCAGTAAATATTTATTGACTATGAAGAAGTAATAGAGACAATCTTCTTCTCTATTTCCTAACCATCTATGGCTGTAGTAATCCAGTCACTCCATTACAGTGAATTCTGGCTCTGACAAGTGAAGAATTTCAAATGGAGTAAAGCACCATCTTCGCAACATCCTATCAGCAGTCAGATTACTACAGAATGGAGTAATGCTATGAGATGAACACATCTGTCTTTGACCACAGATCTCTCAGCCTTGTCAAACATCTTGCAATGGTCACTAGTCATTTGCAAAAGTTAGTCCTTCCAACTGTTATTGTGGGGGAAAAAATATGTTCAAAAAAATACTCATTTTATTAACATGTCGATTGACTTCACCTAAATATTTTCTGCCTGGCATTTTATAAGGTTTGACATTTCACAATAACCTGAAAATAAATTTTAAAAAATTAAAATTTAAATCCATAAATGGTGCAACCTGATAGAATCATAGAATCATAGAATATCCCGAGTTGGAAGGGACCCATAAGGATAATCAAGTCCAACTCCTGGCACCGCACAGGTCTGTCCAAAAGTTTAGACCATGTGACTAAGTGCACAGTCCAATTGCTTCTTAAATTCAGACAGGCTTGGTGCAGTGACTACTTCACTGGGGAGCCTGTTCCAGTGTGCAACCACCCTCTCGGTGAAGAACCTCTTCCTGATGTCCAGCCTAAACTTCCCCTGCCTCAGCTTAACACCATTCCTGTGGGTCCTGTCACTGGTGATAACGGAGAATAGGTCACCTGCCTCTCCACTCCCCCTTGCGAGGAAGTTGTAGACTGCGATGAGGTCCTCCCTCAGCCTCCTCTTCTCCAGGCTGAACAGGCCCAGTGACCTCAGCCGCTCCTCATATGTCTTCCCCTCTAGGCCCTTCACCATCTTCGTCACCCTCCTCTGGACACTCTCCAATAGTTTAATGTCCTTTTTGTACTGTGGTGTCCAAACTGCACACAGTACTCGAGGTGAGGCCGCACCAGCGCAGAGTACAGCAGCACAATCACTTCCTCAACCAACTAGCAATGCCATGCTTGATGCACCCCAGGATACAGTTGGACCTCCTGGCTGCCAGGGCACACTGCTGGCTCATATTCAACTTGCTGTCAACCACAACCCCCAGATCCCTCTTCGCGGGGCTACTCTCCAGTGTCTCGTCACTGATGGTCTAGTCCTTTGGAAAAAGTCATCATGTCTCAGAAGCCTCTGATTTGCAGTACCCCTGAGGCAGAGAAGCAAAGCTCAAGCACACACTGTTACCACTCACACAGGTCAGACATTACTGCAAAGAGGAGCTTTTATCAGAAAAGATTTTTAAATCCACTGTTCATGAAGTTTTGACAGTTGTCATAAATTATGAGGATTGACGCTTTCAGACAGGATTTTTCCCCAAAGCTCCACTAAACATTAAATTGTCCATTGAGAATGAATAAGGGAAGGAAGGAAGGATCTGCACATCATGGTGTAAGCAATGAGGGGAAAGAAGGGACGAAAGGACAGAAGGACGAACATACAAGCCAAGAAAGCTCTTAACACCAAGAATGTAGGTAAAAAAATATATATATTAGACAAATTCAGTATTTTCATGGAAGGAAAGTAAGTCTCCTTTTCTCATTCTCGTGATGCGTACCTTTTAAAGTCTTTTTCAGAGAAAGAGCCAGTGCTACTCCTGACAGTACATTAATTTCGGGAAAAGCAGTTACCTACTTCATGATGTAGTGAATCAGCCACAGAGGTACATAGCCTAGATCTACAAGAAAGAGACTATATCCAGCACAATTATTTTTATTGTTTATTCCTGTGTTTCCCTTCGTCTTACTAGGTGCACGTTATCAAACAACATTCTGCTTGAGACCATGGTAAATATATTCACTCATCCACAGAAGAAAATCTCACCTCCACATGATTTCCAGAGGCCAACAGAGATAAAATAAAGAACATCTAGCTCTATTCACAAGTTGCCTTCAAGGATGTAAGAAGGAAGAGATAAATCAGGAAACCTGCCTATCCTTCAAGGGAAAAATCAAAGCAACAAAAGAAAACAGACATGATCGAGAAGGCTGATGATTTTTTAGCTCACTCCTAAGTCTCAGTAGCTGCTTGTGGATGTTTAAGAGAAGAAGATTCACTCAGGAATTCTGTGTGAATCTCAAATAATAGAGGTTATAAATCACAAGTACTACACAGGAGAAACTACATATAACTGGTTCAGTTTCCCAATAGCTTGCATCTCTGACACAGCTATAATCATTTTGTTTCATGGAAGAAAAGAAGATGCAATTGAGAGCTTTGTTATGGATAAAATCAATACTTTTATTATCGGCTGTGCAAAAAAATAAACATTTTATAGTGCTTTTTTTTTATCTTACTGTTAGGTATTATCTCTGAAAATATGTATTTATATACGCTGTATGTGATTTGCTTTCCATTTATAAAAATTCATACATTATCTTGTCACAAATACTGTCCAGACTGCCCAATTTGTGTTTGAGTTTAGGTGCCATTAAAAAGAATCATTTTTCAATATATAAAGCAAATATTTTATCACAGAACTTAACACTTAAAATCATAGAATGGTTAGGGTTTTAAAGACATTACTTCTTGTCCTGTCACTACACTCACTGATAAAGAGACCCTCCCTAGCCTTCCTGAAGACCCTCTTTAGGTATTGGAAGTTTGTTATAAGGTCTCCCTGGAGCCTTTTCTTCTCCAGGATGAACAACCCCAACTCCCTCAACCTATCTTCATAGGAGAGGTGCTCCAACCCCTTGATCATCTTTGTGGTCTTCCTATGGACTCATTCTAATACTTCCATGTCCTTCGTATGCTGGGGGCCCCAGAGCTGTACACAGTACTCCAGGTGGGGTCTCACAAGAGCAGAGTAGAGGGGGAGAATCACAGATTACAGATTTCTAGGTTGGAAGAGACCTCAAGATCATCGAGTCCAATCACCTCCCTTGACCTGTTGGCCATGATTCTTTTCATGCATCCCATGATATGGTTGGCTTTCTGGGCTGCAAGAGCACATTGCCAGCTCATGTCAAGCTTCTCATTAACAAGCACCCAGGTCCTTCTCCTCAGGGCTGCTCTCAATCCATTCTATACCCAGATTGTATTTGTGTTTGGGATTTCCCCAATCCAGCAGCAGGACTTTGGCCTTGATGATCTTCATGACGTTTGCACGGGCCCACCCCTCAAGCCTGTCTAGGTCCCTCTGGATGACATCCCTTCCCTCTGGTGTGTCAGCTGCACCACTCAGCTTGGTGTCATCAGCAAACTCACTGAGGCTGCACTCAATTTTACTGTCCATGCCACCGACAAAGATGCTACACAGCTCAGGTCCCAATACTGATCCCTAAGGAACACCACTCGTTACTGATATTGATATTGATATTGACTGGATATTGAGCCATTGACTGAAACTCTTGAATGTGTCCATCTAGCCAATTCCTTACCCACCGAGTGGTCCATCCATCAACTCCACCTCTCTCCAAATTAGAGACAAGGATATAATGGGGGACAGTGTAAAATCTTTGCACAAGGCCAGGTAGATGATGTCAATTACTCTTCCCCCATCCACCAATGCTGTAACCCTGTCGTGGAAGGCCAACAGATTTCTGCCCTTAGTGAAGCCTATGTTGGCTGTCACCAATCACTTTCTTTTTTTCCATGTGCCTTAGTGTAACTTCCAGAAGGATCTGCTCCATCATCCTGCCAGGCATAGAAGTGAGACTGATTGACCTGTAATTCCCCGTATCTTCCTTTTTCCCTTTTTTAAAAATGGGTGTTATGTTTCCTCTCTTCCAGTTAGTGATGAATATATATATATATATATATTCTTTTTGAAAAAAAAAAAAAGAATCAAAAGATTCTTTAAAAAATATTAAAACAATCTACTTATAAAAGAAAGAAAAGAAAACATAGCTAGGTAAAAGGCTAACAGAGCCCAAAAATTTCTGAGGAAGGCAATAACTGTGGTTAATTGTGTCTGTTTCTGTCACTTTTGCAGTGGCCAAGTGAATGACTGTAGGTTTGCGAAGGCAGTTGTAGCAGAAGACAAAAGTAGCAGCTAAAGAAGCAGGCAGCTTGCAGTGAAGAGAGAAGACGCTAAAATATCTTGATTCCATTTTGTACCATACGGAAATAAAATCTCATATACAAGATGTAATTAATAATTAAGGCAAGGTATGAAAAACCTTACCTTTTAAAACTCTTTAGCTAGTCATATACCTCATGCTATCCCATAACTCTCCCGCAGGGTGCCGATATGCAGCCAAGGGAAGTACAAGTGATAGAAGAACACAACAGTCTCAATAAAGGACTGCTCTTGTTTTTTTTCTAGAGCTGTATGACAAATTCCAACAAATTCTCCAGCAGGTTTTACCAAAACTTTCTAGCAGCCTGATTTACACTTTGCTAGTGCAGTCTGACCATGAAGAAAGGCCTTGCTTTAGTTGCCTTGCCATCAAGAAGAAAAAGATCTGATTAACAAAGGCTGAGCAAGAAGCAAAATGTGCCAAACTAAATTTCAATATGCAGATATACCTTTAGAAATATATTCCTTTTGTGGTTTAACCCGGCTGGCAGCTAAACACCACACAGCCGTTCGCTCACCCTCCCCCCTCCCTCTCTGGGATGGGGAAGAGAAACGGGAAAGTGAAGCCTGTGAGTTGAGATAGAGACAGTTTATTAAGACAGGAATATAATAATAACAATAATAATAATAGTGATAATGATAATAGTATTAATAATAATAATGTGTAAGAAACAAGTGATGCACATTGCAATTGCTCACCACCCGCTGACCGATGCCCAGCCTATCCCCGAGCAGCCGGCCCCCCACCCCGGCCAGCCACCCCTATATATTGTTTAGCATGACGTCAGATGGTATGGAATACCCCTTTGGCCAGTTTGGGTCAGCTGTCCTGGGTCTGTCCCCTCCCAGCTCCTGCTGCACCCCTAGCCTGCTCGCTGGCAGGACAGAGCGAGAAGCTGAAAAGTCCTTGGCCTGGTGTAAGCACTGCTCTGCAACAATTAAAACATCAGCATGTTATCAGCGCTCTTCTCATCCTAATCCAAAACATAGCACCCTACCAGCTACTATGAGGAAAATTAACTCTGTCCTAACTGGAACCAGGACAATTCCAAAGTAGTACACTTAAAGACAGAGATATCACAGAACTCCTGCCTCAAACCGAACAGTGCTTTCCTAATGTGCAAAAAGTGCTGGGTTGGTACAGGAAGCTGCTGTGATACCAAAGGGGGTACACCTTCCCCATACAATATAATTAAAATTTGTCCCTAAATAAATGTTTTAGCCAAAAGAAGGATTGAAACATGCTAGTTACTTTAAGACAATGGCAAAGGTAACCTAGAAAATAAAAAAGCAGGGAATATAACTCTTGATTTATCGCCAAATAGATTAATAACAGAAATACTGCGCCTCCTTCACACTGACATGGTGTATGAAGTTGGCTTTTGAAAATATAGACTCTTGCACGAAGATGGCAGACTTATGTGGCAGTTTCACCATGATGGATAGCTAAACTCTGCCATGCTCTCTCACTCCACCTTCTCCAAGGAAAAGCAGGAGAAAGTATGATAGAAAAAGGTTTAAGGGTTGCAGCAAGGACAGGAAAATTGCTCACCCTTTACCATAACATGCAAAACAGACTCAAAGTAGGGAGATTAATATAATTTGTTGCCTATTATTAACTGACTACCACAGTGAGAAACTAAATGCAAAAATAAAAATACCTCCCCATCCTCCACTCTCTACTATCTCATCCTCCTAAGTAGTGCATGGGAACGGGGGCTGTGGTCAGGCCCTAACGCTTTGTCTCCACCACTCCTTCACAGCCACTCTCTGACCCTGCTCCACATGGGGTCCCTCCCACGGGATGCCGTCCTTGCTGAATTGATCCTGCATGGCTCCGTACCACGGGGTTCATCCGCCAGGAGCAAACTGCTCCAGCACAGATCCCCCACAGGCGGCAGCTCCCCCCAGACCCCCTGCTCCTGCGTGGGCTCCTCTCCACGGGCTGCAGCTCCGGCCCGGGGCCTGCTCCTGCGGGGGCTCTCCATGGGCCGCAGCCTCCTCCAGGCCACATCCACCTGCTCCACCAGGGACTCCTCCACGGGCTGCAGCGTGGAGATCTGCTCCATGAGGGTCCCATGGGCTGCAGGGGGACAGCCTGCTCCACCAGGGGCCTCTCCACAGGCTGCAGGGGAACTTCTGCTGCATGCCTGGAGCACCTCCTGCCCTCCTGCTGCACTCACCTTGGGGGCTGCAGGGCTGTTTCTCACTCCTCTCTCCCAGCTGCTGTTGCACAGCAGGTTTTTCCCTTTCTTAAATCTGCTCTCACAGGCCAAACCAGGGTTGCTCCCTGGCTCAGCTCTGGCCAGTGGCGGGTCCCTTTTGGAGCCATCTGAAGCTGGCTCTGACTGACATTGGGCAGCTGCTGGGCTCTGCTCAGAGAGGCCATCTCTGCAGGCTCCCTGCAAACACTTACCACATAAACCCAATACAAATCACTACGTTAAATATCCCTGCTGGTTTTTCATGTAAGAGTTAGAAACTAATATCTCTCTGCACTTATTAGTAATATGTAATTTCTTGACTCCACATGTCTGTGAATTATGTTTTTGAATAGCCGGGCAAACAATCATTTTAAATTCTTGAAGATTTCTGAACAAGAGTGAACATATATGAAGACGTAGAATTTGAAGCAGAATTTGAAGCATTTTTGAAGATGACCGTTGGCTAGTTGATACCTATCTGTGTCAGAAATACATCTGAAATTTATCATTATTATTAAACAAATTACCTGTAGTTAATCACCAATAAAACACATCAAATGAAAGATGAAATGTTCAGTTGTTAGGAAAAAAAAAAAAAAAAAAAAAAGAATAACTAATTTAGCTTCAAATATCATGTGATCTGCAATTTACAGCTTCTATTAAAATAAAATATATCAATGAAAGTGTATTAAGCTCTCACCTGAGATAGCTTTGATTATTTTATTTATAACAAAACAGGAGTTAGTAGGAAGTAAAATCTCAAAATGTACAATTATTTACTTTTCTTTTTTTTTAAACTGGGCTATGCTGCAACAGAAATGTATATGTTGGAATATATGTATTGTATTTTGATCTCCAGAAACAGAATTTGTCTTTAACACTAGAGTTATTCACAAAGATAAATGTTTCATATAATAGTGTACAGAAATATTTCATTTGAACTTTTTCATGAAAGTCTCAATGTTAAAATATTTACTGTCTAGTTAATTGTAGAACTAATGCTGCTAATGTTTAAAAATTCACTTGCATCTTTCACTTACATCTTCTGCAAAAGAGATTTCTTATTTCTTTCTGCTTTTTTCTTCCAGTATCCATTTTTCTAATGAGAAAAAAATAAAAAATTAAAAAGGTATTGTAAGTAATACTTTAAGGAAATGTTAACAAAACAGAAGTTCCTTAGAATTTTTTGTTGTTTTACCAAAGTGAAAAATGTCTAGAAAACTAAGTATTTTCTTTAATATCATTATTGTGGTTAACAGACATGTTCTATTGACAGTCGCAGAGAAAAATACACATGCTATCTATAATTGTTCACAGCATTTTTCTGTATCTTTTTAAGCATATAATCTTTAGTACATTACATTTGTGTTCTCATGAAAGCTTTCTAAAGACAGAACTTTAGTTACCTGTGCATTTCATTGCAAAATAAAATATTTAGTAACAACATTTTAATAAACAAATATGGTCTTATTTGTCAAAACAAACAAAAAACACATAACAATAATTCAGGTCATAGAAGTGTACACTGCTAAGGTCACTGCAGTGAACAGTCTCCTACAGTCCTAACTAAAATCTAAAAACTGCACTTATTTGCAGCTCACTAAAGTTACTTTGGACACTGAGGTCATCTAGACAGTCAACCAGCCTTAATAACTCCAAAAGCAAGCCATGTAACTGTTACTTTCACAGTTGTTACACATCAGTCCTCTGCTCTAGTGTATGCAACAGAAAACACTTGGGAAAATAATGTTTGCGTATTTCAATACAGAAACTACAGTTGTGTCAAAAAGATAGAACACGCTCTGCTTCAGATGTAGTGGTACATAAAATATCCTGAGAACTATGGCACCCAACTGCTTAAGACCCTTTTGAAATACTCGATTGAAAATCTTCCATAGCATAATTAATTGTCTGGCTTATTCCACTTAATTGGGCTAGCTTCCTTATTAGAATTGGAAAATGAGTAAACAGAACTCTCAGCATGGGTATACAGAAGTCTTTTAGTTTTGCACTAGAGCAGCATGAAAGAGCTTCTCTCTAGCTACCTTTAGCTCTCATTAAACAAAAGCATGATCTTAGACTGTATGACAACCTACATAAGCATCCTTCCATTTTCTCTTTTAAAACTAGTAATGTTGTATATTACCAACAGCCAGACTACCATTTACTTTTTTTTTATTATTTATTACAATTTCATAATAGCTTGTAAGAATGTTAAAAACCACAGAAAATCCATATTTCTCTTCAGACAACACTGGAAAGCATCCAAACACCAGAAATTAAAGTGTGTGAGAATTTTTCAAACAAACATCTGTGTGTGGAAGGTTTTGACATTTGGGAAGGCCTTAACCATATAAAAGTATCATTCATGGAAAAAAAACATATATATATATATTCACAGGTGTTATTTTCAAAAAAATAAAAATAAGGTTGCTTGTATGATTGAAAGTACATGTAGTCAAAATAGGACAGCTTATTCTAGAGCTTAGCTAATATATATAGTTTGTGTGCACACAAAATCCTGCAGCAGAAAACAGATGAATCGTCTTGAGTGCTGAATATGAGTGCCTCCTGTAAGTATGAACATTTCTGTTAAAATAGAGTAGGTGATGCATAAAACATCTTGTCCTTTAAGACCAAGTTCTTCCAAGCTCACCAAAGCCTTTCCACAGACATCACCTCCATGTACTAGAACCAGTAGCAGTGGCAAAACCAGGGAGACTCTCATCCAACTTAACTTCCAATGCAGAGAACCCTTGTTGAATTTAGGATTAAAACAAAGTCACATAGTGGATATTTGCCAGAATTTTCTACCTCTTGTGCTGTTTTTATTGATTTAAATATTATGTTGCATAACTGAATTCTCTTGTTCCAGCTAGTGTTATCAGTGATTATGAGAAAAATATATGCAGAAAATGGAGAGTCCACAGAAGCTTTCTAGAACTGTGAAATCAATAGTTCATGCAAACACTTAAGTATTCCAGAATTTCAATAACCAAAGGCTATAACAGACATTTACTAATTAGCTCTCCTGAGTCAAATGTAGTTACCATGTTTAATATGTAACAGCATCAATTTATAGAGCATTTCAATGATTAACAGAATTTTCTTTGTTTTATTATATCATGCACTGTGGGTTTTCAGAAGTAGAAGGCTTGAATTAATTGAGTTAATGAATTTTTGAGATACTGAACTGCAGAATGTGAAGAGTTTTCTAAATCAAGCAAAATTAATGACACTCAATCACTTTGCAAATGCTTTAAATTTTACCATGTTGTACCATTTTGGCTCACAGAGTTAAACTGATTACACAGAAAGAGATCTAGACCATGGTAAGGACTAGTGATCTACGAATGGTTCACACAACTTTTGCTGAAAACTCAACATTTGAGGCTGTCTTTTTGTTGCTGTTGTTTTCCTCCCTGTAGAATCTCGGTGACTAAAGTGTTGATTTCACCTCTTCTATGAAAAGTCCCATCTAGTTTTTATTTTAAGTAATATTTACATATTTACACACACATACATATATTACACTTGATTTTAAAGTTATCTGGTTGGTCTACCCTTCCTAGAGGTACTTGAAATGCAGACAAGAAAAGGAATTGCTTCTTCTGGAGGACTATACCTACAGGTACTTCACTGAACAAAACAGAGCTGAAGAACACATTGGAAGGGTAAAACGTGGCTGAAGGAAGAGAACATCACACTTTACTGTCTATTTTAGGGTCTCCCATTCTCACTTTAAGATTCTCAAGACCTCTTCAAGGTTTCTTGGCATTTCTCATTGCTCTTCTCTTAGTTTCTCTAAAAGATTCAAGTTTTTTTTTTTTCTGAGATAAAGACCATAACTAGACAATGATTAATATTCTGCAGTTTTCAATGATTGCACGCAAAAGCAGCAGATGAATATGATAAAATTCATAACACCTTCTAACCTGGAAGAAGAGAAGACTAAAATACATGTACTGCAGTTAAGTAAAAATGCTTACTCTGCACTCTGTGTAGAAGAGGAACAGCTAAAAATCTTAGCTTCTTTTTTTCTGTACAGGCATCAGAAACTTTGTCTTTGAGATTCATGCTAGAACTCAGTGAGGTATATTTACACCTTTAGCAAACATACAGAGTGCAGGGTGAACAGCCTACCTGTCTTTCTAAGCAAGAGAGAGCAGCTGCCTACAGATCTGATCTTCCTAGTCCTCAAGCTGTCCAGAGCTGACTGTACCGCTCCCCATTCTTCAGTGACTCTTGGTTCACTGCAAACACGAGCTGTACCCTCGGCCAGTGCAATGATGGTGAAAGTTAATGACATTTTAAATTCAGACCACCTATGTATATTCCCTTTCCTGCCTTCAATTGCTTTGGCAATGTCTGATCCCTTCCAACATTTGTTAAAATGCCACAATAAAAATTAAAAAGCATTTTTCACACTACTAGTATGTTGCCAGTTTCCTGGCTGTCCTCAGCCAGTCCATGCTCATCATACATTTATTTAGGAGAGTGGACAAACATTAGGGAAAATTCCCCATCCCACAACACTACTGTACCCTGACAGCACAAAAACCATCTTTAAGAGATATCTTTGCTGAAGGAACCATTTTGATGTGCTGTGGGATCATGGGGGTAATAAAGTTGCTCATATTCTCCCTCAGTTATAGACTGGAAAAGAACAGAAGGATGAAAACTCCCTTGTACCATAACCATCCCTGATGCCTGAATTTGATTCTTGAACTCTGATGCCCTGAGGGCAGAACCATTACACAGGATCTGACACAGCCTGTGTTTAGTGTACTTTGAGAAAAACCCAATGGAGTTATTTGTGTCAAGATTTTTTCTACCCTATTTCTATCAGGAAGAAAATAACTATAGCAGAACATGCAGTGTTAAATCTCCTGTTAAGTTCCATACTCCCATTAAGTAAGTCAGCTATTCCACCAGAAAGATTTTGCTTCTGAAAGAAAAGGTCTACTACAGTTATTAATTATTACTAATATGTGTTTGAACCTGAGACACTTTATGAGTGTGACAGCAAATGTCTTTGCTTTTGTGCTGACACCTGCCATAACATTTGGGTTATTTTCTGTGAAATAAGTTAAGATGCATGAATAATACAGAAACAAAAATCCTCATGGAAATACTGATTTTTAAGCAGTACTAAAGCTTTATACTTTGGGAGAATACTGCTCTGCTAAACACTTTCCAGTGGGGTAAAGCATTATTATTTCATTCCTTTCTGTGGCTCATCTGCTCTTTTTCTCTTGGTAGTTCTCCATGACTGAGAGCCACAGGGGACTACCTTTTGAAGAACTGTCAAGTGGCAAAGGCTTTCAGCAGAAAGGAGGGCAGAGATCTATCTAATGGCTTCCCACACAGATGAACTTAGGTCAAGCAATAACGTTGAAATCCCTGTGAATAGGATTTTGTGTAGAGCAGATAAATACCTCAGAAAAGGAATTAAATCTTCTAATTGTAGAAGTTATTCAAGAGTACACTTGGTTTATTCTGCCTGTCCACAAACAAAATAAGGAGGAGACCTCCTCCCCCTGGGTCTCCTGAAAGAACTGCACATATCACAAGGGAACAAGGGGAGCCTCTCCAGTGAAACCACTTGTCTCATCTCAGCACAAAGTGGGGGCAGAAAGCAGAGGGTAGGGATATGCCTCCAGCAATGATAACATCTCTGTCAGCACGTCTGCCAATTCATCCATGAGTGCAGCCTGAATAGCTCCCATGTACATGACTTACACCCATAAACAGTGGCACCAGAGATAGACTAAGACCTTTCATCTGGAGTACAAATCCTTCCCTTAGACAAGTAAAATCCACAATATAATCCTTATTTATTTACTTATTTCAATTATTAAAAACAAAACAGAAAGACAGTGTAGATTTTAATAATAATAAAAATATGAGTATTAAAAATTTCCAGTGTGTGACTTCAGCAATTATTCCCTTTGTTGATTAATTTGTTTTTCCATCTTGTTGCTCTAGTCAAAACTGACACATTTTTACAGTGTACAATGTTAGTGCTCAGTATCCTAATCCCTAATGGAATTGCAGAGGAAAAGACTGCAAAGTTTCACCTTTATTTTTCTTGGAGAAAGGAGAGTTCACAGATAATAACAAGCTTTTTCCCGAGATATGGTACCCACTTAAAAGTTCATATTGATTTTAGATGCAATGCATTTTTAATACTTCAAGACAGAGCAAAAGAATGCAATGCAAAGGAATATAGCAGTGGAAACACATTATTCCTGCCAGATTTGTGTATATATATATATTGAAGCAGGATGAGAACAGAGAAAAGGTAGTATATCAAATCAACAATAAATATTGTAACACTAATTTTTCAGTTCAGTAGAAATCTTTTACTCTAGTAAACTTAAGCAAATCATCATTTTGGAAGAAAAAGACAATTCATTTTGAGAGTATTGGTTTAGGATTGCTCTACTCTTCATTTTTAGACACGGATCTATCAAGCAAATTATGCCTTTATAATTCAATTTCCTGGGTATGTTTAAATCATATGTTTGAATTGGATCAAAGCCTAAATACTTGGCTTGGACAATGATCTAACCACCAATGCTGTGTCCAAATTAGAAAATAGACTAAAACTGAGGGATTAGAGCCAAACGGCTTGCTAGAGGCAGCTGCAATTTCTTGTCTGACGACAGCCTGGACTATGTGAAAACTATTTTGGTGTACCAGTTTGCAGGAAAAGAGGAATTCACTTTCTTACAGTTCCCTTAGCTCAGGAGTAAGCTAAATCAGGAGTCTACAGAAATAAAACTTATTTTAAGATACTGTGTAAAACAGAATGAACACTAACATGCAGAAACATTGCACTGTAGTAGCTTTTCTTAGATATATAACTTCTCTAATGCCCATCAAATAGTACAAGGCTATCTTAAAAATTAAATAAAGATAGTGGGGAGATAGCCATTCAGCCAGAAACATAATACAAAATTAAATAAATAAATAAAAATAATTTTTAAAAAATAATTTAAAAAATCAAGACAGCCAGTGAAATGAAAATAAATAAATGTCAGGATGAGCACACTGTCCAATCAGAAAGCAGCTATTGAACACCAGCAGAAAACATACCAAGTGGCCAATTTCAGGCAGCCACTGCAAAAACGCTGTATTTTCCAGTTCCAAGTTGAAGATTCCTTTTTTTTTTTTTTTCCACAAAAGTTTGGGAAACCATCATTTTTCCTGTCACAATACTTATTTATACCTAACGAAGTTACTTAAGCATAGTCAGGTATGTACATTATTTAGAATCAACTGCAAGCCAGGCAGCACTTGCCAATGATTCTGTTTTAGAGATTTCTGCCACCAATGAATTTTTGGACATGTAAATTAGGTAACCAGCAACAGAACACAATTAAGAATGAGCAAATAACCTACATAAGACAAATAGCCCATAGGTAAACTGTATAATCAAATTTGGTCACAATTTTTCAGTACTAATGTATACAGAAATAAGAAACCAATATAAAGAAAAATTTGCTGACTTGCTTAGATGTTTTGATTTAGAAACATAGAATTAGATTAACCTCCAAATTCCATAACTGCAGTCTGTGAAACCATAAACTGGCTCTACATTAGTTTAGTCATTATGGACTTGCACCATCACCCCCAAAACCAGTTGGTTCTTACCTAGGTGTTTCCCAGTAGAGGAGCAATTTCTTAAGAGCTATAGTCCAATGTTGTTACAGTGAACTTCATGAAAGCAAGGTTATACACTTGAACTGAATTGTCTGGCTTTACTGAAAAATAATTATAGTTTGTACAGTGAGATAAAATCCAAATAAGCAAATGGTGCTTCAGCAACACAAAAAAAAGACAATTCAGGTGTCTAAGAATGGATGTTGAGTGACACTGAAAACATCCTATATCCTTCAAGACATCCATATAGATCTTGCAGTTATCATACAGAATGAAGAAAAGACCTGTGCCCGTTAGGGAGAACAGCTGTAGGCTAGAAGGTATACAACAGGTCATTTAAAGTGCAAGAAGGCTGTATTTAGGCATCCAGAATGTGCTTTGATATTCAATTTTCAAGCCAAAAGAATCTCATATGTTAAAGCATGTCACGCATAGCCCATGGACCCTGTAGAAATAAGAAGCCGTGAACACAGAGCTGCAAGATAGAAACTCAAATTCCTGCTCTCTGCTCTGCTACAGCTTGTGTCTTAACTCACAAAGAATGTGTACACATACAGCAGGCGTCTAGCAAATATGTAATAGCTGAATTTATCTCCTTCTGCAAAGGTCAAGAAATTTGCGGACCCTACAACACTTCCAAGTGCCTGCTGCCATCAATGCCTTTCACCTGCAGTAGGCTCCCTGCCACAGGAGGCTGGGGTATGGTACACAGCTGTCCTTTTCCTGATGTCCTTTTCCTGATGAAAGCCACCAGCCACAGCTTTCCTGATTCTAAAGGGAAACCTCCATTTATGACATTCTCACAGAAGTCCAAACAGCAGAAAATAGTTTATAACTCAAAACTTTAGACTTTCTGACTACATTTACTGAAAGAGAGGGAGACAGAAGAAACAACGTTTTAAACCTACCTATTCCAAATGCAAAAATGAAGGTAGATTTTATAACGGAGCTAACGTGTTTTTCCTTTACCTTTTAGGATGCTTTAGGGCTGTTTACTTGGAGAGAGCAGGCTGATTTAATAAGGTTGTTATATTTTACAGCTTTGTGTATAATGCAATGCAATTTTACTTTATGTTCTTAAGCCACATATAAGTAATTTAAATTAAAGATGTAGCCCTGACATCCTCAGTATAATTGTTTCACAAAAGACATGAATGGATTGTCATCAGGCAAAATCAGAAATTCAAGTTAGGTTGATAGGGTGAGACATTAAGATAATGTGTCTATTAACACCCATATGAAGGAACAGATGAAGCTGAACTGAATAGTTTCAGCTTGGTTGATTCTTTTTATATATGCATCACTATAAAAGTGTTTGTTCTTTTTGTTGTTGTTGTTAAAAAAAAAAAAAAAAAACTTCCAATTTATTGCTGAGGATGGGGAAATGGAAGGTCAACCAGCCTGTAAGCAAATTTATAACCCAATTAGACTGTTCTTTTATAGTTTTATGCTTGTTTCTTTGTAATTCAGCTCTATTTAACTGGACATGACTTAACAGTAATGTCATGAAACAAAGATTTTTAGTAGGGTGTGGAATTTTTTAGAACTCAACAGAAGGTATAATCTGCTACTATTTAATTCTATATACATGTAAAACATTTTTAACATTTATAGGCTTACAGGGGAATTTTAAAGACTCCTTAATTAACTACTATTCCATAAATAGGTGGAATAAACTAACATTTTAGTGAAAATCATTGATCAGTACTATCTATATATCTTAGTTCTACAACTTCATTTTGTAGCAAGAAAGGTTATAATGTCAATATTAACTATCTCAAAATAAAAAATATTGATACACTTATTAATTAATAAAAACATAAATATACTTTTATAATTAGTATTAATTAATTAGATTCTTCAGGCAATAGCATTTAAATAGAAGTTAAATATATGGATATCTTTCACAGCTTGAATTCCTGAGCTTTTTCTCTCCTATATCTGTTTACCAACAGAAATTGTACTTTAGGTGATATTTACAAGGTATTCTCAAATTCTACCAAATGAATTATCTGCAATTTATGTCCTTTTCTTTCTTGCAATGCTCCTTACCTTCTCTCCCAGTATTTGTCTGGTTTCTCATTGTAAAAGTGTAGAACCTTTATTTTCTATACTGCTTTAAGCTATTTTATATAGTATTACATATGTACTACAAATCTGTGGTTTATATATTACTCTCTAAGTCAACGCTGCTGGTTTACCTTTAACCACAGAATAGTCAGTAAGAGTCAGTAATGATAGAAAAAAAAAATGAGTAGGAAGAATCAGTGACTAGAATAATCAACTACCAGGATGTCATCTCATGTGGTAGAACATCATGCAATAATCCTGGGAGACATACCAACACAAACTACTGATCCAAGTTCCCCATGTCTGATCAGGGCCTCTTCTGAAGCACAGTTATTATCCTCTCTCACCATGCACAACCTTTATAAATTATTATCTGTTTTCTTTCCAGAAATATTCACATGCACTAAGTAGTGACGGACAAAGACTACCATGAGCTAGTATCTTGTAGAGCTGTCAATATACATCACCAGAGATAAACAGAACTTTCGTCAACTTTCATATTTTTTTCCAGTTAACAGGGATTGCCAACAGATAAATAAGAAACCATGACAATCATTCGTATCTGACATACCAACAATGCCTTCTACACTATTCTGAACAAGTTGTGTGTACTACAGCGTACTACACAACCACCCAGCAGTATCAGATCTGAATTTGAAGATTTGGTTGGTGAAGCGTATAAAACCACCGGAGAAGGATACTGTATAAAGCCCTCAGTCATGCTAGGGAGTCAGTGTTAGTCTGTCAATGTGGCAGACTTCTGATATTTTAAATTTTTCAAAGGGAATATTAATGATATAATAAAAGTAGATCACACCCAACTTTATTGTGAAGATCATCCCAATAAGCAAGCTTCAAAATGAATTTGTCCGTTAAGAGAAAAGTGGCATGCATTTCCTGCTTGCCCCTGAGAGGACATGACTCATTGCAGAGGTAGAGATGATTCAAACTGCAAATAGACCTTAACTGAAGCATTTGTTATTGATTTGACCATAGATGTGGAATGATAGCAGGTTCACTCCTGCTGCAGATGGAGGTCTTGGCAGAAAAAAGGGACAAAAAGAAGAAAACAGCAGGGCTTGATTACCTCTGAGCTTCTTGCAACATAAGGTAATACAGTGTAAAAGGCTATCATTTCTTTTATTAGATAAGATTATGACCGGGAAACATATGAAGTACATTGAAGGAAAGAAGGTATCAAACAAGAAAAATAGGAATAAAAAGCACCAGAGCCCTTCACGAAAACTGAAGAACATGAAAATTTTCAAAATAAAATATATATATTAAAAAAAAAAATGGTTCAAGCAACTTTACTATAAAGCTAAAAGGAATGACATGGATGTCCTTTACTTCTCTCTTTTTCACTCCAGAACTCCTCAGACAACCCCTTACTGCCACAATTAAAATTTGTGATCGCCAGACACATCAGTAACTTTACCATATATTCCATTTTCAGAAGTGGGTATAACATATTACTCAGATATAGTCCTAATTCTCATCATAACTTCTCTTTCCTAACCTTTTAAGGTGATGAGGGAGACAGACACTGGTAAAATGAGGAGGATTGCAATGTCTGCAAAGGGAATCTTCTCACAGATGACTTTCCACCATGCAATCACACTGCTTTGCCATTAGAGGGGAAGACAGGGAATGGTGGTATGAAATCTCTCCTCTGCTCTTAATCTTTCCCTTTTTGTTTTTGCATAAGCTAGAAGAACCCTAAAGAGTTCCTCCCCATTCCTCTGTGGATGGAAATTCTAGAAACTTCTCCCAAGCAGAATACACATCAGTAAATTAATTGTGAACTATAATTATACCAGAAACTATTACTGATCTTTTGCAATTCATGGATTGCAATGATGGCATTTTTTTTCCAGTTTTCCATACATATTAAAAAAAATCAAACATTTTCATTTCCAAGTAAGAGGCTGGCAAGCAAATTTCACTGTTTTCAATATCCTATAGAGCCCCATGCATTATCCTAACTGCGTGCTTGACCTTCTCTTTCTACCTAATTCCACATTGCAGAGCATTCAATATTATTTGCCAGTCTACTAACATGATTTGTGAAATATGCAAATCCATTAATGCGCATGTCAAGAAATGATAATGATTAATCACATTCTGTTTACTTGCCATAACTGCTATTTGGCAAAATGGTCACGTAATATTTGGCACTGTTTAAACATTTTGTTTAACATTTATATTTGCAGTCCAGACATTTTGGAGAAAAAAACAGACTAGATTTTTACCCTCAAAAGAAGTATGACTTGATTTTCCTTTGCTTTTCCTTTGCTTTTCCTTTGCTTTTAGCAAACCTAGGGGAGAAAAAATCTTACTTTAGCAGGCTTTTGCCAAACAGTTTTCTGGTGCTGGTTGTTGATGAACTCTTTTAATCTGTCCTAGAGCAGATGGCACAAACAAATGACTGCATTGGCTTCTTTTTCCAGGTGTAGGCCCAGCAAACTTTGGAACTTTTTATTAGGTTCATTTTCTGTGTATCCTCACTCTTGCCTCTTAACAGGAGAGAGACTACTTTGTTATTTCTATCCAACCTTGTGCCAGCAGAGAAATGCCTATTCTGGTTTACATTTTTTTGACAGCTGCCTAAACTTGCATGTCACTTAGTAGGTTTTCCATCAGCTATTTACCATAGTTCAGAAAGCACAAGCTACAAGAATTGTTGATCTTCCTTAACAAGCCATTTTTATCTCTGAACTGGATCCTCTTAGCCTCTTTATACTACTGAAGACAGTTCTCTATTTCTTACTCACCAGTCAGTCATTCTTGGTCGTCTCTATGGAAAATTTTTCTCTGTCTTTCAGAAAGTAGTTATTCTGGTATACTTTGGGGTTACAAAGCTACATAGCCTTCTCTTTACAAGGGCAGACATTTAATTGAGCCTATAAAGCTGGCGAATACTTCACTAAAGGGATTAATTCAGATCTGGCACTAAGGAGTTATGCCTCTGATAAACAGTGGCTGAAATTTTAGCCACGCTGTGGTGACAGTCAGTTAAAATATCTAGGCCAGGCAGGACCTTTAAAAAGGGGGACTGTCATCAAATAATTTCACAAAACCATTTCTTCAGAAAATACAGGGGGAAGAAAGAAGGTGAAAATGGAGATGAAGCTAACAGCAGAACATGTTAAATGCTAACCATTCATAAAAATATGATTAAACACCAGTATTTTCAGAGTCACTGATCAAATGTGTATTTCAGTTTGCAATTTTGCTCTGGATTAATATTTAAAAATAGACTAACATTTAAACAAAACACTTAGGGCAATAAGTAATATGACAAACAGAACCAGGTAAATTTAAAAAGTACGTAATATTACCAAGACCCTTTCTCCAATTTGCAGAAGAGTTCCTCTACTATTTTATATGTGTTATTGGTGGAATTCTAATACTGAAATAAAATCATAAATAATTACTTAGCATTTCTGTCCCACCTGAGCAGGGTCAAAAGCTAATTACGTGCTGGCAATAGCTTTTACAAAGGCTCTTTTTTCTCTTAGTCTATGACGAACTTATGAACAGAGATGATGTATGGATGGGGACATAGTAAGGTTTCGCTAAATACCTCCTCCACTTTATTCTTTCATATTTTCTTATATTTTTCTCATCTTAGAGAAGAAAAGGCTTTCCATTTACACAATATGTATGCAATTTTCAAATGTCTGCCAAAATTTCAGTTCAGTTTTAGGTATTCAAAATTGAATAAAATTTTCAAAGATACAAAGCCCTGCAGTTTTATCTGAATAATTTTACATTACAGTGCAACAAACTCATTGAGGCTTTTAAAAATATATATTTTCAAGTAGGCCTTTCTTAAATATATAAAGACACATATTCAAAGAACTGAAAGTGACATGTTTTTTCCTAAGCTCACTGAGTTTAAGCTTTATTTTTCCCTACCACAGAAAATCACAAAAAATTAAAATCTCAAAAATGACCATGAACCAAAATTATAAATGGGAAATTATTCAGGGTAACACAGATATTTACTAGAGATCATTCTGAAGTGTTTTATTTCAATTTCTAGATTTTTTGTTACTGTCTGTTCCAAAATGAAATGAGACTTTGAATAGGAAAATTATTTGAAAACACATGAAATATTATCCCTATAGCCTTTTTTAAAGTGAAAATAATTGTTTAAATCAAAATTTCCCAAAGTTTTAAAGAACTAGTATTTCATTATGAAAACTATTTTTATTTTTTTTACCATAAAGAAATATTTGTTTTCAGACCTTTGAAAAGTTTTCCATTTATCTGTGTTCCAATGTGTGTCTTCATTCATTTGTGAAAATGCAGATTCTTTCCTCTTTTTTTTTAATGTTCATTTTAAAAAGAATGTTAGATACTATTCTAGCTATAATATTCTACATAGGAATGCTAGCTTCTTATAGTACAATAAGTTTTAATGTGCAAAAAATTATTTTCTAGACACTACCAGTTTTGAAGAATTAAAACCTCTCTGAACTTCATTATGAACGGTACAAGGAAATAATTAACATGTTACTTCTAAAGAGACTTAAGCAAGGGATTTGCACAGGTTTCTTTTCTGTTTAAAAAATAAATAAAATTAAAAAAAAAAAATGAAGTGATCAGAGATCATGAGTAGCCTGGTTAAAAAATAAAATAAAATACAAAGTTATAACTATTTTATGAGACTTTCTCGAAGATACTGTTGCCTTATACCTTCCTGTTGTTGTTTTTTTTTCCTTCATCATATACATTTTGTTTTTCTGCATCTCACAGTCAAACTCTCCAAGTGTTGACCCTTACCCTTCCCTGGGTGACACCCTCACAGTTCTTCTTTAATGTAAGTGCAGTCCAATGAAGAATTGCACTGGAAGAGCTATCCCATAACAATAGCCAATATGTAGGGAAGCAGCAAAGAATTTTTACTTTGAAAACTTAACTCAATAGGGTCATGTCAAATTGAGCATGCTGTCAGATAGGTTTCTTCTAACTTTCGTTAAAATGGAAGTACAGGAAGAATATTTTGCCAGCAATAGTACTGAAAGTAGGTGAGTGAGAAAAGGGCTTTCCTTGTCTCCTTAGACAAATTACAATAGAAAAAATTGCTTTGAACATAATTTCTTTGAACAGATGTTGCAGCCATCCATGGAGGGTTATGTCATGATCCCCATGCAGCTATCTATTGATTTCAAGGTATCACCCTTGCATAAGCATTTGTCCTCTAGGAGTCAACTAAAGGATCTATGTTTTAAGAAATTCTTCAGAAAAGATAATTGTGCATTCTCTACATAGTCCTTTACATTCACAACGCAAAAGTTTATGACACTGAGAACTTTCACTGCATTTTCTTGAGACAGTGTTTGGCAAGGCCTTATTCCAACACCTGACTGACTCATCGGTCACACAAATCTTCACAAGAAATAATTCACTCCAGGACTACCATCTCCATCTTTCACAAAGCTATAACTGACCAAGAGTTTCAAAGGTTACCTGAGGCTGGGATATTCAAATCAGAGTGTAAGCAAACAGGCCATCAATCAGGATGATGCTGATGAATTCAAGCCTCATATGGATGTTGCTGTCATTCTTTTCCTTTTTAATACTCTGGTGCTTTTTCTAAGTTTCTTTCCTCTCTCTATATATATTTTTTTCACTTTGTTCAGAAGCTAGGTAGTTTACCACAATGAGCTTTATCTATGTGCAGAAGACTAGACTACTGATTAGACAGATTCAGAAATGTTTGTTTTGCAAGTAATTTTGAAGCTAAGTAAGTAATATAAAATAGGGTGAAATCCAAAATTCTTGAGTTCTTCCCTAATACTAGGAATATACTGGGCAAAGAAACATGGCTCAAAGAAGAGTGAAATGCATCAGGAATCAAGAGATATGGTTTTAGGTCCTGTCATCCTCAATGTTCCCCCTACCCTCCAATGTTTACATTTTGTGAGATGGCCACTTAAACTATGCTGCATCTTAGTTTTCTATCAGCACAGTGGGAAATACTTCCTTGCTTCTCATGGACGTTTCAGTTAAAATTCATCCACAACTGCCAGATAATCCACTATTAAAGTAGTGAGAACAAAACAAGTAGAAGTATCTAGTTTTTCATTCCAATACCATGAGACATTCAAGGACACCCAGGCAAAAATAATGACACTTTCAGGTATAGGAGAGAACTGCATTTCTTTTAAATGCTAGCTAGTATTTCTGTAAATGTTGTATTATTTAGGTATCGTTTTTAAAGTTCTTAACCTCCCCTATTTTCAGAGAAATGTCTATTAAAATGGAGATCTTTAACTTTCAAAATTCGGGCTAGTGTAACAAAACGTACTTTGGCATGACACTTGTCCTTGGAAAATTATTTTTAGAGCAAAAATTTTAAAACAGAAAAAGTGCACAGGAAAATTATTCTTTTGAAAACATATATTTGTCTTAACAATCATAGAGCCTGTTCCTACAAACAGCTTAAATGCCTTGCACCTCTTTGTTCTGAACCAGTAAAATATGCTTACATATATGCAAGAAAACCAACAAAAGCAATCATATTGAAATAAATACCTTGGTCATGTTTATATTCACTGACTGTGAATACACGTCTCCCTCTCAGTGGTCTAGAAAATTAAAACCACCTGTTAAGTTTTACATTATAAAATTAATTAGATAGCTGGAAGCTAGAAACAAGGAGCAGTAAAAGAAGCTATAATGTATGTGAATATTTGGATATTTATGAGCATATTGACTATCCATTGAATAAAATGATGTTGTCAGTACCTATGGAATACATTATGTTCATTAAGTAGTGTGGTGGATTATAATTGAGTATTTATCTTTTTGATAAGATACAGAAATTACTTTATTAAACTGTTTTTTAATAAGATATTTTTAGAAGAAGCAGGTGCTGGAAGAAGAGAAAAGGTAAAAATAATGATATTAAAAAATTAAAAAAAAAATATGAGGCTTGAAAAATTCTTATACCAATAAGATTTATTCTCAGTCAAGGAGACTACCTTTTGTTTTATTTATTTATTTTAAGTTTTGAATGAAAATTACTATCAAGAATTACAAGTACCCATTGTTAGCAAAAAGAAATAATCAATGATTGTATTTATAGTGTTGTAAATTTTAATTCTAATGCAAACATTATGACTAGTTAGTATGAACATCAGTAGAAAAAGGTGAATAGGTGCAATCAAAAGAGTATTTTTTACCATATGACTAATCAGACTATATGACAAAGAGTACAGACAGAGATAAAAACATCAGTAAGGCATAAAAATACAGAGGGTTATTTATGTGAATTGAGCTTATTTATTATAGTTATGTTAATTGAGCGCATTTAGTCCAGTAATTCTAAGCAGTTTCCAAACAAGTATGCTTTTATAGCAGAAAGATATTTTATGGACCTATTTCTGGATATGAACTGTGGAAAGGGAATGCTTCAGAGCTTCTGAAAAGCACACTTTCAAGGTTAGCAATTGCCAGATGTGAATATTGCTGTAAAGAATGTTTAAAAAGGGAAATCAAAAAGCAGTCTAGCAAGAGTTGGTTCTGAAATTATCAGAAATTCCCAGAGGCACTAATCAGTGGTCGTGAATTTTCACAGTGCCACAAGCTTGCATGTAACCAATAGACGTTTCTGTACATTTGAATAGATAATAAGAAATAGAAAAGAAACAGGAAAAGAAAGGAAAAGAAAAAGATACCGGAAAAGAAACAAAAGCAGAAACAGAAACAGAAACAGAAACAGAAGCAAAAGCAGAAACAGAAACAGAAAGAGAAACAGAAGCAGAATCAGAAACACACATGGGAAGGGAAAAGGGAAAAGGGAAAAGGGAAAAGGGAAAAGGGAAAAGGGAAAAGGGAAAAGGGAAAAGGGAAAAGGGAAAAGGGAAAAGGGAAAAGGGAAAAGGGAAAAGGGAAAAGGGAAAAGGGAAAAGGGGAAGGGGAAGGGGAAGGGGGAAGGGGGAAGGGGAAAAGGGAAAGGGGAAAGGGGAAAAGGGAAAAAAGGGAAAAGGGAAAAAAAAAGGGAAAAGGGAAAAGGGAAAAAAAGGGAAAAGGGAAAACGGAAAAGGGGAAGGAAATGTAAAAAAAAAAAATCCACTAGTTAAACAGAATATTGAATTCGTACTGCTTTTGCAAACTATTTATATATTTTATTTTTCATTTATTTTTAAAAATCAGTTGCTCATTAGCAAATACTAGCTATTCTTTGAAGGTATTGGTTTCATACGCAGCATCTCTCATCTTGCTACAGGGATCAGTTCTGGCAAAAATAAATAAATAAATAAACAAATAAATGTGCATAAGTCCTTTTAATCATTTGTTCTGTAAATTGGTAATAAAGGCCCTCCATTTCTTCATCTGGAGAAGATGTAATTAATGCTGACCTGCAGAAAGGAGCTCAGCTGGGCATGCTGGCCACTAATTCACTCTTCAGCACAAATGAATAGACACCTATTTATGAGGTGTTCAGACAATAGCAATTTGTAAAATCAAATGTAGCAAAAGTTAATACTGGTTATCAGAGATAACATAATTTATACTAATTACATAGCTGTAGTCACTATGTTAGATAGCTTTAATATTCATAATATTGAAGAAATCATTTTCTTAGCACAAATAGATTTAAAGAACTTAAGCAACCAGCCAAAGCTCATATAACTGTAGGCACAGGCCCATTTCTATATTTAGTCTGCCCGAAACACTAGATCTTTTTTATTATTATTTATGTATTTATTTATTTATTTTCATTAATATTTATTAATCCCAAAAGGCATCTAAACTCCACACAGCCGCTTGCTCACTCCCTGCCCAGTGTGATGGGTAAAAGAATCAGAAAAGTAAAAGTGAGAAAACTTGTAGGTTGTGATAAAGACAACTAAGAAGGTAAAGCAAAGATGCATGTACAAGCAAAGCAAAATAGGGAATTCATTCTTTACTTTCCATCAGCAGGCAGATATTTAGCCATTTCCAGAGAAGCAGGGCTTCATCATACATAATGGTTACTTGGGAAGACCAACACCATAACAATGAACATCTCTCCTTCCTTCTTCTTCCCCTCACATTTTACCAATGAGCATGATCCTACCCATTTTTGTGCAACCCAGCCTCCTGGTTGGCAGGGCAGCATGAAGCCAAAAAGCTTCTGCTCAGCAACAGATAAAACATCAGTGTGTTATCAGCACTGTTTCGGTGACAAAACCAAAACATTGTACCATAAGAACTGGTATCAAGAAAATTAACTCTATTCCCAGCAAAACCAATATACTCTTATCTTTCAACACCATTCTACAACTCTCTTTAGTGAAATCTAGAAAGCTTTCATTTACCTCATATTTTCTAACTCATAAATCTCAATTTTCAAAGGTAACTTGGAACAGAGTGGTCAGAATAGTGGTTAGAATAATAGAGGGAAGCACATAACAAGGACCAAAGAAATGTTCTCCTGCTTGACAGGTCACATTCTTTCTTTCAGATCTGAAATCTCTCAAAATATTGTGGCACATATGCCTTCTCCTAAGAGCTATTTTCCAAACTTGCAATTATTATGGTTAAACCATACACATGGCCAAATAACACTTAAATGAAAATTCAGCACTCCAATGACTCATGGGATTAAATAAAAAGCATAGGACAATTCCATTCATTCATTCTCTGATGAGCATTTCACAACATTTGACAGCACTCTAAAAACATAAATGCGTTCTTTTGGTATTCTGAAGCAAGAAGCTGCATTTTCTCTACTTCTTTCAATGTCCTTTAATAGAAAAAACTGTTGATTCAATTCAGCATAAACCCAGAAATAATGATTTTTAAGTTAAGACCAACTATGTGATGAAGATAAATGTTCCAGACTTCATGCCCAATGAAATCATAAGAAAAAATACAAAATGGATTCTACAGAGTCTCAGCTGGATCCATTGGCAACCTAACACACACACATACATACACATAAAAAATAATAATAATAATAAAAAATACAAAATTACTTGTTGTTACAATAAATTCCCTGGTCCCCAGTAGGGATATATTTCCCACCCCACCCACAAACATATTTCCATTAGATTTATTTTCCTAATTATATTTATACAATTCAAATAAATATTTAACACCAAAGATCTGACCTTACATTTTTCTGAAATATATTTACCATCCTGATACACTAAAAGCAATAATAATTACCCTGTATTGCAGCATGAAGTGGTAAAACGTTACCTTAAACATTAATATCTAACGTGCCTTCCAGCCATGACCAGCCCTGCTTATCACCTGTGGAAAATTAGGGGCCATTTATTGCTGCTATTGATCAGATTCTGACTTATGAAGATGTTTAAACATGAAAACCTTCTACATAACGGTGATTTTGTCATAATTCACTTGACAAAAACTTATAATATTACTGAAGGTTATTATATGAAATCACATATTGCAAAACTTTTCTTACATTAAATCACTGTGAACTGATATTTCCTGATCTTGGAATTTATACATAACTGTCACGAATAAGGTGTCACCAAGTATAAATAACACAGCACAGCTCAGTTTCATTCAGTTCTTATTGATATTTTCCATTGACATATAAATAATATAAATAAAGTAAGTAGAAAATAATCTTCCTTAGGCATGGAAGTAGACCAAATGAACTTTTGATGTCTTTTACCTCCTTGATTTAAGAGCAAAGATACTTCAAATTCATATCAGATTTTCCAAAGCCTACTCTTTCCTTCTTCCTAGTTTAGGTTTTTAGGTTTTCTGACTTCAGCGCCTATAATTAAGCTCCTAAATTGATAGTGAGGCAACTAAATAAAATACTTGGCTCAAAGTGCTCAAGTATCCAAGAAATCCTTTCAAGCTTTATAAAGCACTGTGCTCTTCCCATGTTCTACAAATAAAGCAATGCAAGAAAGGCCAGTGCCTCACTCATAAAGCAGAATTCCAGATCAGATTCATATCATATGTCAAAGAACTGCTATAACTTCTATGTTGTGGCATTTTTGAGAGAGAATCTTTTTGAGGTCATGAGATTCATTGCCTCCTTCCCTGCACGGGAAAACAAGTAGTTCCTCTACTCTCTAGAAACTCCTCTATTATAAAAAAAAGCAAGTGAAATGTTTCTCCAAAATCAATGTGGACATCCACACTCACTAACAAAATATAAAAAGCTTCAGGAATACAAATACAAGAACATTGTACAATTCCTCCTGTTTATTAAGTGGGTTCTTTAGAGGGAAGTAAACCTTAACCTGAAACAATGCTTTTTTAAGAGACAGACCCTGTAGTTTCTTCAAATACTGTGAACTCATCTATGTTTTCTTTTATGTTTTTTAGAAGAAGAAGAAATAGTGCTAACTACCAAATACCACCACACTTAAAAAGTTAAATTTTAGCAGTGGCTTTAAGGAAACTGGCCTGCATCTTACACGAAAAATAATCCTGCATCCAGAGGAGGGCCATGATAATGATCAAAAGAGGGCTGGAGCACCTCTCCTAAGAAGACAGAGAGAGCTGGGATTGTTCAGCCTGAAGAAGAGAAGAGACAGCTTACAGTACCTAAAGAGGGACTACAAGAAAGCTGGAGAGAGACTCTTTATCAGGGAGCGCGGTGATAGGACAAGGGGGAATGGCTTTAAACTAAGAGAGTAGATTTAGATCAGATATTCCAAAGAAATTCTGGAAGTGTTTCAGGCTAGTCTGGATAGGTCTTTGAGCAACCTGATACAGGATGAGGTGACCCTGCCAAAGGCCTGCAGAACTAGACGATCATTAAAGTCCTTCCCAACCCAAATGATTCTATGATTCTATGTCTATCACTATTTGAAGGCAGTGTGTTCAGTGAGACTGACGGTGGATCTCCCTTTATATAGAGTGTATTTCTGCTAAAACCTCTGCTTTGCTCCTGTGTGTTGCCATCATAGTAAAGATGGTGGGTTCCACTTTGCAACTATTTCAGGCACAATGAGGCACAGAGATCTTTGGCATTGGCTCATGTGACTGTAAAGCAACTACTTTTACTTGACAGAGGAAGAAAATGGTAAGCACTCAATATCCTGGTGTCAGGGGAAAATACACTGAATGAAGAAGGACATAGAAACTTGAGTTATTGCCTCTCTCAATAACCTCAGTCACTCTGCAGGGTGTTTTCTGTTGTCTTGTCTTCTTTATGCAGCTAAGTCTTTCCAGACTTGGTCCAGGCCTTGCTGGTCAGAGATCATGAAATGCAAAGGTCCACCAATTTCTGCTTCCAATAACCTCACAGACACTTTCACGCTCTTCAGGTCCCAGGAGGGACCTCTTTGATGGGTATACCAATAAGTAGTAAGCCATAACTGGAGTGAAATCAAGGGAAGCCCCAAGGATACACTGCTAGCTAACAAACCCTGTATTTCCCAAGACTCAAAAAAGAATGAACAGAGAAATCATATATGACCTCATTTCATCATACAGTATCTCACATAGTACATACCCTTCCTCAGTATCTCACAAGCACATAACCCTTTTCTTTCCTCTTTCTTCCCTCTTAGAGCCACACCAACCCTTCCCTCATTCCCCTCCCCCCCCCAGCTGAAATTCATTATTCTGGAAACAAAGCCATAGAAGTCTTTGCCATGTGAAGATACCTAGTATCCCAACATCACTGCAACCTATTCTCTCAGGGCTGGAGAATAAAGCATAGTCAACAACCTTTAAGTACACACAAGATTTTATCTTATTTTTTCTAAAGAAATTCAGTTAGAACCACTGTAGAAAATCACACAGCCATGGGGCTCCCTGCTGAAGAGTTCTGATCTTTGTACATACAAAAGGGAATTAAATTCTCATAACTACCTCCCATTTTGTTCTACACTACATTGAAGAGGAGATCCATTATACCTCTCCCTTGATTTGCTACTCAAAGATAGCATCTTCTTTGCCTGACATAGTCTAGACAACTTGTGTAATATTGGTCTAAAACTGTTGCCAAGAGCACAGAACAGAATATTCAGGGTAGGCTTGCAGAGAGGAACAGTAGGTAGATTTTCATAATGAAGATACCTGGAAAATGCTGTACTGGGTAAAGAAATATACTCAGATATGTTTCTTTGGCCTCCGAAAAGTCCTTGCCCTGGACACTGAAGTTCTGCAAACAAGAGTTCACAGGTTCTTAGCCAAGGATGCCTTTTTCCACACTTAGCTGAAATTTCCTTCACTTTAAGGAGACCAATTATTAAATATCTCCAATACTTCAACGTTGTAGATGAAAGGGATGATCAACAATTTAATAAGTGGTAAGTAACGCCAAGAACAGGGTTTTCATGTGGAGTTCTGGATTTATTGTAGACATTTATGCACTGATTTTGCCTGAGACTTTCTCTAAGATTTGCGTACGGTTTTCATCTTTTTGTCCATCCTGTAGTTTATTTTCCAAAATGGAGGCTTGTCCAGTTCTCTTTCTTCATAAGAAAACTTACTTAAAGTGTAACGTCCTAGAGCAAATGAATGAAATGAAATGAATGAAATGAAATGAATTTGAAAGGGCAAGATATTGACACATTTGAATGGGTAAGGACTGTGTGATTTGATAAAGACTTAAATAGTTTAAGTGTTAAGAACCTGCTCCAGGGCTCAGTTTGCTTTTGCACTTTTATCCCTCTGCTCAACTTCTGAAAAGTCATTCTGGTTACACAGATATGACAGTTTTCAATGCAACATTCATTGCATGAAGAATGGTCATTGCAGGAGCACAGTCTAAGAATTTATTTTTCAGCAATTATTATAAATTATCACTTAGGCTATTTGCAGGCTATTATATACACATGTAACAAGCCATGGTATAAATCCTTAGAAGAAGAGAGTGATTTATGGAGAAAGATGAGAAATCTTTGATTTTATCACAACTGTGAAAATAAAAGTCTCTTACACCATAGAGACAGGCAAATGCCAATAGCGAAAGCTTCAAGAATTCTCATTATTCTTCTAATACATGGCATTAATATTTTCTACATAGAGGACATATTTAATCAAGGATCTTTAATTTTATTAAAAAGATTACTGTGAAATTAGTGAAAAATTAAATACCCTTTGTGCAGCTCTCTACTTATTGTTAATATTTCCAATACCAAGCATTCTACTTCCTAGTGCAAGCAATTTGAAAAGCTATAATGACCTTTTATGGATAGCCTCTGTCACTTTTCCTAATGCAGTAACATCTTCCTAGCAACACTTCCAAATCCTCAGATACAGATATATGGATGGAGATTTCAAATGAAGATAAAGTTCCTTAGCTTGATAAAACAGAATAAACTCAGGATCACATACCTTTCTACAGTGCAGCACACCAGATGCAGTAATGTCTATTCCACAATTAGAACTATGATATGAAAAAATCATTAGAAAATACTAATTTATTGAACCTGAAGACTCTTTTAAACAGTCTAGCGTCAGTGAATTTTCCTGATATCTCATAGAGATTTGGGGAATAATTTTGTCTTGTATTTCAGGCAGACTGTGCCTGGATTGTAAAAGCACTGAAGTTTGACATTCAAAGCTTTAACCCATTTGTACTGAGAAGCAAAGAGTTCCACAGAGGTTGTTTGATAACTATACTTCAGTAACTAAATATTTAAAATTTATGTATATCAAGTCAAGACAACAGTGGTGTTTGAGGGTGGTTATTGAATATTATTGATCAATCTCAATTTTCTTCTCACATTCATTCATTCTCTCATAAACATATGAAAGAAAATTAAATAAAGTGTATGGTAAAAAGTGATAAATAAATTTGATATGAAGTTTTGATAAATAGCCATTCTTAATCAACATTTATAGCTTCTTCACAATGATATTTTAGCAGAGGTCCTGTCCCTAACTGCCACACAAATTCTAAAACTTATTATTATGAAAACAGAGTATTTCTTCTTATAAAAAGATGATATGACGTCAATCTGAAGATCACATTCATATGTATGTTCTCAGCAAAGTTTTACTGACAACATGAACAAGCATTTTCAACTTCTAGCAGAAGTACATAGTTAACACAGCACATGTAGCAAGGGAGATAGTGATATGGCCTTGTTGTTTATTCACAACCTACGAAACTGCTGAAAAACGTGTTCTTTTAGTCATGGCACCCAAAGGACAGTTTAGTAACAATTCTAGCACACCTTTATTCTGATAATCATCACTGGAGTACACTTAGTAGCTGACTTGATCAAAACCTGTTGATCAGACCCAACAAAACACTTCAGCACAAGGTTCATTTTAAACACATATTGCTTTAAATATTTAAATTTAAATTTGTGCAAATGCATTTTTTCCTGGAGTGGAAGATTATTTTTTAGCATGAGCATTCTCAAGTGCTTCTAGAGGAAAGAGTCTCAGCTTTACAAAACCTAAATATTTTGGAAAGCTTACATGTTTTTTTAAAGTACCTATCCCCACATAGCCTTGGCAGTGATTTAAACTAGCTATAAAAATTGCCCTTAAAATAAGAAAGGTTATTTGTTAAAATTTGCATAAGTGCCTTTCCACTAAATTATGTAGGTAGAAAGACAGAGCATAAATTGAGGAGAGAAGGCTTTAAGGTCTATCACTAATCATTGACCTCTAGGAAGTTTTAGGAGCTCTTTATTGTAGATATATGTGTCTGGGAGCATGATAGGAGGATAGAGATGTTACTCACATAAACTGCTTGCCTTTATAAGACACAGTATCACCTATTATCTTCTAATGTCACGTGGTGAACAAAGTCCCTCAGTACTCTCCCAGACTGAAGTATGGTAACTGGAGCTCATAATGCCTTCATACACAATGGGGCCTTTTAGCTATGGGGTTAGATGACCAAACCATTTTCATATGAGGAAAAAATACATCTTCTGCCCTCCTCCCTCAAGAGAGTTATTGCTCTCTTATTTGCCTTTTTTTTTTTTTTTTTTAAGAAAATATGATTTCTCCTTTTATTCAGATTTCTCTCTGAAAGTCAACAACAAAAACAGACTCTAAGCTTCACGGATGGGTTTTATTTGGTGATATAAACCTCCACAGACAGCTTAAGGTAAGCATCCAGGTTTTATCTATTTACCTAAAGGATTTCTGAAATATGAGTATTTTCCAAACTTGTTCCAGAATCTATAGCTCATATTCTCCCTCAGACGACTCACATTTCGTTATGCATTGTATTGTTTCATTCCCTGAATATCTACAGAATTTTCCTACACAGCTGACATGCACAAATATTTATTACTTGTCTTGCTCCCAGTGATTCACCATCTGCTAGGCATGATCTGCATTTTTCACAGGTATTTTGTGAAACTGACCCTACAGCATGTAAAGGAAAGACAAGTGCCCATGCAGGCATAAGGCACCCTCCAGTCCCTTTGCTTCTACCCTACTGACCTTCTGTTTCAAGCAATTACATTGACAAGCATTAAAAGAGAGAAAAGTAACTTCCACAATGTAGGAAAACATGTTACAACGTTAATGTAAACCTATAGCAAGGCTGAGTACAGCAAGTTGCAGGAGGAGAAGGCGATTTTACTTTTGAATAAAACCAGTTACACTTCCACAGTCATGCCTGAGATGTTTATGTCCAAATAGTCTGTCCAGCATTTAGACACCAATACAAGTGTATGTGGTGATTTGCCCAGAGTTTCCTGTGATGACATAGGAGGGCAAAGGACTCTGGCTCTCAAGTCCTCGTTACATCTTCGTGTTTTTTTTGTTTGTTTGTTTGTTTGGTTTGGTTTGGTTTGGTTTTTTCTTAAGCAGAACATTTTCAGTCCATTAATGATCAAGAAAATCTGTGCATCTGTTCTCTCTAAGTTCTGTGAATCTTCAGAATTTATTTTACTCTCTCTTTTTTTTTTTTTTTTTGTCATTATTTCTTAGTGGCATGAGCCTACTCTAGTCTGGGTGTGGGATGTTGCTTGCCTTAGCCTCTTTTGTGAGTTCCCAGATTGGGTGTCCTAAAAAAGTGTATGCTGATGTTCTCTGATCTTGATAATGTGAGCACCTAGTGTCATCAGAACCTGACACTCTCAAAGCCTTTTTTCCCTTCCTTGTCCTGCTTCCAAATCCAGATATTCCCTTTCATTCTCCATTCACAACAGTTTTAGTGTTTCTACATTTAATGTCATTACAAATCTCTAAAACAAGAAAAGTCCCTGCAACTTGAAAGAGGTACTTCAGAGCAACATCTCTATCAGAGAAAATCTCTCTCAGAGAATGCCTTGAGCGGGACTTGTAGTTTCAGAAGAATCTGAAAGGAGACCCGGGTTCAGAGTATTTCTCAGAAGTGAAGAAATTTTAAAGGTTAAAAAAAAAAAAAAAAAGAGAGAGATTAGATAATGCTTATTTAATGCATGCCACTTTTGATTGGTGTGTTTCTGACCAGTAACACTAACTTTTGTTTGCTTGTTTGTTTTTTTTCATCACAGATTTAGCTGAACAGAAATTAAGAGGGAAAGGTAACATTCATTATTACTATAATCAAACAAGCATACTTACTAAGCAAATGCTTGGTAACTGTTTATTATCCCTTTCACATTTAAAAGCTCTTTACCTGGCCTGACATGACGATCAAGAGATATTTAACATGCTGTCTTGACTGCTTCTTCATTGTCGCGCTATATACCAGAAACAATCTCTGATGCATATTTACTTACAAATGTGATGTTTAATTATGTTGTGATGTTCTCCAAAATTTTTGTGCCTTGTTTCATTCATTAAATATCCACGTATTTGCAAGAATATTCCTTGCGTATAAGCATTGTTAGGACCCCAGTGATCTCATAAACCTAAAGAAATCTAACATCTTCCAATATCAGAAATTAGCATGCCCTCATGCTTTACAGTTTTACCACCCCTTTTTTAAAAAAAATGAATACCTGGTTCTGGTAAAATAAAAACACCAATATTTGTTTTTCTGCTTTGAGTATCACCAAATACACATGCTTTCTATAAAATATAGCATATAAAACCTCTCATGGAGTGCTGAAGTAAATAGTATAACAAATGAAATAAAAATAAAAATATCTATTAATCATCCCAGACACTAAGAATTTTACAAAACTCAGTGATCATACAAATTTTTATTTCTATTTTTTTTTACTACTAACAGAGTGTTTAATAAGATTTTAAATGGACAAGAGAGCATCTGCCTTCTGACAGGACACAGCAGTCTAAGGCAAGATTTAGAAGATCATTGACTTCACAGTTAATTATTCTCTTATTATTATCAGTGTGAAATATATGTCTTATTGTTTTGTAAGATATATAGCTTTATAAAAGCAGCAAAAAATATTTAAATTTCCTCATTAAATATGAGGAGGAGGCGAGGCGAGGCGAGGCGAGGCGAGGCGAGGCGAGGGAAAACACCATGACATGGAGTAGGTGTCCTGTAAAAGAACTTATAAAAAAAAATATATAAATATATATATATATATATAAAGCACCAGTAACAATTCATCCTTCTTATTGCTATAATAATCTCAAAGGCAGGAGGGAGGGTGCTGAGTTTTATTCATAATTTTTGAGATGTTAGTTTTATCAGCTACAATATCACATATCTTGGTTTTGAGGAATAACTGAAATGAAGGTTCCTTACAAATAATTCAATGCATTTCAGAAATGCATCATATGTGAAAAATAAATCAGTACTCAACAAGTTATCAACCTAAAGGTGATAATTTATAAGAAAAATAAAGCATACATCTCCTTCTCCATAGACAGACTGGCTTGCAACCTCTCCTTGAAACCAGCAGAAATTACAGCTTAGTGCTCAGGAAATACAGAAATTATCTTATTCATGCATTCTGTGGCATCTACCATTCTAAAGAATCAATGAACACTGGGTGAGAGGAATCTTCTCCCCATCAGCAATTACATGCCTGCAGACCTGGTGAGGTGTGCTCAACAATGCAGTCAGCACCACACTAAGGTCCTGACTCAGCAAAATATGTGAGTACCTTCTTCTCTTCCTAAATATTTTTGTTGTTGCTGTTTTTTTGTTTGTTTCTTTGTTTGTTTGTTTTTCTCAAGGAGGACCTAATGTGACACGTATTCTTACCTAAATTGAAGCACAGGGATATAGATCTGCCTTCCTCCAAGCCAGCGCTGATGGTTTCCCATCCATTTGTTCCCACACTCTCTGTGCAGGTCTCTACTTCCACCTAAAAGCATGTAGGAGCTCTGAAAGACAGGGAAACTAATAAAGCTTTTCATACACAAACAGACCCATCTCCATGCAAGCATAGTTCAATAAAAAGAAGACTCAGTCATACTTTCTAAATACGCGTTTAATTATCTAATAGCACATTAAAATTCATATTCCTATTCACATTATTCACATGTTCATATTCACATTATTATATAATATGTGTAGAGAAGAATATGCAGGAATGTGTCTTTTTGTTTGTTTGTTTGCTTGCTTGCTTGCTTGTGTGTGTATGTGATCCATCTTTTAAGCATACAGAAATACACCCTGACAAAGAGTTTTCAGATAGTAAAGCCTCAACAGGTAGGAATATGTGTAAAAAGCCTTTCTCTAAGAAGCATTTTTAAAGCAGGAAAAAAAAAATAATCCTGCATTCTTGTAATTCCCGGTAACAATGCAACACCGTTATGTGCAAGGATTTATTAGCTAGATATAAGCATGAGTTAACACACCCCCCTGAAAAAGCAGAATTCATCTTCGCAGAAACCTTTCATGGACACTGAAAACAGGAGACTGAGCTTGTACATACATGGCTGAAAAACTGTATCTGACAGTTAAAAGAGGTGTGCATTTAGGGACAAGTACTAATCTAATAGGTACTTATAGTAGTCAACATTAGAGTTATATAGGACATTAACTTCCTAGCTAATATACCAGGGAGGTGTGAAGGGCTGGTTACTAGCGTTGAAATATATTTTCATTTGTTTCTGTTGAGAATGGAGATATTATGTCTCAAGGCTGGCTTAGAGGATTTAGCACAAATACTGTAAGGTACCTCTGTGGTAACTAAGGTCCTTTGGAAAACTATTAAGAAATAAAAGAACATTGAAAACAGTAATAATTATATCTCTCTAGAAAAAGTACTTCAAATCCTTGTTAATCTCTAAGAGAACATGAATCTGTGTTTCCTGCTGTCAGTGCTATTATATTGGCATTAGCATGTCACATTAAGGAAACTCAGTTCCCAGCTTCAGAGGATTAGTGTTAGCTACAAAAGACTCAAACATCCAAAGATGAATTAGAACACCAATAATAATAAAGTTGATCTTTCTAGTTAAAACAAATCTGAGGGGCAACAAAATTTATACATGACTGGTATCCTTTTAAAAAGCCAAATGAGAAACAGCACTGCAGATCAACACAACAGTGCTTCATTTCTTCAGAGACACAGAAGCTTAAAAGAAATGCACTAAATATTGCATTAACTACATCATCCTGTCAGTTTAACAGGGGCAGTAACACAGGCCAAAACAACCTTCATTAAAAAAACAGACAAGAAGCAGCAGACAAATGTGGTGGTTGATGAGGAAATTAAATGATGTCATGTTAAACCTGACATGGTTTATAACTAAATTCTTGCAAGAAATTTCCAGGATTTTTTTATCATTCAACTGTTCATCAAAATATTTTAAATTCTATAGAGTGTGTAATAAAATTAAATTCCGTCTTAAGAGTTCTACACGTTTGCATTACTGAAGAGAGATTCAAACCAGCATGCAAGAATACAAATTTGAACAATTTTAATGAGGGTTCTTTAGTTAATTTGTTAACTGCCATGCTGGAAAAATAACTAGCACTTTTCAGTTACTGAGAAATACAATTGTAATAGTATTTCCCTCTTTTAATTCTGCCATGTATTTCAATTTAGTATATGCCAATAAATACTATTTTAAATCCACTGTTACCCTGCAGGTAAAGACAGGGACAATATGTGATACATAATGTTCATGATATACGTGGAAGACACGATCTACCCATCATGAATTTCTGGTATAACTAAGGTTCAATGTTATACCTATGTCTGTCTATCTACACGTATATTACAAAATGGGCTGGATGTTGCTCTCTCATGTGGAGTATGACAGCATCAAAGATGTTTAACATGCTTGGTCATCCACTCAGGAAAATGAGACGGGCATTCATTTAAGTCTATGTAAAAAAAAGTTTGTTCACATTACTCTGAATTTCAGTGGTAACCATGGAAATATCTACTCTGTCATTTGTATGACTGTCAAAAGCCTCTTAATGTTTCACTTGAGTAAGAAATGTAGCAGTATCAGAACTATTTAAGACATTAAGAAAGATAGTCAGCTATTCTGAAAATGCCTGAAACAAATGCCCAGTGAGGTCAAAGGGAGTCAGGGCAACGTGCAACTTCAAAATACAAATACTGTCTGCATAAACATGTCTTGGAACACAGTACAAATTTTTAGCAACTTTATGCCAAAGGAAGTAACAAAATCTGACCTTATTATTCGAGTTACCATATGTTCATGGAATCAAAGTTACTGCAGAAAACTTAATTTAGAATGTCTTAATTTCAGTTAATTTAGTAGATTTCAGAAGTAATGCTGTGTGCTTCATTAACATGTATAAATAGGCAAGAAGCAACTCTGTGAAAGTCATACTTGTATCACCTTAATATTATATATGCTGTTCTGTACTGGCCAAGCTATTACATCTCTTAATGAGAGCTAATATGTCACTGAGCACAAAATGAAAATAAATACTTTCTATTCAATCAACGCATTAAAAATATTAAACTCATTTCCCCTTGAAGTTAATTAATATGTCTTGGATATGACAAAGTGTGCTAACACTAAGATTTATTTAACTAGGTCCACCTTTATTTATTGTATTCTTTCCTTTACAGAAATTATAATAATACTGTTTTAACTAATAAGTGGTACAGAGTATGGTGATGCAGTCCACTTTTTAATGACACAGTTGTGTTGGGAAATCTTATGGCATGGTCAAATTAACTGTCTTGTGTGGCGTTACTTGTAATGGTGGCTAAAGGGCAACTAAGTAAGCTATTACTTACAGTGTCATCTCGAAAAAAATGTCAGGTCAATTAGATATGTACATTACCTTAAAAAAAATCTAGAAAATGTTGAAAAATCAATTTGCTAATAATAAGATACGAAGAAAAGCCTCTAAGGACAAACAAATGATTCAGATGCAAACATTTGCTTTATAATTTAGAGAATGCAATAAAGGGAGGGAAAACAATTTACCTAAAGATTCATGCCAGTGCCAGAATCTTTCCTCACTGAGAAAGCAGAAGGAGAATGTGAAACTTTCACAACTCTTTAAAATGCAAAGCTCTCCTCTTTTCTCCATTTTCTTTTTCCTTTTGTATCCCTGCTTTGCCATGCATTTTACAATTTAAATAGCAGTGACTATGGTGAGAAAAAATATATGTCTTTTTAAAACTAAATGTAAGGATTACTGGACAAAGAAGAAGCCCAAACACTGACTTAGTAAAGGGGCTTTTTATTGTTGATCTTGGCTGACATTCTTATAATCTAACTAGGGAAATATGATGCTTATGAAACTACTATCTGCTAGGTTCAAAATGCAGTGCTAACCACAGCCATGTGGTTACTTTCCTATAAAAATGAGAAGATGTACTGAACATATTTTCTAAGGATTTTAAGATGAGGGAGGATCAGTAATAAACTAGGCAGGGAATAATTTGTTGCACAACTACAAGGCTAAGATCAGCTACTTTTTCAGAAACTCTTCTGAAAAGAGTCAAAAACAGCATTAAAAAAAAAAAAGATAAACATCTTATTCAGGTGCGTTAATAGTTAGGAAAGAAAAGTCGGAAAAAATGTGGTTAACTTAAAGAAAACGAGGTAAAACAGTGGTAACAGCTTCAGATTAAAAAAAAAAAAATGCTGCTGCAAAGAACAAAACAATCATTTCTCCATGCCCCGGAACAACAAATTACAGATTTAAACTGCAACAAGACTGATTAACATGAAACATCAGAAAGGTTTTGGAATAAAGACACATACAAGAACAGTATATCTGGAGACTGTTCTTAAAAACAGGACAGATGAACTTTTCTTAGGAATGATTTGATTTCAATAGGGTAATACGCATATCACAGCTGATCTGAACTTGAGCTTTAGTCAAGGGACTAGAAAGTACTATGAAAGCCCTTTGCCAACCAAGTGTGGACCTGAAGATTTTTCAGCAGTTTTCATGACATGAAGTGCCTGACAACATATCTCCAGAATTAATGGATTCCTGTCGGCTGCCATATATGGCACTGACTCTGGAAAGGAGATTATACTTTAGAGACACTGTGTCTAAATGGAAATCCAATGTTGAATGGTTTCCTGAAGGATTAAAAGATTTTGAGTTCACTCATATGAAGTGCAGAAATTTCCTGAATTCAATCTTGTGGTAGCAAAGCCAAAAAGGTTCTTTGACAGCTTCTGATGAGATTTCTCATTTTTATTTAAATCTTCTGTAACACCTGTCGCTGTGCTAAGAACATTTCCACTCAGCTAGAAACCCTAGATCATATCTGACTAGAGCATAAAGGGATTAACAGATTTATGTACTTTAGGGACAGAAGGAGCTATTATTATAGCCTAGTCTGATTCTCACCCACAGGAAGGAACCATAAGCCTAAGTGGAACAAGTACTTGCCCTTAATATGGTACAAAAATAAAATGTACCTGCTGTGTGATGTCACAGAGAGGTGCTTATTTAGAATAATTCTTCTACTGCCTTGACAATCACATTTTTCATATGACTGTTGTTAAGTGTTAGGAAATGCAGATTATTCTGCTTTATTCATGGACTAAAAACGGCATCTTCCTTTTACTTGGCTTTCATTTTGGGACACCTCACCCACCCCACCCCACCCAATTCCAAGCTGCATACAGATTTTGTAAGATACATCAATCAACAGTCTTCAGAATATGCCTAAATATATTTAGCTTGCGTTTGGAAGATCAATACCAACATCAAATGAAATCCACACTATATATTCTACAAATGCAGTCTATCCTTACAAGTGATTAGAGAGGGAAACGTGTGTAATATTTTGTAATTCCGCCATTTACCCCACCAACCTACAAGCATCTGACATTCAGTCAGTAAACACTACCAGGTAGCTGAATAGAAGAAAAAGCTTCAAACACAAATGGCAATCAATATATTCCTTTTACTTTTAATAAATTTTCAGAGATAAAAGAAAAACATCATCAAATATTTTTGCTTTTTTACATCACATTCACATTCCCCTCTGCTTCTTGCATAAGGGAACACTTCTTTTGATAGACCAGCTTTCAAATATATGATAACAAATATCATATGAGGCAAGACAGAAAATGATTATTTCAAACAGGGTTCCTGTATGAGTCCCATTTCCTCATGGAAACTTAAAATTACAGTTTTAATCTGCTGTTCCTGAAAGCTGAAAGGCTGCAAATCTGGCAGTGCAAATAGCAGATTTTGGAATAAGCATTGCTGTTTCAGTCACAACAGATCAGGTAAGTTGTGCCACATATCAGAAAAGATGCATATTCATTAAAATGCATCCTTTAATTAGCAGTTGACTGCTATATGCTTGGCATCTCAGCACTGCAGGACAGTTGTGATGCTCTGTTAAGTAAAAACAAGTACCAATTACATGCCATTTGTTCTCATTCCATGTTAATCAGCAACAATACATCCTAAGGAGAAAAATAAAAGAGAATTAAAAACAAACGAACAAAAAAGAATCTTATTTCTTCCCTAAGAGATAAGCAGGTGGGAGAATTCATGAGAAGTGTCCAATTTATATTTTGCTTATGTTAGTATCAGGGTCTTAAATTAATTGACTGATCACAGAATCATAGAATGGCTTGGGTTGGAAGTGACCTTAAAGATACCTGGTTCCAACTCCCCTGGCATTGGCAGGGATGACAACCGCTGGATTGGGTTGTCTAGGGCCTCCTCCTACCTGGTCTTGATCACCTCCAGGGATGGGATATCCCTGCCTTCTCTGGGCAACCCGTTCCAGTGCCTCACCACCCTCTGAGTAAAGAATTTCCTCCTAACATCTAATGTAAATTTCCCGTCTTTTAGTTTAAGACCATTCCCCCCTTGTCCTGTCACTGTCTTCTCTCCATCTTTTTTGTAAGCCCCCTTTAAGTATTGAAAAGCTGCAATAAGGTCATCCCAGAGCCTTCTCTTCTTCAGGCTGAACAACCCCAACTCTCTCAGCCTGGGTCTAGTACTCCAAGTGGGGCCTAACAAGGGCAGAGCAGAGGGGGACAGTCACCTCCCTCAACCTGCTGCCACTCCTCTTTTGAATTCAGTTAAAAATACTGTCATTATTTGAGAAGCCTAATGTCAATGAATCAGTAACCTCTGGATGCAAAGTATGATCATCTTTAGGTCTTAAAAAGCTCAGAGAGTTTAGTCTCAAAAGCGTCTGATCTTGATCTAATCATGCATTAAGCAATAAGAACCATCTGTCACATGTGCAAAAACACAGTCTGCTGTTTCCCCAAGAATGCCACTGACAGGAAACGGCGACATATAACAACATGCCCTTGGGAACTTTGAGCCTAGGAAAAGGGGAGGGCACAGACCTACTCAAAAAAAATATTTATCTTGTAAAAATGGCATATTTTTGTTATCTCTCAATAATTGTCTTTTGCCTACAATTAAAAAGATGGGCTTTGAGCTAGACTCACAGTCACATACCCCACTATAAATAAGTGGTAGAACAAACTGTATATTTTACTCTGTCTGAATTACAGGTGTTCTCCAAATTAAAACCTCGGTTAAAGCTATAAGTATACGTATTTATGTACACCAATATACATAAATTTGTAAGGGGTTGGGTTAGTCAAGGACTGAACATTCATCTCTCAACAATATTTTATAATTAAGATTCTTCTACAAAAGCAGTGTTTCCAAATTCCTTAGTATATATTCAGGTTCCCTGTACTGGATGCACCATGAGTATTCTACATCCACTCATTTCACCTGTTTGAAGTACGGTGTTGAGAAATATTCAGTAAACACCTTTTAAAAACAATCTGAATACACTTGAATTTCCAAAAAGTTTTAAAATTCCCATCACTATTGTTTCAAAATTCATCTGGAGATACAGGAAAAATCTCCATTTAATTTATTAAAAGAAAAGAAATGTAGGGTAGGGTTTCATAACCGTCTTCTCTCTGCTGAGGAAGGAGGATAGTTACCAGGAGGACTGAATATAAAATTACTTCCTTCAGCATCTTTATAAATGATCTTGGAAAGGGGATTTGGAAATGACCTTGGAAAGGGAATGACTTGTGAAGTGAAGACACAAATTACTCAGGATCATCAAAATATAAACTGAATGGAAAACAAACAAACAAACAAACAAACAAGCAAGCAAAAACAGACTATTGAATCAGACAGAGAAACCCTGCCTTTTGAAGGAGCAGAGAATGTGAGTCTGTTGCACCAGGGGAGGTTCAGGTTGGAAATTATGAGAAATTTCTTCTCAGAAAGAGTATTTAAGTATTGGAAGAGGCTGCTCAGGGAGGTGGTAGAGTTACCATTCCTGACATTCCTGAGGATGTTTAAGGAAAGGTTGGACATGGTACTTAGGGACGTGGTTTAGTTGGTGATACTGGTGGTAGGGTGATGGTTGGACCAGATGATCTTGGAGGTCTTTTCCAACCTTACTGTTTCCATGATTGCAAAGCTATAGGTACAACTTCTGCAATATATTAATGAATATTGTCAAGAACAGAGATTGTATCATGCAATCCTTTGAACAGTTTTTGAGCCCTCCAGTTACACTCAATACATAGGGAGTTAAAAGATCCAAGAAATCATTCAGAACAGTAGTATTTATCTCTCTCTTGCTTGTTATTTTGCATTTGCAACTACAGAAGATTTATTCTTACTGGTTTATTGCATCTACAGAGCAAAGACATAGGACAGCCTTCAAGAGTTCTTACAGATGTGTAATATGAGCCGGTTTCCAAATCCATCTAAAAGACTGATGGGGTGTTCAGTGTGTTCACAGCAGTCATTCTGCCTATTACAATGAAACTTCAAGCACTGAGGAGCCCTTTGTAGGGTACTAGGTAAGTCAACTGGAGAACACTGCTTGACAGCTACTTTTATGAATCAAAACAGATTATGTTCACTGGCTTCTTCAGAACCCTTAGCAAGGGTTTTTTATTTACGTAGCTATTTATGAATGTCTGGAGATATATCTGATGTTCCTTCTCATTTCCTCAGTTAGGAATGGATTTGTCTGGCCTAAAAACGTAGAGTGATGTTTCCAAAACATGTTTCACTTGAAATACATTTTTATTAGTGTAATTCTTACCCAGAAAACTGTTGATTAATGTATTCAAGCTTTGTGCACAATATACCGTTTTCTCATTCTTTGAATAATGGATAAGGAAAGCTTTAGTTTAATCACTAAACTTCCATATTAGCTAACTTTGTTTCTCTTATTCTCATATCTTCCCATGTTAGCTAATACTAAATCTAATTTTTCTTCCTCCACAGGCATATGACAGGATTTAAGGTGGCAGGGTTATCAAGTTAAAAAGACATTCTCACAATTCTCAAAATTACCAGGCAAATGGATTAAAATTTTATTGCTCATGAACTGCACGGCTCATGAGATACTTTTCCATAATAATTCTATCTCAATTCAATCAGGTGGTAGAGACAACTGAAAATCTTTTGCTAGAAGAGTCATGTTGGAATGCTGACTCATTTAAAAGCTATGAAATATATAAGACACAAAAATTTCCTAGTACCTTATGTTTCCACAAACCCTTGAGTGTGAAGCTTTGGCACTGAGCCAAATGTTACAAAGCTCCTACCTGGACATATTCTGGGAAAGGACAAAATTTTTTTCCGAGTTTCCTGCCTATGGATCAAAAATTCCAGTAAAACAACTCTGGAGTAAATAGTGACTCTGAAGAAATCAATAGGGACCTGAAAGATTAGTGATAGTAACAGCTAACATCAGTGGAATTTGCTCATCAGTGTATAAAAAGATATTCATGGAAGGGAAGGAAGCAACAGTGTTTCTGTGCACCTGGGGTGGGGAAATCCCAAGCACAAATACAATCTGTGTAGAAAATAGTTTGAGAGCAGCCCTGAGGAGAAGGACCTGGGGATCTTGGTGGATTAGAAGCTAAACATGAGCCGGCAATGTGCTCTTGCAGCCCAGAAAGCCAGCTGCATCCCAGTCTGCATCAAAAGAAGTGTGACCAGCAGGTCAAGGGAGATGATTCTGCCCTTCCACTCTTGTGAGACCCCACCTGGAGCACTGCTTTCAGCTCTGGGGCCCTCAGCACAAGAAGGACATGGATGTATTAGAACATGTCCATAGGAAGGCCACAAAGATGATCAAGGGGCTGGAGCACCTCTCCTATGAAGACAGGCTGAGGGAGTTAGGGTTGCTCAGCATTTAGAAGAAAAGGCTCCAGAGAGACCTTATAACAACCTTCCAATACCTAAAGAGGGACTACAGAAAAGCTGGAGAGGGACTCTTTGTCAGAAAGCATAGTGATAGGGAAAAACGGGATGGCTTTAAACTAAAAAAATGGTAGATTTAGATTAGATATTTGGAATAAATTCTTTGCTATGAGGGTGGTGAGGCACTGGAACAGGTTGCCCAGAGAAGTTGTGGATGCCCCCTCCTTGGAAGTGTTTAAGGCCAGGTTGGATGGGGCTTTGAGCAACCTGGTCTAGTGGAAGGTGTTCCTGCCCATGGCAGGGGAGTTAGAATTACATGATCTTTAAGGTCTCTTCCAACCCAAACCATTCAATGATTCTATGATTCTAGCAATTACTGAAAATAGTTGGTTCCATAGAGGATACAGAAGACAAAATTGTGGCTACACTCAGTCCAATAAGACTTTTGCTATTGAGTTTAAGAATAACAAGGTTTCATTTTCTTTTTCCACACTGAAAAGATTTACACACATAGATCAACACATGCATCAGTTGTGCATCTGCTTAGACAGCAAGTGTCCAGATATACACAGGTGGTAGGTCTTTGCAGGATCCAAAACATGATAAATGATGACTATCATAGGAGGAAAGGGTATTCGACATGGACTACTTCATTCAACAGTTTTAAATATCACTGGTGACTAGTATTTAGCTAAAATACTGTCATAGGAATTTTCGGGAAGGTTACTGCTTCTTCTAACAGCACAATTTTTGTTTTAGAGTTATTTATTTCATGTTTCCTAACCTTCAAAAGCCAAATAAGGCAGGAGAATTATGCCACTGCAGCACTGTCTAAATGCCATGTCATTTTAAGAAAACAGAAACTGCATTCTTGTTTTCCTTGAAATATTAATGAAGCTGTAAAACTTCATCTCTCTGTTTCTATTCTACATGGTGTATAACCCGTAAACGTACTCTCTCCACTACACTGTGGCATGAAACACAAAGACACAAACACTCCCTAGAGTGCTAAAGGTTCTCACTCTCATTCAGTGAAGGCAGTTAGAGCTTGAACTGCATGCATGACAGAGCTCTAACTTGCCAACTTAAGCATCCTTAAGTATTATAGATCTGCATGTGTGCTGTTGTCATACACACAGAGAGATGTCTGGCAACAAAAACACAAGCAGAAAATGCCTGAAGAAAAGGGAACTTGTCCATGCTGCCATCCAGAGGGACCTTGACAGACTGGACAAATGGACTGACAAGAACCTCATGAAGTTCAACAAGGAGAAGGGCAAAATCCTGCTCCTGGGCAAGAACAACCCCAGGTACCAGGCTGGGCACCACCCATCTGGAAAGCAGCTTAGCAGAAAAGGGCCTGGGGGTCCTGGTGGGCACCCAGTTGGACAAGAGCCAGGAGTGTGCCCTTGCTGCTAAACAGGCTGATCGTATAGCTGGGCTGCATTAGGCAAATCATCACCAGCAGGTGAAGCGAGGTGATCCTTCCCCTCTACTCAGCACTGGTGAGGCTAAACCTAGAGTGCTGTGCCCAGTTCTGAACCACCCAGTACAAGAAAGACATGGACATACTGGACAGAGTCCAGTGAAAGTTCATGGAAAACGATGAAGTGACTGGAGCATCTCATAAGAAGAAAGGTCGAGAGAGCTGGGACTCTTCAGTCTGAGGAAGAGAAGGTTCAAGGGGGATCTTAATGCGTATAAATACTTGATGCTGGGAAGTAAAGAAGGAGCAAAACTCGTCTGTGCTGCACTTTACAGGACAAGAGTCACTGGACATACAAACTGGGGAAAAAATGCAATTCCATTTAAACATAATAGAAATATTATTTTACTGTAAGCATGACTGAACACTGCAACCCAAAATGATGGTGGATTCTCCATCCTTATAAATATTCAGAACTGGACTGAATGTGTCCCTGAGCAACCTGGCCCAGTTGACTCTGCTTTAACCATGCGGGGTGGATGAGACTACATCCAGGATCCTTTCCAACATGTAATTCTGTGGTCACTGAATCCGTGTAATAATGAACATCTTGCTTTGAAGCAACCTAGACGAAAATTTCTTATTTGATCTATTCAGAAAGGCCCAAACTCATTAAAAACAGAGAATGAAATTGTAGGCTGATACAGACATTTGACGTTGTATTGATAGCTTTGATCAAACTGAAATTTGAGTAATTCCTTTTAAACACATCTTGAACATTTAGCTAATACAGCAGTAACAGCTCCAGAAAAAAAATATGATACTTACCCTTATCCAAAAACTCTTTGCAGAAGTTTTAATACAGAATTAAAATAGTCAAAATCCCCACCCAGGAGGTTGTATATGAACTAGAACTGTGAAGAGCAACATATGATTTGCAGCTAAATTAATGCTAGAATGTTCGTTCAAATAGGATTTTAAAAGCTGTAAGAACAGTGCAAGTGTTCCAATTGTAACTTGCATGGGTCTATTAAACGTTTCTGCAAGTAAAACACATTAATGTAAAGTCTGGCCTGAGACATCTTCACCTAGATATAGAATAATGAGACAAGCTGCTTTCAAGAAGACAGCTTACTCTGTCCCTGCTAAGTCCTTTTCTTAAAAAGAAAATTATTTTCTGCCCCGAGTTTTTGCACTTAGTATTTATCTACTTCATGTTTTTATAAGCTTCTTGTGGCTCCATTGCTGTATGGACAGCAGGAATAAACAGCTCCCTAGAACATAATTAGTTTCATGGCACAATTTCTTATTTTTAGCTAAACTTTTATCAAAACATATAAAAAATAACTTTCCCAAGCAACAACTTCTCAATAAATAAATAAATAAATAAATAAAAGTAAACACTGCACAGGTTCAGATAATTTTGTTTCTGAACTTATAAGTATGTAAGAACTTTGAAAATCAACTGTAAATTTCATTTCCACATTATTTTTCCTTCACTTTATGACCTATAATTATACCATACACAATTCACTAAAAAGTTATCACAAGACATATGCGTTAAACATATGAATGTGAGAGTACATATTGCTGCCTATTAAATGCTGATCTGAGCACTCTTTTGAATCTAAACTCATTAGCCATATACACCAACTTCACGTAAGTCCATATTCATGGATGAATGAGAAGTATCAAAGACATGATGGAAATGACAGAAGGCAGACAGACGGGGGTACCTATACAGCCTTTGCACAAACCAAAAGGACCATCCAGCTACTTTCTCATGTTGTGACATCTTTTGGCCAGTGCCAGACAACAAAAAATCATGGTTCTTCACTGGTGGGATCCCAGCAGCACTTGCTGCAAAGGCAGATGTGCTCTGTGGGCAGCCTAAACTTGGGCTGCCATTACAACACATGGGTATTAGAAGATTGAATATAATGTGCCTTGTGGGTTTCAAAGTGAATGTGCTGCTCCCTGATGCAAATACCTCCATACATGACAAATATACCAAGGAGAAAAGCACTGTTTTAATTATTATTTACTGAATGAGCCAAACAAAATAATCCATGAAACATATTCATTCATTTAATATCAGTGAAGACCACTGAAGCATCATTTCTGAAAACAAAACAAAACAACAACAAAAACACTGAAAATATTGCTCAATAACATTATTTTGATTCTTTTTCTTTTGATAAGTAACACCGCATAAGTACATCTTCTAGAAGAATCAGAGATCAGCATTCACTGGGGGGAGGGAGAGAACTTAAATATTCATTTGCTAAATATAAGAAACTTTAAATCAAATGGGACTGAATTCAAGATTGTTTTGTGCTCCAGTGACTTCAAGCATGGCTCCTCAGCTTTAAAAACTATGATACATTTCTAGATGTTTAGATATAGATTTAGAAGTTTAACTTAATCAGCCAGTCTTCAGTTTTTGTCCATTTTTCTTTTCTCCAGTGCTCACAGTGATCATACCGAGGAAATGCAATGGCTTACAAAGGAGAAACCAAAAGCATAGCAGTACAATTACAGTCTTTCACAGATAATGTAGATTTTTAATATTAATGTTTTACATACAGGAGGGTTTTTTTTTTTTTTCGGTTCTTGAAGTATTGTCTGACATTTAAAGATGGTCTTAGATGAAGGTAAGCCTGTATAAGAAAAAAATATTATGTGAGAAATAATGTAAAAATATGGTGAGATATTAAGATAAATACTGTGAAACAGAAACAAAATTTAGACCTTCATCACTACTGGAACATGAAGAGAAATGAGGTCAGATAAATACATGGTAATGTTATTGTAGAAGGAGCTTAATGCAAATCTAAGAAGGTCAAATGTGAGCCAATCAATATGACACAGGATCTATGCTTTTTGACTTTGCAATTGTAGTCCAGTCAGAGAGGAAAAAATAAAAGGGGGAGAAAGCAGAGGCTATAGAGACAGAACTGCAAAATCGAGACATAATCTGAATATGTTGGATGAGATAGACACACTTCTCAGAGGGCAAGACTGTACAAGTAACAAAGCACTAAAGGACTATAGATGCATAGTTTACCTGTAGTAACCCATGCTTTTGCACCAATACAAAGTGGTAAAGCTACAATAAGCATGCCTCCTTCTTCCACTGTTTTTTTTCTGTTTGTTGTTTTTTTGTTTTTTTTTTTTTCCCAGTGCAAGCATATCCAAAGAATAGTCATGGTTGGAGTAAGTAAAAAATAGGCAGGATACATGTCTCCCAGAGGGAAAAAATAAAAATAAAAAATAAAGTAAATATTATTTCCAATGTGAGTTTTCATAGACATGCAAGTTAAATTTAGAAGTCTTTATGGCTACAAAAACAACCCAGCCTTTCTTTCATACCTTTGAAAGATTTGTTATTGATTGCAACAGAAAGTCTCACATCTGGTTAGAACTTGGAACAGCTCCTTAATACTGCCTTTCTAGTGGACATTCCACTTGACATTTGTCCACTCTCCAAAACTCAAATTAAAAATAGAGTTAGAAATTTGACCATATTTTCATACATAAACTGGTCTTTAGCAACGTTTATGAGGACTTGTCTTCTGAGCACGGCTGAAAGAACCAAACACAATTGCTGGTAAGGGAAAATGTCACCTAGGCAAGTGAACTTCAGAACAGGAAAGTTGGTCAACACTAAAGTGTTCAAATATGTTTTCTCACCTCTCTTTGATATAATAATGGAGAGTTAAGGAAAATGCTTTTGGAAATTGCACAAAGATTTAAAGTTCTATTAATGCTAAAGAGATTAACACAGTTTAAATCTCCATGCCAAAATCTGAAAAAGGGGTTCTTAGTCACTCTGGACTGTTGTACTGATCAGTTTTCTTTCATTCAAAGCAGGATTGGATCTCCCATACAGAGAATCTACCCTTTTGTCTAGGCTCCTTGTTTGAATCTTTTATTGTCTGACACTAATGCCTTTTTCCAGAGGTCCCAACAATTTATCAGCTATACCAGGTGCAAAAGTGAAGCAAGGCTAGAGAACACACACCTGTGTGAGGCCTTGGTTCTGCAGGCAGCAGATGAATATTTACCACCAAAGATCCATATAATAAGTAATCCCTGAAAAAAAAATAGGGAAAATATTCAGACTTGAGAATGGCCCTATATCAGTTCATATGAATAATTTGAACTGATCTGTAAAGTGAAATTAAATCTTCCATTGTCTCTCTAAGAAGAATATTATAAAGGTAAAGCAAAATAAACTTTTCTTTATTGTTGAACAAGTAAAGATCATTTGGCTAACATGCAAGAGGATTCAACAAATGCACCTGTTGTTTTGAAAGTTAAAAATAACTTTTTAATTTATGTGAATTATTCTGAACAGCCAAAGAAAGAAAATTCATTTCAAAAGAAAACAATAAAGAAAGGAAAGAAAAAGCTTTATTTGGCAGGAAAACTATTCACGAAGTGATTACAAAAGACAATCATTAGAAATGCTGGTGTTAAAAATATTAGAGCAGAACATGAAATAATATCCCATCATTATTAAACTGCCAGGCAGTTGTCTGAAGAGAAGCTTAAGAAAGTGCAGAATTCAATCCATTATTGTCAATGAACACACTACTTTCTGTAGAGAAGTCTTGAAAACTTTGCTAAAATCCAACTCCATGAAGTTGCAGATGAATTAATTTCTTAGTAATAATTGTACTACCACACTTAACTCACAAAAACATGGAGATCTATTACAGAGACTTGCATTCATGTGTTTGCATGCATTTGTTTCTTATTAAATCTGGTACTGAAGCAATTAACTGCATGCAGTATTCAAATAAATTAACTAAAGGAATAAGCACAGGTAGTAATTCTACTCTTAGATGATTTGTATCTTTGCACTGTAATTGTTGATTTTTCATTAATGTATGAGATTTCAAAACATTTCAGTGAAAATAACGATAAGATTTTTCCCAGATATATTTTTTTTCTCCATATATATATATGGAATGTGGGCTAAACAACTGTACTTCTCACCATCCTTTATTATTTGGGCCCAGATTTCTTCGTCATTTTGTAGGGCATATCTCAGTCACAATATTCTATAGTCTGCAAGCACAGATATTAGTCAGAAATTAGCCATGCAAAATATGGACCTCAACTTCCACTGTATAAGCAAAGACATAAATAAATAAATAAATAAATAAATAAATAAATAAATAAATAAAGGCATTAAAGGAACACTGAGAGCCAACTATAAGATCTGCTGATCAAGGCAAAATGATTTAAGTATAGCTGTGGAAATTTGTTTACCAGACATTTGGACTCACTATTTTCATGCTTTACAGGTCATCACATAGAAATGTTTATCAAAAAGTAGAACCAACACCATTTTAAAAAAGACATGGGAAAGCAGTGTAAATGCTTGTCAGTGAAAAAAGATTTTGCAGTCTTTATATGCGTTTTACATAACTGTCACTTGGTTTCAGTAAGAGGTGTTATCTCACACAAGAACTTTGAAGCTAATGTACCTAGGAAGACCAAGGTCACTGACAGACAAAGCTAGCTATACTCCACACGGGTACATGATGGGGTAAGGACAGAAATCCATAGACAACAAGAGAAAAATATTTGCACAGGCACCCAAAAATGATCATATAAATAGGCACTTGTGATGAAGCAGAGAAACCTTGAAAAAGAAAAAGTGATTTCTAGTTTGGTCTGAAAACAACTTTAGTAGTGACAAATTTTAAAGGCCTCAAAGCAGAAGCAGGAAAAAGGACAGAGAAGTCCTAAGCAAGGGTGTCCTTTTCACCATGAAAACAATGAAATTAGAGGCTCTTTAAATCAAAAATCAAAAAATAAAAAATAATCACAGAAATCTTCTGGTTATATTTTGTCTGATTATTCACTTACTAGTTAACCAATGAGCCATGGTAAGACTTAAGTCAACATAAGACTTAAATTTATGCTGTAGACAGTTGGAAGGCAGGAAAAAATTTCAAGATTAGGCAGCCCCTGGTCACAGCTAGGTCATATATACAACACTACTTTCAAACATGCCAAAATTAGTTTCCATTATACCACTAAATAGTATGGTCAAACCTGGTCATTCTGCACAGTTATTGACTTATCACAACACATTTCCCAGAAGCACAGAGACTTTCATTGCAATACAGAATGTTACCTATTCATGTCAGTGACAGCACCCTACTGGAGATTGCTTCTCCCAAATTATGTTTTATATTTAAGACATTTTTCATAAAAGGAAACATAGTGCTCCAAACTAATCAAGTGGAAGATAATGTACTCCAAAGGAAAAAATTAACTGTACTGTTATTTACATTTTACAGTTTACAAAATTCAGGATAACTAAACATAGAAAAAAAAAAAAAAAGGAAAAAAAAAAGTTATCTCCACTTCTTATATTTCTGTAATGATAGAATGGTGTGCATCGTTCCCATATTGGACAGCTTGTCTCATTTTACTCCTTATCTATAGTGACTTTGAAGGGTTTCACGTACCTAATACAACATATATTGCTATTTTTACCATTCAAAAGGCAGTTTTAAATAAACATTTTTCACAAAAATTGGGATTTGTTTGATTTTCTAACTTTCACTATTTTCATTCAAATTTCTTTACTGATTTTACTCTTTTTCCTATTTCCTTTTCTTCTCATTTTCCTTAGGTTTGGAAAACTGGTAATATTCCCTCTCATCAGTCTTTCCTTCCCCATTATTTCTCCCTTTTTCTGAGTTCTCATGTTAATTGCCTAAGTTTTCACTTTCACTCTTCCTTCACACTCACTCCTTCCCAAACCTTTTGTAATGGCCACTCATTTTCCCAGTTTGTATTATCACATTCACAACTGAGTCTCATTTTTCACTTATCTCCTTATTCTTAATCTGCCATGTCCCTGTCACTAATTTTCTTCTAAAAAGATTTTTTTTCCTTCCTTTTAACAAGATCTCCTTGCTATATATTCAGTAATTAATCTCAAAAGAGTTGAGTCTCAGAGGAGTTCTCCCTTGTACAAAGCTGACAGCACTGTTATTACGTTGAGAAAGTAGAGAAGCTGAAGGGAAAATGTGGCTGATAAAAGCCACTCTGTAAGCCTCTGTCAGAGCCCAGCACTAAAAGTCAAATCTTCTGAGTCCAGGTTACCTTGATTTCTTAACGCTAAAACCTCAAAACTGTCTTTTCCCTGCATTTTTCTCGTTTTCAAATTTCACCTCTTCCTGCCACAACTTCAAAGAGCAATAATCAAACCCCCTCTCACATGGAAACTGAGTTGAATACACAAAACTATTTGTGTTATTTCTTCTCAACTGGAGGCATGCAGGACTGGAAAGCTCTAAGGTACATCCTGTGACAGAACTGTATTTCCCTCATTGCCAATACTCTGGAAAATACTTCAAAGTCAGACCACTGTTTATCCCAGTCCTTATTATGTGTTTATGGAGTATTAGTGTTGCAATTGCATTGCTTAAAGTCCATAGGAAGTTACCCACACCATGGCTAAAGTTTAGTCTTCAAATAACCACTCAATAAATGACAGTGTTCAGCTTTTGAGGGATGTTGTTCCATTTCAGTCTTAAGAAACCTATCATCATCTACATTAGTTAAATAAATTGCCAAGTGAACAGTGTCTGTCAAGACAATTCTCATGGATTTTGTAGTGAAATAAAATGACCAGCATGGATAAAAGGACAGATCGCTCTAATAGCAACATTTAAGTACTTGATCTTACTTTATTTTACATACAATTGTAAGCCTGGAATAAGAAATTCAGCCTTTGTAGTAATTTGAGAAAAACTGATCTGAAAATCAAGCTAAGGATAATGCACTGATTGTTGTATTTTGTCCATAGATGATTTTTAACTGTCTCAGTAATATATCTCTAAGCAGAATTTCAGAGAAAATGGAAGCATATTTTACTTTCATATGGTGTTTTTAATATTTTGATAGGGCTGGCCTACCTACCATTCAGAGTTAGAAACAACTGTCAACAAAACATACATGCATGTATGCATGTATGCTTTCACTCTCTTTTTCTCTCTCAGAAAAAGCATGCATATTTCTTCTAGCCATAGACTATTCTGAAATTTAGGAAGGTTTGAGTTTCGGTTTTGTCACTTTTCATTCCATTCTGTGCTTCCCAAAACCCAAAATACCAATACCCAAAAATTAGACAGGGACATACTACAAGGAGGCAGCAGGTTGTATTTTTAATACTTTAAGTAGATGTAGACAATCCGAAGAGCAACAAAATATATACAAGCTTCTGAAGCATCAAATATCAACAGACTTCACTTCAGGCTAAAGACCTGATCCTAAGTCCACAGTCCCACAGCTTTTAGTGTAGAATCACCTTTAATATATCTGGCAATACAAGCAGGACAAATTTGCTTCTGTCCACAAAACCTTGCAGAGAGATGCCTTTTCATGTCTCTATAGGAGTAATCAGGAGAACTGTTTGGCTTCATGTGTCTTAATTCACCCATTAATCGTCCTCTGACTTGTCATTCAGGAGTTTCTGTCAGGTTGTTCCCAAAATCCTCTGTTTATTTGAAAGCCTGGCAGTAGGCAAAATAATTTTTCTGGACAGTGACTTAATTTCTCAACCACTGAACATGCATCAGTCTTTAGGACCAAATTCATTAGTGCCCAGAGCCTGTTTTATTTTTCACAGACAATCAAATAACTTCAGGTAAGACTCTGACAGAAAAAGCTGAAGCTATACTTTTCCAGATCATCTTTTGGTAGCCTCTTGCAAAGCAGCTTTCAGACTTACGATATAGCCATTATATTGGATATATCCAGAAGTCTTTCCCTCTGAAGTCTTTACCAAGACTCAGAACTCAGGGTTCAAGAAAGTAACTGAGGCCATTTCGAGATATTAACCTTTAGAAATTAGTTAGCCTCACCCATATAACAATGCAAGCAGTTGCAGTAAAGTTTTTCTTTTCATACAGTCCAATTACCACAGAAAACTCTACTTCTGTATTTATTACTTCTCATCCAACAATCTTAGCAGCAAAATCAGATCTAAAGATCCTTTTTTTTTTTTTTTTTTAAATCTGGGTAACTAAATTATAAATTAATTACACTACTCTGCAATTAAATTATAGGTTTTGTGATGAACATGTAATTATTTCTTTACTGAAAATATAACAGTAGTTGTGAGATAAATCTTTTGTTTTCAATATAAATTTAATTGCTTATGTTGTGATACTCTTCAAAGAATTAGTGGCATGATTCAGTACCTGCAGAAATCAGAGAAAAGCCTCTCATGGACTTCGGTGGATTTTAATTCATATCCAAACTGAGGTTGGGAAGACAGCCAAGTATTCCCCATCTCCAAAAAGCTCTGATGGACTAAAAAGGGATGGGGGGGAGAGGAGGGGAGGGGGGCATTAAAATACATATATGTAACTAGATTTAGAAAGAAGCATGCACATCAATTTTCCTGTAAAAAAATAAAAAATAAAATAATAATTAAAAAAATCTAGTTCACATGTACCAAAACTACTTAGCAAGCTTATAAAATGCCTAGAAGGTGGAAATAATCAGGAGATTCACTAAAAACAAACAACAAACAAGCACATAAACATTCTGAAGAAAGTCAGGGTGGATGTCACCATTGATAAGCCAGTATTTATTTCTGGAAGTTATTTTCTTAGTTTTCATACAACATTTAGCTCATGTTTGTAAATTCACTGTTTTACCATTGCTTGCATTGTGTAACTGGTCTGCTAACAGAAACAACTGAGTACGATTGCCTTTTCTGGCAGGAAACAAAAAGTAACTAACTAAATAAGAAACATCTACCAATCAGTGAAAAACAAAAATTCATATGAAAATTTGTGAAACAGATTTTTGAAAGTTTTATGAACATGTACCTTCAGATTATAAATAAGATGATGAAAAGTGTGGTTTTTATCTGATCATTTTTTAATTTCAGTTACAAAATAATTAATTGTTTCTTTCCTTCTGAGCCAGTTCAAGTCAGTACCAAAGAATGTATCAGTAGGATATTCTACATTTCTGTTATACTTCTTCAGAGTCCTCATTTCCAATTTCTTCACATTGCTAATCCAAGAAAGCACTAAAATTTGCATTTAGCTTCAGATCTTTGAGAATAAGCCCTTTCATCCCTGAATTTCTGCTTAAAATGAAGCTGATGTTAAAATCTTGCATGACTACTTATTAGAAGCCTCTAAAACATTTCTGATGTTAATGTTCTCACTGAATTGTATCGAAATATGTAGATGCAAAGCTTCTTATTTTCACGAGTATCAGTTGGAAAACAGAAAAACTTCACTCTTCTGAATGTAGACAAATAAGAAAGGATTGTAAAACAAACAAACAAACAAATAAACACACACACACACAAAACAGAAGTTAAATATCTGGCTGTATTTGAAATATTAATTCTATGTTCGCACAAATATTTCATTTAGGAATTACTAGCTCAGATTTTATGATGAACACTAAGAATGTATGCAGCTCTACACATAAATGAAGTAATAAAAAGCAATCTTAAAGATTATTCAAACAATTATAACCATACTAAAAGAACTGTAGCTGGTTATTAAATAATTTGAGTCAACAAGATACAGTGTTCTGGGGATTAAAAACAACAACTAATAACCAAATGCATAATCAAAAGAAGGCTCTAAGAATTTCTAACGTGTTATTTAACTTGGTCTATTTGGGTACTATTTTATAGAGGATTTACAGAGATTTCAGTGTAATTAGTAATTAGACGGCAATGCAAATCATCGCAGGAAAGACTTTGGCACACTTCTCTGCTATCTTGACAAAATGCTTACCCAGGGAGACCTTCTTCAGGGATTAAAGTGTAAATCAGACCTTCTCTTTTTCCCTTGAGACAAGCAACAGTGCTAGTCACAGGGGAGATGTGTTTCCTTTTGGTAACAGACAAGAAGCACCAACACTTTTCATTGGTAATTATATGATAAAAAAGCATTTATTTCTTCCTAAAGCAACAGAGCCAAGGAATGTTTGGTACAAAAGGATCATTGGCCAATCTCAAGCCAGCTTCTCAACACAGAAACTGACTCATTTTGTTGGATAAGATTGACAGCATACAAAAAATATATATATACATATATATACTGCCAAAACTATGTATGTCAATAGATCCTTTAATAGACTAGTTGACATTATGTATCAAAACAAAAGCATTTTTCCCATGCTCCAAAGTATTTGCTATAATTTCAGTCCTGTTTGTTTCTTTTCTTTGATTTTAATCAATAGGCAACCCCTTTCCCTTTAATCAGAATGGGACGACTTTAGCAGCAAGTGAGGGGGAAAAAAAACTATCCTTAGTTGACCTATCCATTTGTGTCCTGTCATGATGAATTCTACTGATACTATTATGTTGTCATCATTTTACATGCTATATGACGGTCTTGAATGTGATTTGAAATAACTTGACATGTTGAGGCATTACAATGCTGTGAAAAGAAAAAAAAAAAAAAAGAATCCTTTAATTCCCCACAGTCTGCTATTATATTTTCAATATGCGTGTAGACAAACATGGATGGAGAGCAAACTGCTAGGGAGATCTTAAGGAGTGCTACCTAAGGCTGGAGATCCATTTCTTAGTACAAGATGAATGGACCTGCAGAATGAACTCATCTATTCTCCCTGCAAAGTAACTAGAGTGCAAGTTATTGCTGAAGAGGCTTTGGCACACTTATCTGCTAGCTTGAAGTGACTTTTAACCAGAGAGACCTCCTTCAAAGAAAACATGTAAATCTGACTTTCCTCTTTCTCTTCAGACTGCCAACAACAGTGCTAATCACAGGGAAAATGCTCTTTCCTTTGGTAACAGACCAAAAGCACATAAACATTTAAAGGAACCCATCATGCTCCCATCAGCTGTCTTCTCTGATATGACATTGACCTTCAGAGCCTTTAAGACCAAAGATTGAATTGTCAAGCTTTGAATCTTAATAAAAATAAAACTACTGTGAGGATATACTGCCAAGATCTTCAGCTGACAGAAACGCATTGCACATTCAGGCACCTATGCTGTGTTTATATCATTTGAATGTATGAATGTATTTACAGATTTGGTTACAGAAAAGTTAGTTACATACTCCCCTCCCCTCCCCCCCTCCCCCCCCTCCCCCCCCTCCCCTCCCCCCCCCTCCCCCCCCCTCCCTCCCCTCCCCCCCTCCCCTCCCCTCCCCTCCCCTCCCCTCCCCTCCCCTCCCCTCCCCTCCCCTCCCCTCCCCTCCCCTCCCCTCCCCTCCCCTCCCCTCCCCTTCCTCTCCTTTTTCCTTTCCTTTCCTTTCCTTTCCTTTCCTTTCCTTTCCTCTCCTTTCCTTTCCTTTCCTTTCCTTTCCTTTCCTTTCCTTTCCTTTCCTTTCCTTTCCTTTCCTTTCCTTTCCTTTTTCCTTTCCTTTCCTTTCCTTTCCTTTCCTTTCCTTTCCTTTCCTTTCCTTTCCTTTCCTTTCCTTTCCTTTCTTTCACATTATGTGATATTGAGATTAAATATGAAGGAGAAAAGATATTAGCATGTCTGAGAGAACCTGATGTACAGAAATCTCTTAGCATCCTCCTCCTCTTTACCTTCTGCCCTAAATAATGGTTCTTCCTTTGAATTGCTTCTGCTGGTCATTGACAATTCTCAAGATACATTCCTGGGAAGTTAATACTGACCCACTGCAGTATAAAGTTTTCCACTCTTCCTGGTAGTAGGCACTGTTGTAGGCCAGACTGCAACCACATGCAGTGATTTAAGAGGCATTTTAAATACACACTGAATAATGGGCAAGAAACACGTGAAGAACCCTCCTGATGCAATGCTGAGAGGAAAGTCCCTTCTAGTGCACACTAACAAAAAAGGCTTGACCAACCAAAATTCTATCCCCACACCATATGGTCTTTTATTGTTCCTTTCCTGTCCACTATAATGCAGTAGGGATGCAAGACAATGTCTCCTCCCAAAGGTAGGGCAAGTACCCACTTTCAATGCTGAAGAGAGTAGCACCTGCAGTAACATAAACACCTGATAATTGTGGTATCTTAATTGACTATGAGCAGACTAACGCTGAAGCCTCTTTTTCTGCAGCAGTGCTCCTGCCTCCTTGTTCCTCACTAAACAAAACACAAGAAATTAGAGTTAGGGAGTTAGTTGACTTCAAGAATTCTTTCCACTTACTTAATTCAGAACACCCTATGTCTACTTCCTAGTCCTCATCCCGTAAAGACTGCACAGCTGTTTCTCTCAGGAACCACAATTATCTTTGTTTCTCTCATCCTCTAAAGGGTCCAATGAGGACCTTGTTTCAGAGTTTTCTGTTGCCTCAGCCTTTGTCCACTGCAAGAACTAGGGCCCATTTGCTGTGATTTACTCCAGAGTTATCATTCAGATATTTTCTCTGACACTCTGCTTTAAAGATTCCTTTTTCATCTCACGGAACGAATGTGGAAGGCTTTCTCCAGTGAAATAAATCAATAAATAATTACTGCTTCATATAGCAGTAGCACCACGAACCACTAGAACAGCTACTTGGATGAGACAGATAAGTACCAATGATGTTGGAAGAATGCAGTCTTGATAGCCCTCTGTCATCAAAGAGCAAGATGTATTTCCCTACTGCTTCAAGCAAAATCACACAGAATGAGGGCACCTTGCAAAGCAATATATGTTCATCCAAGCAAAGATATACAGAGACAAAACCAAAACCAAAACCAAAATAAAAAAATAAATAATAATAATAATAATTAAATAAAAAAAAAGACCAAGAGTTACATTAGCATTTAAAAAGCTATGTCAACATAGAGGACTGGGCAACTTTGAAATCTGCCTGATTGTTAGCTTTCCATACAAAAACCCTTAGTCCCAAACCTTGGTCAGCATTTATTGTGACCCCAAAAAATTCATCTGAATGCTTGAGCCTGAGTCTGAGTCTTCCAGCTCTTTTAAAGGAGCTTTTTTTATACCTTACTTAAATCCAAATCTTTGTGATGATCCAAACGACTTCCTTAAATACATAGATTCCAAAAAAATGTCAAGTCTTAAAGTAAAAACTAAGACCATTAACTTCACAACAAATTTCACAGTGATCCAAGTGCCATTACTACATTAAAATCTACAGATACCCAGAATCAAAGTTGCAATTATCACAAAATCAGAGATTTGATAAAAGGACTAGAGTCAATGGAAAACTTTCATCAGATCTTTTATCAGTTGGATCTTTTCTAGATATTAGATCTACAACCACTCAGGTCACAAAATATTCTTCAGAATGAGAACTGAATAAATATATGTGAAACTCTCATGTATATACAGGACAGTATATACACATTTAGAATACGCAACAGAGTGCAGGATAGTAGTCCTTAAATGCATCATTTCAGATGTTGAACAATACTTGTCTGGAATATTTCAAATGGGAAACAAATTCAATGTATCCATTCAGGTGTCCCTTTCAATAGCGCTATCAACTCTTATATGGAGCTTTGATCAAAACCTTCTTAAGGGAGACAGAATTGAGTGAAATTCCATTTACTGAAATGGGATTCCACTGAAAAGGGGAAAAAAGGGAAGGATGGGATTGATCTGAGAGTGAATGTGGAACTTGCAAGAAAAGAGAGGAATAAATGTACAGGATAAAAGCATCTCTGTTTAAATTAAAATGTAAAAATATATTATTTCACTAATTGTTTAGTACATTACTTATGTGCTTCCATAATTTGACAACGTCTGTCTGTGAACAGAGACTGAACATTAAAAATTAAAAAGGGAAACTTAAGAACACGGCAACAGATGTTTCAGCAGAAACTCTGTCAATCATATGGTGACAAAGCAACTGTGAGCAATTTTTAATTTAGCTCCGTTTATGTAGAATCAGATGTTAGCAGACACACCAATTAGAAGATGATACTGACACTCAGTATATATATTTTTAAATCTATAAAATATTTCATATATATTAGAGACTTAAAGAAATACTTTATCATTCCAAGTATGCCTAGATCTAGCTGACAAGAAGCACAATCCATTCTATCAAATAATTGTGCACGTGTATTATGATAAATAATCAGTTTAAGAATAATTGCTAATGTATATTTGTCAGTTAGCTGTACTTTACAAGGAGTTCTAAACAGAATCTCTCTTGTGATTCTTCTTTTGTAAACCAGAGTCAGTCTAACTAAATTACAATGACTAAGCAAACACGTAACATGATTCTAACATGGAAAATGAGACACATTGGTTTTAAAATCTGCAGTCTGCAAGTTTCTAACAGTATCGAAAAAGCCACTTACAACTGAGTTGATCAGGCTTAAAAAAGGTGTCAGCCACTTGCTAAGACAGCCTTCAGTGTTTTGTTTCTACACTAAAAGGATTGACAAGAATGTCAACTTTTTACAAGTAACACTGAAAATGGTGGGTGTTTAGCACTTTGCTCATCTGAGACTAAGTGTTCAAACATGGATCACACGTTGCTTTTGTGACTAAATAAAAGCCCATCATTATACTAACAATGTCAACTATTTAGAATTTTACTTTTGAGAACATTGGTAACTTTAACTTTTAAAAATGTGATTAGCATAATCCCAAAGACTTTTGTGGCTCAAAGGTATATTACAGCACAATTGAAAAGGAAAAACACTTTCTGTAGTTGTTAAAATGGCACAGCTCAAAACAGAAACAACCTCAATTAACATGTTTTGTGGGCAGAAAAATCAAGCCTCTTCCAGTGTAAATTAACAGGATGCCATGAGACATCTGCAGTGGATCCAAATATGATCTGACATTCTGTTTAACGAATTAAATATGTCAGAATACAGGCAGTTATTTCTATCTACTTGACAATATAAACAAAGGACTTACTGTCACAGTACTGAGAATGAAAAATTCCCTGAGCCTTGCTGAGGGAGAGGGAGGCTCATGAATCCCATTACCCACATAAAATGCATATAGTTATTTGTAGAATACACTGCTATTAAACAAAACAATGACAAAACAAGGTCTCAATTAATATCTTTGGGATAAAGAGGTTTTTTTTAAGTACAAAATCTCTGTCAAAAGTATAATTAATTTCTGCTAATCTACAGTCTCTCAGCTTGTGCACAAGCCTACCCTTACCTTTTTTATTAAAAAATACAAAAGTTATAAAATATTTTAAATGTTGCCTGAGTTTGGAGACAGGAACAGAAGATAATGAGAACAGCTCACTAATTAAGTTATTGTCTATATCAAAATCCTGTCACTGTCATACGTTTGGTATTTTCCCCTCCACACAATCACTTATTCCTACAAATAATTTTGTATTTGAACAAGGTGGGGGTGGGGGTAGGGGAGTTCAGAAGCCTGTTGTTAAATGTAATAAAAAAGATGGCATGAGAAATAGAAATTTCTCACCTCTTAGAAACAACTGAACGATGTTAGAATGAGAGCTGGGCGTGATGTGCTCTCTCAGCAGATTTTCATACACCTCACTCACCCATGAACATAGCTTGATAGTTTGTGGTTTATACCATTAACTACCTAATTAAAAATCCCGTCTCATTCAGGTTGTTTGAATAAATCTTATTTATTTATTTATTTATTTATTTATTTATTTATTTAATTTATTTTATTGAAGGAAAAAGACCTCAAAAGCATTTATACTTTATAGAAAGTTGTTTTGTATATTCATATAGGAGAATATCATAATGTTATCAAGTTGAATAACAATATCAAGCTTTCCAAATTTGTTCTTTCTGAAAAATGAGAAGTTAAACAAATTTGTTTAACTTCATATGACTAGATTTACTGGATGCACACTGACTTCTTTTAACCAAGATAATAGACTAAAGTGATTTAAAAGTCAATTGTTAGCCAACTGCTGTTGTTAAAGGAGATTAATCTTCTTTCCAGACACTAGAGTTTTATATACATGGGTAAAGCTCTAATGCAGGCAGCAGAGCTGCTCCTGGCACATTTCTTGAAGAATCTGCCAAAGAAAATTGTTGGTCTGACCTTTTTTGGTCTAGATTAGGGCTCAATGGATGACTGTTTTTTTTTTTTTTCCAGTTCAGTGCCCATAATAGAGAAAATTTGTTTCAGACAAAGCCAAAAGTGAAATTTACTTCATATCTGAAACCATACATTCTGTTAAGTTCAAAGCAAAATTATTTCATTATGTTTTTATCATTTTTGGCAAAGGGCTAGGTGAACAAGTCAATATGCCTGCAGACCTAGTAGCTGTACCCAGAACTTCCAAAGAAGCATGCTATATTATTCTTTCTAATTGGTGAACACCTGGTTGGGTGACTCCTCTTCAAATACCCCCTGTTCACTTTCCCCAAACTTTAAAATGTAAGCTATCCTAGTACAGATTTTTGTCTACATTTGCTTTTGAAACATTTTCACTTTATGGCATCTACCTAAATAATCACTCTAATGTTATGTCCTGGAGTATAAGAATATAATTATTAACATAAATATGAATATAATTATTCCACGGCTTCAGTAGAAAAAACAGGAAAAATCTATTCAAAATTTTCCTTGTTCATTTTTTGTCATACTATTCCTAGACATGAAAGACTATTTAGTAAATTTTGTAACTGACACAAGCTTCTGAAAAGGATCAGCTATTTCAAAGCGATTTTACAAATATTGGTACACCCCCAGGTGAACTCAGACTAAAATATTTTGTATTCAAATTCAGCAAATGTTTCTCTGGAACTCTTTTTTAAATTAATAGTCCGAAAGTAATCACCAAATTTGACCTCAGTCACAAATGCTTCAAGTTGGTTAAAACTAGAGTTTTCACTGAATAAAACTATTCCCTTGGAAAACAATGCTCAACCTTGTTAAGATATAATGAATCAAACAAAACAAAACAAAACAACAAAACAAAAGAAATCCTGGGGAAAAAAAAAAAAAAAGCTATCAGGAGCTATCAGGAGCAAAAGAGAAGCTATCAGGAAGCTTCTAAAAAGACAAAATAAAGAACAGAGCAGACCAACATCAAAAGGAACAAAGATGAAGATTAAAAATAATATATTGTATAGCCAGGAGATCAAGCATAATACCTAAGGGAAAAACAAAACAAAACAAAACAAATAAATAAATAAACAATAAAAAAACAGACAAAAAACACCAGTCCAGAGTCAGTAAGAACAGGAGAAGCTGAAAACCAAAGGGAAGAGGACTAAGACTAAGTTAACAGAAAAAAATGAAATACAAAAGGGAGTTGGTTGAATTGAAATAAAACCAAGCTTTCAGCTGATTCAGGGTTTCAAGTCTTCTAATCTGATAACAGTATAAAGTAAATAGTTACAATTGGTAGATTATACCAAAATTAAGTTTTCAAAAGGAAAAGTACAAACAGTGTAAGATGCTGTAGACCTTCTTATTTATTGTTTTTTACTTTTGACTTTCTTTATTCTTTTATTTAAATGAAAGCAGTTGTGACAGAAAATATTTAGGAATATGCAAAAATTCATTGATACATGATGTGAATATCACAGAGTCACAGACTCACAGAGTGGTTGAGTTTGGAAGGGACCTCTAGAGCTCATCTGGTACAACACCCCTGCTCAAGCAGGGCCACCTAGGAAAAATTGCCTAGGATCACGTCCAGGCAGCTGTTGAAGATCTCCAAGAAGAGAGACTCCACAATCTCTCAGAGCAACCTGCGCCAGTGCTCTGTCACCCATTATCACTGCCATGTAGTGCTATGATTAGAACTAGCCATAGTACTTTTAAATGCTCAGCATCAACAGCAATACCTGTGTATGTGTGTTATTTTTCTGACTGACAGAACTTGCTAATATCTTGACTAAGAAATTCTATTATTCTTTAAATACTCTCAAAATTCTTCATACGTTTTTTATTTCATTAGCACAGTTATTTAGGAAGTACTCATTCCTGTAATGATCACTAATTATCCCCACAGTCTATCCTTCTCCCTGTTTCCCCAAGACGAAACATGCCATCATTTTAAAATGACTGGAGTACTACAATTAAGAAGAGCACATTTTTAGTCTGTGCCATTTATCTCACGTAAGATTAGTTTCCTTTGCAGGATGTCACACAATTACACAGATAAATCCAGGCTGTAAATTTATTGCTTTGCTAAAAAAATATTAACCACTGCCTAAGCAATGGAGCAGGTCTCCTTGAAAACTTTGTAGCTTCATAATCCCATTCTCTCACCCAACAGCAAAACGTCTTGTTTAGCCATTCATTCACCTAAATATTCTTTCCATGTCATTTTGCTCCTTCGTATGGATTTTCTCATGCTAGAGGCCAGTCACTAGTGGAGTCCCCCAGGGCTCAGTACTAGGGCCAGTTCTCTTTAATATCTTTATCGATGACCTGGATGAGGGGACCGAGTGCACCCTCAGTAAGTTGGCAGACGAAACCAAGTTAGGTGCATGTGTCGATCTGCTCGAGGGTAGGAAGGCTCTGCAGGAGGATCTGGATAGGCTGGACCGATGGGCTGAGGTCAACTGCATGAAGTTCAACAAGGCCAAGTGCCGGGTCCTGCATCTGGGGCGCAACAACCCCAAGCAGCGCTACAGGCTGGGAGATGAGTGGTTGGAAAGCTGCCTGGCAGAGAAGGACCTGGGAATACTGGTTGATAGGCAGCTGAACATGAGCCAGCAGTGTGCTCAGGTGGCCAAGAAGGCCTACAGCATCCTGGCTTGCATAAGAAGCAGTGTGGCCAGCAGGTCTAGGGAAGTGATTGTTCCCCTGTACTTGGCTCTGGTGAGGCCGTACCTCGAGTACTGTGTTCAGTTTTGAGCCCCTCGCTACAAGAAGGACATGGAGGTGCTCGAGAGAGTCCAGAGAGGGGCAACGAAGCTGGTGAGGGGTCTGGAGAACAAGTCTTACAAGGAGCGGCTGAGGGAGCTGGGATTGTACAGCCTGGAGAACAGAAGGCTCAGGGGCGACCTTATCGCATTCTACAGATACCTTAAAGGAGGCTGTAGAGAGGTGGGAGTTGGTCTACTCTCCCACGTGCCTGGTGACAGGACGAGGGGGAATGGGCTAAAGTTGCACCAGGGGAGGTTTAGGTTGGATATTAGGAAGAACTTCTTTACTGAAAGGGTTGTTAGGCATTGGAATAGGCTGCCCAGGGAAGTGGTTGAGTCACCATCCCTGGAGGTTTTTAAAAGACGTTTAGATGTAGAGCTTAGTGATACGGTTTAGTGTAGGACTTGTTAGTGTTAGGTCAGAGGTTGGACTAGGTGATCTTGGAGGTCTCTTCCAACCTAGATGATTCTGTGATTCTGTGATTTTGTGATTTGTTGTTTATTGCTAGATTCGTTTCTGGATGTTATAAGTTGTCACAATAATGACGTTATATGTAAGTTGTTACAAGTCACACTGGCTGAGGTGATCACCTCCAGTGCAGGCATGTTCTGCAGCAGAGCTGGGGATTGTAGCACACAGTGGAGTTACATGAGTCAGAGAAACCTTGGGGAAGTGCAGAGACCTGCCAGGAGCCAGCAGTTCTCCTGAGAGTGGCTGACGGGTTGTGGGTAGGGCCAAGAGTAATGGCGGCCATCCCCCTCACCCACAAAGGGCAGCTCGAAGGACCTCAAGTGAAGAGGGTAGCCGACAGAGTGGGCAGCTACAGCATGGTGTGGCAGTTGGTATAGGGCAGGGAGGGCACTCACTGACACTTCCAACAGTGATTGTAACCCACTCGTGAGGAGCTCCAGTCTTGGTATCCACCCAGCAGAAAGCCATGTCCTCTGCGTTCCCTGTGGCCTCTCCAGCCACAGGAAGCAACAGAGCTACCCAGACAGAACTCCCAAGGGAACACATGGCCACCCAGGCCTCAGGCTGCAGAATATACCCGAGTGGTGCCTCCGCGCCCCTTCCTCCTAGTGCCAGCCGGCACCAGGTACCTGCGTGCTCCCACAGCAGCACCAGGGAGCACACCCACAAAGTGCCTGTCCCTGGGGTGCAGGAGCTGTTGCACTGTTGCTTTCAGCCCCATCCCCACCGTGCTCCTCTCGCGGCCAGCACAGGGCAGGAGGCCTGATAAAGAAGCCTGGATGAAGAAGAGATCTGGGGGGGACGCCCAAATCTATGCAACTTCTTGTGGGAGTGTGGCTATGGGGGTGGACAAGCCCCATGGTTGGTGATAACATCGGACTCTTAACAATGAGGCCAGGAGGAATATAAAGTGTTTAGAAGAAACAAAGAAAGGTGTTTCAGGAGATGCCTTGCTGTCTCAAACTACTTGTTCTCCAGCCGTTAAGACATGGAAGTTGCTGAGTGTTTGCTGTTGCCAGGCAATGTTGTTGACCAATGAACAGTTAGTGGAAAAGTACTGCTGTGCAGCGAATGGTATAAGAAGGGAGCCTGTCCTCAATAAGGGGAAGTTGAAGTTATGTCATCAATAAAATAGTAGCAGTTACTGATCCTAAAAGAACCCTGGTGTCCCTGTGGTCTTTACGCCACACCCAAGTTTTCTGTCAGTGTCTTACTGAAGCAGTGAGTACACATGGGGGAGGTGTGCCTGGGTATGAGAACTGCTCAGGCTGGTGACAGAGCTTTGGGTGAAGGTGCACAGGCTGAGGAGCATGAGGGAGTCAGAGGATATTGACTGGTGGAATCAGACTCTGCCATCCTGAGACAGATGTGTCAGCCAGCCATAACACAAGAAATGAAGGATCCTCTACCCTCTCACCACCAGTCAATCTGCTGCACTTGTCCTTATGGGTGACTTCAGCTTGCCAGATGTAAACTGAGAATACCACACTGCTGATACAAACAGGTCCAGGAGATTCCTAAAACACCTTGATGATAAATTCTTATGACAGGTACTAAAGAAGCTGACGAGGAGAGTTGCCCTCCAAGGTTTGTTGCTTGTAAACAGAGAGGGTCTCATGGGTGAAGTGGTGATTGGTGGCCATCTTGGCAATAGTTACAATGAAGTAGAGTTTAAAATCTTCAGTGACAGGAGGAAAACTACTACCAAAACTTCAGCCCTGGATATGGGGAAAGCAGACCTCAGGCTGCTAAGGGAACTAGTTGGTAGGATCTCCTGAGAAACTACTTTTGAAAGCATCTGGGTCCATCAGTGTTGGTCAATTTTTTAAGTACTACCTCTTAAGATCACAGAATCAATTCCAAAATGTTGGAAGTCAAGCAAGCAGGGTAGAAGGTAGGCTTTGCTGAACAGAGATCTTCTGCTAGAGCTTAGGCAGAAAAAGAAAGTGTGCAGCCACTGGAAGAGAAGTCAGGTGACATGGAAAGACTACAGATATGCTGTTTGCCATTGTAGGGACTTCTCCCTATTCATGCAGCCAAAACTCAATTAAAGTTTAAGCTGGCCAGTACTGTGGGAGACAATATTATTTTATTTTTTTTATGCTAACAGAAATGAAGGACCAGAGATAACATTTGTCCATTACTTGATGAGGATCATCACCTAACAAATAGAGATGTAGACAAAGCAGCTTCAACACTGATGATGGGCATCCCAGAGTCCTGAGATGGAGGATCATGACTGCAGATATGATAAACTCCCAGCCAACCCTGAACTTGTGGGGGATTTGCTGCTCCAACTACGTGCATATAATTCTATGGGGCCTGATGGGATTCATCCCAGGGTACTTGGAGAGATGGCTGATGTCATTACAAGACTTCTCTCAATTATTTTTCAGCAGTCTTGGGAGTCTGGAGAGGTCCCAGCTGACTGGAAAACATTGTTCCAATTTTCAAGAAGGGCAAAAAAGAAGACCCTGGTTTACAGGCATGTCAGTCTCACTTCAGTGCCTAGTAAAATTACGGAGATTATTCTGGGAGTTATTGGAAAACACCTAAAAGACAATGCAGTTATTGGTCACAGCTAACACGTGTTCACAAAGGAAAGTCCTGTTTAAGGAACTTAATTCCTTTTATGACAAGGTCACCCACACAGCTGACCAAGGGAAGTCAGTTGATGCAATCTTTCAGCAAAGCTTTCAATACTGTTTCTCACAGTATCCTTCTGGACAAAATGTGCAGCATACAGCTAGAAAAACATGTAATACAGTGGGTGAATAGTTGGCCCATGGGTCAGCACCAAAGGGTTATAGTAAATGGGTCTACTTCAGGCTGGCAGCCTGACATTTTTCTTCCTCAATATTTAGTGAACAGATCAGTTTAGAGAATTCAACATAGATCTTCTCCATCTTTGATCTGCCAAATATAAGCCAGGCTTTTCTCATCTCCTTCCATGGGAGCACAGGCTTTCCATTTTCCTGCTCAGCTTAGCACTTATGCCAGTTCAAACTCACCATTCTCAGATATGACTGGTCAGGTTTTTACACAGTATTTCTACTCTCTACTGCAAATACATCATCTGATATGTCCAGTACTTAGGCACAAAGATGAAGCTGTTTTCTGGCAGCTTAGTGCTCCAGCTAGGAAAAGCATTCAGGTGACTAAAGCTAGCTGACATCAATAATAAGACTTACAACAAGATTTCTGAGTAATGAAATGTGAAATGTACTACAATGAAATGTGAAATTGTGTACTACAATTCGACCTCTACAGAACCACTGTAGCAGAGATAGTTATGGACACGCTCAACTAAAAACTGTTAATGTATTTCTTGTGATAAATCATTTATCACACCAATTCAGGTATGAAAATAGGTGCTAAAATAAGGAACACTCGAATATTTTAATAACATTTTAAACTATAATATCTATTTTTCAAAATCAAGAGTGTTATATTTAAACATCCCTCAGCTATGGCTGAAAAAAATTAATAACAAAGAAACAGATACAGCTCTTAAAGAAAAGAATGCACACAAGCAAACATACTTAATCTGTTAAGAAAGGCAGGGATACTTGAGAATCAGTTTTTGAAACAGAAACTCACTTTAAAGTTAGGTTGAAAGTACCTACATTTGCTAATAAGAATATCTAATTTAAATATGATAAATATATAATCTAATATATACTTAATATTATATATATATATATATATGCATGCTTTCCAAGTGAACTCCTTCACTACAAACAAGAAACAGAAGCTTTATACTGAGGAATCTGTATGGAGGACACAGACAAATGCATTTCTCCGACTTGGTTTAGCCCATACACAATAAGCTTCACCACGATCTACTTGTAAAAAAAAATCTACGATATTAGATGTGGTGCTGATTGATGCACCATAGTTTATTACAGTGGGTTCATACAGGCTGTAAATAACTCCTGAGGTCCACTCATTTGTTTTATTCTACACAGTCTCATCTGGACATTAAGAGCCAAATTTTTCTCTAAACAGTTGGCAGGTATGGGGGAAAGTAGGAAGACAGGAAATATAGGCCATATAGGAAAGAATTACCTATAGTTACTTTGAGAGATTAAAAATACAGTTTACAGCCTTTTGCTGGATTAACTAATGTTCATTTAAAACACTCCTATAGCAGCCTTCATTATTTTGTATATTCATTCTCCTCATAATAGACATATTTACATACAAAATAATAACTTCAGGATAATGATCCAAGTGGCTGATTCACAGACAGGCCTATTTTCATCACCAAACCATTCCTTATTTAGCCCTCTAAGGAAAGAGAGAGGGAAACAAATTCTTTCACCCTCCCCCCTCCCTCTCTGGGATGGGGGAGAGAACCAGGAAAATGTAGCCTGTGGATTGAGATACAGACAGTTTATTAGGACAGGAAAAATAATAATGATAATAGTACTACTGCTAATAACGTGTACGAAAAAAGTGATGCACAATGCAATTGCTCACCACCTGCTGACCAATGACCAGCCTATCCCTGAGCAGCCGGCCCCCTCAACCCCGGCTAGCCACTCCTATATATTGTTTAGCATGACGTCAGATGGTATGGAATACCCCTATGGCCAGTTTGGGTCAGCAGTCCTGGGTCTGTCCCCTCCCAGTTCCTGCTACACCCCCAGCCTGCCCACTGGCAGGACAGAGCGAGAAGCTGAAAAGTCCTTGGCTTAGTGTAAGCGCTGCTCTGCAACAATTAAAACATTAGTGTGTTATCAACATGCTGTGATTCTGTGATGTTCCTAGGACAGACAACAAAGGCTAAATGGAGAGATGAGAAAACAGAAGTAGCTAGGAGCAACAGGTAAAGAAATAAACATCAAGTACAGTCCTCAGAAGAAGGATTTATGTATGAGAAATATGATAATGCAGGCACTGAAAAGCAAACACAATCCTACCCAGAGTACAGCTGGAACAATAATAAAACCAAGACACAAGAAATACCATATTTCCAACTTCTGTTTTTCATTGCTGTTATACAACTGCAATACATGCCACACTTCTTTCCCAGAAACTATGGTCTACCTACACTATTGTCTTGAACATAGGTGCATTCTTTCCTTCCTATCACCTCACCTTTTGGAGCAAAGAATGAACATCTTTTTCTTTAAGCAAAAGGCAGAGGAATAGTTTAACTGACATACCCATAAACAATGTAAGCATGAACCATCACAGAGCACACCAGAAAAGCACAATAACAAGGGAGAAGGGAAAAATGAATAGGAGCATTTTTAAACACCTAATAGACCAAAGCTGCTCTTTTTCTAACTGTTAAAATGCTTTGGAGCTCTTCTCTTGTCAATAATCAGCAGAGTTGCTCATAAAACTTGTATACACATATGGTATAAGAATCTTTATCAGTTACATTTGGACATAATGGCTGGCCATTGGAATTTAAAAATTTAGTCCCAAGCTATTTGTGAATGCAAAAGAGCGCATGTGACCACATAAATAGTTATAACTAAAGCTAGCACTAAAAAAAAACCAGTCTCATCAGAGCTTGAAGCAAGGGACAAGCACAGAAGAAGCTCTATCCCTGGTAGTCAGTAATTCTTAAATCAATTCCAGATACATATCTATTTCTGAAAACCATAGGATGGCTTAGAGGAGTGGGGGAGGAGAATGTCAACATTTTATTGGGTCAGTGTTTTTTGAAATTAAACATACTGACACAGTTTTGAAAAACTCAGTCAAAAACAGAATTGTTTAGAAAGCCCTGGGGAAAAAAAAAAATATTATAAGGAAAATAGCTATTTTTTTTTTTGAAAAAAAAAAGAAAAGTAATCAAAGCTTTTCAGGTTGCTGATGAAATTTCATCATGTTAATGAGAAAAAAGAAGAAAAAAGAATGAAAGAAAGAAGAAAGAAAAAAAGATCTACTCAGCCATCCCTCTACCTTAGAATTAAGACAATGCATGCAAATTTGAAACTCCATACAATATAGAAAATGCTTTAGCTGTTTTTACAGTCTTATAATTTTATGAATATCTAATACACTTGAATGGCCTCATATATATACTCACTTTATGATACTTGAATTGGATGTCCCAAGGATGAGGAAAAACAACAACATCCAAGAAAAAAAAGAAAAAAAATCAAGCTATACATATCTTTACATGTGAATATTTTCACATAGAGCAATTTTTTATAATGCACATATAACAATTCGCAGATATATTAGACTCTCTACCTCTGTCCTCTCAAAATGTACAGAACTGATGGATTTTTTTGTTCTAACTTATAATCAAGAATGCATAAGTTATAATTGAATTACCTGCTGTTTTTCAAACCTTCCTCTTCCTCTCTTAGAATTCTTCAGCCCAAAATGTATGTCATCTTACATATAGTCTCATCAGAAACTACCAAACCATGATAACAAATCATTATTAATATCATCAACAGGTGGAATAAGCAGCAAGGTAGAGACAGACAGGAGGACAGATGAGGAAAGTATCTGGCAACTTATACTAGCCCACCTTAACTCATTTGATAACTCTGCTCTACGTAAGATTACACAAATACAGCTATTTGCACATCTGGAGCTTTATGTTAGAGAACTAATCCAGTACCCATTTTAGAAGTGGGAAAGAAACAAAGTAAATAGTTTCAGAATTTGGACTTAGTTTATAAGGCAATACAGTATGAAGCACAGAGACTGAATCTTAATAGAATACATTTCTATAAAACGGCTACTAAGTAATGATATAAATCATACATTTTGAATACCATTTTCTTAAAACTAAAAAAAAAAAAACCACTCTCCTATGAAAAGAAATCATTCATGGAAATGTCAACACGTACATTTTCAAAAACAGTAAAATTGCACATTCTATAATTTAAAGCACTACTTGTCCTCTAAAACCCATCAACCTAGTTTTAGATGAATATCAGATCAGCTGGGCTAGGAAATCTAAGGCAGATAAATGGAACAGCTGGTCACAACACTGAATAAATGCAGTGTCAGAAAAGCACTTGTTAGAAGGATCACGTAGGCTTATAAACTTATACAGACCGGGTTAGGCTTAGTTAGCTTAAGTAGGTATCTTAATTAAGTTATAATAATTAAAAGTAGCCCAGAATATTCAGAATGAACATGTTTTTGAAACAGTACAAATAGAATATTTATAAGAGCAGGTAAAAGCGTGAAAAGAAGGAAAAAGTTACATTTTGCATAAATTTCAAACTACTGAGCACTTCCTCAGGACATTCCATCTCTAAAACAGTCAACAGATGTTTTTTAGACAACTGTATTTTTTATAATAGTTCAGAGTATTTGATATGATTGGACTAAATCATAAAGTGTTGAATTTATATTTGCATTCAGACTTTCTTTAGAACTACTTGCCAAAATCTCCCAGCTTTAATTCTGTGTGAAAACATGATGGAAGACAGAAGTTTCAAAAAAGAGATAATTTTAATTGTTTATTGGCATGGGACAAGTCACTTAATTTTAACACCTCTCAAATGTGTAACAAGCAGGTACATGACTCCAGAAGGCAGCCTGAAGAGATACAGTTACACAGAATGGTATCTCCTTTCTAAGCTTTTGTGCAACAAGACTTTTATTTCTACTTTGACTGTATTACCTCAGACACAGGCAAGGCTTCAATTGCTTCCCCTTCAATTTTCCCCATCTGAACAACGTCTTTATTGTGGTGATGGAAAATAAGGAAACTAATTATACGCAATACTTCTTGAAGAGGTCTTAAAGTAAAATCAGAGAAGACATATAGTATATACCTATCCTGTGTGAATACACATTTTAATGACATCTCAGAGAGCTGGTCTTACACTGTTTTATATTTTCTTTCAGTTTGTCAGTTGTTAAAAGTAAAGTGTAAACCCCAGCACAAGGTGTTGGTGAAATCAGAAACAGGAATATCAGAAAAGAATGCAAGAGAGACTAAAAAGCTTTTCATTGAGTAAAAAAAGGTTTCATTTCTTTGTAAGTACTGAATGTTTTTTCAAGTTAAAACACAACTACATCAAAAACATACTTTCTGCAACTTTGTGCCCTCTCAGATTTTTGTACAGTTGTTTCTTAACATATACACACACACACAAATAAAAAAAAATTAAAAAAATAAATCCACCTTAAGGTGGTTTTAACTTCTGAAGAACAAATAATTTAACAATTTGTTTTGCTATTTATAGGCTTCACATTTCCACATTTCAGGTCAGACACCCAATTTTCTTTAATTTATATTTTTAAAATCCAGAACAATTGCATCCATTGTTTCCCACTGAGAAATTTGCCGATCTTTGAAATGTCAGCTTTAGTAAAACACAGATTCAATGTCTTGCCCCTTCCACAGTGGAAGGATGTCAAAAGCTTGGGGAGAAAGGAGGAGGGCAGATAGTGAAATAAATCATTCTCAACTTTTCCTAAGCTTTTGCCCCCAGCCACCTCCCTTCCCCCCCACCCCCCCCCCCAAAAAAAAAAAAAAAAAAGTACCCCAGGATTTCTTATAAAACAAATTCTGCATCTGTTTGAAGCTAGTCTGTAAGTTTGGAATTGCATCTTAGTGTTTCTGGACAAAAAATGAAGGCCTTCAGTGGTTTTCTGTTTTTCTTGTTCATTGTAGCACAGGATTTTGGTTTGGTTTGGTTTGGTTTAATTTGCTTATATGTTCTTCTCCATCCCCAGCCTCATTTTTATCCCTGTGTTGTTTCTCTACCACTTTTCGTCCTGGCCTCAGTGTAAACAAGCTTCTTCTCCTACAGTAGATCTTGTTGTTCAGAGATAAGCAAGTGTGCCTATAAGACAAGTAAAATAAATGTTTTAGTATATGAGTTCCATTATCTGCCAAATGGCCCTTGCAAGTTAATGAGGGGTCTTCAGGCTGGTTCATTCTCCTTAAATGCAAAATCATCTATAGAATTTTTATACCTGTTCAAAAATAAATTTGATTTCATGACCTACATTCTTTTCAGCTCCTTGAATTAAGCTTACAGAAGATTTCATAGCTTTTTTTTTTTTTTTTTTTTGATTGTAGTAAATTGCCTCTTTAGCCTTATAAAAATCAGTTTTTTATCTTTATGGACGTAAGCTACTGTAAGATATTTTCTTTACATCCTGATGGACAACAGTAATAAGAGAAAGCATGAGTGTCTGTGTATCTTTCTTTGAATCAGAGGAAATGTGATGACTGTTCCAAACAATCATAGCCAACATATTGTCACTAATAGGTATCATTTTTTCACAATTTAAACATGCTCTACTACATCTGTACAGATTGACAATGAGCTGGATGCCCAGGGCCATGTCCAAAATGCTTTTGAATATCCCCAAGGAGGGAGACTCTACAACCTTCCCAGGCAGCCTGTGCCAGTGCTCCCATCATCCAGGGAGTAAAATCCTTCCAGTGTTCCAGCTGGTGTCCATTGGTGCTTGTCCTGCCACTAGGCACTGCAGAAAAGAGCCTCTTTGCACCATCCTTTTAGATATTTATATACATTGATAAAATCCCCCATGAGCCTTCTTTGCACTAGTCTGAACAGTGGCAAGGGTATATTGCTGGCTCATATTCAACTTGGTGCCCACATAGACCCCCAGGCCCTTTCCTGCAAAGCTGCTTTCCAGTTAGTATATTGGTGTTTTGGGTTGTTCCTCCTGAGGGATTTACGTAGAACAGTAACAGAGTACGATATTACATAGTGATATAGTTTGGAAACAATTACTGTTTTCTATAAATAAATAGAAATATTTATTTCTACATGTGTGTTTTTATATAGGTACATAATAGTTATTACTAATTATATTTAAAATATATGTAATGTGTACATATACAATGGATATACATTAAATAATTGTAATTTATTAATTCAAAAATATACATTTGTACATATTGGCACATTCATTGCATAATTCAAAAGTATGCTTAAGTACTACAGTCAGAGAAAATAGAGATGCAGGTATATTAAGATGAATGTAGAAAACAGTGAATGAATAGACGTATCACCCCTCAAAAAACTTTAATTTCTTACCTTTAATAATATTTGACTCACTTGGACAGCAAAGTGGAATGAAATCCAGAAATATTTTTAATGAAAGTCAGGAAAAACTCCATTTCATAAAGCTATAATTGACAGGGCAGATAGAGGCAGCAAAACTCCATGTAAGGCAATGGTACCTTGCTTTGACTTTGGCGGTAGTCAGACCTTAACAGTGGACTTTCAGAAGCCTCCCCACCAGTACATCACAGTTTTATCAGGAGTTCAGCTGAGAAACAAGGAATGACGTTCATTTTTCTTTTCATTTCTTTCTTTTTTTTTCTTTTTTTTCTTTTTTTTTTTAAGAGCATGCAATGTACACTTTGTATGACCAGTGACATAAGCATTTTCTGAGTGTCTTGGGTGACACTGCTCTGTATTTTTCTTTCTACATTTATCATTCTGAAGCAAGATGAAGTAATTTGGCTGAGGCTGAAGCAAAGCTAAACTCAGACTCTGGCATTTCTATGACTTTGTCCAGTCTCCAAATCACTTCCTCAGACAGCAAATGTGAAATCGTTTTGTTTTCAGACTTCCATCTGCTCACCACTTTAGCAAAATATAACAACACAGGAACACCCTTCCCAGGTCATCGCACAGGGCCAACTATTACCATGTCTTATCCCAGAAATGGTTAGGACCAAGAGCTGCAAGAAAATCACAGAAAGGAAAGTACATAGCACATATTGATACATATTTCTGCAAATATTCTATTGGTTTCCAGCAACACATTTCTCATAATACAAAGGTGATATCTTGCAGTTAAAGGCTTCTTTTTGTATTTGTATACCTTTATTGTTCTCCCTTTTCTTCTTTCACATACTCCATTTCTTTCTACTCTCTCCTTTCTTTCTGTCTCTTTTCCCACTATTATCAACTTATTTTTTCTTAGATCACCAAGCACAAAATACCCACAGAAGCTTCATTTCTGCTTCTGTTATTAATTCTCTCTTCACACAAAGCCCTTTTTTCTCCTACATTGTAGAAACCATTGTATCCCAGTGTTCTACAGTCAAGGGGAGCAAGAGCATCAGCATTTTTTCAGTATTTCCTTAAAGAGAACTGTCATTCTAAGCCAGTTGTCATGACTTTTGACAGGCTGTATTGGGGTGGAACAAGTGATCCCCACTATTTTTTTGGAAATGTGAATGTGTGAAACTTTTAGGAGACTTATGAACCATTTCAACACCTCTAGTTCAGCCAGATGGATTCCCTTATTCTTAACTTCATCCAGTAAAGCAGATAGTGGCATGTCTAATCCAATCATTCTTCCATACATTCTTCCATATAATCACAGCTAACCTATTCTCACTAATAAGCATCATTACAATAGGGCAAAAAGTACGTACAATATTTTAGAAATAATCTCTCATGTTTTCCTTTGGATTTCGCTCAAAAATTTCCTTGTGCTCAGACTGAATATGCCAGTTCTAACAACAACAACAAAAACAGCATAAAATATTTTAAATCTATTCTTTCATAAAAGAACAGCTGCAGTTTTAGCAAGGACTACTCTCTTTCCATTATGTTTTCTTTCCTTTATAATTTAAATGCTGATGGAAAGGAATTTCATTCCTAGCAGAACACTACCTACCTCATAATTGACCCCAGAAGCTGTAAAGCTCCTGTCATGCCCAAACATCCACAAGTACATTTTTAAAATGTGTGTCTGTACTAACAGCAAGGTGAATTTCAATAACAAGGCAAAATTACCAATTTCAACAAAAGTATTTTATTCTGCTCCATTACACAGACACACCATATTATTATGCATAAAATGTTCAGCTGATTATCACATACTGTAAAAAGGAAGAGACTACCATATGGTCACAATCCATACAAAAGCACACAGCAAACCCCCAGTATTTACATACGGGTTTGTCCAATACACTGTATGGGTGTTATCTTACCTCATTCAAAGGAATATTACTGCAGAAGATGACTCATTCTTGCATCAAATGAGGTAATAAGCTTGTAAATGGTTATTTTTCAAGCTAGAATTAGTTGGAACTTCTGTATGCATGACTTACTCTTTTACCACTAAATTATGACAGTATTTGTATGTAAAATACAGCTATAATCATTAGAGCATAATAGCCTAATGTGGAAAAGCTTTTAGGAACAAGGTATTATTTAGACTGAGCTAGCAATATCTGTCATTTTTATGTTTAAAACAGAAATAAAAACAAAACACAATACCACAAAGTTATTCTAGGACTACATCTTGTATGTTACTGCTTATTCTGTACACTTGAATGAATGGCAGGAGGATTTGCTACATAAAAATAAATATATTTTGTACCTTCTTTGTACATGAAGACTCTTGCATCATCCTAATGAAGGCCCTACAACTGGAGAACATTTTATTCCCCTTAAACTGAACACAAAACCACTGTAAATCCCAGATTAACATCTACAGTCATGGTTTAAATAAAGTCGGGCCTAGATCTTTCCCTAGCCAGTGAAAGAAAGGATGTAGCACAGACTCAAGAGTAGGATGTGTTCTGCAGAGAAAGCTTGAGCCTAAAATTTGCCAGCCATATCCTCAGAGAAATCTCTCAGCTCTCAGTGACTTCTTTGGGTGTTGAAAGTTTTCATTTATTTTGGCAGTGAAGTGTTTTTTATGAAGTGTTTTGAAGTGTTTCATAAGATTTGTTATCTGACATATTTAGCCCTCTGTTAAATTTAGGTCTTTGTATTATAAAAAGAAAAAGCCTGAAAGCAACCACTAAAAGCCAGAAATCACATTTTTGTACCCAAACAATCTGGGATGACACACAATAGATGATAATATAGTGCCAAAGATTTCAAGGAGTAATGTGTCACATAGAAGGAGAAGTCCTTTATATGTGTTTCTCAGACCAGCTGTGATTCTGTCAAAATTAAGCATGAAACACATGACTTCAATATGAAAAGGAAGGAGGGGGGGGGGGGGGGGGGGGGGGGGGGGAGGGAGGAAAGTCCTTTTGAATATGGAATTTTCATCTCTATCTGAATGGCTGACATTTAATGATATATGCAATGGTAGTTTTCCAAGTTGAAAATACTTAGTTCTGGCTTCAATCCCATCATGTCTGTTTTCTCATTGATGGAGTGACAACAAATGACATGAGTGGGTTTTTTGTTTGTTTGTTTGTTTTTTAAGGAAAAGAACTTCTTTAGCTCTCTGATTCAGTTATGCAATTTTGTATAGAAAGAACACTGTTTGCTACACTCCAGTGTCCTTATGGAGGCCCTGCCTCTCTTTGTCACTGCCTTACACTAACTGCCTCAGAAGAGCAATTCCATCTAAATGCAAACAAGTGTCAGCAGATCTGTTTGACAATGTCTATATCAATGTTATCAGACTGCTATCCCTGTTATGTGACAGAAATGTAATTCACCAGTACAAGCAGAAAGTGTTCACATCATCATGTTGTTGAATTTGTTCTTGACTATTCAGTCAGGGGGTTTATCATACTGAAATGTCTTCTGTGTAGCCAAGCAAAAGAATGGACTTCAACATATTTGTTACAAACCTGCTGTATAATAACATCCAACACATCTACGTGCCTTATTTCTACATACATGCCTATTGAACACACACATTAATAATATTCATAAATTGGACCATGACAAACATCATTGATATACAAATTGAAACGAAAGTCTGTCTGCAAGAAATGTCAAGACAATGCTTAACTAAACTACATAATATTTTTGGCTCAGAGTAACATGGAATTATGGGATGTTTTGGTTGGAAAGGACCATTAAAGTTCACCTAGTCCAAAACCCCTGCCATGGGCAGGGACAGTCCTGTATTATGTATCTGCAGCAATATACACTCCTCAGTAACAAACACAACTTTTAAAAATGAAGCTGTCATGGAGAAAAGGATGGGTTATAACTCCCAAGTGATCTTAATTTTTTCAAAGTCACTTTCAAATTAAGTAACAGTGTAAATTGCAATAAAACCCTTGTCCTCATTTACCGTGCACTGGTTTATCACACTAGATTGCTTGCATGAACACAAATTAGATTCCCTCAATAGGAAATCAAATTTAAAGCTCTGATTCAGGTGTTTAAAAAAAATAAAATAAAATAAAATAAAATAAAATAAAATAAAATAAAATAAAATAAAATAAAATAAAATAAAATAAAATAAAATAAAAACCTACTGTCTATTCCCTAAGACTGATTCAAATACATCATCACATACATGATGGAGACATTCAGCCCAGAAGTAAAAAAGACAAGATTAAATCTAGCCCAAAGAAAATCCCTGAGTGGTACATACCATAGATGTAGGGCCCTCAGCTTCAGTCTACTGATTCTGTCCTACTGTGAAGAATTACATGTTGATGTAGACATAACTGAAGTCTCCTAACCCTCTGGCCAACAGCCAGATCAGCCCGATGAAATCCTAGCTGATGCAATATGGCTGTCAAAGAAGAGGCATACAAAACCTTGCCAAAGATTTGTCTAGCCCTGTATTCAGTCTTCAGCTATGGTCAGAGTTCAGGTACAAATAAAGTAGGTATTGCTATCTCCTATGAATACTTTTCAATTTACAGCTCAGTAAAATCTTGAGACAGAAACACTGTGCTTGTAGGAATAGGAGGAATTCTTTTAGATTCATTTCTTTAGAAAAAAAAAACTCTTCTTTTTCATAAATAGTAAATATCCACAACAAGCAAGGTGTTGTAAAGGTTACCTACAAGCTATGTGCATGTTAAAGAAAAAAAAAAAAAAAAAAAAAAAAAAACTACCACTGGTTTGTTATGAGTCTTACACATGAATCATCCAATAGACCTGTGGAGAATAGTCAGACTTGTTAGTGCAACTGATAAGCACTGGCTTTGGCAAGGGGGGGAGTTGAGCAGCTTGCTTGTGCTCGTCTCATATAAACTTTGTGGATGGAGGTCCACAAACTTGGTATGAGAGACTGCCGAAGGAGGAAGTCCTGTGGTGGCGGGATGGCCCTGTTTTGGCAGTAAAACAGAATCTTGAAGGCCATGGTGCCTGGAGTGAAACCTTTTGTTTGATTATTTGTCAAATGAATATTAAAGTTAACACCGCTGGTTATAATAATGAGCTTAATGAAGTACATGTTAACAATATATAACTATAGTACTGAACTCTCCACACAAATTATGCTAAACATCACCGCAGGGTGGGGGGACAGATAAGGTTATGATATAAAGAAAAACAATTAGTGTTATGGAAAATAGTTACTCTTAGGAAAAATAGTTAGTGTTGGGGTGGGGGTGGGAGGTGGGCAGAAAGAGATTGCAGACCCAGAAGAGGCAGTCAATTCTTCTCCACCAAGACAGGGATGCCTTCTTGGAATGCTCTGCACCTTCACCTTTTGGTGAGGAATACCCAAGATGGTAATTTACTAGCACTATTATTATACATTAGCACTACTGCAGTAAGTGCATTTATCAATGGCAATTCTGAGTCTGTCATAACTGTCACCTTATTAAATACTTTCAAATTTGTGAAACTGTCTCAGTGAAAGTCTTTGGCAGGGCTCTGAACCAAGTAAATGCTTGACTCCCCTTTAACGCGACTGCTCCCTACACTTTCTGTGCAAAGAAAGAAGGTATACCTCTTTTTACCTTTATGAATTTATTGCCCTTTGCTATATAGATTCTTCAATTTTCTTGAAAGAACAGGTAGCTGGAATTTGTCAAAGCACTAAGCAACACCACAATAAAGAGAAAGGAAACATAAAGAACTGTGATACACCTAACCTGACACAGACACTGTTGGTTCCCAGACACTTCCTGGGTGCCATATTTTTTTTCTCCATCAGTAAAAACTGTTATACTGCCCTGCTTTTTTATTACTAATGCAGTTTTTACTTCTCAGTTTCCCAATCACAAAAGTGTATACAATTTTCCCCAGTTTCAGGCTGGATCTACTGTGATTCACAGAGTGATGTTAACCTGCCACTTTGAGGTAAAATTCCCAGCTATGTCTGTTTTTTTGTTTTGCTTTTTTTTTCCTCCGACAAAATGTATTGATTTGATTGAGGCACTCAACCATAAAGTTCTTATTTAGGATGATTTGGAAGTTTATTGCATTAGACAAAAAGACTAGGAAAGTAGGTAGAAGGAAGTGAACATGTATTTGCATGTAGTTTCAATTAGTACTTCTAAAATCTAACCATTTTTCCTCATCCTAGAAAAGACTCAGCATTGCAAAAAATGTTGTCATTTTTTTTACCTGATTTATTCCCCAAATCATTACAAAAACATTGACCATTAGTATTCTCACACTTATCTCAAGGGAACCTACATCGTATGTTGCTGCACTTGCTTTCACTTTGGTGAGAGATGTAAGAAGCCTTCTCAGTATAGGTCGCTTTTTATCCATCCAACATTAGGCACTATCACTGCTTCTGCCTGCCAGCCTACAATTTTTGTTAGTCATTCCTCAGCCATAGAATCACAGAATCACAGAATCACAGAATCGTCTAGGCTGGAAGAGACCTCCAAGATCATCTAGTCCAACCTCAGCCCTAATACTAACAAGTCCTACACTAAACCATATCACTAAGGGCTACATCTAAACGTCTTTTAAAGACCTCCAGGGACGGTGACTCAACCACTTCCCTGGGCAGCCTATTCCAATGACTAACAACCCTTTCAGTAAAGAAGTTCTTCCTAATATCCAACCTAAACCTCCCCTGGTGCAACTTTAGCCCATTCCCCCTCATCCTGTCACCAGGCACGTGGGAGAATAGGCCAATCCCCACCTCACTGCAGCCTCCTTTAAGGTATCTGTAGAGTGCGATAAGGTTGCCCCTGAGCCTCCTCTTCTCCAGGCTGAACAAGCCCAGCTCCCTCAGCCGCTCCTTGTAAGACTTGTTCTCCAGACCCCTCACCAGCTTCGTTGCCCTTCTCTGGACTCGCTCGAGCACCTACATGTCCTTCTTGTAGCGAGGGGCCCAAAACTGAACACAATACTCGCGGCCTCACCAGAGCTGAGTAGAGGGGGACAATCACCTCCCTAGACTTGCTGGCCACACTGCTTCTTATGCAAGCCTCCCCCTCCTGAGGGGGGGGGAGGGGGGAGGGGGAGGGGGAGGGGGAGGGGGAGGGGGAGGGGGAGGGGGAGGGGGAGGGGGGAGGGGGAGGGGGAGGGGGGAGGGGGAGGGGGAGGGGGAGGGGGAGGGGGAGGGGGAGGGGGAGGGGGAGGGGGTGGGGGGGGGAGGGGGAGGGGGAGGGGGAGGGGGAGGGGGAGGGGGAGGGGGAGGGGGAGGGGGAGGGGGAGGGGGGGGGGGGGGGGGGGGGGGGGAGGGGGGGGAGGGGGGGGGAGGGGAGGGGAGGGGAGGGGAGGGGAGGGGAGGGGAGGGGAGGGGAGGGGAGGGGAGGGGAGGGGAGGGGAGGGGAGGGGAGGGGAGGGGAGGGGAGGGGAGGGGAGGGGAGGGGAGGGGAGGGGAGGGGAGGGGAGGGGAGGGGAGAGGGGAGGGGAGGGGAGGGGAGGGGAGGGGAGGGGAGGGGAGGGGAGGGGAGGGGAGGGGAGGGGAGGGGAGGGGAGGGGAGGGGAGGGGAGGGGAGGGGAGGGGAGGGGAGGGGAGGGGAGGGGAGGGGAGGGGAGGGGAGGGGAGGGGAGGGGAGGGGAGGGGAGGGGAGGGGAGGGGAGGGGAGGGGAGGGGAGGGGAGGGGAGGGGAGGGGAGGGGAGGGGAGGGGAGGGGAGGGGAGGGGGGGGGGAGGGAGGGGAGGGAAAGGGAAGGGAAGGGAAGGGAAGGGAAGGGAAGGGAAGGGAAGGGAAGGGAAGGGAAGGGAAGGGAAGGGAAGGGAAGGGAAGGGAAGGGAGGGAAGGGAAGGGAAGGGAAGGGAAGGGAAGGGAAGGGAAGGGAAGGGAAGGGAAGGGAAGGGAAGGGAAGGAAGGGAAGGGAAGGGAAGGAAGGGAAGGGAAGGGAAGGGAAGGGAAGGGAAGGGAAGGGAAGGGAAGGGAAGGGAAGGGAAGGAAGGGAAGGAAAGGGAAAGGAAAAAGGAAAGGAAAGGAAAGGAAAGGAAAGGAAAGGAAAGGAAAGGAAAGGAAAGGAAAGGAAAGGAAAGGAAAGGAAAGGAAAGGAAAGGAAAGGAAAGGAAAGGAAAGGAAAGGAAAGGAAAGGAAAGGAAAGGAAAGGAAAGGAAAGGAAAGGAAAGGAAAGGAAAGGAAAGGAAAGGAAAGGAAAGGAAAGGAAAGGAAAGGAAAGGAAAGGAAAGGAAAGGAAAGGAAAGGAAAGGAAAGGAAAGGAAAGGAAAGGAAAGGAAAGGAAAGGAAAGGAAAGGAAAGGAAAGGAGGGAGGAAGATATATCTGAGAAAATATATTTCTTAGGATTGATGACAGACCCAGTAGCCAATTTGGAAACCTTCGCCAAGCAAAACCTCAGCTGGTTTTCAGTGGTGTTTTGCTTGCATAGATCCCAAACAGTCTGATCCTGACGCATGCTGAGCACATCTGCTAAGGTGCTGAGTGCAGTCAATTACAGTCAGCCCACCTGCCAAAGCCACCCTCAGTTCTGGTATAGAAAAGGTTGGCTCAGGTCATGTTCATGCCTACTTCCAGCCCAGCTGGGGAGTACTTGAACTCATTGCTATACCACAGATACGACAAGTTGTTTCAACATAGCAACAATAACTACACAATGTACAGCTCCATGTGGTAGTTGTAATTGCCTGGAAGATTAGTGTTAATTCTTAACACCTTCATTTTATATTCAATTATCACACCTTATTTGTAGGACTTAGTCTCTGTATTTATATGTTATCAAGCTGTAAGCTTTGAAATAACAAGGATTTCATTAACACCTAAATTGTACCATCGAATTCTCCTCCATACATTTGTTGCCTTTACTGAGAGCTGTGATGTATGATGCAACTACACTATTTAGTGGGGGCTTTTGGCTTTTTTTTTTTCTTCTTCTCAAATTCATTATTACTTTCGAAAAGCACAACATAATATGCAAACAGGTTTGCTTACAGTTATAGCAATGCATATCAAAACTTGTTCTAGTTTAACTGCTTAGATATGTGCATTTGTGTAATGTCTCTTCAGGCAGCTCTAGGACTCTGACAGATGGTAAGTCTGACACACAGCTCTGTGAGTAAAAACTCAGCTTTGCCAAGGGGAGGGAAGGGAAAACTGAGAGGGAGTGAACTGAAATGCAACTTGTCAGCTCTGGAAGGCAAGTGATATCTTTTCTCATTTCATATTAATTGCTTCATTACTAGGAATCTCTGATGAATTGATTTAGAACTCTTACCCTAGGGTATCCGTTCATATTTACATGGTTTGATGCACATTATTAAAGCTACCTGCTAGGTTTTAATACTAGTGTTTTATTTTAATACAAACTGTCAAAAGCAGATGCATAACAAACAAAAAATACTCTTTCCTAACTTGTACAGAAATGTTATAGCCTAATTTTAATAGTCAAATAGTATTAATTCTTGTGTACTCATAGTCCACAGCAATGCTCACAGAGCATACATGTCTATCTATAAGCAACACTGGAAAACAACCTTCCCTGCAAATAATTTCTTCCTCACCATGCTATCAGGAGGACTACATATTCTACAGCTGCAAAATGTTCCCAGATGTCTGATGTTAATCTACAATGTACCTCAGAGGAACTTTAATGAAATCAGTACTTACTTCCTCAGGAGATTAACACCTTCAAAGCACTGACATCATTTAATATATTTAAGTTGCTTGATATGACAGATAACAGTAGATTCAGCTGTTTCGAGAAGGAAAAGCCTTTTTTTTTTTTTTTCTGTGTGTGTGTGTATGTGTGTGTGTGTAATGACGCTTGTCACATGGCAGAGAGCAGGGATTACTGAAAGCAGCAGCTATGGTACAGCCCTAAGGGCTTAAAGAATATATTTTTTTTAACATTCAAATCCTTTACAAATCTGATCTAATAAAGTCCCTAGCATGGACAAAGGAAGCAGCATTATAAATCCATATGAAATGTCAAGAACTATAAGGCAAGTATGTTAAATGATGTCCTAGACACTGGATTAGAACTGAGTCAATACTACCGGTTTCCAGACCTGTGGTCTACTACTATTTTTCAGTTAGTGACCCTGATGGAGGGGTGGTCTATGAACATATTCTGAGTAATCTATGAAAGGAGACCAGAAAAAGCTAGTTAATTTGTATTATTCAGCAATGTGGACAGGTGACAACTCTAAAAGAGTCCTCACCTTTCTTGAAAAATGTAAGAATACAGTTTGAAACAAAAGTTTGCTCTCTTGTCTTGAAATCTACTAGGAGCTGTTTTTGATAACAAAAATCTGCAAGAAAAAATATCTCCACAATTAATTGTTCTGTATCCTTTTGACAAGTCATGTGCTCAAATCTATCATCCTATATGCTCGACACACTGCTTAGATGATAATACAGTTTGTGACTCTTGAGCAAGAGTCTCCAGTCTTTTTTCATCATGGTTTCATTGTTGCCCATTGTACCAAGAATTAACAGCCCAAAGTAACAAGATTAACAGGACAGAGCCATAGAATTTATTTGTTTGAGACTGTACTGAAATTCATATGCCATAAAAGATGGAAAGAAGGATACTTGCAGTGTTAGTGGAAGAGTAGGTGGTTTAGAATGAAGAATTATATGAAATAGGGATATCTGATTATGTGACAGGGACAAATATCCAAGATTTCAGAAGGAAGCCAGTGACTGGTCAACTATACATTGAACTGGTCAACAGCACTCAATACAAAAAGGGGCAAAACAGCCTCACCTCCTGCATTATTTGTATGTAATCAAAGCACTGTAAGCTAGGGGTGAATCAGTACAATTTTTCATGACATTTGCTTTCCCTTTTCATGGTGACAGCCCCAGCACTAAGAGGATACAGTCTGTGTCTAGTTCTGCTTTCTGTTGCAATGCTACAGACAAATAAAAATAAATAATTGCAAGCAAATCCTGAATTCCACCTCTTAGTGAGCTGCTCACAACCTACAGAATAAAAGCAAAATATAAATGAATACACAATAGTTCTGTAAGATACATGTCTTATCTCATATAGAGTAGTTAACATTCACATTTCCAGACAAAACATTTATGATGCATGGTCTGTAATCTTTGTAAAATAGATCTTCAGAACAAATCTAGTTTAATATAAAACCCCTCCCTCCGACAGCAAATCACAAGTTATATTTTCTTTTTATGCCAATTATTTGTGGAACATCTAATTCTTCTAAAAATTGGTACAGCCACATGATTAGTCAGTGAACATTAAATATAAACGATCTCTTTGTAAAGAAGTACTCTCTAATCTAATGGTCTACTGGTTACAACTACATCAAATTAATATGCCCTGCAACAATATACATTATCAACTATACAGTGTGACAACATGCATTTTAATTGCTTTGACTTATTTTAGGTGGGTGAGTTTCTTGTTTGTGCACATATGGCTCTAATTTAGTTTATTTTTTAAAGCAGTTAGTTTTCACAGTTTTTCTTCAAGCTCTTTTAATTAGTTAAGAGACAGGTGATTCTTGGCTAGTCTTGGCTAGGGCATGCTTGGTGTCATTGACACTAACTAGGAGGCACCAAATAAAATTCTTGCAAACCACAACTTCCAGCATAGACTACAGAGTTTTGGAAATACTCTGACACACTCCATCATTACAGACGAAACATAGCTATAACAATGATTCATTAAAAGCAATGAAACAACAGAGATTTACTGTTGACTGAATGCATTATTTCTCTTTGTTCAACCTTCTACTCCTTTTTTCTAGCTTATATATTTCAACTATCAGTTGGGGAAGTGGGGTGATTTCCTTACTAATATTTTTATATCACAACCATACATGAGGAGCTGCAGTCTCCTCTGGATCTCAGCCAACAACACTGCAAATGTAGGTAGTAAGAATGGCACTTTTCACATGCCTAAAAAGCCCCTATTGCTAAACAGCTGACTGTAGATTTAGCTTCTATGCATCTCATGCAGATACTAATATATATCAGAGCCAATCAAAACCACTGATTATGGTTTCGTATATAAGAACACATTGCACATATAATATGTGCCATGTGAGGAAATATACTATGCTGGAGTCCAGGATTAACAGTTTTCCTACTTTTATCTATTGTTCAACCCAAAATGTTCAGGATCTCTTTCCAAAATTAATCAAACAGGAAAAATAGAATTCACAAAGTGTTAGTTTCACTATTTTCATCCCAGGACAGGACTGCTTTCCTAAGTGTTAAGGATTCTAATTTTAAATATGCAGGATATTTTTATGCCACTGTCTCCCATGGTTATTTCCTCAGCCCAGATGAACGATTTGCTACTTTGCCTGAACACCCTTTTAAACTTGAACTATTTTAAATTGCAAGACATCTTCTCTTAGGCTTAAATAACTATCTGCTTTGCTGTTTAATCAGATGTTCACACCTATTTTAGATTAACCAATGCATATTTAATGCATCTAAGCCTCCTTGTAAACTAATTCTCTAATTCTTCCTAATCTAAGTATAATTAGCCACTGATTACAATTACATCCAATTAATTAATCTTTAACAACTACACATCATGAATTATGTTCTAGGAAATATGTGATAATATTCACTCTAATTGAGTGGGCATATTGATTTCATGTGTGTAACTGTGTAGCTGTGTTTTCTTCCCCCTTCTCTCCCCACTACCCCCTTACGTTTTTTTTAAACAAAGTCAGTTCTTACATAAATTATTGCTGAATTCTGGAGTCTGACAGCTTCCATTATTCAATATGAGAAGGATATATAGAACAATGTCAGATGCAAATTCACTTCAGGGATGAATCTACAAATTCACATCTGCTGTCAATTACACTGCTGTTATCTGCATGCTGGCAATTTTTCTGAGACACTTGAAAGAAACTACCGTCTAACTGTGCATAAAAACCCTTCACTCACACTTCAGAAAAAATGACCTAGGAGTGAAAGTTTTTCTATTTTTTTTCCTAAGATGTCAAGTTTACACTCCTGCATGTTTTCATGTTTCCATGAAAGAAGACCAGGAAAAGCTAGTTAATTTAGAGTGCAACTCTACTTTGATCTACAGATTCATTAAAGTGTTAAAATAATGTATTTCCAGCGTGTATTTTCAAAACTATATTCTTTGGAATAAACTCACAGCCTGTTCTCTCTCTCTCTCTCTTTCACACACTCTCTCTCTCATTTTCTGCTAAGAACTTTAACTGATAAACAATATTTTAAATTCACATAGACCTACAGATATAAGTAATATTTTGTCTAAAAACCACCTAAGGTAGACTCAAAAAAATAATTTTATTCTTTAACTTATGATTGAATAAGGTAATTCCAGCTGAAATGCAAATATGCAGCAGCATACACAGCAATATTTATGAATTATGTATTTTGTATATATATACGGTGTATGTGAGAGTTGTAATGCAGGGTCATTTTCAATGAGTTTGTAAAGGATGTTCTAAGTCTTTCAAAGGACAAAATTTAATCCTCCTCAGGTTAATGATGGGCAAGTTTCTTTCCTAGAAATAATTTAATATTGAGATAAATTTAATATGAGATGAAGCTGAAGGTGCCCAGACCATAATGACACCCCAAACATACAGTTTTAAAGATGGCAAAAAGAAAGACAATATAAATTTCAGCCACCTCTGCATGAACAATGAGGAGCAAACATGTAATACAACTATCAAACAAGAGCCAGCTCACTGAATTTATGCTGATTACTCTTCTGCCTGAAAAAATGCTTGCAGCCAGAGACAGCTCAAGATCAAAATTACTCCATGAAATTTATATACAGCCAAAAAAAGCAGCAACTAGTAGTTCCAACACCATGTAAGATATTAACAAACACATTGAAAATATACAAACATGAATTTGCAAAGCTGAAAAGCAGCAGAACAATGAAAGTGTTGAAGTTTTATAGTGCTTTAGAGAAATTTGCCCAGCAGATGAACTCTGAGGCTTAGCTGGGCAAATTTACTATGTGAACTGTGCACCGAGGATTCAAAAGACTGGCATTTATCATTCCAGGAAATCTTAATACAGGACTTGGAAAACATTCAGTACAGAGTTTAAAACACACACAAAACACCAACAAAACACTTCGCTAATTGGGCATTAAAACCAGTTACAGAGTTTCACTGAAACCAGAAAGGGGTATATTTGAAGTTTTCACTATCACAGGAATTTCAACTACTATAGTCTAGTGCATTCAGTTATGTTACAATCTAAGGCCTAAAGGCCTAAAGTTTCAATCCGAATGTTAAGTATTAAAAGGATAAAGCCAACTTGTGAAAGAGCTGAAATTGAATTTAAGATAATGCCATGAATACACTTCACCTAACACTTAGAATTGCATGAAAGAGCATTTTGATAATTAGTAGAAACTGCAAGTTCAGAAGACATACAATCTAGTTCACAACAAAGTATTTGATATTTGATGATCACTGCATGAGAAACAGCACTCCAAAACCAACTAACAATAGTTTAAGTGTCAACTAGGACAGATCTGTACATCTTGAAGTTTTATGAGGACTAAAGCATATTCTTCAATGGCAGAAGAATATCTGAACACCAAACTGAGTAATAACATATGCAGTTAAGCACTGTGGAATAACGAAGTGGATGAACTACAGCCACATAGAGACCAAAAAGAAAAAATAAATGTTCTATTAAGCACTTAGGAGTTTAAGCCACTAAGAATGCTAATTAACCCCCAATGTATGGTAGATTGAAGTGAACTGTTTACCCAGAATTACACAGTGTCTGTTATGGGCCAATGACGTTTTTTATCAACTTTCTTAACTGCAAACAGGATCATCATAAGCACCAGACTGAATGAATCAACACAGAATGATTTCAGTCTTCCTTCTACACATGGTAATATTTTCAGAGTAATATTATAAAAACTTACTATAAAAAAACAACATTTGTGGTAAGATTTGAACCATGTAGCTCAACCTGATTAAATATACCTTTTTCTACATTGAATAGAAATACGAAACATTAGATAGGTAAAAAATGTATAACCATCATCTGCAAATGAACACTATAATTTTAAGCTCCTATTTCTGTTACTAGTTTTTGAAGGAACTATCAACTTATTCTTTCGTAGATAACAGATGAGCAACTGCTCATGGTACAAGAAATCCCCTTTATGTTAGGACCACGTTAATGCAAACATTGTCACTAGGAGGGGAGCTCTGTGGGCTGCCAAGAAGAGATGGAGAAGGAATTTCTTAAAAATCAGCACTTGACCAAGTGAGGAGGAAGGGAACAAGGAATTCATACAGTGTGAGGTCCTGAATTTTCAAGGCCTCTCAGAACAGGTGGTCTTAATAAAATAATACTAAATAACAATGGCCAGGATATCAAATGGTCATCCAATCCATCCTCCATGCTTCCCTTTTCTTCACAGTGATAAGAATTCGAGGGAAAGTATATTTCCATAAACATGAGAAGCACATATTCTTCTAAGTTTTTGATATCCAACCAACTATACAGAACAGCAAGTGAGGAGACAGAGTGAAGTCAGTCTCTAGCCACCCTCCGCATACCTTTCTAGTCACAGAGAAATCCAGAGAGCAAGCCAGCCTTTGATAACCTTATGCAGGGATGGAGGCAAGGGAGAAAAATTGTTTATTTCACATAACCCAGACAGGCTGTGTCAAATAATAAATCAAATCATAAATCAAGCACTTGCAGAAATGTGTGTCTGATTTGTATTAAAAAGCAACTATTCTTAACTGTTATGGGTAATAAATGTAATATGAATAAGCATCATGTCTCAGTCTAATAAATTCACAGTCCATGGTGCATATATTCAAAACAAAACAAAACAAAAAGAGGAAATTTAGAAAAAATATCTATTTTGAAATTTAGAAATCGATAAAAAAAATTCCAAGACTTTCTAAATAAAATATTTACTTCCTTTTTTGGTGGATCTTTTCCTCAAAAGGACATATAAAAATTAGTCCTTTTTTTTTTGTTTGTTTAATCTGATGAGATTGAACAAAAAAAAAAAAAAGGTTTTCTAGTTTCAGTCAACATACAGCAATTCAAAAGGTATTCGTTCATATACTTTTTTATATGTTGGGTACATTCAGTCAGCACATTCAAAATGAAGCAGTCCTTTCTCTGTCTGCAAATATTGTAGCAGTAAGCACCTGAATAAAAAAATCCCTTACATATAATACTTATATTTTTCTGCTATGTTCTATTTTATGCCTCATTATTTAAACTTTTAAGCATGATTTTCATGCATTTTTTTGTCTTTTTTTTTTTTTTTTTTTTTTAAGCTATTAGGAGAGAAAAGCTTTATAACTGTAGAGATAAATGTAACCAGCAGACTCTTCTTGGAACAGACTTCTTACAAGAATCAAAAGTGTAGTAAAAAGAAGTAAAGTTGTTGATCAGAAATAAAAGAACAACCATGAGAGACATATGGGACTATATAACTATACAACACAAGTCTGTTTCACTACCTGTCTCTCCCATTCATACCAGAAAATAAAAATCCCAATTAGAATTAAAAAGTCGTATATTTATTGTCAGTGAGAAAAATATGACAAAACAGATATTCTCCTGTAAGCCAGAAAATAATTTTTTTCATTCTTGATCACAAGCATTCTCTCTTCAAGTAACTTGTCTGATAAGGGTTATTTTCCTAACAGCATTTACATTTATGTGTTTCTAGTCAGATTTAGTAGTGCTTATGCAGTACCACCAGCTGAATCTACTTGCTCAAAAATATGAAGAAATCATTAATAATCAAACCCTTAATGCACATTAGGCATTGCATTTACTGTTTGTTCCCTGGGCTGATTTACAATGAAACCATAGGAATCATTACTAACATATAAAAACACAGACACTTGCCCTTACTGCCAGATATTATCTGCTTAAATATGCACCAAGATTCCTTCTGAATCTAGTTATTTTATGCAGGTCAGACAGTCTCAAAAATACTATTTTCTCTGTAAGAGGTAACACACAGCACCACTTCACTCTAATAGTTTTAGTGGGCTGCAGGTCAGATGGCTGTGGAGCACGTAGTAAATTATGTCTAGGCTTACAGTGTAAGAATTTTTGTTTTGTATTGACTGCAATACCTGTTAAAGCCACACAGGATAACACTGCAAAAAAAATAAAAATAAAAATAAAGCAATAAAAAGGTATCAGAACAGCTTTAGACCTCTTTGAATACTGAGTAAAAAACAAAACAAAACAAAAAGTTTATTTTAAAAAATAATCTAAATTAATTACTCCAGCAGAAATACATTAACAATAATGTAGTGGAGGACTTGTTAGTATTAGGACAGAGGTTGGACTAGGTGATCTTGGAGGTCTCTTCCAACCTAGATGATTCTGTGATTCTGTGATTCTGTAATTAAAATAAAAATAAAAATTGCTTAGCCTGTATGGGTGATAATTCATTTAAAGACCATAGAATCATAGAATAATAGAATCATAGAATGGCTTGGGTTGGAAGGGACCATAAAGATCATCCAACTCAGCTTGGTGTCATCTGCAAACTTGCTGAGAGTGCACTCAGTCCCACTGTCTATGCCATTGATGAAGATATTGAAAAGCACCGGTCCCAAGAAAGATCCATGAGTGACACCGCTCATCACTGGCCTCCACCTGGACACAGAACCATTGATCACGACCCTCTGGGTGCTGCCATTGAGCCAATTCCTCATCAACCAGACGGTCCACTCTTTAAATCAATATCATTCCAATTTGGACATTAGGGTGTCATGTGGGACTGTGTCAAAAGCCTTGCAGAAGTCCAAGTAGATGACATTGATTGGTTTTCCCTTGTCAACTGATGCAGTCACTCCATCATAGAAGGCCACCAGATTGGTCAGGCATGATTTGCCTTTGTTGAAGCCATGCTGGCTGTCCCAGATCATCTCCTTGTCTTGCACTAACATTACCTCCAGGAAGATTTGTTCCATGATCTTCCCAGGCAGGAAGTGAGGCTCACCGGTCCGTAGTTCCCTGGGTCTTCCTTTCTACCCTTTTTGAAAATGGGAGTGATGTTTCCCTTTTAACAGTCACGGGGAGGGGAGGGGGGGAGGGGGGCTTTTTGTTTCAAACCTGCTCAAACCAGTCATTCAGAACAAGTGGTGTATTCACAAGCCTTGTAATATGACTGAGACTGAAACCAAGGCCTTAACACTCAAAAGCTACCTCAACATTTTTCTTCTAGTATTTCTGGGACTGCTCAAGAAGCTGTCTATCTATCTGACTTGTCCATTTCTCAAAGGTGGGCTAAGTTCTACATAAATCAGGAGAAAATAAAATGTGAGGAAAGGCTTCCTATGGAGGATTCCTCTTGAGAAGGTTTAAAACATCATACTAGTTGATCCAAGCTACCATCAATTTTTAAAAAACAGTATCTCAGGACAAATATCTAGTCTTATGCTTGCTTCTTCAAAAAGAAAGTGATCTTGGTGCATCTTGTTGCAAGCCCAGTCCTGGGGCTTTAGCCTTTCTTCTTACCTGCTATGCTATTTTGAACCTGAAAAGGTCCTGGAGAAAAAAAAAAAAAAAAAAGTAAAAAAAAAAAGTTATATCATTCTCCAAAGGAAGAAAAGGTGAATAGGAAATGCAGAGTTAAATATAAGCCACCCTCTAAGAGCACTGAGGGAATCCAGTGGAGGCAAAGGGGAGGCAGACATCAGGAGAAGTTTGGATATAATTAGATGGGACAGGGAGAAAGTCAAATATATTTGACCAGACCTTACAGAGAAAGCATCACTGACATATGGCCTAGATTAACGTTAACTGGGACTAAGAGAGTAAGATAAGAATTTCCAGGACTTGCAGTCAAAGATCACAACACTTTTTAAAGGAAAATTCTCCTTAAAACTTCTGTCATTGAATATATATACATATATATATATTAAAAAAAAAAAAAAAAGAGTATGATGCTGAAATACTGATTATTGAAATAATTATGGGGAATGTTCAAGGTTGGTGCTGGTAACAGAGGAATTGTTGACCTTTTGTTGTATGACTTAAGTCTACATTGGATATTTCTTTCCATACATCTCCAATGAAACATACGTAAGGTTTAATTTCTGTTATGAATACTTAACAATATGTACCAGAGTATTATGATGATTGTATAAAAAATTATCTCAAAAATATTTTATTGTCCATATTTAAAGGAGTTACATATATACCTTAATCGGGCTTGTAGCTGTTAACAAAAGTACACAAAATATAACCTGGATATCCATGTTCTTAAGAGATGCCCAGGTATAATCATGATTAGAGCTAGATAGTTATGTAAATAGCAAACATGGTTGCACGTAAATAATTATCCTCTTCCAGAACAGAAATATTGAGAGATCATTTATAGTTAAGATGTGGAGTATGAGATACTAGAAAAAAAATTACCATGTAAAACTTAATTTTCAGTAGAATTATCTGAGAATTAAACTAGTATAACAGTCACTCAAATTCCAGATCCTATTTTTTTCTATATCTCTTTTGTCCATGAATTAAACAATTTCACAACAGAGGGTCCTCTTACTTTCAAAAAACCTACTGATACAGTATGAACTCCTGATGTGTTATTAGTGTTCTTCATCTGCATATTTACTTAATATCATAACTTGTTTCATCCAGGTATTATAATAAAATTTTATTACTACACCAGTCATGGAATTCAGGCAATCACCTGCAGCTATGCCAGGAAGTAACTTTTGAAAGCATTCAATGTTATATTTTCTGTCCTTCATTTTCAAATTCCTTTCTTCAGTTTTATCTTCAGCCAGCCTACAATTGGCTTCAGAACTTCTACTCACCTTCTTGCATGCTTATATCCAATGTGTATCTTCTAGCTGCCTTCTTTTTCCTGGTGTTTTGCTTTGTTCTGTTTTTCTTTTTCTTCTATTTATTGATCCAGTTCTCATCTTTTTGTTTCTTTTACATTTCTTAACAATTTCTGTACAGTGTCACTTTAGTCAGTCTTTCAACATTTCAAAGTTATCTTCTTTTTGTTTCAGGATATATATGGATTAACATTTCTTATTTTTAAGTTTCTTCTGTATGGGTATTTTGCCTTCTTTTTCTCTAGGTAATTATTCTTTCCTAAAAGTGCTTCATCCATCCAATATTCCCATTTACAAACAAATAAAGTTGAAAAATCCAAAAATCCATCTAAATTCTTGTTTTTCCAAATCACTGTCTAGGGAAAAAAAAAAAAAAAAAAAAAAAGAGAGAGAGAGAGAATAATAAAAATAAAAAAAAGTTTTCTTTCTTCTCTGTGGCTAGATATCCAGTTTTGTCCAGATGGATGAACGTCATTCCAAATCTGTACCAGTATAAAACCAGGTATCTAGAAGTATCTGTGATGGAAGAAGAGAACAAATGTAATATCCCATATGACTTTATTCATTTTGTGATAGGCTGCTCTAAGTCTGGTCTGGTCATCAGTCTCTCTATTTTGTAAGCAAATAATAAGGTTCTGATCCCAAGTAAGACCAGACCACTAATCAGACCAGATCGTACAACTAATTCACTTGGAACAAAATTAAAGTCTCTCCCATTCTCCACAGTTCTTGTCCTACCTGTAGGATAAGAAAGAGAAGATTTATCTCCAGTATTTATCTCCTGATTCATTTACCCCATATTCCAGCAGTCAAAACTGCTACATAATTTTCCAATTAGTATACTTTGTTGAAATTTGGGGGATAAAGTATTTTTTCTTTACATATATAAATCTACTGTAAAGTCTACTAGACACTCTGTTGACATATATACCATCTCATTCCTAGGCATTTTCATTTCCCATGTGAAACTCAAGAAACTAGAACTTTTTCAACCTTTTCTTCTGCTTCACTCTCACACTTTCTACCAAACATGGATCCTTTACACTATCTTTAGACTTGACTGCAATACAACTCAATGTAAAAGTAGCCGATGAGCTATAAGTTATTTGTTTTAACAGTAACAGAAACAACACTATATTCTACATCCAACTTGGGTTCTTTTTTTTTAAAGTCTACGAACTAACAATACATGACCTAAAGTCATGATAATACACCTCGTATATTTACCACTAAGGTTAAATATTAAATTTAAAACATTGTTCTCATTGACATCACTTTTAAGAATTAGAAAACACAAAACAGGCAATTCCAAGTGCCTTATATGACTTCCAATTTTACATTTCAACAATCATCATAGTATTACTAAGTTTAGATTTATCTGTTCCAGGAAAGGCCTAAAAGATTATGATGCAGGATCTGTTTACTGACTGAAATAATAAAATTACTGGATTACTAGGTAGGAATCAGTATCCTTGCATGAAGAAAAACACTCTCTTCTTCTGATTCCAAGTCTGCTCAACTCTGTTCTAGACTGGAAATACATTAAAGCATGGCTACTTCCCATGGCTAGGCAGTATAATTAGTTACTAGGCAGTTCTAATATCTACCTCAATATTTTCATTCCAATATTTTCATTCAGTTGTTGAGCCCTAAGAGTCTCTATCCCAGTTATTTATGTGAGTGTGAGACAAAAGCAAAATCTCCAAAGAAAAGGATAAGACTCATAACTAGCTATTCAGGTCTACCTCTAGTGCAGGTAAGGATCTTCCTCTTTTCAAACTCATATTTAAAAAAGAAAAAAAAAAGTTAAGCACATAATTGTTTTACATTTAAATATTCATGCTACATATGGTCTTGTATCACCAATATGATCTTTTATTATAACAATTATTTGTGTTCTTGCTCAATGTTATGCAAAACTAGATTTCAGGTCTTTATCTAAAATCTCGGTTGAATAAAACAGGTAACCTGCAGAGAGTTTTAACCATCCAGCTCTTGTATAGGCTTTCAATGTCCAATGATTTCTGTGGTATCAGGATTTAAATATATTTAGGGATCTGTATCTTAGTCTCACAGTATCACCACTGTTTGCCAATTATAGAATGCTGCCCAAAATGACAGGGGAGACACAAGAATTACTAGGCACACACATGATATTTCTTTGATAAAAGCTTTTTTTTTTCCTTCTAGATTGATACAAGAAATCACTAGATTTCCATGGGAAACCAGTCCTTTTGCAACAGTCTCTGGAGAAAACAAAATCTCTATTGACAAGTAACATTTGCTCTTTTCCATAGGAAATACACTTCAACATGATTCTGATTACATCTTTGTCAGTACACTTACAGCTGTTGACAAACATACTGACTGTATGGTTCATTGTCCTAGCAAACACACTGGAAAATGAGCCAACAGTTTCTAGAACAACAACAAAATATACATATACATATATATATATATATGTATGACTAGGGTGGGACAAGTTCTCAAGTCCATAGTAATCCATATGCATGCAAAATGGTACAGATGAAAAGATGAAAAGTTTGTTCTGTATTCTCACTCTCAGCAAAAAACAAATGCAAAAGGTTTTTTTGAAATACACAGTGTGTTCAAGATAAAGATTCTAAAAGAAAGCACCACGTTGTCAGAGTGATTAAGAATGGTTTCATCAGAGCCTCCCAGAGTCCAAGCTCTATGACAGCCACAGATCCATTATAATTTGAATTTCACTGTTGTTTCCTGAGAAAAAGGAGATGATCAATTTCAACCTGCAATTTTCTTCAAGTACCTGGAGATTTCCTCTATACCTCTCAAAAACAAGCAAGAATAAAAGTAGGGGGGATGCTAAGGAAACTTTTTCTTAAAACTTTATTATTGGAAGGTTTCATCAGGAGCAGTGACTTTTACTCTCACCATTTCCATTCATTCTGGTCTCAAATTCATATTTCTTATCCTTCAGTTATTCTGTTTTAGTCAAGTTTTACACTTACCTACTATCCTGCCCCTGGGCAACCATTTCAAGGCTCACAACACTTTAAGCTTTGACTGGTTGTACAGTCTTGGGTAGGGTCAAAGTCCATATTTGCACTTCTGACCCCTCCAAGGTGAAAGGTCTCCAACTCATTTTCTTTAATTCATTTTATATTAAGACTGCGTCTCAGCATGTCTCTTGAAGCTAGTCAGACCTACACACCACACTGATTGCTGCTATGTAGTAAAAAGCACATTTCCTTTATATCTGGCTATCTTGTGGCCAGAAAAGTGACGATCTTACCCTAAACATTATACCATGTCAAAGTGACTAGCAGGCCATTTTTGACCGTTCAGCACCAGAAGTCTCTTTTTGAAGAGTTCTGTCTCAAAGAGACAGGAAAGGAGAGAGTCTGGATACCATGCCCTTAAAAAACAGACAACAGATATCAGAGAAGCTCATTTTTGTCAGAAGGCAGGAATCAGATTCTGAAACTGGTGAGAGCATCCCAATGGACTAGTTCAGAGACATAAAGTTTTTTCTTGGTATAAGTACACCGTGAAAACTTCTATTGTTAAATTATTATTGTTTTATTGTATATTTAAGTTTATTCAAATGTAAAATTACTTTTTCCACTTCTCTATAAAATTGACTCAAAAAATAGTAGAAGAAACAATTTTATTTTTTTTTCTGTGCTGGTACCTTGGGTTAACTCAGCCACTAGCCAAGAAACCAGGCTATTTTTTGACTTATCTTCTTTACTGTGAGCTGGAAGATAAGACTACAGATGGTACAAAACAATCAAGAGGAGCAGATAAAATGGCAAAAGAACCATTCTTACAGGACCAGAGCATGAGTAATCTTTGGTTGCATCTTAGCTCTATGTCTGTAATGATCCTTCAGAATCCATCATAAACCTGTTCCAAGAATTAAGCAAAATTTGGTATAGGTTGGCTTTTTAGAGAGGATGGTTTTTCATCTTTGCAACATATTTACAGCACTGGATCTACAAGTAAAATCTTTAGAAAGATATTTGAATGTTCATATGTGATAGCCAAAATATCACACCACCTCAAAGACTGACGCTTTGACCCACACAATAGAAAAATCAGCACTTATTTTTCAGGATTACAGCTTGACTAATTTGTTTTCACCATTGATTTTAATATATATGACATCAAGAGATTTAATTCCCCCATGACAAGACAATCATTTTGAAATTATCATATTGAAAAATTTTAATATAAAACTAAATAGATTGTGGAAACTTCTCTGATCGTGATGAAAATAAAACAGATTAAGTAAATAAAGAGAAATTTAAAATGGAAAAATAGGGATATGATGACAAATAAAGATATTATTTTAAGCATATGATAAAATTTACTGAAATAAATAATACTATTGTGATAGTAGGATTGGATTAGTATACACCTATCTACTTCTAAAATTCAAATAATTCTCTTTCTTTAGTTTTATAATTCATAATTATTACTTTTTCATTGTAACTGTGCTTTACCATCTTACTTGGAATTAAATCAACAGAACACTTGATTCACAGATTCAGAACTCTAACAATGGCATTACTGTAGAGTTTAATTATTTTAATTCAGACTAGTTCACTCAGTATGCATCTATATAATCTCAGATCACCAATGAATAAAGACCTGATTTTATTCTATTAGCTTATAAATGAATCAAGTAAAAAAATATATATTTTCACATTCAAAGTGAATGACAGAGTAAATTACCAAGCACCATCACCATTTTTTTTTTCATCAAGCTTCACTTATAGCTGTTCTTGGATTTTATTCAGGTACAGAATTTGCATTTAGATTGCTCTCCTGGAGGAAAAACAAACAAACAAACAAACAAAAAGATGAAAAGAAACAACAGAAAACAACTTCTGTAATCCTGTGAGTTCTTTTAACCTTGATGCAACAATAATCACTATGATTGCATGTGACTGAAAACATTTTAACACATCAAGCTGCATTTCAGTATTCCCCTTTTAACTAATCCAAAGTTTTTACCTAGGAATATTATTTTACCCTTTTGTTATTCAAACTGAAAAAAAAATGACAATGGACAAGATATTTTATATTATGAAAAGCTAGATAATATTTCCTCCTATGTTAAATATATAATTATAAACAAATAAATTTATGGATTCAATGATAAGAGCAACATGTGACACTTACCTATCTTGAACATTTAAAGAATACTGGTTAACCAGAAGGTCTTACAATTACTGAAATGAAAACTGTTCAGGAGGAAGATACTACAAATCCATCGGAAATTTATATTGGCAATAAATGGCAGACTTACCATGCTTTAGTTTAATTCTTCAAATTTAGATATATTGTCAGCAATGTTAATAATGTCACCATATGATATTATAAATACAGTATACAATTTCTTCTAATCTCTGTAAACTCCCTATAACAACCTGTCATCCCATTTTTAGCAATAAAGAAAATCTGATTAAAGCTTGTTTTTTGGTTCATTAACTCAACATGAAATGTCCATCAATTAACTCTTCCCGTTACTTTTGAAAATATAAAAAAATCTCCTATTAAAAAGTTCTTCAGCCACCATGAAAATATCCAGCAGATTGCACTATACTTTTCTATGAATTCAAGGAATATGAGACACCTATACACAAGAAAACATTCAATTAAAAAAAAAAATTTAATTAATTAATTTTAATTAATTTGGAGATAGAATCTCTATAAAAAAAAAAGAATTAATTAATTAATTTTAATTAATTTGGAGATAGAATCTCTATTACTGCATGCAGTCTCTTGAGGGAGTGTTCATCCCATTTAGAGAGATAAGGGATTGATAATCTGTTAACAGACTGACCTAGGACTTCATACTAATGTAAATAAGCACAAATAAAATTCTACGATGCAATTAAATGAACTGTTGTTACAAGCCAAATGTAAAATGTGGCACTATGCATATCTGTGTACAGAAAGAGAAAAATGAGGCCTCCTCCAGAAATGTTGGCCATTAAAACTAACAAAGGGATTAATGCTATGAGGGAACATATATTCTTTAGAAGAACTGAGTCAGCACAGTCTTGCGTACTGCCTTAAAACTCGATTCAAAATCCATTGAAGTCAACAGTAAAACTTTGCCCTGAAATCTGTTTGATCTGGATTAACTCCAAAGGCTCCACCTAATCGCTGGGGCCCGCATGCGCCAGTGGCCTCCAGTTGCCCCGACCAGCCTATAGCCCTCCTCCTCTGCAACAACTTCCCCTGCTCCTGTCCTGGGGTTTGGCTGCTGTGTGGAAGGCCAGCTCTCATATGGGACATCCGAACCACCCTTGAATGCACTGCAGTAGGAGATGAGCTAAGCTGTCGGCAGGAGCTGTGGGTAAGGCATCATTTTTCTGGAGCACAGTGGCACTACACTAGGTGTAAGAGGGTGATCCAGTCTAGGATCATCCCCAAAATCCTGGAGATGACTGAAGAACAGCTGATGTGTATCAGGTAGACTCAAGGCTGGTCAGGACAGCTGGAGCCTACTGGCAACCCTGGGTCTTGGTGGCTATAACCTGTCAATACTAAGAACAGCATTTGAGGTGCATGCACCCCTCTTTTATATCCAGTGATTCAAAACAACGTGCTAAACAGTACGTTTAGTAGTCATTTACAATTGTTTGATTTAACTAGCATAAGCTTGCTATCCAAGTTAATGTTCTGACCATACCAACAGGAAACATTTTTTTCTAATTTTGTTAGGTGTAGAACAAAAGTCCAACAACCAAGAAGCTACCAGCCACCATGTCATTGATTTCAGGTTAAAAATATAACATTTGGTAACAGCTGTTCATTGTTTATTACTGCTTCTTTTCACTGTCATCAGAATGTTCCTTCATCATTGCATCCTGAGCACCAAAATGAAGAGAAAAGGTCTGTTGTACCTACCCAAAGGAATATTACAACAGAGGCTGAGTTAAATTTGACGATAAGTAAAATAGATCTTTTCAGATTGGGATAAAACTAGTTTGAACAGATGCCATGTGTTGCATTTGGCACAAGAGCATCCACAATACAGCTTGCTGAAAGTACTTCTCACACTCTCAACAGGAGAACATTTATCAGAAGTAGCAGTCACAGATTCTGAAAGTTATAAAGCTGTCAAGAAAATGCTAATTTAATCAAGTGCGGGTTTCTATAGGGTAGAAATTCACCATGATCTCAGTGTGAGTGCTTCAGCAGTAGACAGAACTAGCTGTATATTATACTGCACCTGAGATTCATCCTTCAAATAAAGCAACACTTAAGTACTGAATAAACAGAGCCATGGAGATCAATAAAGTGCATACGATAGCTGATGGGTGACAGTGACAAGGCTGCCCAATATTCTGAAATCTGATCTGCATTATATAGATTTAAAAAATGAACCTTAACAGGTGCCAAGGGCTTGCCTTCCACAGACATAATTCATAAGTAATTTTACTCAATTTTAGTTTAATCAGTAGTTTTTAAGTTCCAAAGCAGCAGTTCAGCTGTACTGGGGATTATATGCACCCTGGATACAAAATAATCTCAAGTACTGTAAGAATGGCTAAATATGGCCTGTATGAGTAAGGGCTAGTACAAACTAGGCCCTCTTGGCTGCTCACACAATCCTGCTCAAGGGAACCAGCTCAGGAGCCAAGGTATCCCTGTAGATCACACTTGCATGCACACATCTACCAGAAAAAAAATCTGTTGAGATACCCAAATAGCTGAAAAATTTTTTTATCACTGGTGATATGCAATGTGCCTCTACCTGCCTAGGGCTAAATGACACTAAATATCTCCTGTAGGTGTCCTTAAAACCTACTCCCTAGGCAGACACAGTGTTTGTGTCCAAAAACATCTCCACACACAGAGTCCTCTCTCAAAATCTCTTCACAGCTCAGTACAGTTAACACATTATTTAAAAAATAAATAAATAAATTGATAACTAAAAATATCTTTTGAAACACGGGAATTAAATACTGAATCAGTTCATGAGTCCCTGAAAACAAGCATCCTGCCTTTAACACAGTCAACACAAAAGCTTCAGAAGGAAGCGTAAAATGTGCACAGATGGAGGAAACGCAATGAGCTTTCATTTCCACTACCTCTCACACTAACCTCTAAAAATTAGCTAGAGGAATAACTTGAGGTTTATTGTATATTAGCAAAACTATACTCATTTATACATATACTTTTTTGGATTTATCACTTGCAGTTGAAAATTAAGATGTACATTTCCCCAATCTTAATCATCAAAAACTATTATTTATATTTTGCTAAATAGTGTTCAACATAAACATCATATAAATGCAGTCAACAAGTTGTATAAGCATAATATGTATGCTTAGCAGCAGTTCACAACAGTATCATTAAAGCCTCAAGCTTCCTAAGATAAACTGAAGAAACATGTACCAGACCATATATATGTATGCATTCATATAAAGAAAACAATTTATTGTTCCAAACTTCTAATGTAACAAAATTGTTAGATTAATTTAGATGTAGGAAATAACACGTCAGTGAGATATACCCTAACATTGAACAAACTGATTGTGAATATAGAATCTGTTTAGAGGCTGTTTATTTTTATTTAATTTTATGTTTTCTAATATAGAAATGAGGTATGAAATTACAGGACAGCAGTTGAAGATTGAAAGGTTCCTTGGAAATACCTTAAGTGAGACTGTATTTCCCAATGAACTAGTAACAGCATTAGGAATTAGGTGAATAAATATGAGCTGACTTAAACTACATTTTTAGTGTTTCTTAATGCAAAGCATGATCCAATGTTTACTTTAGTTAACAACATTCATTTCATTTTACACCAGCAGATTTCCAAAGGGATATAAAGCACATTCATTTTCATTAGCATGATTTAATAACATTAATGTATGTATACTTAAAATCCAGTCTAATACTACAAAGGAAGTGATGCTGAGAAACACTGAAATTACTTTTTTTTTTTTTCTTTTTTTTCCCCCACATCTAATGTACTGTTTGTAATTTGCAGTGTTTCAATGGACAGTGGCAGGTACTGTAGCACCTTGACATTCTACTTCTGTTGTAAAATCAAATACCTAATGTTGCTGTGTATTTGACTGATCATACAAACACCGTATAACCAGATACATTCACGTGAAGCTCTTAAGAGAGTCAACTGTTTTATGAAACAGCTGTTGCCAACCATTTGCCCTTCTATGGATCTGGGATAATTTTATGCATCTGCAACACAAATTTGTGCACCTGTATACACAAATATATACACTGTGCTGACACCTTGTAAACTCTGATATTCATAATTTTTTACTATTTTATTTTTTATAACTTGCTTGCTAATTTTCTACTACTTCTTCAGTTCAGAATATTACTAAAAATGAAGACAGTGCTGATGCACTGCAGCAAAAACTTTCAACCCATGACCTGAAGTTTCTTTTTATGACTTCCTACCTCCTATTCATTCTGTCCCTTAATCAAATCTACAACTGCCATCTCCAATTTATGATTAAATATTCCAATTAGACAAACTTTAAAAAGTGCCCCCAAAAGAGCATGTAATTCCTTCAGCTGCTGTTTTATTACATTTTCTAACTTGCGTCTCACTCTTAGCTATTAATAAAATAGTTCATCATTTAATTAACTGGATTGATTGGCTGAAGACCTTGCTTAATAAGCAGTCAGTGTTCTAGGTGAGCTGACACTAGATCACTTTCCTAACATAAGCTTCAGCTAGTTCCTATGAACCTGGACACTACCGCACTCCGTCTCACTACAGAATCGCAAAATGCCAGCCCAAGCACTGCAGCTGGAATGCTGTTCACGCTTAAGAAACAGAGACAGCTCTGAACAAATTGTATTCTGGAAATTATATGCAGGAAATTGTCATCAGACACAGTACTACTAATTAGCCTGGCTGAACAAGAGTACTGTGATACTATTTCTACAGTAATATGTTTTGCCTTCTTAAATACATGCTATTGACATTGGTTTTGCTTTGCTTTTATTTGGATGTTCAGGTACATTTTTAATGAAGTGGAAGGCTGTGCTTAATGACTTAGGTTTAAATATTGGTTCAGAGAAGCACAAGTCTAAGACTTATTGAACATCAAACTTAAACTTATGAAGTTCAGCTTTTTTTTTTTTTTTAATAACAGCAAAAATAAAACAGGGATTTACTTTACCCGATAACATTAACAATCAGCAGCAAAGGTACAAACAGATAATTAATACAAAAAGCCATGTCTACAGACTCAGCTAGATAAGGGAAATGAGGAGATTTTTGGGGCCTCAGAGCTTTTTGCCAAAATTCTTCTAATTCTTCTGACAGTGAAATGGACCCAGCTTCCCCTAGAGCAACACCTTTTGTACTTACTCTTTAAATAATTCTAAGTACTATGCAATTATTTCCTCTAGAGACTGTTTTTGAGTCTGCCGTTCTTCTACTTAATATTGTGATGAAAACATTTAGTTTTAACAGAACTTTGTTTCAAGAATACTGAAGCATTGATTTGCATCTCTTACATTTTTTGCCTGATGTTAAAATAATCACCAGTCTAGGAATGCTGTTAAACTCAATGTCCTTCAAATTTTAGCTTCCTGCATCTAGTAGGATAATACTAAAAGTACAGACTTGATGAAAACAAGAAAATAGTACTCATTTAGAAAAAAAAAAAAAAAAGGAGGAGGTTTGTAAGCATTTGCATCATTTGCATCATTGATGCAAAGATTTTGTAAATAACAGTGCAAAGAACATCAACTCACATTTAATCTGGAAATAGCTTTAAATCAATCTGTTAGAAGAATTTTATGACACCCACCATTTTTTAGTGTGTCACCTTGTAGATTTTTGAATTATTTAATTATTTTATATTTATAGGCTAGTGAAATCCCAAATATTCATGATACATTTTTGTTTTAAATTCTTACATTTGTTGACTCTTTGTATTAAATAGAAAATGTTTTAAAGTTTGTGAATGACCATTCTTCATACAATATCATTATTCTAATAGATTACAGCATATGAATTGCCAAGTGCTTAATATGAAACCAGAACAAACTTTCAAACATGTTTTATGAATGTTTGCATTTAATTTCTAGTCCCTGTTCCCAAATATGAAATGACCTCCCCTTTAGCATCTGCAAAGCCATTAGGATAGGAATTCCAACTGACTTCAACTAAACTTAATGAAAATGTCATTTACATTCCTATGAGATCACATATTTTTATGTAGAAGTGGCACATGGGATAAAACTTTCCAGTAATACAGAAGGTAATAGATTTAGAAGGAAATTCCTAAGGGATCTGAAAACTGGAGTTCAGAACTCCTAAGGTCTGAAAAAGACAACACTTCTTAAAAAATGTCTCTCTCATCTTTACAGAAGGAAGCATGGCATCCTTGAGGGAAAGCAGAAGAAATATTGTGATCGGCTGGGTACTGATTAAAAGGGAAAGGACTGGGACAGACCCTTCAAAAATGAAAAAGTTCAATAAAAGAATTAGATGATCCTATTATGCATTAATATTTAGTTGTCCCAGGTGATAACTAAAAATGGAGGCTCGATCAAGACATGTTCCTTCCCCCATGTCTTTCTTCCCAAATGTCAAGGATAAAAAGCTTAAAATAAATAGATCACTTCTTGTCTCTGCACACAAAGTCAGATTTTTAAGAAGTGCTACAGTAAGACTTTTCCTCCAAGAACACAAGGAAGGAAAGTTATCTCCTTCCAACTCTCAGATTTATTTCAGAAGTTCCTGTGTGTGTTTTTTTCATTAATACAACCATACACATTGAATAGAAATTTGGTGTGGCATAGTCTAATTTTCTGTTATTCAACATGATAGCAACATTAAAAAATATATGAAGAACAATTGTCATTTTAAATAAATAAATAAAGCTATGATGAATGAAGTGGTTTAAGCTCCAAAACAGAAAACTCTAGAAACTTTAAAGGCCCAGGGGGTAAAATTCTCCCTAAAAGACAAACATTTTAGCCAACAGTACAGGGAATGCAGTAAGAGGAAAACTATTTAATCAAACATATTTGCATTTCTCTAAGTTTTAGTTAAAGTTCTGTTTCCATTATTCATAGAAATAAGTTCACTGGATTGCATGAAAACTGAAAACTCTGTGTATTACTTGCAATTTCTATGGTCTCTAGGGATTTTCTTTAAAAGAGAATCTTAGAGCCAGGTGATTTGCATGAAATCAATAAATAGTTCTTTCCATTGGGAGAAAAAAACAAAACAAAACAAAACACAACTGACGGGAATACCAGAGAGATCTTAGCTACTTAAAAATGCATAAAAAATGGTTTTTGAACACAGAGAGGGAGTCTTCAGATTAACTGAAGCAATGATGCCTAATCCTGTCAGATACCAGTGAAGCAACCTGTGACAGCAGTATGCTGCTGGTTATATTGCAATTGACTCTGTCTTGGGGATGACAGTTTAAACTTTATGGGTGGCCAGAAGAACTAATAATTGAATGTATATGAAAGCGTGGGTTGGAGACCACTGGACTCAGGGTTTTCTTTGTTTGTATGCTTGTTTGGTTTTGGCAAAATCAGTAATTTCACTTTGTCCCTCATTCCTGTGCTTTTTTTTTTTTTTTTTTTTTTGGCACTCAGTTTTTATGTCTTCTTTAGGATGAGAAGCTCCTAGCTTCAGCTGTCTGTGGGCTGAGTAGTTCATTTAAGGACACCACTGAAGCTTCCTTCTTCATGAAGAAAGAGAAACAGATGATAAATGACTCCATTCTAAAAGCGGTGTTTAAAAGATGTAAGTTGAATTGCTCTGCACTGCGCTCTGAGTAAGGCTAGACAAACTAAACTAGATGTGCTTTTTGACAAAAGACAATTTAAGATGAATCCCATCTTTAGTAACTACTCATTCCATGCATGCTGCCTTTCTGCTTTAATCTCCTTTCCTTAGAGCTCATTCAAAACACTGGTGCTAAAAATCATCTTGCAAGTGTACCTCTACTGACGCATTCATAAGATCCTACAATAGTTCTTTTGGAAAATGCACTCCAAACTATTTTCTCATCTTCATCTTCCACACATATACTACTTAATCTTTAGTCATCTCCTCTGCAAATTCATTCTCCCTTTTATGTATCCCATGACCATTCCCTTGCTTTGCTCTTGATAGAGTGCCTTTCCATGGCTGTCACAAAGCTGTATGCTGCATTCCATTTGCTACACATAAGCAGCTATCCTAAATACACCTAATAAGTAACCTAAGATCAAAACTTTAAATAAAAACTTGATTGAGTGGATGACAAGATGTTACTTGTCTTCCAAATTTGGCTAGAACAAAGATATGTATACCACAATAGAAATAAGCTCTCATGAAGAATTCTTGCACCACATGGATATGCTTTTGGATTATTTTTTCTTCAATCACTGGTGCAGTTGTTGCAGGGTTCAGTAAATCAAAATTCAGCCAATGTTAATCATGTTCGAAAATCATGAGTCTTGTGTAGTTTTGAAACTTACAGTTTTTAAACTCTTAGCTTCTGCAGAAAGGACTGTCCTTCCTCATTGTGTAGTACTGAAAATGCTCACATGAGTCAATTAATCATCATTCATGCCTTCAGAACAAAGTTGTGAGGAAAAATTAAATTAAATCCCCAATCCACTTTCTGAGCCTGGAAACATATCTAAATTATTCTGTGCACTTTTGCACAGAGGTGGTAGGAGGATTATGAAGGATTAAAACTGAAAGCAGGAATCTCTCCTTAGGCAATGGAAAAATTAATCTTCTCCTATGCCAAAAAATTGGGCCTACTGTCTTATCATATGTAGCTGCACAGAAGAAGCTTGGATTTACAGACAATGCAACTTTTTTTTTTTTTTTTTTTTTTTAAAGGGGAGTAGGGCATGGGAGAACAGCTTTTCCAGCAAACTTCAGAAACTACCTTGGAATTTGTGTATTTCGTAGTACCTGGAGATGGATATATGCTCCTTCTGCCCTGTTCTTTACCATGATCTTCTTTGTTCAATTCCTCTTTTTTAACTTACAGGGTTTCTTTTTTTTCTTTAGTGTGAAAAACAGGTGTGAACCTAATTTTGCTAAAACACTGAAGAAAACACCTGAGGAAGAAGAATCAAGATGCCAAAAATGAGGTTTTACAAAAGTCAAAAGTTATGCTACCTATTAAGATCACTCAAAAACTCTCAAGCAAATAAGTCAATTCATATAAAATATGTTTTTTTGTTTGTTTGTTTTGTTTTTTGTTTGTTTTTGTTTTTTCTTGGTATCCTGCATATACTGAGTCCTCCAATTCATTCCCCCTCTTCACTGTTTTCTGAGACTCCTGCACCTTGCAAATATTATGGGATTACAGAACAAAAGAAAAGAGTACTTGTATAACTCATAACAGAAAACCAAATGAAGTTTCAAAGTCACTTAAGATATCTCATTTCTTAATCTTTTGGGTGGTTTTGTTTGTTCATTTTTAAATCAAGGAACTAGATATTTAAGAAAGAAAAGAGAACATCAAAAGAACACGCTGAGAAAGCAGTGAACCTAACTCCAACAACTCCAACATTATGCCTTTTTAAAAGTACATGAAACAGTTGTTCAAAATGTGAATAAAAAAAAAAAAAGAGGAAAGAAAATTGCTCACAAATATTTATACAAGGAACAATTATTAACCAGTAAACATTAATGCAGTTAGATGGAGCCTGTATTTATCCCTTATGTTCCACAAAGATAGTTAGGAAATGCCAAAGTTACATTCACTTATTTGTCACTTGTTTCAAAACTGGAGATGGTAGAAAATACCATTGTGATAAACCATTGTTTCATTAAAGTTTCATTAAGCTCTGTAGAGCTTTAACTTATTGAAATTCATAAGGGAAATAACTTTGTACATCATATCAAAAGCAAGCATAGAAAAGACCTGAAGTTAATTATACAGTGAATTATTTTAATGTTATACTGAATTGATTGCATAGCTTTTAAAAAGACTGCACAAAATGCTTGAGGTATAACAACAGAAAACAGAGAAACAAAAAGTATGTCAAGGAAATCAGAGTAAGATGCATTAAGAAAAATAATAATTAAAAAAAAAGCCAAAATAGTGACACCAAAAGCAAGCCAGAGTTTGAAATTTTTGTAGGCTGCCTGCCCAGAATGGGTGTAGGGCAGATCATTATTCAGATGAAGGATGATTTGAATAAACTGTATGTTACAGAAACATAACAGAGTGACTCAAATTTGTTGTCAAAACAGACTTGGGGCTTATATATTATTTCTTAAAGAAAAGCTCTTCAACTGGGGAGGGTTGAAGGGAGCACTGTTCTTGTTTTGGTTTTATTTGTTAGTTTGTTTTAAATCCAGGTGTGCAATTTCAAATAATGCAAGAACCATTACATACTGAAGGTTACTCTGTCATTCCAAAGTTTCCCCTACTAAAAGAATATATATTTCAGTCATGAAGCGCAAGATAATTTATATGACCAACTCCAAATGAAGGAGGAGTTTATACAATGGTAAATATTTGCTGTTCATTTTGCATTAAAGTCTGATTATCTGTCTCACTCTTATATAATTTTCTTTGTTTTTCAGTGTCTGGGAATTGGCAAGTATTTCATGTGTGTTACTCAAAATAAAAAAAAAAATAAAAAAAAAGGCTATGGAAACACAGAACACTTCTACAATACTACATCAGAGCATGGACCATGGTAAAGCATGTCACCACTTTATTTTTAAATGGAAATCATGACTGCATTTTTCCTATTAGATATGAAATGTATGCCCTGTGCAAATTTTCTTTATACTTCCTTTACTTTTTTTTTTTCTTCACTACACGTTAAGCTTACAGAAATAAAATAAGCAACTACACAAACAACATGTGTTAACTAAAAATATTGTGGATATTTCACATTAGAACAGGCAGATTTAAGGAAGTGCCAAAAATATTCTACGTTATTCCTACTCAGTCACATCTTTCTTTGAAATTTTGACAGTTTCTTTTTATTATGATGACAATAAGACTGTGCAATGCTTGATTTATTTAGCTCCTGGATCTTTCTGTCCATTATTGCTAGCAAATACACACTAAGAATTACCACAGAAAAATCCAATATTAGTCAAAACCCAAAACTATTCTGTTCAGTTTGACAAAAGATGAATCCAAACCTGGATATCAGTTTGCTATATGACAGATTTTCCCTGAGTTGTCTCTGTTTAGTCTTTTATTATTTGAAAAGATAATTTTATTCCATCTCAGAGATCAGCTGCTGATCTCCCTTTACTTCACCTTCTACTTTCAGTGCTGGCAGCTGCACTGTTTGAGGCTACCAAGCCCTTGAGGAAAGCGACATCTCTACCTACCTCTCATTTCCCAGACACGTGCCACAGTTTTAGTGCAGAAGAGCACACTTCGCTGTGATGCTTGTAAGGTGCTGTGTAAGATGTTCTCTCAATCAGATTGACCTTATGGTACAATATTGCCCTCTCCTCCAACTTGTGAATATATTAGCCACATTCAATTGAGCCTGATATAAGGGAGCTGCCTTAAATATATTAAATTCTTATAAGTTGCATTAAGAAATAGGTGGCTGAGTAGATCATTACATTAAAATTTATAACTCCGAGCCCTACTTAGTCAAGTCATAGCACCCAGGCAGTAAGTCTTCACACTATAGTTTATAACTATACATATCTGCTGCTGTTTTCCTCAGCCAGATGTTCAGAATAGAGGGTACAGTAAAGACAAAGAAAAAAATGTAGGGGATAGGTGACAAATCCATGGGAAACCTACTGATGTTAGTTCTGCTCCTCATGAAACAGCTTGAGTTCACTTCTACCAGCCAGCTCTAATAATAATAATAATAATAATAATAATGTCAACCCAAAATCTATCTTTTGGAGTCAAGATGAGATTTGTCATTCTAAGAGTTTTTGTTTGGACTCTCTCCTTTCTATCTGTGCACAATGTATTCATTGCAGAGTTTCTGGGATTATGTCTGTCTGTACATTTGTAACCCTCCTGCTGCCAGGGAATGCTTTTTTGTTCCACATTATACCATTACAACAGTTAGTGTGTGAGTCCTTGTGCACAACCAGGTCTTCTAGACAAAAGAATTTAAAAATCCTTTAAATCCTAAAAAAAAAATACTTTATTTGTGGCAGTGAGACAAATAGGTTTATGATGATCTAATACATTTGGTTCTTCTTGTTCATTCTTTCACCACCTAAATTTTCCATTTTAAATTCCTGCTGTCGGACATAGCTGTGCAGACTTTTTGTTTGTTTGTTTCCAGTGGCAGCAATGCTTTGCCTCTCTAATTTGGATGAGACACAGCAGTCAGGTATGGTAGTTGATTCCTGCACCTTTGTTTAGTTTGAAAAAGGTAGACTGCTGGGTTTTGTCTCCAAAGATGCTGACTACAAAGATTATCCAGAGCTCATTGAATGACTGGAAACAAGTGTTTATCAAGACAGACTCTGATAAACTGTCTGAAGCAGAAACCCACAAGGACAATTATATTGTTTGAAGGACGAGTGACTGAGCTACACTGATAAAAGAAAACAAAAGGATTATAATCAACAGTCTACTAACTGCAAACAAAGCTGCATGTTAAAAAAGGGAAAGCCATTACATGTGTCCTAAAACCAACTGAGATGAACCACTGCAGAGTTTGTTCCTAGTTTGTTCCTCACAGGAAAAATCTTGTGAATCAAAGTTGTGCTGCGTCATTGCAAAGATGAAATTTTTTTAGCACCAGTGACTGCAGCAGCAATAAATCCCAGGTCTATTAAGATATTTCAGCCCTGCTATTCAGAGTGATTTGATCTCTGCTACTTCTTGCAGCAATGTGTGTACACATACATTCTACTCAGGTATACCGCAGAGGTTGGTAAATCCCCATCCTTGTAGCTTTTCAAGACTTGCCATTTCTTGACACAAAATCACAGCTGACCTGACCTAGTGCTGAAAATAATTTTGCATCTATTTGTCAAATCACACAGCAAAGAACAACATGTATGTCATCAGCCTGAGTCAGTCCTAGTTCTGGCAAAGAGAAAAAAATATATTTATACCACAAAAGACCGTTTCTGATGGACAGGTCAACCAGCACTCTTTCCTCCCCAAAGATTTTTTTTCCAGACTGTCGTATACAAGTCCAGCACAATTCATTTGTATAAGGTTTCAGGTCTCTTTCCTCTGCACTTTTTTCAAAAAATACAATTCACCTCACTTAACACATAACTCATGCCAGCAAAGATCCTAACACAGTATTTAATCTAATGACAAAACTCTAAACTAAGCATAGATCAAGGCAAGAGAGGGCCAAATGAGGGCAAGCATACTGCCAGTACTCAGGAAGACGGTGTGCTGGTCCACAGCAGTGGCTGGAAAAAGGTCACATGAAGCAAATGGCAATCTGGCACTCTGTATGTCAAAGTGCTCCAGTTCTGAGGCTAATGGCCACAGAAGGCAGCTGTGACAGAAGAAAGTCTTTAAGAGAAACATGAGCCCTTTGTGAAAAAAAAGATCAAGTCAGCTGAAGAAGAGTTCCCTCCAACCAGTTAATGGGGCAGACTAAAGAGATCCTAATGAAAAGAAAAAAGAAAAAAAAAAAAGCTTTTTTGACCTTAAATCCTATATTTTCATCAAGGCAGTGATGCTTGGAATAATGGCAGTGAGCTACGGAAAGAAAGAACAGGAGAGGACTGGTCTGTAAGCAGTGAACAAGTGTTCAGAGTAAAATGCAGAATTTAGAAATGTACTTTCCAAGAAAAATATATATAGTTTCAGAGCCAAATGAACTTCTGTCACAGTTATGCATACATACAATGCACAGGCTCTGGTCCTTGATTTTTGTAACCCTGAGAATGTTAAAACAGGACAGTATGGAGTACTGGTGTATTATTATATGTAAGCCTTCAATAGCAAAACTTAATCCATATCACATTAATAAAGAAATTTTAAAATGTGATTAGTATTGTGTCCTAATTAGGAAATAGGGAAGAGGGAAGGACTTGGAAATGCTGTTCTGACTTCTGGTTAGGAAGATCAAGCATATGGCTTATGAAGCTGATCACAAATAAGAACTGCATATAGTAAGCATTTGTTCACTTCAAGCCTTAAAAAAAAAAAAAAAAAAAAAAAAAAACACAGAAGTGCTGGAGGAATCAGTGCCTGTAATATTTTTGGTCTTGTTAAAACCATCTGTTAAATGCAAGTTATTTAATTTATTTCAAATTTGAAATCCACAGAATCCAGAGACACTTCAGGGAAACAGCCAAGCTGGGTGCAGTAATCTAATCACAGCACTTAACACCAAGGAAGAAGATATTCTTCTGTCCCTCAGATGCTGGCTGTCATGCTGGTTCAGGTGAAAAGGTAAGCGCAATGCAAAGAAGCAAAGAAGCCCAGGCCTGATCTCAGAGTTAGCTTCACTCTAGCAAAATGCCTTTCTCACAAATGGCTAGGTGTATCATCAGAGAATAAAAAATACATACTATTTCAGTCACCCTTAGCTCTTGAGATTTGGCTTTCTCTGTTTTAGCATATAAGTGTGCATGCACAGAGACTTTCTCAAGCACCTACCACTTGTCCTTTCAAGCATACCTCTGAAGCACTGGCTTCAGCATAATCAGTTTTGCAGATTTCCCCTCATCTCATTCTCCATCTCCACAGGGATTCCTTTTGTGTATTCACAAAACACAGTATCAAAATACATCTGCCACTTCTTGTATATTTTACTGAAGTATCTCCTTTATTCTTCTGTATAGATATTTTTCTAGCAGTCCAAAGGTTGTTCAGTTATAGATATCGTCTTAGGCACTGCATAAATATTTCTCTGCTAAAACTGTTAGTCCATATGAAAATCACTTCACACAGTCAAAGAGAAAGGACTTTTATACAGTTCATTGACTATTGTTTTTATTATTTACTACCATTTCCCTGGTGCTCAGTCTTGGCACTGTCTATGCACATAAACCCTGTCTAGTATAATATACAGAGACTTTCTAAAGGTGGAGGGAAGGATCATCTCCTCTGGTCTTCTTTGGTGAGATTTATTTATTTTTGGTTTGTGTGGAGGTTTGTCCTTATTTCTTAAAAAAAAAAAAAAAAAGCATTGAAAAATGAAGATAAAACACTCTTATGATGTGTTGTTGGTAACAGTTCCCTATCCCTGATCATTTGCCCTTAGCCCAAACCCCTGCTTCTACTTTAACAGCACATAAGCCACAGAGAGGAAGTTCTACTTCAAGAGACATCTCCATTTTCTACACACACCACAGATCTACTGAAGCTAATGGAGATCTTGTCCATTTTTGTTTGAACTCCTGCAAAAAGTGTCCAGCAGCTTCTGACATCTCATACTGGGAATTCAAAAGTTTTGAAGGTATCTGGGAAAGCTTCTCCTTATTCATGCTACGAACTCTCCTTCACTAGAAACTGACTCTCATGCCTGACCGCTGTTCTAGTCAGGAGGTTTCACCATCTGAAACTTGTCTCAGAGAGGTGAACAATGTCATTTACTTTAACAAGGATGAAGCTTGCTCTCTAGACTGGGAATATCACAGAGTCACAGAATCATCAAGGTTGGAAGAGACCTCGAAGATCACCGAGTCCAACCTCTGACCTAACACTAACAAGTCCTCCACTACACCATATCACTAAGGGCTACATCTAAACGTCTTTTAAAGACCTCCAGGGATGGTGACTCAACCACTTCCCTGGGCAGCCTATTCCAATGACTAACAACTCTTTCAGTAAAGAAGTTCTTCCTAATATCCAACCTAAACCTCCCCTGGCGCAACTTTAGCCCATTCCCCCTCGTCCTGTCACCAGGCACGTGGGAGAATAGGCCAATCCCCACCTCGCTGCAGCCTCCTTTAAGGTATCTGTAGAGTGCGATAAGGTTGCCCCTGAGCCTCTTCTTCTCCAGGCTGAACAACCCCAGCTCCCTCAGCTGCTCCTTGTAAGACTTGTTCTCCAGACCCCTCACCAGCTTCGTTGCCCTTCTCTGGACTCTCTCGAGCACCTCCATGTCCTTCTTGTAGCGAGGGGCCCAAAACTGAACACAGTACTCGAGGTGCGGCCTCACCAGAGCCGAGTAGAGGGGCACAATCACTTCCCTAGCCCTGCTGGCCACACTGTTTGTTACACAAGCCAGGATGCTGTAGGCCTTCTTGGCCACCTGAGCACACTGCTGGCTCATATTCAGCTGACTATTCAGTCCCACAGAGACAGAAACACATGAGCTCAGCACAACAGCAACAAGCAGTCTTTTAGGTGGGATCACAGGTTGTACCTATTCCCTTTAATAATAAAAGCTGAGGGTCAGCTGATTACATCTAAATATCCTCCAGGTAAAATGGCAAATCAGCATTTTGTTTCCATTCCAAACTGATCTCTATGTGTCTTCTTACATGGTAAAATAGATAGGGAAAACACACAGCAAGCAAAGCTCCACAAAGAACACTGATGATTTTCCATGATTTCATCTCATTAAGTGGGTAAATAGGAACAAGGGTGACAGAAGATGGCTCAGACACTTATTGGAGCACTGCACATGTTTGCTAAGAAGAAGATTCCCTTGAAAAACAAAATGGAAAAAGTTTTAATTCGGTCATGAATAGGAGTGTTTTGATTTCATGTATTGTAACCATATGTTGACTGGCATCTTTTGTGCTTACATAGTTATAAAACAAAGCCTGACTTGAGAACATGAGCAAAACCCCTTCTTAAAATGTTATTAATATTTTAGATCAAACTTTATTTGCATATAAAGATGCACATTTTTAGCTGAGTCACAAAAATGGATGTTGCTCTTTCTATTAAACAAAATAAAAACAATTAAGCAGGAAAACATCAAACTGAAGAAGTGACGATGGTTTTTTTTCTCCATCCATTCCTGAAGTCTTAAAAAGGCAAAATAATTCACAGAACTTCAAAGAATAGTAGGAACAGGTATTTGAGAAGGAAAAAAAAATATCTCTGTGAGGCTGATAGTGTTCTGGAGCTGGTTTTCCTTCTTTTTAAACCTTCACACTGGCCAACTCAACATCCCATGCCTATCTGTTACCTTCTCGTTCCTTATTCTTATGCTTATCCAATATGTCCAAGAAAATCGAGCATTGCTTTTAAAGAACTCTTCCTTGTCTAGCCACATGCTCAGGATTTATGTCTTACACAGCCCAATCTGTATTTCTAGCTCTTTTTTCATCATCCATTTATGTGCAAATACAAGAGTTTGTACTCAAAAAGAAAGTAGCAAAATTTTATTGGTGATACTCTAGCAGGTAGATTAAAAATGGGATGGAGTGAAGGGCAGTCCAACATGTATGTTGTTATTTTCTCAAGTCAGAGTGCTTTTCAGGTCTTGTGCTTTCTCATTAACTAACAGACCACAGATTAACATAAACCCTCAAAATCTTGTGCTGTAATTCACAGAAGTTACCAAAATCTCTCTTTAGCATAAACAGGAATTCAGAGGGAATTCTGCACCATTTGTGCTGTGCTACTTCCTTTCCTCTTCGCTTCCCAACCAGTCTTACTCTTGTTTTGCTTTATATATATATCCAAATCTAAATTTCTGTTTTCTTAGGAGCACAGATATTCACAAACCATCATTTAGCCTACATCAGTCAGGCTCAAACCATGACACTGAAATGGTATATTCCATAAAGAGTTATGCTAAAGTAACAGCTTCCTGCCTCTAAGCTGACACCAGAACAAAGCAAAACTTTAACAAGCAGTTAGGGCTCCATCTCAAAGTATTAAGGGAAGAGTAAACATTACAAAAAACAGTCCCTTTCATGCCTGACACCAGTTTGGATACTTAAGACTAGAGTCTTAACTATTTGAACAGAAGAATGTGAAGCAGTACCACCAAACACAGCAGCACACAGAGCATTTAACTTCAACGATTAGAAAAGTTTTCCAGGGAGTGACAGCAAACATAAAGTTACCAAGCACAGCAACAAGCTTACCAACAGTTTTTGCACAGGTCCACATCCAAGACAGCCAGACTTATTCAGCTAGAAGCAGACCTAGAACTAAAGCTGCAGATTCAGACAAGCCTACTCTAGGTATTGTGTGCTGTTATTATTGTTGTTGTGTTTTGCTGTTTTTAAAGAATTTTAGCACCTTTTCTATCTACAAAACACATCACAAAACCCTATTAAACCTTTGTGTGTCTGTCTTAAATTAACCTTTCATTTGTCTGATTTAAAACAAATGCAAACTTTGTTCACCAAAAGTCTTGTTGTATGGGAAGTTTCCTCTTTTGCCAACAAGATCTTCTACTCTTCCTTAAAACTAGTTGTTATTAAAAGAGAAGATGTGCTTCGCCACACACATGCTGCCCTTCCATTTATCATCCGTTACCCATTCAATCAAGTGTTGAGAACAAGCCTCTTAGCAGAGGATGTGTTGATTCTGCATGGTACAGAGATGAGGATTCAAGTGAAAGCAATAAAATAAGACCCACAGTTTCCTGTATTACAAACACAAAAATTACACTTAGTCAAAACCAACAAAAGGTTCTTTAAAAAAAAAAAAAAACTCATTTTTTCTTATTGTTCTTTGGTATGTCTAAATAATATTTTTAGAGGTGGAAAGGGCAAAAAGAATAGATTGTGCACAGAAATAATCAAAGTGAGCTCAAGCACTAAAATAATGTTGACATTGGTGAGAAATAAAAAATGTTTGCTCTTCGGGATCTGAAATATTTTAAAAGAACCTGCCTCAATTCTGATCCAGCTTCTGATATTGATTTAGACATGCCAGATACAGATATCAATAAACACAGTTAATACTGCCTCAGGGGGATGTCAGAGAGAGATCAGCTTCTAAAACAGAGCATATATAACAGCAGCATTTCCCAGAGGAAGGTTCATTTTTGTTTTTCCTGACACACAACCATTTAAAGCACAGAATATATTAAAAAATAATCAGAATAAATAACTTATTAGACAAAAAAAAAAAAAGAAGGCCTATTATATGAAATGTGAATTTGCTGCTGCACTATTTGGAATCACATACTGAAAATATGTCTAATATCAATTTCAAATAATGCAGCCATCACCAAAATAATACCATACTTTTACAGGTCATACTGTATAAATAAAAAAGCAATATTCTCTTCTTTTTCTACTGCGAGTTATAGACAAAATTTTCAGTACTTAGATAAGCCCCGGTAGAGTTACCACTGGAGAAATCCACACCATTCTATCATAGTTCAAGACTGCTCTTTCCTAGCTCTTTCCCAATTCAGTTCTGAGTCCAGCAAAGGAACTGATTTATGTTCTCATAGTTGCATTTGGAGAAAGCTGACTTCCTTGGCTGCAAAGGGCCCAAACAGGGTGCCTGATGCAGGAACCTGCAGTCGGAGTTCAGAGGCACTGTGAATATTCTTTGTCTATACACACAGCAAAACACAACATAACCCCACGGCACAGTTTGATATAATGAACCATGGTAAAAACCCAGGGCAAGCGGATTCAGATGCATCTCTGTATTGGTTTCACACTGATGACTAGTTAAATTCCACCACACCACTCTCTCACTGCCTTTCCTTAAAGGAACTGGGGGAGAAAATATGATGAAAAAGGGCTCAACAGTTGAAAGAAAGACAGGGAGATTAATATAATTTGTTGCCTATCACTTACAGACTAGAGCGGTGAGAAGCTAAAAGCAAACCAAAAACACCTTCCCCCCATCAACCATTTTCTACCTCCTCCCGCCAGGCAGTGCAAGGGAATTTGGGCTGTGGTCAGTCCCTGGCGCTTTGTCTCCGCAGCTCCTTCACGGTCACTCCCTGCCCCTGCTCCGCGTGGGGTCCCTCCCACGGGATGCCGTCCTTCCCAAACTGAGCCTGCGGGGGCTGCCCACAGGCAGCAGCTCTTCAAAAACTGCTCCCACACGTCTCTGTACCACGGGATCCATCCCCCAGGAGCAAACTGCTCCAGCATGGGTCCCCCACGGGCAGCAGCTCCCCCCAGAGCCCCTGCTCCTGCGTGGGCTCCTCTCCACGGGCTGCAGCTCCGGCCCGGGGCCTGCTCCTGCGGGGGCTCTCCATGGGCCGCAGCCTCCTCCAGGCCACATCCACCTGCTCCACCGGGGGCTCCTCCACGGGCTGCAGCGTGGAGATCTGCTCTGTGTGGGACCCATGGGCTGCAGGGGGACAGCCTGCTCCACCAGGGGCCTCTCCACAGGCCGCAGGGGAACTGCTGCTGCATGCCTGGAGCACCTCCTGCCCTGCTCCTGCACTGACCTGGTTCTCATTCCTCTCTCCCAGCTGCTGTTGCACAGCAGGTTTTTCCCTTTCTTCAGTCTGCTCTCCCAGAGGCCCACCCTGCATTGCTCCCTGGCTCAGCTCTGGCCAGCAGCAGGTCCCTTTTGGAGCCGGCTGGAGCTGGCTCTGATCTGACGTGGGGCAGCTGCTGGGCTCTGCTTACAGAGGCCACCCCTGCAAGACCCCTGCTACCAAAACCTTGACAGGTATGCCCAATACAGGTCAGCTCCATCTGACTTCAGCAACAAAATAACTCCCTTCCCTACAAAATGCATTTTTTGCAGTCAATTGGTTGTTGCAATTTTGTGTGCCCTCCTCTCTTTCCACACTGGAAGTGTAAAGTTTTTTTAAAAATAGAACAAAGAACAAAACCAACAACATCTCATGGAGACTGTCTCACTGACAAAGAAACACAAGTATTTACTGAAAATTTCATTAGAAAAATTCAACCAAACTCAAATTCTTGTAAAAGCCTGACATCATACCCTCATTTCTAGCAATGGTTGAAAATTTTGAGTTAATTTGCTCAATAGACATTTTTTCAATAAATAGTATTTATACCACAAAATCTGATTAAATGTTATTAAAAATATATTTCAAGAGAAATGTGACTGAAAAGAAGTATGCAAGAGTACATTGACCATATGATACTTTATTAGATTTTCTCATCTGTCATACAATTGCTCTGCAGATGTTTCCCATGCAGCTGAGATTCCCTCCAGAAACCTCATGTGAAATTCCAGCCAGCCATGTCACTCTGTCAGTAATTTTAAAACCACTTTGGAGTTCTCAACACAATTTTCTTCTGGACTAGGATTAGCTATCCTGTGCCTTTTTTTTCTTTCTTTTTTCCCCCGCAGTCTACCTTCAAAGGAACACTTCTTGACTTAGTTCAGCTGTTTGGTTTGTTCATGAGTTCTATTTTAGACTGTTAACAAAAGGCTGTATCTCTTTTTAAAGGATCATGAAGCATTGTTGTTGTCCTGTGAATAATGAAGTCCATTGATATGGCTAGTGATGTCTTCACTGATAGTCTACTGCCCCAAAATTTTCTGAACCGTACGTTCTTGGGAAGGTCCTATCCAGAACCATAATCTTATGGATGACAGGTCTACCAAAATCAATAGATTGACAACAGTAAAGTTGTGAACCAAATCTAGTGATCCTGACCAGAAAACCCCTGTACAGCAATGAGTTAGCAATCCATATAACAATTTTATCAAGTAGTCCAAGACCCATGCTGTGCTGCGCTGCATGCACAGCTTGGTCTTCGGGCTGTGCTTCACAAATTCCTTGGCTGCAAGATAAACTCACCCTTCTCACTTTAGTAGAGGAGCCTGCAGACAGCTTCCACTCAGTATTGGCTATTACACTACCTATGTGGCCTTGCCTTTACTGAATAGTGCAGGAAGTTCTCATGATGGCATCATTACTGTTTGACTGTAGACATGATGAGCTATTTCCATATAGGAAAATCTTATAATAGCTTGAATGACCAAAATGGGAGAATCTCGGCTGTCAAGGGGTCCTCAATGTTGAGCTGTGTGGAGGTCAGCATCCTGTTCAATGCTACAATTCTTGGGTGTCCAAAAGAGGCATAAGGTTATATATATTATTCGCTGTTTACAGTGTTAGCTATAATAAATACAGTTTCAAATGAAACCTTACCTACTTTCTTACTGAGGTCATAGCAGACAAGCATGTCCTGGTGCAAAACACCAAACGGTTTAAATGTCTAGAAGATCAATGCCTGAGTGCAAGATGTCAAGTTATCTTGATGGAACATCAAATATAGTGAGAAAAAGAGTATGGGAGTCTATCAGACTGTCTCTAAACCAAATTCACTACAGTCCAAGACTAGGAAAAAAAAAATAAAATCTTGAAGTGATTGACATAAAGGTTTACTCTGATTTCCCAATTTTATTTATTGCCTTTCATCCCAAAACAGTCTTCCAAAAATTTCCTTCTCCCAGGCATGTTCCATAAGCTTTATGCTTCTCCAGTCCTGTGTCTGCTGAGAATTTATCTCTACAGATACAAAAAAGGCAGTTGTTTAAGTAAATCAGCAGTGTGTTTTGTCATGTCAGCATTATTACACCAAAATATTGAGGACTTTGATAAAATCACCATGCCCACTAAATAACCCTGAAGATTAACAAGGCCTAACAGTTTGGCTTGGCTGTAAGATGACAAGACAAAAATTTCCTGTCACAAGTAAAATCTCTGCATCCAGAGACTTTCTGTTCCTTCTTTCCCCATTTAGCTTCTCTTGACCTAATTTTGAATAATTTCTGAGGTGCAGAAACAGTCAACAGTCAGTGGCTGTTGACTCTAAACCACTCAATTTATCCAGATGATTCTTGAACATATTCAGTAAATATGAACTATATTAAATAATCAGAACAGATACAGTGCAGTGTCAAATGAGATATCATTATTAAAAAACTAAACAACAATAAAAAGCATAGCTTAAGGCAACATGGAAGGTGATCTTTTATATCTTTTATTTCCAACTTTCCTTTTTTTTTTTTTTTGGGGGGGGGGGGGGCGGGAGTAAGGGTGGGGGTGGAATTTCACCAAATTCAAATTCACTAGTTTTTTCAGCGACAGATCTAGTAATGATAGCTTGGTAAGAAAATGGCTTTAACAGAATGTTACCATTAACACTAAATTATCCTGAAGTACCCAGGAAATTTCACTTTCTTACAGACAGATTAATTACTTGAGAAACTCATTGCAATATGTCACTGTCATGCTCATTTACACAGCTTTTCTTTCTTCTTGTTGCTGGTACAGATTTGCAAACAGCTATTCTGCAGATATCTGAGATAGGAAAGGAGAGGTCAAAACTCTTCTCAATATAAAACAAACAAGCGAACAAACAAAAGAGCACAAAACCACAACCAGTCTTCTCATACATAAAATTTCTTTTGAGTGTTCACTTGCATGATTACAACCAAGAAATGGTCACTTCTCTCTAGTGAGGGGCATAATAAGAAATAACCACAAGAAAGCAATGGAGCATTCAACTGTATTTTTGTATATTTGGTTGCTTGGTTTGATTTGGTTTTGGGGGTGTGTGCACTTTTTTTTTTTAAACAGGTAAATGCAAGAAATCTTCCCTCTTCCACCAGAAAACATTATCAACTTTCTGAATAAATTTTGTACTTTAATTCCAAAGAAGATGCTTTCACTTTAACAACCTACCTATTTTTCAAGGGAAGCTTGTCTCAGGGGGAGGGGGGCAAAGGCCTTTTATTCAGTGTCATATTCCTAACTGTACTTTGCTGTCTCGGACACAGTTCAGATACTCAGCCTGTGCAAAAGCAATGACAGTGGAAAGTAAGTTGGAGTGTAACAACGATCTGAGAACAAAAAAAGGAAAACTAAAGAGCGTGAAAGTTTCATGTCACTTCATTAGTCCAAGCTGTGACACCCCAACGCATGTCTATATCGTCTTCATCTAATCCTACTATTTTCTATGTTTCCTTTTATTTTTGTAAGCTACAAGACCAAAAATATTTTTAAGCTTTATGCTAGATGGTTCTCCTGTTCTGTTATACTCCTTGTTATTTGCAGTTTGGAGACGTGAGAGAAATTGCCTGTAAATGCCTATGGCACCCTCTTAAAACAAACTTGTCTAAAATGTGATTACATGCATAAAGACATTTTTCAGCAGTTACAGAAAGGAAACAATGTGCAAGGAATATGGCCTCCTGTGCCTCAGCAGATTCTTCAAAATGCAGGTTTCAAAAAAATGGCTGCAAAGTCTTTGGCATGATGAAAAAGCTTAGAAAAACAAATATTGAAGAAAGCTGTAGAGGAAAAGCCTATGTACAAGAAACCTGGTAACAGCCAGCCAACAGCCACTATCTCAATATCGTTCTAACTCTACCTTGTCATTTTGCAAAAGTTTAGAGAGAGACACCACCATGAATTTGTCCAGCTAAAGCTGCAGTGATCAATTGCAACTTCCTATAAACAGATAACACTTTACACTTAATCTAGTATAGAGAATCTAATTCTCTAGTATAAGTGCTGGAAACCTTTCACTCAAACTTTTCCAAAAATATGTATAAGTGATAGTATGACAGCTTTTCAAGCCCACAGTACAAAAGACAAAAAGCTTGGGGGTGGGGACAGTTAAGATTCTAGTATTTCACATAATTCCATTTCATGAAACTATGCACAGATGCACTGGACAGAAAAGTTTCAAAATCTTAAAATGTCAATATAGTGCCATTTTTTCCAGCTACCTCTAGTATCCAGCTTCACCAAACTGTACCAAACTGATGTTCAGTTGCCAGTGATATTCCTGTTATTTCTGCTGATATCTCTGCAACAGAATGTATCTGCAAACATCAAAAGGAAATAATTTCTTATGGTGATGAGAAGAACTTAACACAGTAAAAACAAATATTATCAGTGTGATTATTGTTTGTGGTCCTTACACATTCTCAGACACAGAACTTTCTCAGTCTATTTAATGACAGTTATCAGAAACTTTGAAATCATTAACGATAAAAAGTTCATGAAAAAAATGAATATTAAGGAAAACTGTAGGTGCTGAATTGCCCATGTACAAAATTTTCATGACATTTAATATCATAGATAAGCAGAAAAAAATATTATTAGGTATATCCGGCTTCAGCTGTTGCACAATACTTAAAAGTGAGATTTTTGTGCAGTTTGGCAAGAAAATATATAAGCGAAGAAACAGAGAAGAATAAGTGCAAAACACTCTTCAATTTTGACTTCAAAAGTAACTGTGTTAAACCAAAGTAAATCCAGCAAGATATTTTTTCTCACACATTTTTTTATAGGGAAGCAAAACATAAACTCAATGGGTACATTCAATTATTCATGATAATTAAAAAGAGAATGAACTGGTGAGCTCACAACATAAATAGAATTGTCAAAGTGAAAAAGGAATAAAGCACAAATTGGAAAAATGCAAGTAAGGCACATGCAACTGTCAGAAAAAGTGTTATAAGCAGAACGCAGAAAGACCAAACCAAATGGGGAATAAACTGCTAAGTCAGTCAGACCAGTCAGACCCTGGAGGTTTAACAGACAGTAACCTTAGAGAACTGCAAGCCAATGAAAGTATCACTCAAAAAATATATCAACCAGGGCTTCATTAAAATTAGAGGGGGAGGAGGAGGAAGTGGGGAGAAGAGGGGACACAGAGGTACAGAAGGAGAGTTAAATGGGGGCAGGAATTTCTAAATAACATTCATATGGAACAACACATTTGCATTTGAAGTATGTTACTATTTCAAGCAATATACAGGTGTGAGGTCTTAACAATACCTAATTTAGAGCTTCTTGAAGATGAGGAATATGAGCGCCAGCGCACACAATCAACATACCTAGTATGTAAATACTACATTTTCACACATGCATCCCCTGAAAGTTATGGAGATGCTAAGAACTGATAAAATTTACTTTGAGTTATGAAAATGCATATACTTCCTTTACCAAGATGTTTTTCAACTAACTAGTCCTTGTCTCCAGCCCCCTAAAGTGGATTAAGGTTTTACTTAACCTTCTGCTAACATTTCTATGAGATTTGCCAGCCAAATATCTTCCAGGTGCTTTTATGGAATTAAAAAGTACAATAAAGGACAGCGTTTTCTTGCTGTTGTTTTAATATTTACATGTTCAGTAAAACAGAGTATGTAGACACTGTAAATGGTTTAATATATGTGAACGAGTTTTTCATCAATGATTTTCTGTCATTGCATTCCCACCAGAGAAAATGCCCCACTCCATGGTGGAAAGAAAAAAAAAAAAAAAAAGTGAACATAGCTATGGTAAAGTTAATGTAAGGTATACAAAACTGAAAACAGTCAGGAACTACCTCACTTTGGGGTGAAATGAATTACATCATAGACCCTACAAAACCAGATCAGAAAAAATCATGAAAGACAATCAAGAAAGTGTTAGTTACAATAGCATATCACAGAACTGTTTGGACATACCACACTGGACGCAATTATATAATACTATACAGTACTGTATAACTATCCCACCCCTACACTGATATAGCACAGCACTGAACTGTAAAAGCTCCTGGCTAGCTAGCATTTTTATGACAGAGTGTTTATGCCTATACAACAGAAGGGTTAACAGCAAGGGAATATAACACCACTGTGGAAAACAAGTACTGAGCTGTTACAGATTTCAAACGGCAGGTGCTATCACAGACTTCTAAATTGGCTTGGAAGAATGAAAGATTCATGTGAAGGTGAAGTCCACAGAACTGCACAGTTTGACTACAAAAGAGAAACACAAGAGGTCAAGAAGAAGCTTGTCTGACAGAAGCAACTCCTAAAACATTCACATCGAACACCAGGAAGAAAGGCACTATTTTCATGTTTTACTGCAACAGCTGCAGAAGTATGTCATGGCTTGTGGTCTTTTTAAACATCAGGTAACCAAAACAAAGGAAAATAAGGTTATCTTAACTAACACAAGCACCACACATAATTAACTGAAAGAAACCTTTTTTAACTACAGAAAATTACAAATATTAACAAAACAAAACAAACAAAAAGATTAAGTTGATTTGGAGAGGTGATACACTAACTCTAAATGGCTAAAGCCACTTTACATAAGTGGCACACCAAGCCACGGGAATGAAGGGAAATTGCAATTTCAGGTGCTATTTCTTCTTCTGACAGAAGATGTATATGGGATCACTAACAGGAGTAAGGAAGTTAATAGCAGATGCTATTCTGATGGATGTATTTTGGTCAAGCTTCTGGGCTCAACACAGAGATAGCTGAAGTTTAACAACCTGTGATCTACAAGAGATTACATTAAATGATTCTTCTGGCCCAAAATGTATTGAACTTTTTTATTGCCTGTGTTGCACATACACCTTACTGAAGTTCACCACTTTGCAGATGTAGAATTCAATTGGGTCTGTATTACAGATTTCAGTATCTTCCAGAAGAAGAGAAATCAGTAACAAACTCTATAGGACCTCTTATACATTCTCCTGCAAGTGAACGAAATCTTTCTACAAGTACAAAACAGGGTCTTATTTTATAAATTCTTAGGAACATTTAAATATTGATGGCAATCGCAAGAGTCATTCAACAAATTATTTTCCGATTTCAGAATCAGCATGAGTAAATTAAATTGATTATATCATCACAGAATATAAATTTGGAAATGTAGAACTACATCTCTGACTCATAATATTTGCAGTTATCTGATCAAAGAATAATCCCTGAGCTGTTTCCATCAGATATTTCTTTACATGTCATCAAGATTCACTACAGTAGATGTGGCAAAATACATAATTATGGCTTTTAAAATTTACAAGTGACCACTCATGAAAGACACAGGAAAAAAATAATTTCCTCTTTTTGCTAGGATACCAGCCCCTCCTCCCCAGGCACCATCAACATAGCTCTAGTTAAAACATCATTTCAAAACCTGGTAGCTGACATCCACTAGAGGATTGTACTGGGAACCCTGCAGAAGACTTCAAACAGTAAGTGATCTTCAATAGGCCTTGTCTGCTCTGCTTATCCTTATACATAAGGCTTGAGAAACCCATATGTTAGCATGAGTAGCAGCTGTAAGGAAGTCTGCCAGAGTGCACTGTGCCAGCTTGTGCTGCGCACTGGTGGATGTTAAGAAGAGATAACACCCCAATCTGTCCAAAGAAGATGCATGATTCTGTTTGTTGCACTCAATGAAAGGCACAATGGTATGTGAGGGAGGAGGAACCTCTCCATGAATGGGATTGGCCCAGCATGCTGTGGGAAAATCCATGCACCATCTATCCAATGCTGCACAGAACTGGGATTCCCAGCATCTGAAGGGATGTAAGATTTATTTGCTGCCTAGGTTCCTCTTTTTACTCTATCTTATTAAAACAGCTATTTTATTATGCCATTTGTTGTCAGGTCTTTCTTACTGAGATGCAGTAAGAATGCTGTACCATCTCTCTCTCCTCTCACTCTCCACCCCCCATCATTCCCAGTGCAGAATAAAGGTGCAGATGTTATTCACATGCAGAAGTTCTACAAAGACAAACATCTTATCATTACTCAGCTTCTCAGGTGTCAGTACAGCAAGGGAGTACAACAGCAATGAACATTTTGCTTATCCATACAAACGAGGTTAAACTGAACTCCACACAGACCTTAGTATATACATCTAACTGCAAGAACATAAGAAGATATCACTTCCTATTGTACATTAAACCCTTCTGCCAGAGATGACTGCTTTGTAACAGGAATGATAGAAGTGCTGACTAAAGTGGGGATCATAACTTCTTGAAGAGGACTAGAGGACATTTACAGTTGCAATAACATCCCAAACACTGTAATATTTTTGTTTTAGAGATCATACCTCAGAGCACTAAGAGATGGAGTTACAATGATACCTTTTATATACTTTAAACAATAATGTGAAAAACATAAGGATATGCCACCCACAGACAAGTTTGTCAAATTGCTCATTGTCATGGAATCAATTTTACACGCCTCTCATGTAGCAGTAATTAAGGACTTGTTATACACTTTTATGGTAAATAGCAAGGTTAGATTGTATTGTATTTAACAGCGCTTAATCAGCATTTAATCATCAGCCAGTTTAACACAATAATTTCAACAGAATTTGCTACAATAGAAACAATAACTTAATCAGAGGCTAGAGAATAGTAAGGTTCACCCAAGACTTACTGCAGGGTCCTGGGGGGGTTCTAAACTAGTCGCCTGCTTCCAAAATACTCCCTAGAGTGAATTACTCACCCTGCACACTCATCAGCATTTGTCCACGGACAAGCTTGTTCCTCAAGAAGTCAACCCTGAGATGCACATCCCCTCAGGGGTACCCTGAGAGGCATCCCAGCTCAGGGGGAGATCGAGTGTGCAGCCTACTGCAGTCCCTGGAGAGCTCAAGGGGCTCTTTGCTTAGTACTACTATTTATAGGACTGCAAGATGATTGTTAGTCAGTACTCTTCCATCCTGCCTATGGTTCAGATAAGGCAATTTTGGTATTTTCCACTAACCCTGCCTTCCAGAATGTACAGTTCTGGTACTTCCCAGATAGGGCTTGTCCAGGCTGCAGCGCCCAAGATGCGGTCAGGGTGTGCCTGTTTGTACTCACCCATTATGCTTCTTGTCTATTGACAAGATTGATATAATATTAGTTAATTTTTTGCCATAGCTGAGTTGGGAAAAAAGCTACTGCACCACAGACATCAAGGGTTACAGCCCACTGAGATCCATGAAGAGCTCAAATAAGCTTTTCTCTAAATGCTGTATTTATAAAATAAAGAGATTGACTCATGGTCAAACCCAGATTCCTTACCATGTTCTGGAACTGCTGTGCAAGGCATAGCCAAATTGAGGCCTACTCTGGCTCATAAGCCTGAGCAAGACTTATGTCAAGTGCAGGAGAAGAGCATACCCACCACAGTCATAAAGTTCTTTAAGTAATGCTGCTGCTTTAGCTGTCCAAGAACATGGAGAACACCGATTGGCAGAAGTCGTTTTGCCAGAGAGACATATGACCACATTTTTTAAACAGCAGGAGAGTTTATCAATAATCCAACTTTCTTTAAATTTTAAAACTACAAGAAAGCAATGAGAACAATGGTATACCAGTTTTTCTAGGTTTTATATCTGTACATAACTTTAACACCAATCGCACTGAAGTACATTTTTCTTAATGTCACTTGGAAAGAACCACTGGAAAAAATAAACAGAACACATTGCATATGTAAACAGCTACCAATTACAGTTACCTATTAATCCTCTTTTTAATTTCAGGACTAAGATTCCCCTAAAACTTCTAAATCGGGCCCAGTCAGCATGGGTTTATGAAAGGCAGGTCCTGCTTGACAAACTTGATCTCCTTCTATGACAAAGTGACACGCTTAGTGGATGAGGGAAAGGCTGTGGATGTGGTCTACCTTGACTTCAGTAAGGCTTTTGCCACCATTTCCCACAACATTCTCCTCAAGAAACTGGCTGCTCTTGGCTTGGACTGGCGTACGCTTTGTTGGGTTAAAAACTGGCTGGATGGCCGGACCCAAAGAGTTGTGGTGAATGGAGTCAAATCCAGTTGGAGGCCAGTCACTAGCGGAGTCCCCCAGGGCTCAGTACTAGGGCCAGTTCTCTTTAATATCTTTATCGATGATCTGGATGAGGGGATCGAGTGCACCCTCAGTAAGTTGGCAGACGAAACCAAGTTAGGTGCATGTGTCGATCTGCTCGAGGGTAGGAAGGCTCTGCAGGAGGATCTGGATAGGCTGGAGCGATGGGCTGAGGTCAACTGTATGAAGTTCAACAAGGCCAAGTGCTGGGTCCTGCACCTGGGGTACAACAACCCCAAGCAGCGCTACAGGCTGGGAGATGAGTGGTTGGAAAGCTGCCTGGCAGAGAAGGACCTGGGAGTACTGGTTGATAGCTGAATATGAGCCAGCAGTGTGCTCAGGTGGCCAAGAAGGCCTACAGCATCCTGGCTTGCATAAGAAGCAGTGTGGCCAGCAGGGCTAGGGAGGTGATTGTCCCCCTCTACTCAGCTCTGGTGAGGCCGCACCTCAAGTATTGTGTTCAGTTTTGGGCCCCTCGCTACAAGAAGGACATGGAGGTGCTCGAGAGAGTCCAGAGAGGGGCAACGAAGCTGGTGAGGGGTCTGGAGAACAAGGCTTACGAGGAGCGGCTGAGGGAGCTGGGGTTGTTTAGCCTGGAGAAGAGGAGGCTCAGGGGAGACCTCATCGCATTCTACAGATACCTTAAAGGAGGCTGCAGTGAGGTGGGGATTGGCCTATTCTCCCACGTGCCTGGTGACAGGATGAGGGAGAATGGGCTAAAGTTGCGCCAGGGGAGGTTTAGGTTGGGTATTAGGAAGAACTTCTTTACTGAAAGGGTTGTTAGGCATTGGAATAGGCTGCCCAGGGAAGTGGTTGAGTCACCATCCCTGGAGGTCTTTAAGAGACATTTAGATGTTGAGCTTAGTGATATGGTTTAGTGGAGGACTTGTTAGTGTTAGGTCAGAGGTTGGACTTGGTGATCTTGGAGGTCTCTTCCAACCTAGATGATTCTGTGATTCTGTAATTTCAGTAAGAATATTGCAGGTAGATTTGAATAGACTGTGTACATGTACCACTCAGTAAAAAACAAATTTTAAAATAAAATAAAATAAAATAAATATGGAAAGGTGTATAAAATACAGGAAAGGTTTTTCAAAACACGAAATTCCATTTCTAATAACTTTCTCTTTTTATAACAGCTGCAAGTTGTACCACCTAAGAACCAAAGAAGAATATTTTGTCAAAAACATTTTTTTCTCCCTCATGATAGAGACATTTTCTAAACAGAAGCCTAAAGAAGCAGAAGATGGGTCTTTGAAATCAAAACTGCAAACCCTGCATGGATACAAATAATAAGTACATATACGCAAACAACTTCATCGTCATACAACAGAAAAGAGAGCCTAGATGCTTCCTTATTATTTAACACAAAGACAGCAAGGGGGTTAGGGATGGAGGGAAGAATCTACTGATTTAGTCCACCTACACATGACAGTAAGTAGGATTTACTTATATTAATATGACCGGCAAAACATTACCTGGTTGTTTTGGTTTAACCCAGCAAGCAGCTAAGCACCATACTGCTGTTCGCTCACTCCACAGTGGGATGGGGGAGAGAATCAAGAAAAAAAAAAGTAGAACTTGTGGGTTGAGATAAAGACAATTCAATAGGACAGAAAAGCATAGGAAAATAATAATTCTGATAAAGGAATATACAAAGGAAGTGATGCACAATGCAATTGCTCACCACTCACTGATTGATGCCCAGCCAGACCCCAAGCAGCAGCCTCTGCCCCTTACCCCAGGTAACCCCCCAAGTTTTATTGTTCAGCACAATACCATATAGTATGGAATAGCCCTTTGGTTAGTCTGGTTCAGCTGTCTTGGCTGTGTTCCCTCCCAGCTCCTGGTGCAACCCCAGACTCCTCACTGGCAAGGCAGCAGGAGAAACTGAAGTCCTTAACTCTGTGTATGCACTGCTCTGCAACAACTAAAGCACTGGTGTGTTATCAGCATTATTCTCATCTGAAATTAAAAATACAGCACCATACCAGCTACTAGGAAGAAAATTAACTCTATCCCAGACAAAACCAGGACACTGGTTCTCTTCAGACAGGAGCTGCTCATGAACTACTTGTGATTAGTTGCAATTTTCAGTGCTGTGCTTTGACATGAAAACTGCAGTTCACGAGCAAATGATGAGCAGCACAGACAGATGCAGAAGGGGTAGAGCAGAAAGCTGTGGATGGATCCCATCTGCTTTTTTTTTTTTTTTCTTCCCATCCCACACATCAGCCAGAGACCCCATTATGTCAGATATTTTCATCTTTTTTCTTAATTCTTTTAATTAATATTCTGAAGTACGTTTAGAGCGAAGGCATGCAGCAATATTAAACATAGGTCTAGATTTTTAGAAAGTTACTTTTTACAGCATTCTATTTTGTGTTTTTATGGGACTGTTCAGAAAACTGTCAGTTTCCTATTTCCCCGTTGACACATTGGCTTGTGTGATTTGTCACAAGGGTTGTCTGTGTCATATTATGTGACATAATACAAAGAAGCTGAGAAAATGAGATGTGACAAGCCAACTAATGCACTGAGCCAGCAGGGAAATTTAAAAGCAGTGCATATCTTAAAACAGAGTTGATTTCTCCCTTCTCCCCTCTCCATCCGTCCTGTCCCCCAAGCCCACATGGTTTCTCCTGCAACACAGTGAGGGTCAATTCTTCATTACCTATGTTTAAGCAGCAAATTTTCCTTCCAGCATTGACTGTGACAAATAAGTATTTTCTCATAAGCCAGAATACAGGCAACTAAGTTTTATTTAGTGCTGTCTGGAGTCTGAAATCATGTGTATAAAGCTTCTTCCAAGAGTAAAGAAGTAAGCTATGAAGAAAAAAAGCAATATTCAGAGAAGATCTATGAATAAAATTCCAGTCTGTAAGCAATAATAAACAAGGTTAGCTAGAGAAAATTGCAGTAATCATCAGCAACATAAAAGTAAAGATGCATCCTTTGCACAGGTAGTGTCTTTCAATAGCAGTAAATAATTTTATTATCAGGTTCATTTAGAGTTGCAGTACTACAGCAGTATCTGTTTTTCCCTCCCTTATCACCCAATTCCTGTTGGGTCTGGTTTGTAAAGAAAAACAATGCAACAAATTCCCCATTATCAGTTGTCAACATTCCTGGAATTATAGAGAAACCTATTCTCCCAATACTTGGATATAATACAGATGTTAGTTTGTAGTAACAGTATGAGACAATAAGTCCCTTTTTCACATAGCCTATTCTATACTGTCATGACATTGGAATACTTCTAGGATAGATATTCTAGATTTAGAAATATTATGCTAGAGTAAAAATATTCTTAGAGTAATTTCAATTAAATTTGAGAATTATAGTTAATTGTGGGCAAAGCCTGAATTTTTGTTTAAAGCATTTGATCAAGCTTTATATAGAAATTCTCAAAACATTTGGATGACCAATGGGACAATTTAGAATTATTGTGCCGTAATAACCACCATATGAAAAATATTCTTTTCCGTAATGGAAACAATATGGATTTATAAGAAATCATAAAACAACTTAGAATACAGGAATCTATGTACTCTCAGACTTCTACTTGCTCAGTACCATTTTTTTTTTTTTTTTTTAAGATTGGTTATATACTGGTTGCTTCATAATAGTGTCATCCTTTGCTTATTTTAACAAGTGGTAAAACTGTGTATACTTGGGGAACATATGCAGAACATAGCATTTTAATCACTTTTATTCTTCAGATTTAATGGATACAATCAAAAAAGCATAGTTTAAAAAAAAAAAAAACCTCAAATCCCAAAGCAATGTCTTGATTGAAGCAATTTTAACCCATAGTGTAATAAAATTATACTTTATAGTTCCTGTAAAAAGAATTAGGCAGTGCAGAATATCACTTAAAGTACAATATATTTTAGGACTTCCCATTTAGACTCATTTTATTCATTTCTTTCTTTCTTATTGCAACCCTTATAAAGCTACTTTAAAGTAGAACCCATTAATATTTGTATAAACATTTCCAGATTTCCTCACGGAAACCTCTACAGAGGTGTAAAATAAACATAATTGTTTTGCTGATGTGTGATCTGTGAGGTGGCTGACTTTAGTATCATCATAACAATAATACCTGAAACTTGGTACCAGCAGTCCTGTTACCTCAAGGCTGTCTAACCCTGTGGGGCTGGGACTCCACATACACATCCTGTGTTCCCAAACAGAGGGTAGGTAACTGGGGCTAGATATATATACAGAGCATTGAAAATAATAATAATAATAATAATAATAATAATAATAATAATAAATTTTGGGACCCCTAAGTCTGGATAGGATAGGGTCACAGTTGGCCCTCAGCACAAGAAAGATTTGGACCTGATAGAGCGAGTTCAGAGGGCTATGAAGTCGAGCAAAGATCTGGAGCACCTGTCCAAGGAAGACAGTGCTGGGGCTGTTCAGCCTCGAGAAGAGAAGGCTCTGGGGAGACCTCATTGCAGTCTTTCTGTACTTAAAGCAAGCTTTTAAAAAATATGGAGAGTGGCTTTTTACACAGGCAGATAGTGATAGGACAAGGGGAAATGATTTTAAAGTAAAAGAGAATAGATTTAGATTAGACATCAGGAAGAAGTTATTCACTGTAAGGGTAGTGAGGCACTGGAGCAGGTTGCCCAGAGAAGCTGTGGATGCCCCATCCCTGGAGGTGTTCAAGGCCAGGCTGGATGGGGCTTTGGCCAACCTACCTAGTGGTTGGCATCCTTATCCTATCTTTGAGCCCTCTGCATCATATTTTCTCTCCCTTTCCTCTTGAGGAGGGGGAGTGAGAGTGAGGTTGTGGTAGAGCTCAGCTGCCCACCCAAGCAAAACCACCACACCACTACAACAACTGATATAGAAATTTCATTAACCTCCCTACCACTAAATAAATAAATAAATCAGCAGCATTCATGATGATTTCACTTAAAAACCCTCATGTTTACCTAACACAACCTAACATAAGCCTTTCAGTACTTAAAGGGGGCTTATAAAAAAGGTGGAGAGTGACTTTTTACAATGGCAGATTATAGGACAAGGGGGAATGGTTTTAAACTAAGAGGGGAGATTTAAATAGATGTTAGGAGGAAATTCTTTACCCAAAGGGTGGTGAGGCACTGGCACAGGTTGCTGAGACAAGATGTGGATGCGCCATCCCTGGAAGTGTTCAAGGCCAGGTTGGATGAGGCCCTGGGAAACCTGATCTAGTGGAGGGTTGGAACCTGATGATCTTTAAGCTCCCTTCCAACCCAAGCCATTCTATGATTCTATGACTATGATTTACTAAATGTCTGTAATCAGTTCTTGCTTTCTTATATTGCCTTACCTTGAGGAAAAAATCTTAAGTCTTAAATCATCCTATAAGAAACATACATATTTCATCACAAAGAAGGTGGCTTGCATGACTCTTGACCTTGTAGCAATTAGTTTTGTACACATTGACCCCTGTGGAACTGTAAAAGCAACATGAAAGCATTTTGCTTTCTGCCCTATGCAAAGTATATCTAAGCTGGTCACAGGAATCAGGTCTATGTGCTGAAGACATAATTCAAAGTTACTGAAATCTGAATCTCTTCCATTGGCTTTGCATTAGGTAGATAATTCTGCAGTCAATTATGCCATTCAAACCTTGTTAAGCTGCACTAAGAAAGTGACTGAGATGAGATCCTACATGGAGAGCAATCACAAAAATTATACTCAAAAGACACACTAGGTCCGTATTTGCAAGTCAAATTACTTTTGCCATAGCGTACTAACCATCTTTCTTTCAAGCTAATCAATGCAAGACACATGTCATGTCAGATCCTTTTATTTTTATACCCTCATTGCCCTTAAAGTCAAATGCTTGGTATGAAGGGACAAGCATGATTATTAGACTAAATATAATTAAAAATTGACTAATGACTACTTTGCATTCACACCATAAATATAGGACAACTGAGTCAAGCTTACCAAATGGTTAGAAGTTAAGAAATTTACAAGTAAGATTAAAGCGTTTGTTTGTTTTAAGCACACTACTAAGACTTGTATGGATCTCCCAATCTATTCAGCTAGTGTGAATGCCACATAGTAACCACCTACATTACAGAACAGATGCTGTCTTCAGGATATATAGAAGCTTACACCCATCAAGATCAGTACTTGGAGCTCACAAAAACTCTTACCACCTTGCTGCATGTTCACTAGGTCACAAATGCAGGGACAGGACTGGTGTACTGTGGGGATCCACCAGTTCTGTCTGAGTTACCAGACAGAAGCAAGTAACTTCTCAGATTAGGTCTGAGACAGAAAACTGTACATTCACTTGAGTGGTCCCAGGTCACATAAACTAAAAGTGATAAAACAAGGCAGGTATAGGTTGAAATGTAACATGTAGTCAGCACAGGGGAGACATTTAGGAAGGCTTCTTCAATCTGGCATTACCTGCAAAAGAGGACAAATAATGACCAGCAACCTTGCAGGTAATCCAGCTGAATGAAGGGCAGCAGAATTCAAGTGAAAAAACAATTTACCAAATTCAAAATAATTGCTTCTGTATTTTAACTTACCAATTCCTAACAACAATTGTAAAAAAAATAAAGTAAAATCAATTTTCCTTCAAATGATGCACAAAAACTGTAATCCAAAGACCCATAAATGATCCTTTTTACCGAAATAGCTTCACTATTTTGCCCAAATAATTTCACTATGCTCAGACCTCTCAGAGACTGATAACATGTCAATGTATTATCAGCATTCACACATTCACCTTTGACTTTTGAAATTTCTTTACAATTAAAAACATCACCACTAGACTTGATAGGGCATCCAGAAAAAAGAAGTTTTACTGGGCCTTCACTTACATTTGGTACTTGTTTGTTACAGGGACACTGTGAGTGTTTCTGTAAGAGCAGGGTTCCCTTTTTGGTAAGTTTGCCTTGGATTCATGCAGTATGCTCCTGAATTCATCTCCAGTGGGCTCAAAATAACATCCCGTCTGGGTGAGTCAAGGTTGAAATCATGCACTGGATGACCCCACCTGAAACATAGACAAAGCATACCTCCAACAGAAAGGAAGTACATCTTCTCTAATGTCCTTCAGCATTTGCTCTCTATGCATGCATGGGATTGTAAGAACATTTGTAAGAACAAAGCAATCTGCAATCGCTGTACAGAAACCTATTTCACATCACCCAGTAGATAAAAATGCATAGCATACACCCAGAAGAGACATCTGGCATGAAAATCAGTGCCAGGAAACATGCAACATGGGCATGCTAAAACCCTAATGGATCACACCAAATCAAACTAACTCCAGTGCTCCCCTCTTCACACTATATCAGTTATTTATATAGATACACCTTCTCTGACCAAACAACTTTTTCCAAACAGGAAATTTTCTCTCTTCCCTCAACTTCAGTGATCTTTAGAGGTCACCTCTGTCCTTCACATAATAAAAGAGCAAACTCATTATCATATTCATCATATTTATGTTCTATTCAACGGACTGAATTTTTCATGTTAAAAGTGGAACTGCATGTAGATGGTTACAGAATATTGGTTAAATGAGTTTTTTTTCTGTAGATTGTAGTTAAAGGAAAGTACTTTTTTTTTTCTTGAGAAGAGAAAAACACATAAGAATTAATTATTTGGAGGGAAACATTTTAGGTTGATCAGTTCAAAGCAAGGTGAAAATAGCAGATTACCTCCATATGCAGGTAATAGGAATACACAGGAAAGGAAGTAAACTTCATTATAGCAATAGTTATGGAAGACCTTACATTTTTCATCATTTTACCTCAGCACCAATAGCACCTTCAATGTGATGACAAACCACCTCACAAACACCCCCAAACTAACTTCATTGGAAAATGCTGTCTGACATCTCCCATGTATTTTTGACATCAAAGCGGCAATTTAAGGAAAACTTCTGCCAGAAGTTTAATTTTAAAACCATCAGACAGAGTCTTGAGAGCTGCCAAATGGTTCCACAATAATTTTAGAAACAGAAACTCTTTATATGCTTTACAAGAAGTTCATACAACCTATCTCCCTATGGTGGTGTTTACCCTGATAATTTTTAACATTATTCATTAATGGTTAATTTTCAGTCATAATAGTATTGGAATAGGCCAAAATTAGATATGCATAAATATAGAATATAATATAGGATGTAATTTTCACTACTTCTTAATTGTGAGAGTGAGGGAGACCAAATGAAATTGTAAATGCTATGTAATTTAAAAAGAGTAGGAAAACCGAGAGATTTTTTTCTTAGAACTACAAGAACACATCAGGGAGTAGTAAACTAGTCACATGCGCTGTCTCAAAGAAAAACTAGTTGCATATGCAAGTCAAATTTGGCAATGTAGCTTAGCCTCACTGAAAGAGAGAAATTGACAATATTGAAACATTTTCCAGCAACATTTTAAAAATAGGGCATTTCACTCTAAAAAGTTGTAAAGTTTCATTGTTTATATTTTCAATATAAAACAATTCAACTTTTCAAAAGGTATGTCAGCAGGCAGAATTTCTTTAACAAGGTTTTTAGAAGTCAGAGTCATACAGGAAGGAGAAAATATAATCCAGTCCCTCATCCTATATTCAAACCAAACCAAACACTAAGAGAATGGAACATGGGTACTCAGGACATAGTTCTTACATTATTGCCTAAAATATCAATTCATAGCCGTGTGCCCTATTATGGAAGTCAGTTTCCATTCTTATAGTACCTTCTACTGAAGCTATCACTTTTGTGATGAAAATCTTCAAGTCTTAGTAATCAGATATAGAAATATCAAAATATAAGTTGTTGGGAGGAAGGAAAGAAACATACATTTTTTTCTTACTATTTGACAATATATATATGATCAAGAGAAAAAAACAAACAATAATTAATAATTAATAATTCACCTGCTGAACCAAAACATAAATCCTGAAAATTGTTTCCCTTTGCTTCTCAGAGCAATTTGCATCCATTTTGATTCAGACAAAAGTTAGCCCAAAATATAGAAACATTTTGGAAAAGAAAAAAAAAAGAGCATGTTGTTACAATGCTGAAAACTTATATTTTCAGGAATTTATAATCAAAGAAAAACAGAGTACGGATTAACAAAACTGCCAGAGACAGCAAAAGTATTGGTAATAGTTTAGTTTTCACCCTGGAAAGCCTGTTGTTTCTCTCTGCATGGACAAATACCACCAAATGTAAAACACTGCCAACAGATATTAAAAGCAACCCATCCTAAGACACCTACGTTAGTCAGATCTAAAAACATACACAGCATCTACCACGATTAAGATTATATGTATCACTCTAAAGGTATTGAACATCTGCTTGAAATTGATTTATCAAGGAAGGGAAGTATAGGGCAAAACTACCCATGCAACAGATTCCTTACCAACAGGAATACATCATTTTCAGCCACAAACACTCCTCTATAGCAAAAATATACTAAAGAAATAAATAAATTCATTGCTAATCACCTGCTAAAACGATGCTACAACTGATGTGTGAGAAAATGGATGTGGGGGTTTGTGCAAACCTCAAGAAAAAAAAAAAAAAAAAAACCCTTACACCATTGTCTTTAAATATGTCCTGTTTGAAACCAGACCATGTTATTAAAATCTTACCAAGAAAAAAAAAGTCACTTTTGATTCAAGTGACAGGATTTAATCTGATGGAAATGAGATAAACAAGATTTTATGCTGAAGCAAAACACTCTTTAGGTTAAATAAAATGAATTGGAAAGAGATCATGTTTAGGATTACCCATTCACATCAGCATATGATAAGGGATAAAATGTAAAAAACGTGGTATGAGTGAATGAAATGTTCCAGTACATGGCTTATTAAGCATTCCTAGTTATCTTCAGAAAAGCAGAGCAGTTCCAATAAAACACAGACATGTTGATGTTTTTATACTTTCCAGTTAAATCGTCCCTTTTAGAATTTAAAGAGCCTGAATGAATTTTCCCCTTAAAAATACAGAGCTTCTGTCATCAAAAGCAATCAAGTCAGAGCCTCTTCAGTTTAAAGGACTGATACTGCTTGGGTTACATGCTGTAAATGGTATTCCCCAATTTACACATTCATGAATTAATTTCTACTTGATGGCAAGTAGAAATTAATGGCATACTTTTCTTAAGACAGAGTGCAAGACAGTTATTTTTTATCCTGAGAACACCTGCTAAAACACCTTTGCTGTGCATACACACAGTAAATGGACCAAGATAGACAATAATTCTCAGACAATTGCACAAGAAGAGAAAGCAAACACTGATAAATGTGTCCTGGTTTCCTTCTAGGAAGAGAAGACAGACATTTCATTTACTACTTATAAGAAAGGAGGAGGGGGAAGTAACGAGAAAAGAAATTGAGAAAAAAATGAATATGGCAGCTTTAAATAAATATTAAGAGGTCTGTAACTCCTAAACAGGAGACATTTGAGGATTCAACAGAAAAAGCATCAGAGGAAACTGAAGACACTTGAAAGTACATAGAATATCTAAATTATGCAAAACACTGGACAAAAAGATATTGAAATGATAAGTTTAAATGAAAGTACACATTTTTTACCCTTTTTATTAAAAAAAAAAAAAAAAAAAAAACTATAGATTTGGAAAGCTCCAGAGGAAAAGTGAGAATTTTACTTCAACTCTTTCCAAAATTTTTAATATAAAAGGAACAATATCGGGTATTATAAAACAAGATCACATGGTATAAAATATGCAACTTAACCTGTTCTGTGCTTTCCTATTGTAGTGGGTTTACATGGCAAGGTTTTGTAGCAGGGGGCCATAGGGGTGGCTTCTGTGAGAAGAATCCAGAAGCTGCCCCATGTTAGGTAAGGGCCCCACTGCTGACCAGAGCAGAGCCAATAAGTGATGTTGTTTGCGCCTCTGTGAGGGCATATTTAAGACAGGGAAGAAAAAAAAACAAAAACACTGCCACACATCAGCTGGGAGAGTGAGAGGAGTGTGAAACAGCCTTGCAGGCACCGAGGTCAGTGAAAAAGGAGGGCAGGAGGTGCTCCAGGCGCTGGAGCAGAAGTCCCCTGCAGCCTGTGGAGAGGCCCCTGGTGGAGCAGGCTGTCCCCCTGCAGCCCACGGGTCCCACACGGAGCAGATCTCCACGCTGCAGCCCGTGGAGGAGCCCCCGGTGGAGCAGGTGGATGTGGCCTGGAGGAGGCTGCGGCCCATGGAGAGCCCCCGCAGGAGCAGGCCCCGGGCCGGAGCTGCAGCCCGTGGAGAGGAGCCCACGCAGGAGCAGGGGGTCTGGGGGGAGCTGCCGCCCACCCGTGGGGGATCCAGGTTGGAGCAGTTTTTTCCTGAGGGATGGACCCCGTGGTATGGAGACATGTGGAAGCAGTTCTTGAAGAGCTGCTGCCTGTGGGCAGCCCCCGCAGGCTCAGTTTGGGAAGGACGGCATCCCGTGGGAGGGACCCCACGCGGAGCAGGTGCAGAGAGTGACCATGAGGGAGCGGTGGAGGCGAAGTGCTATAGACTGACCATAACCCCCACACCCCTGTTCCCCCGCACTGCTCAGAGGGGAGGAGGTGGAAGAGGGTGGATGGGGGGAAGGCGTTTTTGTTTTCTTTCCTTTGTTTCTCACTTCTCTAGCTTGTTAGTAATAGGCAATAAATCTTACTGTCTCCCTATGCTGAGTCTGTTTTGCCTGTCACGATAATTGTTGAGCGACCTCCCCATCCTTATCTCAACCCTTAAGCAGTTTGCATCGCATTTTCTCCCCCTTCCCCTTTGAGGAGGGGGAGTGAGAGAGCGGCTGTGGTGGAACTCTGCTGCCCACACGAGTAAAACCACCACACCTATAGGATAGAGTATTTAAGCTTCAGTAAACAAAGCTGGAACAATATTATGAATTTTAAAAGATGCTGACAGGTAAAGAATAATGTAAAAAGCAAATATTTTTCAGAAGCATGATTTAGTTTAATTTATAAATTCATACTGAAGTTGTATCTAAAGAAATTGAAGAAGATCAATTAAGTTACTATTAACATTTCTGCAAACTATGAACCTTTCTTGTATACCAAGAAAGGTTGGTACCACAATGGCATGAGGCCCAGGCCTGCCCCTCAAGTATACAGTAACAGGCTGCCTGGGTATTCCCATTGGTGCAAAGATGGTGTCGAGCGAAGGCAGGAGCATCAGCCAAAAAGCCGTGTGGGGCAGAGACGTTCCCATCGTCCAGAACACAGCATGGGACCCAGACATGCCCATAAACCAGACATCAGCGTGGGACCCAGGCATGCAAATTGACCACAGAGTGGTGTGGCACCATGGCACACCAACCAGCCTGAAAACCACACAGGTCAAAGGCATTCCATTTGGCCCAGCATGCCACGGGGCCCAGGCATGCCTATTAGCAGGACAGCAATGAGGAGTCCGCGGAGGTGAATCCACCACAAGATGAGAAGGAACCAATGGAATTAGATCCATTGGTTTGGGATCCATCCAGGTTTTGTTTGTTTTTCTTATTTAAAAAAAAAAAAAGTTTTTAGTAAGTTGTTCGAGGGGCCAATCACTCCCACTAAAGTTTTTCATTGTTTTTATAGACACCTGTCTTTATGCCAGAGGTCCCTGCTGTTACTATTACCTGCAGTGACAAGATATCTCAAGTAATAAACAATACCACATTTTGTAAAGTAGAACTATGAGTAAAGAGCAAGCCAGTGCACTGAGAAAAAAAGAGAAGAAAATATTTCCATAACTGTAGCTACATTTTCACCAGCACTAGCTCTGTGAAGGGAAGAGAGCTGGTGACATTGGTTTAGAGCAAAGAAGTTTAGCTTGACAGAAATGAAAGCTCTTTCCTATGTACAGGAGTGCTCTCCCATCACAGTAACAGGAAGGAACATCTTGTGATCTTGGAAGAAAAGCTTCTATCCTGCTCTTCTTTCCTCTCCATCTACATCTTCATAAAAGACCAGCTCAGAAAAAGCCTTCATATGGATATTTGATTCTGTCTCTCATTTCCAACTTTTCTTTCCCCACCTCAATTATAACTAATGAAATCAGTTTCTATGTTGAGTTATATTGTCTAACAGCAAGAGCTTGGGGCCCTTTCACAATATCTATATAAATATGATCCACAGCAACCTCCAAATACATAGAAAACATCTCTCCAAGGCTAAAACGTCTAGTCAACTGCTTGCTCCACTAGTACATTCTTTATTTAGAGTTTCCTAAGTGACTTGCTTTTCTTGTTTCCACAACAAACAGTGCTGTTTTCTGTACTGAGTCTGGCTGAGATAGAGTTAACTGTATTCACAGCAGCCCATATGGAGCTGCATTTTATATTTGTGATCAACAAGTGTTGATAACACACCAAAGTTCCAGCTGCAGCTGAACAGACCTTGCACAACATTCGAGACCTTCTCTGTTTTTCACTCTGACACCTGCAGGGAGCAGGGCAGGATTGGGCAAGAGGTTGGGCGGGGACATAGCCAGGACATCTGACTCAAATTGACCAAAAAGATGTTCCATACCATTTAATATCATGCTTAGCCATAAAACTGGTGGGAACCCATTTTTCCAAGGTAGCCATTGGTTAGAGACAGACTAGTCATCAGTCTGCTGGTGGGAGGCAGTGAGTGCTTGCTTTTGCATCACTTGTTTTGTTGTTACTGTTTTTCTGTCACTTTGTATACTGCCTTTATTATTCACAACAAGTTTTCCTTGCTTTTACTCTTCTGTTGCAGTTCCTCACCTGGGGTAGTATGGGGAACACATGAGACAGGACGCAAGCGACTGGGTGGGGGCTTAATTGCTGGCAAGGGTCAATCCATCAAATTTTCAAATGGAGAGAATGTATTTTTTTCTAGAGATCAATTGTTAGTCTTCACAGAAGTATCAGCTTAACAGACACTAATAATTTAGAAGCCAGCATTTGTTAGTGTACATTTTTCTGTAATATCCTGGCACAGATTGAGGATAAAAATGCAAATGTTTATTTTAGCAAACATCTGATCCTGATCTGCACAGCTGTCTACTGAAAATGACGAACTACGGCTGTGAAAAAGTCAGAAAATAACCATTAAACCCCAGAATATGTGAGACACAGCACCATCTCTAATCTTTTGAGTTGCTCCTGCTTAAACCTGGACTAAATTTAACCAATTTCATGAAATAGTTTATTTCCTGAAGTCACGACATTCAACACTGTCACTGAAAAGACTCAGCTAGCTGAAGAAACACGTTCAAGGCTACCTATCTTAGGTTCTGTGATCAATAAACTGCAGAAAATATGGAAAATATTTTCACCTCTCATCACTTCAAATGTAAGTATTTGAGAAACATTTGCTGTATAATTTTTTAAACTACAAAAACGTGCATAACATTCAGATATTTATATCACTACTATTTTCAAATGAGCATACATTATTCATATGGTCTCTATGTCAATAAGAGGATGACTACTACATGCAGTGCTTACCTTACTTATAATACTTCACAGAAAAGGGATCAAAACAGCATGTGTTCTGTGAGGGGAAAAAAAAAAATGAGAGGGAGAGAAATCCCATAATTGACAGGTAATTCACCGTCACTTCTTGACTTTTCCATCTTTGTGTCGTCACTGTAAAACTTAACATTTTTTTCCATCAAAACCTGCATTCCTCTGGGCAGCAAAGAGTTCAGGAGCTTTTTGGATTTATAAGCATACACACACTAACCCTCACCTGAGCAATCTCTTGTAGCAACATTAAAAAAAAAAAAAAAAGCTTTAGCACAAATAAAAATATATTTGTGACAGCATTTTACTTATATTATTTTTATGACTTAGTGTCTGATGATGGGAAAAACATTTAAGAATAAGCTCACTTTTCCTTATCAAACACAAGCCTTTCAGTCTGCTGAAAGAAAAAAAATAAAAAATAATGTAACAGGAATATATGGTTTACTGCATGACACATCTACAGCTGGGGGAAAGGAATTATTTGGCAGTTGTAGGTATATTTCACCTTGGAAAGCCAAATGCATCTTGCCAGATAATCTATCACTATTTCTCCATTTGTCCACAGGGCAGAAATTGGTCTTTCTATTTCTTCATCTCTACAACAATAAAAACATCCTTTCCTGTAAAATAACTCTCAGGATCCTGAGGACTGGAAGTCAGATTTTAAGTGCTGTAACTTACAATTCTGCTTCTGCTAACCTTTTGATAAGCATGTACTCCCATTCTGTAATAAGAGCATTACTACTACTAAGCTATCTAAAAGTTAATTTCAAATTTTAAAGTGTTTGGTTGAAACATACATACATAATAAATGATATTCCATGTATTATCAGCTAAAATGAGCCAATATCTGGCACTGAGGGAAAACAAGCCAAGCAGTACCTGTTCAACTAGCCATGATCCTACTTGGTGCACACACTTCATCCATTGCTTACCAAAAAAATTCACATAATTAATAGTTACTCATGTTCCACTGCACAAGCTAAATACATAGAATATATACACATATGCATAAATTTCTGTTTTTGTGCTTCTCTATACATATATTTAATTACTCAGGCATGAATGAATGATAAAAAAATGTAATATAGATTTAAACTACCTAATAAGTCTGCTTTAATTAACCTTTCTTGTAATTCCTGTTGGTTTAATATCATATAAGTATTGTTCCACAGGGTTGTTTTTGGAAATTGGCATAGTCTGACTAATTAAATTTCCCACAAAACTTCCCATATTAATTAAATATGGGAAAATATGTTCAAGGCATTTAAATAGAAAAAGGGTGCTATACCATTAAGTGTGCTGTACCATCTGACCTACAGTGGAATTAAAACTATTTGTTTCTTCTGCAACTATACTATATGGTTGCTTTATGCATGTCAGTCATTTCCAACAGCCATTTAGTTTTAAATAGTAATAAATAAATAAATAATCAGAAAAGAAATATCTTACAGGAAGTCCAAAAAGAGCATCTGCTCTATACTAGCATTCATATCGGTGACTGACAGTGAATTTATAAGAGGCATAAGTCTCTCTAAAATAAAAAAGCTATTATATTCTACATGTAATTTCAAAGAAGCACAGAAAAGTTGAGGTTGGCAGGGACCCCTCTGATCCAACCATGCAGCTCAAGAAGGGATACCCATAGCGGGTTGCCCAAGATCACATACAGACAGCTTCTGAATATTTCCAAAGAGGAAAATTTCACAACCTCTCTGGACAACCTGTGCCAGTGCTCAGTCACCCTCATGGTAAAGTTTTTCTTGATCTTCATAGGGAAATTCCTATGTTTCAGTTTGTGCACATTACCTCTTGTCCTGTCAGTGGGCACCACAGAAAAGAAACTATCTCCATCTTCTTTGCAACCTCTGTTCAGGAGTTCATATATGTTGACTAGATCTCCCCAGACCCTCCTCATTTCTAGGATGAACTGTCCCAGCTCTCACATCCTCTCCCCATAAAGATTCTCCAGGCCCTTCATCATGTCCATGGCCCTTCCTTGGACTCTCCAGGAGTTATGTGTCTCTCTTGTACTGGGGAGCTCAGAACTGGACCCAGCACTCCAGATGTAGCCTCACCAGTGCTGAGTAGAGGGGAAGGATCACCTCCCTTCACCTGCTGGCAATACTTTGCCTAATGCAGCCCAGCCATACAATCAGCCTGCTTAGCAGCAAGGGCACACTGCTGACTCATGTTCAACTTGGTGCCCATCAGGACCCCCAGGCCCTTTTCTGCCAAACTGCTTTCCAGACACGTGGTCCCCAGCTAGTCCTGGTACCTGGGGTTCTTCCTCCCCAGGTGCAGGGCTTTGCCCTTCACCTTGTAGAACTTCATGAGGTTCTTGTCAGCCCATTTCTCCAGCCTGTCAAGGTCCCTGTGGATGGCAGCATGGTCTTCTGGTGAGTCATCCACTCCCCTCACTTTTGTGCCATTTGTGAATTTACTGAGGATGCACTGTACCCCGTTTTCCAGGTCATTAATAAAGAGGTTAAAGAAGTCTGGACCCATTGTTGACCCCTGGGGTACCGCAGTCATTACGAGCCTCCAAGTAGACTTTGTTCCACTGACTACTACCCTCTGAATACAGCTGTTCAACCAGTTTTTGATCCACTTCACTCTCTGCTCATCCAGCCCATATTTCAACAGCTTCTCTATGAGGATCTTGTGGGAGACAATATCAAAGGCTTTACTGAAGTCCAGGAAAACAATATTCACTGCTTTCCCCTCATCTGTCAGGCTGGTGATTTCATTATTGAAGCTTATCAGGTTGGCAGGCATGACTTCCACTTGGTGAATCTATGCTGACTCTTCCTGAAGATTTTCTTCTTCTTGTGCCTGGAAATGTTTTCCAGGTTTAGCTGTTAAGTCAGCTTCCCAGGGATCAAGGTGAGGCTGACCAGACTATAGTTCCCCATGTATTCCTTCTTGCCCTCTTGAAGATGGGTGCCATTTATTTTCATTCAGTCTTTGGATTTTTCTCCCAGATTCCACAATCAAGTAAAAAATATTGAAAGTGGCCTCCCAATGACATCTGCCAGCTCCCTCAGCTCCCTCAACACTTGTGGGCGCAACCCATCAGCTTCCATGGACTTGTGAATGTCCAGTTTGCTTAAGTATTCGCTAACCTAATCCTCTTCCACCAAAGGTACATCTTCCTTGTTCCAGCTGTTCAACCTGATCTCTGTGACCTGGGATTCCTGAAGGCCAGGCTTGCTGGTAAAGACTAAGGAAAAGAAGGCATTCAGTACCTCAAACTTTTCACTGTCCTGGGTAACCAGGCCTACTGTTTCCTTCAACAGAGGTCGCACATTTTCCTTAGTCTTCCTTTTGTGACTGATGTACTTGCAGATGCCCTTCTTGTTGCCCTTGACATCCCTGACTATACTGAGTTCCATTTGGGTTTTAACTTTCCTAACTCCATCCCTGGATACTCCGACAATATCTATGTATTCCTCATAGGTTACTTGTCTTTGCTTCCACCCTCTGTATGCTTTCTGTGTTTGACAAAAAAGTAATGGCAATATTTTTGTCACCTTAGATTTCTTTTGACCCTGGATGAAGTTTGCATATCAGTTCTCTCTCTGACTAATTTTGCCTTTTGCAAGAGTTAAATTTGCATGTCTGCATTGAGCTGCTGCTGCTCATTTCTGAGAGCACATATCTGGCTGAACAGCAGTTGATACTATACTGTTTTGCACTGGTGTATTAAGCAAGTAGGATTCTTCATAGAACCTTGTCAGCAAGCTTAGTAGAAAAAAGAAAAAAAAAAAAGTAAAAAAAAAAAAAGTTGCACAGATGTGGAGAAGGAAACAAAAACAGATATGAGTGCAGTGAACCTAAATTGCTTTTTGGAGATTGCTAATTGGCAGAGGAGACTAATCTGTAATCCTGAAATGAGGCTGCCACAGCTCCATGCCTCCAGGTCCAACCTGTAGGAAGGCTGAGAACATATTGCCAGTAGGCATGCACACGAACATGAGTACGCACTACATATATGTATGTAGTGGCCAGACACATTTCACAGTAACACAACATGCAACCATGAAATGCCCTTCCCTTATATCTCATAAAGTGTCCTATGCCCATAGCCAGTGACCTCCTCAGTCCAAGAGGTGATCCAGAGACATACTCTTCATGGCTCATCTTGACAGGTTTCACACCTGGACATTGGTGTGAAACTGGTCGTTTGCCTCGTACAGCCCTTGGTTCCTGCCTGTGCTTGTGCCTCTAGGCATATCTGAGTTTGTAGAGATGGACTGCTGATGATCAATGGGCCTGGGAGGAGACAGAGCAAGGTATTACTTGGGCTCTTCCACCTACCATTGTCTGTCTGTGTTTCTCTGTGGGTGTGCAGATGAGTTTATTATTACATAACCTAACACTAATATGTTCAGGAAATATATATATTTATATATATTTGCTACTCATCACTGACCGTAGTCTACACTATACTTGACAAAAGAGTAGCAATGACAAATAAGCTATGCAGTCTAGTGCCAAATCATTTTCTGCCATGTTTTGTAGTGCTATCAAGAATACTATGGTATTGACTTGATATGAGTCTTGCTGATTGTTAAGATGAAAGTTAGGAATTGGTGTGAGCAGTTCCCACATTATAATCACTGATGGCAGTTTTGTTAGCTAACAGAATAAACAAATTTAACCTTCAACATCTCTAAAGGAAAGCCTGCTTTGCCATAATGGGCATAATCGGTAGGCTTTTGACATCAGTGGGAATACTCCTATTGACTGAAAGGGAGCTGGAGCACACATATTATGTGTGTAAGAACTCTTGAAATCTGATTTTACAAACTGATCTCTTGGTGGTACTTGGCTGATGGTTTAAATATGTATTGTAAACTTGTTTCTTTTTTAGTCTTTCATAGGCTTGAGTGTGCTAACTTTAAAAGTCTTAATTCTGTAGAGAGCTTGATGTCATTCTCAATTGAGTCAGCACAATATGCAGGTAAAATGCTTCCCATTTTTTTCCCCTTTTAAGCCAAGCAGTACTAGTAACAATTGTGCTGTAGGAAAGTGTTATAAATGTCAGGCATTCTTAATGGTTTAAGCATGACTCAAAACTCTCCATGGGAACATTTCTGATTGACTGAAATAGAAAATGAGAAGTGTGATAAAACAAATGGTTGTGTGTGTTTTGTGCCTGTGTAGACACACAAGGTGTCCTTTGGTCAGACCGGTGCAGACAAGAGTGTGCCTTATTCCTCTAATTCCAATGTAAGGCACATGAATAAAAGGACAGAGGTGATAACAGAAAAACAAAGCTTTTCCTTAATAACTAGCTTGCAGGCACCATAACATTGCACAGATCCTTGCCTCTTCTCAGTGCCCAATTTACTTGCCACTCCTACCACTGGTCTGGCTGTACACAGCAGTTACCAGGGTACATGTTGCTGAGCCATGGTGCCTCTGCCAGGAGCTGGCAGGGAATCATACTCAATCCTCATGACTAAGATGGATACATCTCTCAGTGAACCCCTGAGACAAGTTGATAATGTACAGAAAAAAAAGCAGGTTAGTAGTATTAATCAGACTTAAAGGGCATGTAATCAAGAAGAGATGCATGGCAACCTTGAGACGAGAAACTTGTTTAGCAGCAAATGAATACTTGTAGCTAATCCTCTAATGGACAAAATGACAGGAAGACTACATGATGGCTTTCTCTGTATACACCCTCTGCGCTTACCAAGTTTCATGTTTTATGCTCCACAGTTATAGCCCATCTAATACTCCAGTGCCTTTTTTATTCTATCTTGCAGAGAGTCAGTAGAGATTTACCTTTATTTGCAGCCTGACATTTAAATATTTTTAGATGTCTTTTCAGGCTTTTTCTTGTATTCTAAATACTGAGACCTGTTGATTTCAATATATATACACAACTATATATCTGCATTTGCTGGCTCTGCTGACATTTTAGAAAACGGTAGCTATTTTTTTCTTACTCCTTGTGATGGTATGCTCCCCCCCTCCCTGTCACTTCTTGCCTTCCATCTGGCTGTTGCCTTGTTCAAACACTGGTAGTGGCACCTGAAGCCTTGCTCAGGCAGATAGTGACCGCAATATCTGCTCAAGCTGCTTGCTGGAGAAACTGACAGACAGACAGCTTGCTCAGCAGCTGAAGACCAATGGAGCACATGCACGTGCACACACACATACACACACGCATATATATTTATATGTAATTATTAGTCCATCATCATACCCCATAAACAGTGAGTGGGCCAAGAGCCCTTTGAGCTCTTCTGCATGGCAGCTGGCTGCACAACAGGTTATCCCCTTGAGCTGGGATGCCTCCCAAGGTCACGCCTGCTGCAGAGATCCCTTATTCCTTGCTAGAGATGCCTTGCTGCAACAGAGCCTTGGGAAGTGATTAATAGCTTGCTGTGCTTCGTAAGCTTTGCTAAGGTTATATCTGAGATTGATTGTGCACATATAATCCTTAGACATAAACCCCTGACCAAGTCAGACCAGGAGTGGATTCAGCTACACCCAGGCTCCTTACTTCTTTGGTTTGGGGAGTGTAGAAAACAAGGGGGTCCACCCTGAACCTTGTGACTCTTGGAAAGTTTCCCTGACACATCTGACGTACTCTGTCCTCTCTGTAGTAAATAATCAAGGGTACCTTGCTATCTTGAATCGTGTTAACTCACTGTCTTATTAACAATTAAGCTTTGTTAGATCACTACTTTATATCAATAAATATATTGCTGCTTCTTTCTTATGACCGAAATATATAATTTCATCCACAACACTCCTTTATGCTAAAAGGTATTATTAAAGCTTCATTAATCAACTGTTCAGAGTGTGATTGCTCCTGAAAAGCTCTCAAAATCTGGCTTTTTACTACTTTCATTAGTGCTTAATTAAGAGAGGAGATGTAAACTGAAATCTTCAGCCCACTTAGAGATAAGACAGTACTTTTCAGAAGAGGGGTTCAGAATGTGGTCTGTTTCACAAGTGAGTTACAAAAAAAGCTGTAAATTTAGACCAAAGTTTTCTGTATAGACTAGAAATATGACAGTTCTCTGCCAAGAAGAGTGGTAAAATTGGGCCATCACCTTAATTTGTAATCTATAACTTCACTATATGCAGAAATAACAGTAAATAACAGTAAATGCCTGAGAAAACCATGAATAGATTTGCAAGCAAGGATTGCCCATGGACGATTAAAATCTTCTTCACTCTATGCCCAGTCTTCTCAGCTTGTGTAATACTGCTCTGATTCTCTACTTGGTGTGGTGTGGTCTACCTAATGTAATGCTATAAAAAGGATGAAAATACTTGTGGTGCAAAAGAAGCTTGGGAATGATGCAGTTTGATGAGCATCTTGCTTTATTGTTGCTGTTTGTTGGGCTAAGTAGCCCATGAGAACCAGGCTTTGTGCTATGACAAATGTGCTACACTTGAGTAACTGTGTTATCATATTATAGTTACCCTTATTACTTTTCTCTTTAGTCAACATCTGAATGCTTGGCACTTGTTCTGATTTCCTATAATAGAATTAAAGGTATTTAGGGAAGTGTCCTGGTTCCAGTTAGGACAGAGTTAATTTTCCCTCATAGTAGCTGGCAGGGTGCTATGTTTTGGATTAGGATGAGAAGAGCGCTGATAACATGCTGATGTTTTAACTGTTGCAGAGCAGTGTTTACACCAGGCCAAGGACTTTTCGGCTTCTCGCTCTGTCCTGCCAGCGAGCAGGTTAGGGGTGCAGCAGGAGCTGGGAGGGGACAGACCCAGGACAGCTGACCCAAACTGGCCAAAGGGGTATTCCATACCATCTGACGTCATGCTAAACAATATATAGGGGTGGCTGGCCGGGGTGGGGGGGCCGGCTGCTCGGGGGAAGAAAAAAGAAAGAACCGTTTTTCGCCTGTGCTATGGGGAATCAGCTGTCATACTCTCAATTGCTTAATAAGATCAGGATGTGATTTCTTACTCAGGAAGGCTAACTATTTTAGTCCCTGATCCAAATTTAGTCAGTGACACTGAAATTGTAAGTTGTGCTGATCCAACTAAGTGACTGAGCATCATGGCCTTAGTTGTTTGCAAAAGAATACATGGGCTTAATGTTCCATGGAAGCAATAAATATTATGAATTCTGATGATGATGAAAGAGCTGCTTACAATGGATCTGTGCATAGATCTGGAACATTTAGTAATGCTTAAAATTTGAAAGGGGGGATTTTTATAAAAGGTGTGTGAACAAGATGGATGGAAGGGTATGTGAACAGGAAGCAGGTGGTATTTTGGGTCTGAGAAGGAAATGGGAGACTAGCTCAGTATACCACTTCGAATTTTAGATCTTTGAACTGCATCAAGAATTAAATAATATTTGAGATCAGTGTTTGTCATCTAGCTCTCTTAGTGTATATATGCTTATTAACCCTAAACTAAACCCCATAACTAAGATTTTTGAGACATTGATGCTGGAGTTTGTGCATAAATTGTAAGGTGTCAACTTGTTGCAGAGATAATGAATTGGATATAAGTTTGGTGAAGGGGAAAATGGTTTGCCTAGGCTGGCCAGAATGCATTTTAATTCATTTAAAAAGTGATGGAAAGCTATTGACTTTCACTGCATCAGTGAATCGATTTGATTCACTGCATATTTTACATACAGTCGCACTTTGCAGACCAGGTTATGCTATACCTGTGACAGTAGCCTCAAGACACATTTCATTCCTTTGTACCTGTAGAGTTTAATATTAAATTATTCCTTTGGAGCAGTGACAGAGAGGAGGTATGATCTGGCCTCATCTTGATGTATTCCTGTTGAACAGAGACAGAGATTTGCGAGGAACTGTATTCTTTTCACAGTAATAATTAAAAACATCGATAAGATTTGCTGACGTTGGGAAACATGCATACTTCTTAGTAGACACTCTCTGACTATGGTACTGATACGTCCCATCTTTTACCCTAGGGAAGCTCAAAGCACACCTCTTGTTATGCATTCATTACAGAATTTTAATAAATTACTCTTTCACTTTGCATGTCATTTGTCTAGTCAATGTTGCTTTCCTCTGCATTGTAAACACATTTCTCTTGTTCTTGGCAAAAAAGAACTTTGTTATTTCTGATGCAATACACATGTATGTTTTTCTCTGAGTCCTTTTGTTGATACCCTATCACCATAATGACAGAAGTCCCTGTAGATCACTAAGTTTAGTGACATTGAACTAAAATTTTTATGAAAGCAATTGCAAATTTGTTACTCACACAGTTTATTCTCCCATGAATGGAGTTTTGGTTATACTGGTTAATTACATCATTGACATACCACAGTCTTTTTAACATGGAAAATGCATTTATTAAGGAACAGAATATTTATTTCACTATCTTCATAGTTATTTGAGGTTATATAACTGTTTAGTTCAATAGGGAAAATAAATACTGTATTTAATGTTACCAGATGTTAGAATATGCATATGCTGACTTTTATTTTCTTGCTGCAGACATTCAGGTTGAAGGTTTGCAGTCTTGTGTAAGTACTCAGGTTTTAAATATTGGTGAACACTTTGCTTATGGGTGCAAATTAGGGAATGATTATAAATAAGGCTTGTTAGTGTTTTTTTTATCAAAATGCATTTTTTTTTTGAATTTCCTACTCCTCTGTAGGCATATATTCCCTTCCCATAGTGTTCTGAGGATTACCTTAGCAGCTGTTCTTCCATGATGAAGAACATCTGATAGTCCACAAGTCAACACACTACCTAATAGTCAATGAGTCTGGGTCCTGTTCTAGTTCCCGTTATTCAGTATTCTGCTGCTTTAGGTATGAGTTTGGGAGAGAATGAAAAACTGTAAGGTATTTGACTATAATAAAATTTAAAATTAGCATACAATAGCATGACTGTAAATAACTCGAGCAGTTTTTACATGGAAACTGAAGATAGTGCCTATCTTACCTACAAATATCAGGACTGGATAGGACCTCAGATCACTGAATACATATATGCTTAATTTCCTTGAAATCCGTGGTTACTAGGTGTGTGAAAACTCATTTATTGATTTAGTCTGAAGTTTGGAATAATTGATTCTGCAAAAGTAACCACGTGCATGCTGTATGCATGAGCATGTGCTCTTCCCAACCCTTCTCTATCATGTCCCCCCAGCTCTCCCTCCCTTTTAGCCAGGCATTTTTATTGTAAGTAACAAGAAATCCTCAAGCTAAGATGGCTTTTGAGAGAGGAGAAGACAGGCTGGAGAACTGGGCTGACAAGAACCTCATGAAGTTCTACAAGGCAAAGGGCAAAGCCCTGCACCTGGGGAGGAAGAACCCCAGGTATCAGGACTTGCTGGGGACCACTCATCTGGAAAGCAGTTTGGCAGAAAAGGGCCTGGGGGTCCTGGTGGACACCAACTTGTACATGAGCCAGCAGCTGCTAAGCTGCTTGCTGCTAAGCAGGCTGATGGTACGGCTAGGCTGAATTAGGCAAGGTATTGCCAGCAGGTGAAGGGAGGTGATCCTTCACCTCTACTCAGCACTGATGAGGCCACACCTGGAGTGCTGTGTCCAATTCTGGGCTCCCCAGTTGTATTGGGTCTGGCCGGGATGGAGTTAACGTTCCCTGCAGCAACCCATACAGTGTTGTGCTCTGCACTTGTAGCTAGAACAGCACTGGTATCACACCAATGTTTTGTCTGTTGTTGAGAAGTGCTGGCACAGCATCAAGGTTCTCTCCAAACCCACCCAAGAGCCAATAGGTTGCAGGTGGGCAAGACATGGTGAGGGGACATCACCAGGACAGATGACCTAAATCAACCATATCCCATACCATGTGGTGTCACAATCAGCAACAGAACGTGGGAAAGGGCAAGGTGGGGGGCAGGAGGGGGCTCTCATTTTGAAGATGTCTGTCATCCCCAAAAAACACGACACATACCAAGGCCCTGCTTCCTAGGACATGGCCAAACATTGCTCATTTATGGGAAGAAGAGAATATTTTTTTCTCTCTCTCTGTGCTTCTGTGCAGCCTTTGTTTTTTTTTCCCTCTTTTCCCTTTAATTAAATTATCCTTATCTCAACCAGTGAGCCATTTTTTTCTTTCCAATGTACTTTCTCTTCCCCTCTTCTGAGGAGGAAGGAGAATGAGAGATCAGTTGTGGTGGAGTTTGTCTGCACAGCATGGTAAAAACACCACAGTTCTTTTTGGCATCCAATGTGGGGCCCAAAGGGCTCAAGATGTTGACAGATTTGATTGCAGTGTGGAATGTGCTAGACCAAATTTATAGATGTTATAAACCACAACATCAGTACAAGAGAGATATGGACATACTGAAGAGAGTCCAAGGAAGGGCCATGGAAATGATGAAGGGACTGGAGCATCTCTGTGGGAGAGGCTGAGAGAGCTGGGACTGTTCACCCTAGAAAAAAGGAGGCTCAGGGGGGATCTCATCAATACATGTGAATTCCTGAAGGGAGGAAGCAGCAAGGACAGAGCCAGAGGCAATGAGCAGAAACTGGAACATAGAAGATTCCCTCTGAACATCGGGAAGCACTTTTTTATTGTGCAGGTGATGGAGCACTGGCACACAAGTTGCTCAGAGAGTTGTGTAGTCTCCTTCCTTGGAGACCTTCAAAAGCTGCCCAGACATGGTCCTGGTAACCTGCTCTGGGCATTCCTGCTTGAGAAGAGGGTTGGACCAGATGGCCTCCAGGGGTCCCTGCTAACCTCAGTCATTCTGTGACTCCATGATATTTCAAGAATAAAATGTGTGAAGATGGCCAGCATTATATTATAGCTAATAATATATATATTATTTTTTTTTTTCTGTGAATTGACCAGAGAGAACCAAGTGCAAAGTCTGCTAAACAGCCTGGATCTATTTGGCCTGGATCTCCCTGAAAGTATTGCTAGACATATTTCTGCTTGTTTTTAACAGTGAAATAAGATTCAGAATTTACTTAATTTTCTGGAAAAAAAAAAAAAAAAAGAGAGAGAATGAAGAAGAAGAAAAAATCCCTCTATGCTCTCTTTAGAGTTGTTATTTTAATGACTCTTCTTTGGTATCCCTTCTGTTCAGAAGCTCTAGGTCATCTAATCACAGACTACAAACAATACATTTGTTCCAGTCTCCAAACATACAATTAAAAGGTTAAAAATTAAACAAAAAAATAGATCTTAGAAACTAATCTCTGAGTTTAAATCTTCTAAACACCCAGAATCTATTTGTTGAAATAAGAGCAGGACTTCACTCTTTTTCATTTTGCTTCAAACTATTGCCAATTAAAATTAGTTTAAAACATCATATGAGACAGGTCATTCAACAGAACAGAAAGGTTATATGCAGCAAACACATTTTTCACAAGGAAACTAGCCGACATATGCCTCTGTAGTGTCACAGGGTACAGAAGATGTGCATACAGATAAGAATTTGCCCATTAATACTTTTGGCTAATAACAATTTGGCAAAAATAAATTTGGCTGTCTTAATTGCAAATGGTTCAGTCCATATGCAACAGCATAGCCAAGTGAAGCCCCAAAGCCTGTGGATCGTTAAGAAAAATGTATCTGGCAAACCTTCTGAAGTAAAAAGGGCCTTTCATGAAACATTTAGTCAATATGGGCCATATGGAAGAACTTTAAAAAACATATCACACAACAAACCATGGTGTTGTATGGAGTTCTTTGTTTCTCTCTAAATGTAAAAAGACTTCAATGAAAGACTTCAGAAATGATGCAACTGTTCTTTGTTTTCCAGGCAAACTAAATACTTGTAAAAGAACCCTGTAAAAAATCTGTATGGAGATCAAGAACTGATGGTAAATCAGTCGATGTAATTATACTTTTAAGTCATTGAGTTTTTCTCCCAGTTCATTTCCCAGAATCCTTTTTTTCTCATTTCTTTTTCTATTTTTATGAATAATTATCATTTTTCAGGAAAAGGAGAACAATCAACGCACAGTGCAGATTGTCCTCAATGCACAGTGCGGATTGTCTCTGTTGTTATAAATGACAGTCATTTTATGTTACAAAAACTGTTGCCAATGAATTGATAATACTGAACAGAACAGCAGGAATTTTACCATGGATTCCAATAACAAAAATAGGGTCCATAAATGATCTAATGATCCTGGAAACTATATTCTGAGGAGTCTATCTGAACCAACAGCCAAGAAGCCATAGTGAAATCTGGTTTAGAACAACATTTAAGCTGATGAAAGAATCCTCAATGAAACACTTGCAAACATTGTCATCAATGAGATTCACATGAGCAAACCCCGACCTCACTTCTCAGCTTGAGTTATTTCAAGGAAGTATATAATTTTAACATTATAAAAGTGAACAAAATAGAAACAAGTACTTTTTTTTTTTTATATATATAACTTTTTCTAGACAGAAGCATATTTCTTAAGGAAGTCCATAAAGTATGAGAGGTGATTCACAACAATTACAGAAGTAAAAATCTGACAAAATTCCTATTGCAGATTGGGTTTTCTCTTTAATATTTCATATTTATAGCTATTCTTACTCCATCCACAGCACATTAACTGTCATTTCTTACAACCTGCCTTAAGCACTTTAATCATGAGGCACATTTCGTTATTCTTATCCTCATGCTACTTACTAGCCATGAACAGAGTTGTAAAATTAGAATTTCTAAGTTCCAGTGCAGCTTATTTCCTATTTTGTCTTAAATGAAATGCCTCAGTGGATCACACTGCTTCCATAGGTATCATGACTAAATTTTAGAGCAAGGGAAGTTAGCAAATCAGGGAAAAAATCTCCAATCCATTAGAGTATTGCTGTAAACTCCACTGCCTTCCCAGGGAATGATTTAAGCTATCAAAAAATCTCAGTTTCCAGTGTGTTTACTGAATCATAAAACCTGCAAGTGACACTCCAAAGTAAGAAGTACTGAAGAGAGCCCAAGACTGCCACTGGAAATACCACCTATACAGGATGCAGGAATGAAAACACAAAATTCAATTACTTTATCATCAGCAAACCTGGGATAACTTAAATGTGAAGGCAGATTTTTTATTTCATTAGAGAAGTATTGAAATGGCAATGTTGCCACAAAAGATAAACAATCTGTGTTTGCTTCATTTTTGTGAAAATGGAGTGTTCTACTACAATAGAGATGTCAAAACAAGTAATCATCAGTACTAAAATACCATTTTACATTTTCATAACTGTTCATGAATCAACATTTCTGAACACAGAACCTAGCACATTCTCAAGAGTTAATGATAACTTAAAACAAAATAATAATCTGTAAATATTTCTATATGTATCCACATATGAATAGTCCTAGAACATGCCAGTCTTTTAAAAGCAGCAGTAGGTTTACATTATAGATAACAATTTTTAAAGTGATGTCCCTTCACTTAACAATATGAGAGAAAAAGAACAGTCTAAAATCCACAAGAGTAAGTGGTAGCATTGACTTCCATGAACAAAAACAATAACAGATTACTGGTTTTCTATGTAACTATGAGAAAACTAGCCAAAACAGCTGCTACTACTGTAAAATAAATAAATAAACAAACAATAAAAATATTTTTAAAAATAATCATGATTAAAGCTTCATATCTACACCTGTTTCCTATCAGGCTTCTTTTATATTTGCCCTTGGGTGCTAGGCTTTCAGGTTGGATTTTCATCAGGTTGTGGGGAGAAAGTGTTGAGGAAAAGAGTATAAAAGAACAGGATACTTCATTACCTAACCATTTCCTTACTTATGGGTAGGGAAGCTACAGACTGAATAATAATAACAATAATAAAAATACAAACACTTTGTCACTTTCACTTAAACCATTCCTTCAGAACATTACACCTCCAATGAAATGCTCAAGAAGTACAATTTTATAAGGAGCTAACACATTTTTTCACATCAAAAAGGTGTTTACAATGGAAACCTATTCAGTTTAAATATTAGATACAAGAATGTAGCTATTTATAAATAGCAAGCGTTGACTATTTTATTTATAAAGCAAGTTCCTATAACTAGAATAAAGTCATAGAAATTCTGCCATGTAGCTCCAGCTTAGTAAGTATCTACTATGTAGGCAACCACAAACAAAGATTCCCACTTCAACTACAATTAGATTCTGCAGAGAAGTGGCCAAGGGATGGATGTCTGGAAACAGATATGACAGTTTCTAGTGTAAATTCAAGGGATTTGAGTATGGCCTTTAAAGACCTGTGATGCAGCCTCACTATCAAGTAGACAGTATCGTGTTTTTTGCAGTTAATGAATTTGGACAGTTGGTACTTCAAAGCATTCTCTCGTCCCTAAGTATTCCTTCCACCTAGTGACAAAGTTATTACAAACATTAGAGCCATGCATTAATGAAGACATTATTGCCTGATAACACACAGCCATTAACAAGTTTTAGTGCTAATTACCTTTGTCATTAGAAAACAATAGCCTACAGCCATGAGGTTTTAAAGGAAAATATCAGCAAAAATGGCTATCATCATGTGTGAAGCACACAAAAAATGGAAAAGTTTTATAGAATTTCATAGGGTTTCAGCCCTATGATAGGACTCCAATAGCAACTATTTTGCAGGCTGTAGAAATAAATGGAGAGTAACACACCACCTTGCTACAATATTTTACAGATTAGTTTATAGACTTACCTAAAGGGACTAAGCTTTACCGGATTTTTGTTCACAATCATAGTTCAAGGCTGAGAGACCTGGGACTTTTTAGCCCAAAGAAGAGAAAGCGCAGAGGGATCTTATCAATGTTTATAAATACCTGCAGTGAGGGTGCAATGAAGATGGAGCCCGTCTCTGTTCAGTGGTGCCCAGTGACAGGACAAGAGACAAGGAGCACAAACTGGAACACAAAGAGGTTCCATGTAAACATCAAGAAGCACTTCTTTACTGTACAGGTGATGAAGCACCAGCACAGGCTGCTCAGAGAGGCCGTGGCATCTCCCTCCTTGGAGATCTTCTATTACATTTCAATCTCTCAAACTTCCTTCATTTATTTTCTTAGTTATCTCTGCAATCTCCAGGCAACCCTATGATTTTTGCAAACAATCTAAATCTTTTTCCCTGAGATCCTTCCAGAGATGCTGGAATTTTAAGTGTGAAGGGCTTCAGGACAGATACAAACAGTTGGGAAAGTTTATTAAAGATGCCTAATCCACAAGGTAGGGATCAAATTTTATCAAGGATTTTGTTTAAATGCTAAACATTCAGAAGACTTTAGATCGTACATGGATGCAACACATATGACAGAATAAAAATAGTTTTTTTGTTTGTTTGTTTGTTTTTGTTCCAGTTACTTTACTCTTTCTTACTTGACAAAAAATGGTTTCACTGACAATGAAAATCTCAATGTTTCACTAAATTAAAATGGCTCTTAGGGAAGAGCTAACAGTAATCATCCTACTGGTTAGTGCTTTCAACAACAACAACAACAAATCTACCAAAATTATCAGTAACAATGGCTCTCTTGGGTTCTTATTGCTTATTGCCCTAATGGTCTATTCCACTTCATGGAACAAACCTACTTTACTTGCTAATCCAACTTGGCACTGCAAAATACCACAAACCTTCCTTTCCAGATCTCATAGAGCTTTGAGTTTCTTTTCTCATCTCCCTTCCATTTGAAGCTGATTTGGCCTTCTCATTTCTCTCTCAATTATTGCTTTGTTTACACTTTTTTAATGTTTAGCTCATTATTTTCATAGCTAAACCCAGTGGACAGCCTCCTTTTTCCAGAAGAAATCTTTATTCCAGACACACAAGTAGTCAACAACCATCATGACTACTAGCACAACATCATGGTTGCATTGTAGAATTCAGAGCCCCCCATTAAACCTGAGGTGATTCACATTGCTAGCTGAGACAGTAGTGAACCTGAAATTATTTCTTGCTGCATGATAGACTCTAATGTAAATGGCTGATCTGGGCTTTGATATGAGCCACATCCATAACATTTCACAACAAAAGATCATATCTCTTTCACAGACAAAACCAGATCCTAGACACACAACTTTTGATCAGGAAGCAAGTCAAAGCTTCATGTTTAATACACTAAACATTCATAATATCACCATTCATAAAATCACCATTAAAAAGAAGGAAAAAATACCCTTTTCTGAGTAAGATATAAAATTTTATAAGGCTAACTAAGGTACCTGAGCAGGAAAAAAAATTCTTCCATTGAGATGAATGAGCAAGTAAAGGAAATAAAAATATATATTTTCTAACCACAAAACTATCACTTCTCATTATTTTGCAAACTGAAAGCAGTCTGTTATAAAATTTTAAGCATCTTCTGTAAAATTTTTCAGTTTGGATAATGTGTTGAGAAGCGGTCTTTTAAGAATATTTTCCTTTACATTTTGCTTTTTCTTTAACTTTAATCCAGCCGTTTTACTTACTAGAAGATGAGTTTGGAGCTCCACCTACAGGTACAAATACAAATCCTTCCTTGACAAACGACAGGCCAAGTAACACAAGTTGGCCCTTAAGCAAAAGTGAAAGGGGGGGCAAGTTTATTGATTGCAGTGAAAACAAAGCACAGAAAGAGAAAAGTACAGTAACTTCAGACCCAGAAGCAGTATAGCTCTGCCTCTACCACACTCCACTTGCACTAATTACACCTCCAGGGTAGTTATCTTGAGTTCAGTCCTGCAGCCAGATGGCCTGGCTTTGTGTACTATGAGAATGCTTGATCAGAGCAACCTGTCTTGAGTAGCTCTCTACAGAATCCCACTGCAGCCCAGCAACAGCCTCAGACATTTCCAAAATGCAGGAGAATAAATGAGACTTCATTTTGCCTCTATGCTTCAGTTGTCTTCTGAGGTTTTAAAACCCAGTAAGCCCAAAGTGTCATATTACAATGGTGTAATTTTACCTAAATGCCGAGCCTAGATCATTTTCAGTGGAGACTGGAACATGTCAATGGCTCTGCTGTTTAGGTGCCACAGAATTCACCATTACAGTTTTGCCATTTGATCAAACACCCGCTTTGTAGGCCCTCAAACTAAATCATATGTATTTGTACTCAATTTATATTCTTACTGCTCATGCAACAAACCTGCTTCGGTTATTCTCACAGAATCATAGAATGGCTTGAGTTGGAAGCGACCTTAAAGATCACCTAGTTCCAACCCCCCTGCCGTGGGCAGGGATGCCACCTACTAGCTCAGGTTGCCTAAGCCTCCATTCAACCTGTCTTTAAACTTTTCCAGAGATGGAGCATCCACACCTTCTCTGGGCCTCACCACCCTCTGAGGGAAGAATTTCCTCCTAACACCTAATCTAAATCTCCCCTCTTTTACTTTAAAACCATTTCCCCTTGTTCTATCAGTATCTGCCTGTGTAAAAAGTCACTCTCCATCTTTTAAAAAAACTCCCTTTACGTATAGAAAGGCTGTAATGAGGTCTCCCTGGAGCCTTCTCTTCTTGAGCCTGAAGAGCCCCAGCACTGTCTTCCTTCAGAGGGGAGGTGCTCCAGATCTTTGATCAACTTTGTAGACTTCCTCTGGACTCACTCTAACAGGTCTATATCTTTCTTCTGATGGGCAGCCCAGACCTGGATGCAGCACTCCAGGTGGAGCCTCACAAGGGCAGAGCAAAGGGGTACAATCTCCTCCCTCAACCTGCTGGCCACTCCTCTGGTGATGCAGCCCAGGATGCAGTTGGCCTTCTGGGCTGCAAATATGCACTGCTGTCTCATATTGAGCCTTTCATTTGCTAGAACTCCCAACTCTTTCTCTGCAGAGTTGCTCTCAATGATCTCTTCTCCCAGTCTGTACTCATGTCTGGGATTGCCCCAACCCATGTGTAGCACCTTGCACTTGGCCTTGTTGAACCTCATTAGGTTCACATGGGCCCACTTCTCAAGCTTATCCAGGTCCCTTTGGAGGGCATCCCTTCCTTCTGTTGTATCAACTGCACCACTCAGCTTAATGTCATACGCAACCTTGCTGAGGGTGCACTCAATCCATCATCTATGTCATTGATAAAGATATTAAATAGCACCAGTCCCAGGACAGACCCGTGAGGGACAATATTCATCACTGGCTTTCACCTGGAAATAGAGCCATTGACCACAACACTTGGGCTGCAGCTGTCCAGCCAATTCCTTATCCACTGAACACTTGACCCTTCAAATACATCTGTCTCCAACTTAGAGATGAGGACGTATGGGTCCATGTCAAACGCCTTACAAAAGTCCAGGTAGATGACATTGGTTGGTCTTCCCTTGTCAACCAATGCAGTCACTCTGTCACAGAAGGCCACCAGATTGGTCAGGCATGATTTGCCCTTGGTGGAGGCATGCAGGCTGTCTCAGATCACCTCTTTGTCCTGCATGTGCTTTGACATTGCTTACAGGAGAATCTGTTCGATGATCTTCCCAGGCGCAGAGGTGAGGCTCACTGGCCTTTTTACCCTTCCTTTCTACCCTCTTTTTAAAATGGGCATGATGTTTCCCCTTTTCCAGTCACTGGGGACTTCACCTGACTGCCTGGACTTTTCAAATATGATGGAGAGTGGCTTGGCAACTACATTAGCCAATTCCTTCAGGATCCTGGGATGCATGTCACTGGGCCCTATAGACTTGTACCAGTTCAGTTTCATCAGGCAGTCTTGAACCTTCTCTTTTCTTACAGTGGTTTGGACTTTGCTCCTCCAGCCCCTATCTAGAGGTTCAGGGACTCAAGACACATAGGGAGCCTGAGTGAAAACTGAGGCAAAGATGTTGTTAAGTACCTCAGCCTTCTCTCTGTTGTTATCGGTTCTCCTTTCTTGTGTATCAGAGGGGGTATTGCTCTCCTTGGCCTTTTTTTTCTGAGCAGTGTACCTCTAGAATCCCTTCCTGTTATTCTTTGCGTCCCTGGCCAAGCTCTGTTCCGTTTGTGCCTTGGCTTTCCTGATCCCATCCCTGCATATCCAAAAAGCATCTCTGCACTATTCCCAGACACTTCTTACACCTCAGTCTGAACAGCAGGTCCTTGCTCAACCATGTTAGTTTCTCGTCTTTCTTGATTGATTTCTTACACATGGAGAGCTCTTGCTCTTTAAGAAAAGTGTCCTTAAAGAGTTGCCACCTCTGATCAGTTCCTCTGTCCGTAAGGACAGTGTCCCAGGAGATCTCATCCATCCACTAGTTCTTTAAACAGCTGGAATTTTGCTCATCTAAAGCTTAGGGTCCTGACTTTGCTCTTTGCCCGTGTTCCTCAAGATCGCAAACTCAGCACTGGCATGGTCACTGAAGCCCAGAGTGCCTCCAGTCTTAACCTCTTTAATGAGTTCATCTGCATTGGTGGGCACCAGGTCCAGTTACACTTCTCCTCTGGTTGGTTTGTCTAACACCTGGACCAGGAAGTTATCCTTGATGCACTCCAGGAGTCACCTGTCTTGCTTATAGGCTGCTTTGCTGCTTTCCCAGTAGACATCTGGGTGGTTGAAACCCACCTGAGTGCCTGTGAGCACGATGCTTCTTGTAGCTGAAGCAGGAAGGCCTTGTCAGCTGGCTTTCCTTGATCACATGGCCTCTACTAGACCCCAACCACAAAATGTCCTTCATTGGTCTGGTCCTTAATTTTTATCCACAAGCTCTCAACCTGTCCATACCTGTTTCTCCAAGGCAGCTCTTTGTAATCAATGCATTCCTTATAGAGGGCAACATCCCTGCCCTTCCCTCCCTCCCCATCCCTTCTGAAAAGCTTGTAGCCTTCAATTCTGGTGGTCCAGTTGTGTGATTCATCCCACCATATCTCCATGATAGGAGTTAGGTCATAGTTTCCTAATTGCACCATGGTTTCCAACTCCTCCTGCTTGTTTCCCATGCTACATGCATTGGTGTAGAGGCACTTCAGCCAGGCTATTGGCCACATCACCATTTTAAAGGAGCCCTCCCTAATTCCTTTGAAGGATTCACAGGTATTTCTCATCCTCATCCTTTTCTGTCACTCAAAGGTACATCCTCTTCCCTCACTGAATCTAGCTTAAAGCTCTAATAAGCCCTGCCATCTTGCTGCCCAGACCACTCTTGCCCCACCTGGTCATGTTTGTTCCATCCGGTGCCAAAATGGCTGGTCTCTCAAGGGTGCATCTGAGATCATAGAACCCCAAACCCTGAGCATGGCACCAGCCACACAGCTAATCGTACATCTGATCCATTTGTCTCCTTCTTGTGTCCCATTCTCCAACTGGAAGGGTAGAGGAGAACACTGTCTGTGCTCCCCCTCCCTTCAATATATTTCTGAGGGACATAAAGTCCCTTCTGATATTTCAGTCTCCCCATTGCAACCTCATATGACCCTACAAAATACAGTAGGAATGGGTGGTAGTCATCTGTCCCTATCAGGCTTGTTAGCCTCTTTGTGATATCAGGAATGCAGAACCCCAACAAGCAGTAAACCTCTCTAGACAGATTGTCTGGATGGCAAATAATTTTGTTAACAAAATTCTTATACAAAGAGCCAGTACACTAGCTCTATTGGAAAATAAAATAATATCAAACTGGGTTTTTATACCAATGGACATTGTTGGTGCATGTTTCAAAGCTGTGCTGACTTAAAACAAATCTAACATTTCATGTTATCCATTGCTTGAACTTTTTGATGGTGTGCCCATGGTAGTATAATCTTCCAGCCATAGGACCTTTTTCACTAGTACAGCTAACCACTGAGTGGACTTGAATAACTCTTGCAACTTTAGAGTTCTGTGACTTGATATTTTTCATGAGACAGTTATTAACAAAAATATTAACTCTGCTCATGGGCTTGCTAATGAACTGTAATTAGTGAAAAGGATATGTGGTAGCTAGATACCACCCTGTTTCATGACACATAACAAAAATGGAATAACATTTTATTATTTTAGCTTTTTATTATGTTAATGGGAAAACCATTTTAGAAAGGAAGTCCACAAGTACATGAAAAGTACCCAGGCATCTTGCTAGTTTCTCTCTACCTAAACATATTTTGTATACAATTCACAGATATTGAATTCAGTACGGTCGTCTAATTCTTCATTTCATGTTCTTTCTTCTGTTAACATATTATGCTTTAGAGCACAGAGTTCCTAAACTTTCAGTTTTTAAAAAGGACAGATAAGTGAACCAAACTCTGGGGCCCCCCGCAAAGGAAGGACATGGGGGTATTGAAATGAGTTCAGAGGAGAGCCACAAAGATGATCAAAGATCTGGGGCACCTCTCCTGTGAAGAGAGGCTGAGGGATCTGGGGTTGTTCAGCATGGAGAAGAGAAGGGAGACTTTATAGTGGCCTTCCAGTACCTAAAAGGGGGGACTACAAGAAAGCTGGAGAGAGACTCTATCAGGGATCACAGTGATAGGACAAGGGGAAACAGCTTTAAACTAAAAAAGGGTAGATTTAGATAAGACATAAGGAAGAAATTCTTTGCTAACAGGGAGGTGAGGTACTGGAACAGGTTGCCCAGAGAAGTTGTGGATGCCCCCATCCCTGGAAATGTTCAAGGCCAGGTTGGATGGGGCTTTGAGCAACCTGGGAGGTGTCCCTGCCCATGGCAGGGGGTTGGAACTCAATGCTCTTTGAGGTCCTTTCCAATCCACACCCTTCTATGACTGAATGCAGAGAAGACAAGAGAAAGGATGTGGTTAAACAACCAAAAAAACAGTAAAACAATGGAAGGATGCTTTTAGTATCAACAGATTGATGCTGACAGCTGAATTTTTAAAAGGTGGAATTTCAAATTGCAGTGGCAGGAGATTAAACAAGAAAAACTCCTCTTCAGCACGTTGAAAATAATGACACCCAGAATCAGTGCTGACTTTTTCAATTCTGTACACTGCTACAGAACCAGCAAAGTAAAGAGAAAATCTTAGGTACACTAACCTAAAGAAAACATATTTTTGAGTGAAAAATGTGAAATGGGAAATTTGTTCTCAGTTAACTCATCTGTATGGAGCTGCTTTAATTTACTTAGGTCAATTAATGAAATATTCATTAAGCTACCATGTCCCAGGAACATACCAGTGGGCTTTCAACATCAAATAGTTTTAATTTCTAAGCATTGTTACCAACTGAACAGCACAATGGAACAATGGACTTAGAAGATAAGAACCTTAAAACATGATGAAAAACAATGGAATCTATGCCAGAAGAGTAAAATTAGAGTCAGAGGAGAACTCTGAACATCAAGTCAGAAAAAATGACCAATATATTGATTGGAAGAATATCCCAAAGTGAGAAAAGACCACAGCAACTGGGTCTACTAAAAGCTAAAATGCAACACTAAAAATCAGAGGACCAACAAAGAACACAGGGGAATCAGACTGAGGTAGTAAGAGGATGAGTGAAAATACTTATACCAACACAAGCAAAGGAACACAGAAGAAAATTGCACCCAGATTTTTTTTATTATTATTATTTTTTTTTAATTCAGTAAGGAGAATACACCAAGAACAAAGAGAAAGGAGGGACAGGCAATCAACATCCAACCAGGAGTGCTGTAGGCATTCAATACAGGAGCAGGATAAGCAGACACCTGGGACAGGGTGCCCAAAGTTGCATTAGAGAAAAAAGGCAGCAGTGGAAATAGGTCATTATATAAACTGGAATTAGACCTGTAATTATCTTTAATATTTAAATTTTAGATTAAATATATTAAAAATGTTGAGGCAAAACTTCTGCTAGTTACAAAACAAAACCTCTGAAGAAGCTGGTCTTTTTGACTAAGTGATGGATATGAATCGTAGATCTGGAAGTAGCTGGAAGCAGTGAAAGCAGAATGTTGCACATTGACGTAACTCTTTGTTTCCAATCTTTGCTGCTTCTTCACATTCAATATACAGTACAGATACTCCTAATTAATTGCAAATTGCTTCCTAACTTACTGCATGCATACATTGCTGACAGATAACTATCAGGATACTTATGTGCAGAAAAAAAAATATGCATCTTGGAATCACAGTTCTGTTTTTTCCTGTTCTAAAATGCAAAGTATTTCCAATTAAGTGTTGGCTGCAGCAACAGATTTAGCATTCTTCAAACAAGTTGGAAGATTTAGGACCAGCTAAACTGGAATTGTGAGTGCTATTTAGCCCCTATGTCAGCAAGTATCTCAAATCACAACCAATCAAACAGCTTTCCTTTTGCAGCTATGAAACCTTATTCAGATATCCTAAAGAGTTAACAAATAGACCATAACAATTCTGGAACCAAATTGGAATACTGATACATAAAGTTCTCAATTGTTTCTTTTCATCTTACAAGTTTATTTAAATATTATTATTTAGACCTTGTGAGGAATTACACATGCACACATTCTCGCTATGTGAGGTATTCTGCAGATTTCCTTGTAATTGACAACTGTATCTAATTCAACTTTTTAAAAAGTTGAATGACTTCCAAAACAGGCATTCAGCAGTTTTATTTATGAAGGTAATCACATTATACAAAGTACCATTGCTTAAAATATGCTTTATTGTACAGACAAACATTTTCTTTTGAAATCCGTACAGTCTTCCTACCTGCTGTGCTTCATTACAGAATCCAAATTTATCATGGAAACAAACAAAAAGCAAGTTTGTCTTTTCATCTGTGCAGAATCTTTCATCAGAAAGTTTCAAAGACTTTTTAGGGAATATTGTTCACTCCCCTTTTCTCCTACTTTTGCAAATTTCTGATTTACTGATCCTAAATCATCAACGTAACACTAAAGGAGTGTGTAATGTCTTCAAGATATGAAAACTCCACAGTTTATCAATATAAGTAATAGAACTGTAGCAAATCATTCCAGACCATACTGAATAAACACAGCAGACTGAGCCAAAGCGTTAGCAACTCCATCTGGGCACAACATCGCAATCCAGCTGGGTCTACCAGATGCTCTCCTATGGATTCACTGGAAGCAGCATCACTTTTCCTTCAATGGTCAAAGGCAATGCCTTCTTCCTATCTTACCTCTCTTCATTTCTCATACAATGAAAGAAATCATCTGAGACCCTTCCATGCAAAGAAGCTATCCTGTACAGGTAAAACATTCTCCCAGACTAGAAGATAGACAATGCAAATTTATCCTGAGTGAGGACTAGATGCATCACCACAGCAATCACCAAATAGCTGTTTCACTGAGAGGAACCCTCACCAAGGAACGGGGAAGGATACGAAGTACCTGACTTGATGCCAAAATGCTGGAAGGCTCTGGATATCTACTGGTTCTGGATCCTTTTTTCTCTTATTATTATTTGCTGCTGCACTTTTCTTTTCAAGATCTAGAAAGAACCCTGCACCTCCTCCACAAAGAAGAGCAAGTAGCTAACAAACAGCAGAGCTGTACTCGAAACATCAAGCTCACTATCCAACTTCTTCCAGAGCTTTCTGCTGAATATCTTGTTGTCAACATAAGAAATCCTGCATTAAGCACGTGTAAAAATTACAAACCTATCTCTTCCCAAACATTCCCCAAAAAAATCTTTCCATAAATTACTAATTAGAGACTTAAGATTGGTGATGCCTTCTGATACTCCCAAGGCAGGAAAATAAAGCAAAGGTATCATACCAGCCTCTGGTAGATCAGCAAGTTGCCATTGAGCCCATGGGGCAGGCTGTCCATGTAGCATTTTTTCCTGTATGAGCCAGCTATGCTCACTTCTGAGCAAAGCAGCAGCCATCAGATTCCCTTAGGGCTCACTTATACTGGCAAAGTTACCCCACAACCCATTTCAAGTGAGGCTCCTTTTCCTGTATCTCTTGCACTGCACATCCATAGCACTATTCTCAGGCAATGTTCTGCATCAAACTACATCTTTTCTAAATAGTTTTCTCCCTTGGTGCAATTCTCCAGGGACAGGTCATACCAGGGTCTGCTCCCTTCAGGCAAGACAGATGACATCATTACAGATTTGGCATTCTGCTCCCTTTACACAGTCCTCCAGAACTGACCTACCACTTGACTACACAATCAAGCATCGCTCTCTAGGACAGCTGTCTCTACCAGGTTAGACTTAATCAGGTTGCACTGTTCAGAATATAACCACTTAGCTTAAAGACTATTGACAAGCAGCTGTAAAAATATATAAAAGTGGTCTTGAAATATTCTTCCAAATACTGCTGTTTTGCTTCCTGTTTTTGATATTCTTCAGGTTGCCTTTTTTTGTTCATTTTGTTTTGGTTTTTTTGTGCCTCATATCTGTACCAATATTTTTCAGGACCTCCTCTGAATCTTACCAACTTCTTGGCTTTAGCAACAGCTAGTGGCAATGAATTTTTTTGTGCAACATTACCTAATGCCTTACTGCATGAGCTGTATTTCCTTTTAACATTTTGAACATCATCATCCTTTGATGTTTCACTATAAAATCATCAACAAAGGCTTTTCTTTATTATTGGGTTCAGTCTCTCACCTTCTGTTCTCAGAGGTCCACAGGAGCTTTAAGAGTGATTAACTTCATTCTTTCGCCTACACAGTATTCCTTTTATCATTTTCAATTGATAATATGGGTCCTCTTTCCACTTTTAAGAGGTGGAAATTAAACCTTATTTGAATCTCCAAGGGATTTTTTTTTTTGGGGGGTGGGGGGAGGGCAGACTACCTCTGAGAAATCTGAGACCTTCCTAATTTCCCTTCATCTTCACACACTGTGCTCTTCTACCTACAGCTGGAGGAGTAGCTCTTCTAATCAACTGCCCAACTGAAAGCTATTCTAGCACATGGTTTACATTTTTCATTGCCCTGGATCATCTTTAATGCACCCACTTTCTTAATCTCCTTTCTAAAATAGGTGAGCCTATTCTCATTCACATCCTTTAACAAGGATAATTAAGTCTTAAATGATTTCCACCACTTTCTCCAGTGGTATTCAGTAGCATGAGAGGAGGTACAAAATGTATTCCAGATGAAATTACATTTATACTTTTAGAAAGGAATAATATTTTCCTTTCTGGCTTACCTGTCTATCACTGTATTCTACCTCTTTTTTTGAGCTATGTCAGGATCCTGTTTGCTTTTTTTGACTGCATATGAGCAAAAGTCCTTTGCAAACTGCCCATGCTGATGATGCTCAGGTCCTTCAGCTGACACTGTTCATTTACTACAGCACAGGAAAGTATATGGATCATTTGCATATTTTTCTCGTTCCTTTTCCTTCCCCTTCCTTCTTTCCATTTTGTTCCTCCTCCAGTATATTATTTTGCATTTATCAATATTTTGAGCTAAAACTTCTGTGGCACATTCATTTCAACACCTTCCACGTACATATAATGACAGGGCAGACAAACTACACAACCACAGGGCAAGGCAACATCTTGGTAAGTACACATTAGCTTTATTATTATGAGCTAACTATGTAGAGATGCTGAAGTATTTCTCATGCTAATTGTACTAAATTATCATACAATTACACAGGTAAATTGACATCTGCAAACTTCTCTGAATACCAGGCAGCCCAGCAGCAACATATTGTAAAAATTCACATTTTATCAGCATGAAGCATACTCCCACTGGTCTGCTATTCAGTTGTTGCTCTCGATCAAGCTCTCAGTATTATTTGGCATGATTCAGGTGCTTATATCTGTCAATATTGCTATATTACCTCATTCTGAAAGCCAAAAAATTAGTATACCCCTAAATATGTAAAATAGGGTAATAATTTAAAGTAATTACACTCTACTTATACATCACCAAGAAACTATTGAACTAACTGAACTCAAATTTCTAAACATATATTCACCTCCTTATTCACTTCAATTTGTCCCTCCTATATTCCATTGCTTATCACTTTCTCTTTGTAAGTTACAGCTATTATGTTATTTTACGTATACTATCTTCTATGTTACAAAAATTATGCATAACAGCTTTTATCTGAGAGATATTTAATCACAACATTTTGTACTCTGCATAACAGAATTTGTGACAAGGTGTCCTGGTTCCAGTTAGGACAGAGTTAATTTTCCTCCTAGTAGCTGGTAGGGTGCTATGTTTTGGATTAGGATGAGAAGAGCGCTGATAACATGCTGATGTTTTAATTGTTGCAGAGCAGTGTTTACACCAGGCCAAGGACTTTTCAGCTTCTCGCTCTGTCCTGCCAGCGAGCAGGCTAGGGGTGCAGCAGGAGCTGGGAGGGGACAGACCCAGGACAGCTGACCCAAACTGGCCAAAGGGGTATTCCATACCATCTGGCGTCATGCTAAACAATATATAGGGGTGGCTGGCCGGGGTGGGGGGGCTGGCTGCTCGGGGATAGGCTGGGCATTGGTCAGCGGGTGGTGAGCAATTGCATTGTGCATCACTTGTTTCATACACATTATTATTAATACTATTATTATTATTATTGTTACTATTATATTCCTGTCTTAATAAACTGTCTTTATCTCAACTCACAGGCTTCACTTTCCCATTTCTCTCCCCCATCCCAGAGAGGGAGGGGGGAGGGTGAGCGAACGGCTGTGTGGTGTTTAGCTGCCAGCCGGGTTAAACCACAACACAAGGTTTCAAAGAACTTTAGAGATGTCAGCAATGATTTCTAGCTTTTTATCCTCACCAAACTGTGAAATACAAGATAAAAAAAGGAAGTTTAAAAATTATACTATCACCTGCTACGGAGCTTGGATGCGCGCAAGTCGATGGGGCCGGATGGGATGCACCCGAGGGTACTGAAAGAACTGGCAGAGGAGCTGGCCGAGCCGCTTACCATCATTTATCGGAAGTCCTGGCTATCAGGGGAGGTCCCAGTTGACTGGCGGCTAGCCAATGTGACGCCCATCTATAAGAAGAGCCGCAGGGCAGACCCGGGGAACTATAGGCCTGTCAGTTTGACCTCAGTGCCAGGAAAGCTCATGGAGCAGATTATCTTGAGGGTCATCACGCGGCACTTACAGGGCAAGCAGGCGATCGGGCCCAGTCAGCATGGGTTTATGAAAGGCAGGTCCTGCTTGACGAACTTGATCTCCTTCTATGACCAAGTGACGCGCTTGGTGGATGAGGGAAAGGCTGTGGATGTGGTTTACCTTGACCTCAGTAAGGCTTTTGACACAGTTCCCCACAACATTCTCCTCAAGAAACTGGCTGCTCGGGGCTTGGACTGGCGTACGCTTCGCTGGGTTAGAAACTGGCTGGATAGCCGGGCCCAGAGAGTTGTGGTGAATGGAGTCAAATCTGGTTGGAGGCCGGTCACTAGTGGTGTCCCCCAGGGCTCGGTACTGGGGCCGGTCCTCTTTAATATCTTTATCGATGATCTGGATGAGGGCGTCCAGTGCACCCTCAGTAAGTTTGCAGATGACACCAAGCTAAGTGCGTGTGTCGATCTGCTCGAGGGCAGGAAGGCTCTGCAGGAGGATCTGGATAGGCTGGAGCGATGGGCTGAGGTCAACTGTATGAAGTTCAACAAGGCCAAGTGCCGGGTCCTGCACCTGGGGCGCAACAACCCCAAGCAGAGCTACAGGCTGGGAGATGAGTGGCTGGAAAGCTGCCTGGCCGAGAGGGACCTGGGAGTATTGGTTGATAGTCGGCTGAATATGAGCCAGCAGTGTGCCCAGGTGGCCAAGAAGGCCAACCGCATCCTGGCCTGCATAAAAAGCAGTGTGGCCAGCAGGTCTAGGGAAGTGATTGTGCCCCTGTACTCGGCTCTGGTGAGGCCGCACCTCGAGTACTGTGTTCAGTTTTGGGCCCCTCGCTACAGGAAGGACATGGACGTGCTCGAGCGAGTCCAGAGAAGGGCGACCAAGCTGGTGAGGGGTCTGGAGAACAAGTCTTACGAGGAGCGGCTGAGGGAGCTGGGCTTGTTCAGCCTGGAGAAGAGGAGGCTCAGGGGCGACCTTATCGCTCTCTACAGTTACCTTAAAGGAGGCTGTAAAGAGGTGGGGGTTGGTCTGTTCTCCTACGTGCCTGGTGACAGGACGAGGGGGAATGGGCGAAAGTTGCGACAGGGGAGTTTTAGGTTGGATGTTAGGAAGTACTTCTTTACCGAAAGGGTTATTAAGCACTGGAATAGGCTGCCCAGGGAGGTGGTGGAGTCACCATCCCTGGAGGTCTTTAAAAGACGTTTAGATGTAGAGCTTAGCAATATGGTTTAGTGGAGTACTTAGTGTTAGGTCGGAGGTTGGACTCGATGATCTTGAGGTCTCTTCCAACCTAGAAATCTGTGATACTGTGATACCTACCAATTCTGCTCAAGAGTCCATCAGCTGAGACTCAGCTCAGATATCCATGGAACTCAAAGGGACTTTCTATGGGGGCAAGACAGAATGCCAGGAGGTGCTGAAGAGGCAAATAAGCATTCAAGGGGAATAAGGAAGAAAATTAGATTTCTCCTTCAAGCACATTCCCAGAATGCCCTCAGTCATGAAACAATTCTTTATACCTTATCATTTATACAGTGAAGCCTTACAAACTGAAGCTCATTGGGATCTGATCTTCACCTTGCTGCTAAGGGGGGACAAAATACATAGTAGTGAAGAGCATGCCTGAAGAGTGAAGAATATGCCTGATTCTAGGAGCTCAATTTAAATAAGAAATAGTCAAAAACTGGGATAACAAAATTAGTCTAGTTGCTGATTCCACAGCTGGTTAAAAAGTTACATTGTTGGTCGTAGTTGGGCTTGGAGATTAATTAAAAATAATGCAGTATCACAGAAAACACTGAAACCAAACACCTTTTCTAATGTTCTCATTGTTCATGTTGAGTGATAACTTAGCAAATAGCTCATTGTCTTTTTCTCTTTGGTGACAGGGTAAGTTTAAATAAAACTCACACCAAATAGCTTTGTTGGTTTGTTTGTTTGTTTTATTACACATTTTATACAAGGTTCTGTTTAGTCTTCACCAGACAAATGCAATATATAGGAGAAGCAAAGCTGATGCAACTAATTTGCAATAACCGATTTAAAAATCTCTTGAAAAACATGCATTCAACCTTGTTCTCTACCATCCCAAATTCACAGTATATCCATGCTAATATATTCTCAACACAAGTTGTGTCTCAGCTGCACCCTCAAATCTACCACTTGCTCTTGATCTCTTCTTAGGATTCATGAACCTGGTTAAGAAAAACTTTTCCCATATGTTTTTTTCATGACTAGTATCACCCAGTTTTTGTAAAGGAAATGTACTAAGTTAGCCTTTGCCAGCAGCTGAACTCCCACCCAGCCACTTGCTCACTCTCACCATTATGTCTTCCCACAGAGGCCACCCTTGCAGCCCCCACTCTGACGCTACCAAAGACTTGATACCTATACCCAGTACGGTAAGATACATTTCATTCCAAAACCAGTAGTTCCAATTTCCCTGTACTCCATACCAAGGACTTTTAATAAAACACATACACAAGCATATACGCACACAGGAAACATAGTCTTAAGTGAAACCATAATATGAAGTTTTTCCAGTTTCCCCAAAGAGAAATGCTAGCATTAAACAGTTTAAAATTGGACTAAACATCATAGTTGCCTCAGGATGAATAGTTTGTTTTTCAAAGCTAGACCTGATTGTTGCTGTAGTCTTGCAGCAACTTTTTTTTTGGCAGAAATGTGCAGCTCAACCAACTTACTAATGCGAAAGGTGAGAAATTTAGGTCTGCTCTGGTCACTGAAACATGCCACCACGGAGACAAACTGCACTCACAAGGGAGCTTTCCTCATGTTGTCACATTAATATCCTTGCTGCCATAGGAGAAATTCAAAGTGATGCTGATCTGCTTCCGGCAACCTTTAATGACCAAATATGTATTCTGTTGTGCTTCCTAATTCACTAGAAAATACGGTAATGCTTAACTTCATTTCAGATAGATGCAAGTTTTTTATAACCTTGACGTAGCTTCAGATGAAAGAGTAATGTTATACCGTATCTTTAGCAATAAACAACCAGTTGAGGGGTGTGAGACTATGAAATTAGGACAGTAGAAAAGAACTACTTTTAGTTAGACTTGGTCCCACTGTAGCTCCAAACTGTATTATAAACTGAAGTGAACAAAAAGAAGTAAAAATTACATACTGTCAGATTCAGTGCTCAGGGATGTTGGGTTCCCAGAAATATACTTAAAATGCTAACTCTTTGGAAGTAGGCATTACTGTGAAAGACATTTTCAGGTTGGGTATCTGGCAGGTAGCAGCTCACTGCTGGGGCATCTAGAACACCAGTGGGTTTCTACTGCCTGGCCATGCAAGGACCAAACCTGAAATAACACCTGTCTGGATTAAATGACCTTAGAAGTTCTCCACCTGTAGTTTTTACTTTGTGAATAGATGCTGCAAATGAAAGTGACTGAGGGATGAATAAAATGCATTTATTTTCTAATGGTAATTTTAACAATTGCCTATGCTCATAACTGACAAAAAATGTTTTCAATCTGTTGAACAGGTATTTGTTGAGATGGTTCTATAAACAGTTTAAATGATCTCATAGGTAACTGCCCATATGGTTTTCTGTATTTCTTTGCTGGCCAGAATTAGAAAGAAAGTAACACATGCTATGGTATTCTGAGCTTGTCTATTTGCCTCATTCTTGATATGCATTCATACTATTTTTTGTCCTTCACCTTTAGCAGCACTAAGACATTAATATTCGATTTTACATTTACTGTTTTTAGCACAACATATTACTTTAACAAACCAGTCTACTAACTAATTCTATAATATCATTAACCTTAGTACTATGCATCTGTGAATATATTCCACAGGGACTTAAGTCCAAGTTCCTACTTATTAGGGAAATCATTCTGTTACTTCTTCCCGTTGGTAAATGGAGCTCATTTAATGTCATCTATCCATACTGATGTATATATAGAACTAGATAATGTCCTACAGCTTACACTGTACAGCTGTATTATTCTAGTGGATTTCAGTAGAAGCACGGGAGAATGAGTATGACTTTTTCTGTGGCAAGTATTAAATCAGAGATCTTTACCTCCATGAATCCATATATTTTACTTCTTAAACATAGTTGAAACTAAATTTCACTCATTCTAAACAAATTCCTTGTAATTAAATTCACAAGAAAGATTCCACATTAAAAGGTAAGTTTCATTCGGACAACGGTAAAATGACAACCTGATTTGTAGCAAAATTATTTTGTGCCAGAATAATGGAAGATTTATGACTTATTTTGTGTAGGAAAAACTGAACAACATTCATAGTATAATTTAAATAAAACTGATATTCTGCATCAAATGTTAAATATTCCAATACCCTGTATAGATCATTAATATCATTTCCTGTTCAGATTCTAGTAGTGCACAATGCTTAGAACCATATGCTAGCTCTCTCCCCTTTCTTCTACTCTTACATTTTTAAGAAACAAAAAAGCAATTTTATTTTTTTTCATTTGTAGTCTTCAGTGTCAGTGAACAGGGCCACCTACAACCATTTCAGGCCTCTTAAAAATATAGTCTAGAGACATTTCTGGGACACTGCTGCTGTACAATGTGAGCAAACAACAGCAAAACAGCCAAAGGGAAAAAAAAAAATAACCATTCTACCATCTTATTTCCTTTAGGACCTCTTGCATTCTCACTTTTGCAGAACCCCAGCAAAACTACCCACAAATCATCCACCTTTCATCTCCACGTAACATGTCCCTAACTTGTCCCTTCGCAATGGCCTCAGCAACAGGAAACTACAAAATAGTCCTCTGTGCAACAGTCTCTGACTGCAACATCTCTTCTTGATGTGATACAGCAGGGGGAGGAAAGCATCTTGCAAATGTTACCCTGGACAAGTCATAAACTTCTTACTGTCCACTTTATACACATGCAAAATAATAAAATCCCACCAACTTTTAATATCAGAGGCAAAATGCACATCAACTTGCAGAGCCAGGCATTCACCCAGCAGCAACAGCCACTACCAATCTGTTCAGTGCAACTGATTTAGATCTTTCAATGTGCTACTTAATTTTTTAAATCTCTGTTGCTTTTATTTTAGAATTACATCTTCAAGAAGGCTCATTATTTTAAAATAATTGAATTTTATGATACAGTTCTTTTAATACAGTTAATCAGTCTTCGATGGTTATTTAAGATTAAATGATAATTGCACATACTTTTTATTTCAGTCTTACCTTTCTCTAAAAATCAGTTGATCAGTGTTAGTTACAGGTACTGCAAAGAGGGAACATGCAATGCATGAATGTAGAAAAAAACGATAAGGACAGAGGTAAACGGCATGCAATATCCCCATTAAAAATATTTGCAATTCAATGACAAACAAATCTTCTTCATTCAGAAAACAGCACGCACTTATGCTAGGCTTTGAAAGAACAAAGGGAATAGCATTTCATAATCTCAGTAGTGCAACATGAAATGCTGAATATAGTCTTCTGTAGCAGTCACAATAAGACCCAGCAAGATGTTACTTTTACCCTCAATAGCTGGAAAGAATCCTATGCCTCCAAATAGCTGGTGTAAAAGACATCAACTCCTGAAGAAACAGGCAATAATTAAACTCTGTTGCACTACAAAGAAGAGAATCCCAAGCTACAAAATTCACATTTAACTTTGTGAAAAATATGCAACTCAAAGGCTGGGGAAAGCAAAAAGGGAGGAAGAGAAGGGGGAAGTGAAAGTATGGAAGAGAAAAGAGAGTAAAAAAAGAGAATGAACCAGGATTTTTCTGTTAGCTATTATTTGCACAGTTTTGGAGTAGGTATGATTTACTATTTCAAGTTAAGATTCTAAGTAACTAGATGACTTTCATGCACCCATTAAAACAAACAAACTATAAACGCAAGAGTAACTTTTCACTATTCAAAGTGAACAATGAATGTAGTCAAAAAGAATGCTGTTTTCTAGTTCAGTTACTTACAGATTCAATACTGGTATTATATTATAATCTTTTGACAAAGAACCTATAAAAGTACACATTTCAGAGTTTGGGGGAAAACTTCCAGTTCAAACATGGTTACAGTAGCCACAGTTTCATTTAAAATTAACAAAAGAAAAGTCAGGAACAGGAAGACAGTTCTGAACTCACCAGAAGTTAGCATACACGAGGTGAAATGATGCACAGCAGAGTATTCATCAGAAGAGAACCGGTAGCAAACTGGAAGACTGTGATGGTACTTTAATTTAAACCCCAGTTGTGCACTACAACACCATACAGACCTAAGTCTCTAATAATTTTCTGAATAGATATAGTTTCAACTTTTTAGAATTGTTATTTAGAATCAAATAAGGAAGTAACAATAAGTTAAAAATCAAAACACACTTTCATTTTCAATTAGTGAGATAACATATTTTTGATACATCAAAATAGCAAAACTTGTCATCAGCAGAAACACACATCTATTCAGGATAGCATCCCCTTGGCTAGGACAGCACACAAGAACATTTTTAAATTTATAGTTAGGCATGTACAAAAAACAGCCTTAACAAGAGACATATAATCCCCTATGTAAGTGGATTCCCACATCAGGATCTGAGGCCAAGGGTCTTCCTTATTAAGCACAAAGGGCTTACTTATATCATTTAAGCTGACTGGCAAAACTTTAGTTTTACAATGCTTAGGCATCTTTCTTCAGCATTTCCCTCTACTAAACTTAGTACCTTACTTATCTTTGCACTTGCCTGTCTCTCCATCTGCTTTTAGTAATACTGTGTTGTAAATCCTAAATCCTCCCCCTTCCCTGAAAATTGATTTAAATCTTGGATTCAGGTATATGAGCACCATTCTCTAGGTTTTACATATGTTGTTTTGTTTTCACATTACAGAAAATTAATATGACAATGTAACCCAAATGAATAATTTATTTCTCTGAATGGGAATAATATTACTCCCATGCCAGACTTTGTAATGCGTTCACCTTGCTTACATTGCTACTGGGGAGAGTGGTGCAAAAGACAGATAAGTGTCTACAGAACACTGGACTGACCAGCTGGTTTCTCTTGCATTACCTCATGAACTCAAGGTCATGTGCATGTACAGTCACTGTTAAAACACTCTGTGACTTTGTTCTTCATTCTTGCATAACAATGCTAAACAGTGAGTGCCCTACACTCTTTCAGCATTCTACATCCTATTATGGTCAGTTAGGAAATTACTGATCTGTGGATATGTATTTTAGTGCATTTTTACAATGCTACTTCAAGCCTGACCAACAATTTCACTCCAACCATTAGTATTCCATCTTATTTCTATTCAATGGTTTTCTGAAAACAAACTAGAAAAATCTCCTAGATGAAATTTACAGATGTAAAACTGATATTTTTGCTTGTAGTGACTATTCTGACTCTTGCTGCAATTTTAAACTTTGAGAATCTATTTTTATCTTTATCTTTTTATCTTTAGTCTAGCACTCTCTCTCTACATACAGATCAAGTCATTCTGCTCACCTTCTCCCTATTACGTGTCATGTCATTTGTCCTCCCAAAATGTGTACATCTTTTCTAAATAAGACATAAGAACAAACACCTCACCTTGAAAACTACCATGTTAAGTATGACTTCCACCTGTCTTAATTACTACAATAAATTCCATACTCTTGAAATGTGGTCATGAAACGTGGTTAAAACAAGCACAAGTGTCTGGGTATGTACTGTCAGCCAGCAACGACCATAAATAAACTAGCTGATTGTCCACCCCCCATCAGTACTCATCTTAAATATTGTGTAAATTCAGGATCATCCATAAAATATAGGCTCAGCTGTTGGTAGAAATATTGCTGGCTGAAATGCTTTTCAGACACTGAAACATGACAAAGAAATAAATTCCAAGCATTGGAACAAGTAAAACAGCATGATTTGGCAATAATAAATTCTGCAAATTCAAAAGAGTTATGCCTGCAAATAAAGTTTATTACAGAGGAAAGACTGATATTCTCTTGACCTATATCTCTTGATACTGTTTTACCTCATCTCCCAGAGGAAAAACAATATACCATATTTTATTTCACATGGAATGAACAGCATTCTCCACACCTGTTGGACTGTTTTATAATACCACTGGCTTCTCACCATTTTACTTGGATTCATTTTGCTCCCCTTGGAAACTGCAGAACAAAGTCACAGGTGTCTGAATCCAGTGAACTAAACTATTCAGTATGTTCTCAACCAACAAGTCATCTTAACAACACCAATTTCTAATGGCTAGCTGACAAGTTTCTGAAGCCACTCTACATGGTGTCAACATTCATAAAAACTAGTTTAATATAGGAATATAATCTCCCTGGGTCTATTTGCATACTGCTAAACTCCTTCATCGGGATTAAAGAGATGCTGCTATATTATTGCTTGAATTAAGACACTATCTATGCTGCCCAGACAGTACACAACTACCTTCCACTACCATGAGGAATAGGAAGTGCAGAGTAAACTCTGCAGCAACAATACTTCTACCCATAGATATGCAAGAGGAGAAACAGAGAGTAAACTGAACTGCTGAATTTCAGGTACCAGCTTAAAAATTTTACACTGTGTTAATTTAAAACCATATTGGCCCACTGACTTCAAACTTTTCCATTCAGATGGAACTTTTTTGGTTAAAAAAAAATCTTTAAAAAAAGAAAAAGAAAAACAGAAAATACTAATTTGAAAAACAATTTTTTGTTTGTTGTTGGTTTTAGTTCTTTGCCATAAGTATATTTAAATTGTATCGCTATCATGCAGAAAGATCAAGCACAAAGCACACTGAGTAACATCATAGCTAATGCACCCATTAAAAATAATAAAAATATCAGAGTTAATTAAAAATAAAGGAATCTAAATTTCAGAAGATTAAGATGCACAGACAACACATATCATAGAATGACTTGTTGAAAAACATCTTCTCAATACTTATCTCTTCCCGTCTATGTTATACGTAGAAAGAGGAGCTTTGCGTCTAAAAATGGCACTGTCTCTAAATCAAGGTCTGTGTATTAAAGTGATCTTTCTTTTTCATTTCCTCCAGTGTTGTCTTTGCATTTTATTCCAACCCTGAAAGTACTAATATCACTAGTTTACCTTAGGCAGGACTAAATAGGAGGGCAGGGATTCAGCTCAGCTATTCCTAGTCATACACACTTTCAGTAACAGATGAAAACTTAAAAAGGTAAATGTTAAATAGTTAAGGTAAATCAAGCTAAAGATATTAAATTGCAAATGTCACATACTTATAGAATTCTGTACTCACTTCATCACAATAGTTTTAAATGATGATATGTAATTTTCTTTAAGCCATAAGTCATAAGGTAAGCTCGCTTTTATTTATTAGTAATGCCAGCACCATGTCGAAGTAGAAAACAGAAGCAATTTAATCACTGGAGCTCATGCCATTGCTTCATAGATCCTAAAGCTTTTTTGTGAACACATCTGGAACTAGTTTTTTTTCAAAACAAAGGTACACCTTATTTCAGAAAGAAACAAGTTTTTATGAACTTTTTTTTTAGGATTTTTGAAATTACTTAGGCTATTCAAATGTAAAAGCCTGAACTTCTGGAGATTCAGTGGTGGATACCATACTTACCACATAAACAGGTATTTTTATACACACACAGATACATGTAGACCATATGCATATAGATGGCCTGAACATTCTGCCTAAACAAGGTAAAAAAGCAATCATCAAGAAAACTTTTTAGAACTATGCAAACACTCTTCTGGGAGGTGAATACATTGAGAATAATCACTGCAGAATGGCTTTAGGCTCAGATATCAGTTATACCTATATTCACCCACCCAAAGCAAGGCATACATAATATATTTTGATAAAAAAAACAAAGCACACAACCATTAATGCTAAAAAGTGCTAGTGCCTTGTATATATGCAGTACAACATGAGGAAAAAAAATATCTTACCAACCTGGTGGTAAATATATTTTGCTTTGGAAACTTTTGTGAAAATTCTAGACAGTCTATCTGTTAGTAAATTCTTATTTCCCTTACTAAGGCTTTGCTTTTATCTCTCCTTGTATTTGCTTTGTTTTTAACCTTTGGAAAGTCATGAGTTCTATGCATAATTTATTTTCATAATTTTGCTTAAACTATGCAAATACCAAGAAAATTCTTTTCTTTCAGAAAAAATAGTAAAAACCACAATGGTATAATAATTCAATTCACAAAACTGGGGAGAAGTGTCTTAATTTACTCATTGATTACCATGTTGATCAACCTACACAATATAAACATTAAAGCCTCCAGATAAAAATCAAGTTTCAAGATATTGCCTATTCAATATAACTGCAAGTTAAAGTAGACCCTGGAATAAGTGCCATCAATTTTTGACTATTAATACAACTAACTGAATCATTGGTATTAACTGCAACACCAGCAATTAGGTGTCACATTCTTCATGTTCTTCTCACTATGTACATATTTTTTTTCAGTTAAGACTCCTGTCTCCTGAGAGACTCTTCTTCTTCGTTCAACTACTTTTATTGTCCAATTAATCATTAATTGGGTCAAAGTAATGCTGTTTACAATTTGCATACCTAGAATATAGTGATCCAATACTAAACCATAATTAGGAAAAGCTTTTATTGCATCACATCCATTTTCGTATCTAAAAGCTAAATCTTAGAAAATACAGTGGATGCTTGTCCAATATGTCATATTTCTTAGGAGATACTCCACCGTCTTCTCGTCCTTTTAAAACAATAAAGTGTTTCTATAATTTATGCTTCTCCTTTGAAAACACTTGATCTCAATTGAGCATTAAAAACATCTGCAGCCTTGAAAATTAGCACCTGGCTTTTTGAGTAATCCACAATGAAAGGTCACTTCTTGCTGCCCCACAGAACCATTGTCTGCACAGAGTTGAGCAGGACTGCTAGAAGTAGTAATATGAAAAAGTAAGAAATTTGGTACTCAGAAATAAAAGTAGAATTTACATCTCTGCATAGGCGGCAGATTCAGTGGCTGTGAACTACTGATGTTCCCTCTGAAGCCTAACACATAGTTTTCACAGGTTGTCAGCTCCTCACATACATACTACAGAGGCTCTGTCAGTTCTAATAGCCACACAATAGCAAGTGACCAACACATCATAAGGAACCCAACAGGTTACTGGCGACATCTTGCGTTCAGGGGCTAGTGCTCATACTATTTACCATGGGTAATATGGAAGAAAAAAGGTAACTGGCCCTAATGATTTAAGTGATATCTAAACATTGTACTGGCTACACAAGTGAAGAAAATTTCACCCAGAATCCATACACTTCACTGCAAACAATTGTTCCCATAATAGCATTGCCAAGTTTTTAATAAGACTAGTGTTTCCTTTTTTGGAAAAGTCTAGCAGCGCCTAGAAATTCCTTGGGGATTTTTTTTTTTAATATTATACAAAATCCTTGTTTTCAGGTATGTCAATTTTTCCTCATTATATCCTACCTAAAGGCTTTGTAGCACTCAGAGCCACTTATTTCATAATTCCAGAAACTTCAGAACATTTATGGTCTTTGTTGTTTATTCAATGTTTTTACTGCATAATTATGTATGCGAGTAGATCTGTCATTCCTAAATCAAGGGTATGAATTCATTAACTGTTTTTAGTGCTCATCTTAGTTCACAACATACCTACATTATTACTTAGCACCTCACAAAACATTCCCACTGCTTCAGAGTTAGCTAGATATGCCTGCTTGTGTACAATAAGCAAACAAGGCTTAAATTGCTTTCATTTTATGTGCGTGACATTACTTCCAGCCATTCCTGCTGTGCACCATCTTTTTTTTTTTTCACAAATGCACTAAAACTAATCTTGTTCCATTTTTTCCTTCACTCATTCTATGTTGTGATCTCAATACATTGATATTCTGTTTATCCAAGGTAAAATTTTTGGATATACATATAATTTTTACAACTATTTTGCTCGTATAATAGCATAGTGCGTATAGTTACTGCATTGGTTATCTATCTTTTCACAGTGCTATGATTTTCAAATGCTTTTCACAAACGCATTTGATGCTTTTCACAAACCATTTCTGATGACTATGATCAGGGATGACAGAATCATTGAGGCTGGAGAGGGACTTCTTGAGATAATCTAGTCCAAGCTCCCTGCTCAAGCAGGGTGATCTACAGTAGGTGGTCCAGGATCCTCTCCAGCTGTTTTGAATATGTTCAAGGATGGAGGCCTCTCTGGGAAACCTGTTACACTGCTTGATCCTCTTCTCAGTGGTTTCTAATGGAGCTCAGGATGCTGTTGACCTTCTTTGATGTGAGGGTGCATTGCTGGCTCATGGTCGGCTTGTTGTTGACCAGGACCCCAAGATCCTTTTCTGCAGAGCTACTCCCCAGTCAGCAGGCCCCCACGCTAAGACATCTCTGAATATCTTTGCAACAATATGTTTGATCCTACCCATGCAAAAACTGTCTTATGACAAATTCTTCTATTACATGAGGTGTTCAATACACCTTATTATGAATCTTCTGTTGGTCCAAGGCATCACTACAGGAAAAAAAAAAATAAAAAAAATAAAACTGTCGCAGCAGAAGACACCAGTAACCAGTGCTGCATCAGATTTCCATGAGTACAGAGCATATTAAAACCTGTTCTTGCTGGGCAGAAAGTGTCAATGCTGCTGCTGGTCCAGTATGAGGAGTGCGATCAGGTAATCAAGGATCTGGAAAAAAAGCCTACAACTGCACCTTCCCTTCAAACTGGCTGTCTGCAATGAGACGAGGACAGTCTTTGACAAGAACGTACATAATAATGGCAGGAACCCAAGAACTGTGGAACAATAAGAGAAAATAAGGATGGAAGGTGCAAACCTAGAGCCATAGGGCACAAAGGAGCCCAAGAAGCCCCAAACTGTTGCTCTACTTGGAAAACTTTTCAAGCGAGAAAAGAAACTGGTCCACTGAATGGTTGCTTTCAAAGTGCACTGTACCAAACCTATCAGAAACTCTTTCCTGGAGACCTAAAGGACAAAAACAGGTTTTGACATCCAGATGCTGGGACAGAATAAACTTATCATCTAGCTCTTTCTCCCCCAGGAAAGGAGAAATCTTACACGTATGATATGAAAGAAACCCAGCAGAAAGCATCTCTCACCCAAAGACACTTCTTTTTGTTCTGCTTACAAGAATTTCCAGAACTACATTTAACCTACCCAAGTGCAAATGGAAATCTTGGTTTATTTATTAGTATCTGTGCCTCCACAAATACATATACCTTCATTCCAGATGTACTTGTAATGGGTAACTCTCTCAAAAACGTGTGTCCTGAAAAAACTCAAGCATGTATCTGCCCTGAATCACACAGTGATGTAACTCAGAATTCCCCATAATGCAATCAACATTCTTTTCCTGAATAATGAATACAAACATCTCTGCATATTACACATCCTTGACTACTGAGAAGGAGAATGCTCTCTCAGGGATGAGAAAGATTGAAATGTTCTTACTGAATGAAATAGCAGGTTCACATTGCAGTATTTCCATCAATGTCCCATGGGGATCCAGCACTTTTTTCAGTAGCCAATCTGCATTGCCTTGATGAAGAGTGGAGGTTGCATAGTGGATCTTTGCATCTAAATATTCTTAGAATCATTTTAATGAATTATTTATCTCTCTTACAGCAGAAATTTTCTCAAGCTTATCAAAATTAAACCTTGTTCACATTATCAAAAGTGACATTACTCTAAAATATGTCTTTTTGTGGACCTTCTCTACTCTCACGTAGCATAAACCGATAGATTTATTGTCCACTACAAAACAAATAAACAACAAAAAACGCAGTACAGTTTAGAGACACTAAGTAATCTGCATAACCAATGCACTAACTAATCTGTACTTATTAAAGATATCTTTTTTTTTTTTTTTGCATTTCCAGTATCAGATTGTATTTTACTGCTATGAAAAGGTAGACATTTAAAGCTATATGAAATGAAAGCTAAGTATAGATATTTATTTAATATTTAATGATTAGCTATCATTACTTCATCACATATTCATCATTCTCAAGTTGATAATATTCCAAATAGATCATAAGGTGAAAGCAAAGCCCTATGGGAACTGATGCATTTGAACTGAAGTAATTAAAGGGTTGAAAACTTAAATTTTAGAAACATAAAACTAGTCAATGAGAAAATGCACATATTTAGTTTGTTACCTCATAAAGATTGTTTTGTGTTTTTTTTTTTTTTTTTAATTTGCTGTAAGGGAATAATTTGAGGAAAACTGTCCTATAAAATAGCTCTTTTTGTTACCAGCAATGGAGTCAAGTCTAGCCTAATTTCACAGATAACTGCATACTTGTTGTACTGCCAAACTTAGTTTTTATGCTTTAGCTAGATAAGTAACTAGATGTTGAGAAAAAGTTTCTGTCATCCAGTACATAAAATTACATAAAGCTAGGGTCACTGAAAAGATCACCAGACTATGCTAACTTTTACAAATAAAACACAAAATTTCTCTAAACTGCAAGGAATTACAACTCTCAGTAATAATTACAGGAAGATACAGAATGCCAAGCAATGTCATACAATGCTATACAATTTAGATGAAGAGCATCCTCACATCTGTTGAAAGAAATTTGCTTCCTTACCAAGCATCATGTAGATTTTTCATATTTTTGGAATAAATACATAATTATGAACTATATTTAAACAAAATCTTGATTTTTGACTATTTACGCCAATTGTTCTCTCTCCTTCCTCCCTCCTAAGCCTTTTCTCTACAACAAAAAAAGTATAAAGAATTTCTGGATTTGTTCTAATAATCATTTTCTTCAATTGCTTTCTTGCCAGTATAACTTTGTGCTATAGGAAACTGAACAGTTTTAAGGACTACATGGTACTCGGTTGAGAAACCATCTGGATTTCTCAACATATTAATAATTCTCTCTCTGAAATCCAGATCCCATAAAGTGTGGATTTGGGATACCATAATAATAAATGTAATTCAAATTATCTGTTTCATTGCTGTTATTAGCTAAACTGACAGACAGAAAGGGAAAAGAGAACTGGAGATCTCTGAAGCATTAAGACCAGCAGTTCATCAATAAAATAAGTAATACACTTGCTTACAATGATCCATCCAATGATTTGCAGTCGGACTTCATTACTTTTGTAATCATGACATTCCTTCATGGATAGTTAAATGCTTGACAGGCAGCTTGACACAATAAATATGTCCTCATATGTGGACATGAAATAAGTTTATACACCAAAATTTTGAGTAACACACAAAGTACTTTCTTGATGTATGACAACCGTGCAAATCAGATAGGACGTTTCTCAACAATACAACCACCTGCATTAAAACCCAAATTGATATCATACTAAAAGTGAGCACAAACAAAAGGGAAAGAAAAAAAAAACTACTTAAGTTTGCAGGCTGATATGACTAGTTCCTGTCTCAAACATTTGCTAACAGTACATGAGGAACTACTGGAGGTAACATAAGAAATTGCTGAACACAAACATGTGACTGAGCAGCTAACAAAAGTTAGAGAGCACCATAAGGAATAGCTGGATTTCACAGATGGTTAAGAGGAAGTTGTGCAAGACAAATCCAAAACTCTGTTGGAAGTTGGAGGGGAGAGTAGGGGTTCTTTTGAGAGGCAAATCTTCCTAAACCAGCAGTATCCAAGTAATCCCATTAGTAATACTATTCTTGTGAGCTGAGTGGAGATCTTTGTGTATTCCCCTAGCATTATTTAAACCTGACTAGCTAGAGACAAGAGTCAGGCCAGGCCGTTAGTTTTGTTCATGTTTTATGTGGATGCAGTTTGTGTTTCTGTGGATGCCTGTAAGGGTGTTTTTCTCCTGCCCATTTTAATCTATGTGCAGACAGTTGTGCCTGTGTTGTGCGAATGCACAAATTGAAAGTATATGTTCAGCCTCACAACCGCCTGAGTCTAGAAACATCCCACAGATATGGAGCAGAGGAATATCTCTGAGTCTTCACGCTAAGGTATTTGGCTACCCTTGGCAATATATATGGAGATTTGAGAATGACAGTATGAAGGAAAAAAAAAAGAAAAAAAGATTTTCTGTTTGAGAGAGGAAAGAATAATGTCAATAATAAACCAAGAACTTAAGGCATCTGTTTATCTGATGGTCTTTCTAATCACCTGTTGCCTGCTCTTATGATGCCACTTTCACAAAAAGATTCTGCTTTCCAGTGACCAACTTATAACAACAGTAGAAAGCCAAAGCTATCATATTTTATGGCATGTTGTATTGGTACACATATTTGATTAGAGCTTTTTTGTTTTTGTTCTGTTTTGTTTTTACTTAAATATTTTTGTGAGCAGATTTATCCTTTCACATCATTTTGGAAAAAAACAAGTTTGTAGAAGTATCTGCCATCAATGTTTTGGCAAATGCTTCCATAGTGACTTCCCCTTCAACACCACAGGTTATACTGACAAAAGCAAAAGGCAAAGGACTGTGAAATCTGTCAGCAAACCAACTAATCTTCCTTACAGATAATAGAAAAGGGTTACTAGTACCGAGCCCATAACTGCATATTGTTGGAAACAAACATTCCGTTCCCAGAAAAATAAATGTAGCATCCTGATAAAACTCCATGATATCCAGCTTCCCTTGTTCAAATCAGGGGAGAACTTTTTACTCCCAGAGGTATTAGTTTCTTAAATACTTAAGATTTGGGACAATCACATCTTTTGAAAACTTGAATGTTTGCCCTCAGAAGTATCTCAAGGGACAATTAACCTTTGGCAAGGATTAGAGAATTAGTACAGAACCAAAAGGAAAGGAAACGCCAACCTACTTTGCATATTCATTGCATCTGCACACAGGGAAGTATAAATTGAGTTTTTATGCTTTCAAGTAAACTTCAGTGAACTAACACATACGAGTAACCTGATAAGATTCAACCGACTACTTACAGAGCATCTATCTTTTTCACCACTCTTGCTTGGTGGCTCAAGTCAACAACAGTGTACTTCTGGTCCTTAAGAAATAGTGGGCTCTTGTATATTTGCATACTAAATATCTGTTCTCTATTTCTGTGCTCTTCCTTAGCCATACCTCTACCCAGCTTTCAGAACAAAGTGATTAAAACAAAGACTGCATTTAAACAGATATATTGTGGAGAACAGCTCTGTTATTGTGTTCTACCACAATAAAAAATAAATAAAAAAAAAAAAAAACCACTTTTTTAAATGTGGAGTTTTTCCCCAGCCAGGAAGAGAAAACTTACTCCATTCTTTTTAAGATAGAAAAGTGACATTAGATTCTTTCAAACATTTTTGGGATGAAACCTTTAGAAATGTACTACTTAGCACTGAAGCCTGGATATTCTGTCGGTCTACACATAGAATACCTGCAAAACAGAAAACTGTTTCCCAAACAGTAGCAGCCTAAAATAGAACAACACAGAATTGGCCCTCTCGAGAGCTACCTGGAATACTTCAACTTTCCGCAGAAGTATTTCCCAAGAAAAAAAAATAGTTGTCAAATATACCCACTTACATCTCTTTACAAGACCGCTTTAAATGCTGTTTCAAGGGGTTGCTGATGCTGCTGTGACAGTAGAATATTTTTTTTAACACGTTTTGTGTGAGTGTTTAGAGAGCTGTCATTGATCTTATGATCACAGGACTAGTAAGTTCAAAGATATATAAATTAATTTTACCCAGGGAACAGTCCAGTCTAGTTCAGAATCAATTATGATCAAAACAATTTTAGTTATCAAGGAAGGGGAAAAAAAGAAAAAAGAAAAAAAGAAAAAGAAAAGAAAAAAAAAAAGGATGCTGTGCTTTCTCGGAATTTTAGGAAGCAAGTAGCAACAAAGCAAAACAGAGCTGTCTGTGCTGCAGTCCTAATCCACATCCCATGCTGAGGACACAACCACAGGGACTCATGTGGGCTGGAACAGCAATTAAAACCCTCCATGGATGCTCTGACATGAATTCTCTCCTTGGTTCTTCACTCCAGATATGCTTGGAACAATTACATCGTACTGGAAAAGAAAGATTTCTTCTCTTGTCTAAATGGGAACAGTTCAGGTACTGCCATCCAGATAATATCATCCTGTTTGCTGTGCTGAGGAAGAGGTGGCTTGAGCAGCACCATACCATTACTTTGAAGAGAGCTTTTTTCCAGAGCTATGCTGATACCAATATAGCATCAGGACAAAGTCTACACTTCGACGACAAATTCTGCCCACGGAAAACAAGAAATTCCTTCCTTCTCTCTTCCATAATGCACAATCAAGACAAGCATTACTGTTATTCTTAGTATGAACTCAGTTCTTATGTCTCCTAGCTCTCAAATACAAACAAAAGTAGTTATGAGGAACAGCTCTACACCCCCTACTTAGGAGTAGAGTGACCAACCAGAGCAATTTCAGATATTTTGGGAAGAAACAACATTCAATGTCTTTTCCAAACTAAATGATCCTGATTCTATGAATGCCCAAGATGGCCAGCCAAATGATATTAAAACAGGATTCAGAATCATTTGCATGGGTTGAAATATGCACTATAAGAGGATTCAAGAGGGAGAAAGAGGAGGCTGTTTGAAAGCCTTCAAAGCCTAACAACGTCACAGGTTATTACTTTACAGTTACTCAATGATAGACTAGTGAGGAGATACAAAGATGTTTAAGTTGTAGGTTAAAATATACCACAGCATTTCTGAATAAGCTTCCTGGAAAATTCTGTATTATGCAGGAGTACTTAACTGAGATTTTTGGCAGAACTTGTGCAAAGCAGCAGCTGCTGTTCTAAAAAAAATAAAAATAAAAATCCATGGATACAAAGGAATAGGGAAGTACTGGTGAACAGAAAAGCATGGCCTGGATGTATTGCCAGAAATAAGACAAGTTTTGGAAGTATTTTCCCTTGAGGTATTTCAATATCTTGTCCTTGTAGAAGACAGCTATATCACAGCTTTTGGAAAGTCAAAACCAGCTGACAAAGCTGACCTGGAAACAGTGTTCAAGTCATAAAATATTACCTAGCATATTTATTCTGTGATTCATTGAGCCTTTTATTTGTTGTTACTCAGGAGCAAATGTAGTAACAAATTATCCATAAACAACATTTGCAAATCCCAAAAGTCTTACATATTTTTAGAATGAATGCTTATTCACTCTCATTAGGAGGATAGTGTAGCATTCCTCTTTTCTGCAAAGCCAAAATGACAACACAACAACAAGAATAGCACAGAGAATCAGAGAAAAAAAAATCAACAACACAACACAAACCAAACAGAGACTGATAATGACTCATCTAGGTTATTTTGGAGGTATCTACCAATAACTACATACACTGAAATCAAGACTGAGTTGTTAGACAGATTATATAAATAATGATACAAAATTATTCACTGTGTGAAATGAATGAATTCATCTGTTTGTTTTCACATGACACAGAAACAAGGGGCAAGTTCTGCAGTTTTAAAATGTAATACAATCTAGTTTTTTACTTGAAGTGTCTTCTCAGCTAAACTACAGAATGTAAGAAACACACCCTAATGTAAACATAAGTAGTATGTTTGTTTGTATACTTTGAAGTGACTTGTTTGGGTATAAACAAGGAATTTAAAAAAAAAAAATAATAATAATAAAAAAGTAGCAAGCTTTAAATTCAGATGTTACATATTTCATGAAGCATAAAGCACTGCTGAAAGGACCAGTTACTCAAGCCAACATTTTTAACGAGTTACTAACCATTGAGTTCTGTACAACCTTAAGACAAAACTTCTACTGGTCCAAGTCCTGAGACACAGATTCTTCATTTTATCAAGAAAGCAAGTCAGAATTTGGTTTTTGGATCTGGTGCAGCAGAGTATTAAGATACTGAAGTGTAATTCAGGTGTTTCACACCACATTTAGAATGCAAGAGACATGTACAAGCTCTTTGTGGAGCCACCTTACTCATTTACTGCATTTTCCTCCTAGAAAAGACAAAGAAAATAACAGCATATGAAAGTAACAGGAAAAAAAAAAAAAAAAGAATCTAAAGAATCTCCCCCATTTAATCTCAAATTCTTATTGCCAAGACTTGCTCCTTCCCAAAAGGGTAGTAAGATCACTACTGGAACAGGTTAAAATGACTATTGTCTCTCCTTATTTCAAATTTGAACACAGATTTAATTCTTTCTACGGCCTTGCTCAATAATACTCTGATTTTTATTTTTCAATTTCATTTGTTTTTCCTTAATAATTACTCAGCCATACATGACTCTTCTACTTTTATATGACCATTGGGCACATACTTAGAGAGGACTGTAAACCACAGCTAAATGCTCTGTGCAATAGCTTTTACAACTCTCCTTCCTCCTTAACCACTTCCTAGTTTTCAGCCATTCCAGACAAATTTAAGAAGGAACATACATGTGGCCAAGCCACGGCTTTCACACTCATCAGCTTGAAGTTGATCATCATCACAAGCAAGCCAACAAAGCATGAGTTAGATAAGTGGACAGTGAGGTGGAATGAAAACTGACTGAACTGCTGAGCCCTGAGGGTTGTTACCACTAGCACCAAGTCTGGTTAGCGGCAAGTTACTCTTGCTGTACCTTGTGGATTGATACTGGGGCAAATACTGTTCAACATCTTCATTAATGATCTGGGTGATGGGGCAGAGTATGCCCTCAGCAAGTTTGCAGATGACATAAAAAACAAGAGGAGTGGGTGATACACTAGATGGATATGCTGCTAATTTGGTGGGACCTGGGCAGGCTGGAGAAATGGGCAGAAAGGAAACTCAAAGTTTATCAAAAGGAAGTACAAATTCCTTTTGTAACTTGGGGTGCAATAACCCCATGTAATACTACATGCCACGGACCAACTGACTGAAAAGTAGCTCTGCAGAAAAGGACCTTGGTGGACAACAAGCTGACCATGAACCAGCAATGCACCCTCATATCAAAGCAGGCCAGCAGCTAACTGGGCTGCATTAAAAGAGTTCTGACAGCAGGTCAAGGGTGGTCCTTTCCTTCTGCTCAGCACTAGTGAGGCTGCATCTGGAGGGCTGTGTCCACGCCTGGGCTTCCCCAGAACACAAGAGACACGGATACAAATTATTCACCTGGACTTAGAACTGACTGAATGTTCTTAGGAGCACTGTCTCACCTAAAGGCATTTAGATCAGATTTGCAAATTTTTCCTCAACATCATGGAGGCTAGAATAACTATTTTAAATAAAGTCAGATTCCAGATGTCAAGACTCATAGCGGCAGACAAAGTTCTCTAACAAGGAGTTGCCCCCTGAAAACTTAGAATGATTCATAATTCCACCTCTTCTTCCTGAATCAACCTATTCTTTCAATAAAGATTTTCATAAGTTTGGTCTCATAAGCATTCAGGTATCATTTTGCCAAGAAATAGCAAAAAGGAATATACTACAGCAATTAAGTAAGGGAAGTTGAGATAGTTTTCTCAATTCCTGAGGAGAAACCTAAGCTTTTCTTTCAATAATTAAGATATGATGCACTGCAAACCAAAAAGAGTAAGATATCAGTGAATTTCTCGCACCTGACCATGTTACGACAGGGAATAGCATATACTTTCCACTTGCATCATTCAGGAACAGCTCTGCCTCGGCATCTCCTTGTGTTTGAAAGAGATTTTTTTTTCTTATCAAAATCTTCACCACCAACCTAACACATTTAGTACACCAATCATCATTTCCACTCAGATTTCATATTTGAAAAATTGATCTCTCAGCAAGATGTAGGTGCCCTTAAAAACAGGAGAATAATGAGTTATTGATTTCATCCAGCACTGCCAATGATTTGAGCACCAATACTGAATTTGAGGAGAACAACTTGGAGACTGAGAGAACACTGACTGAAACAAGTTGGGGAAAAAAATAATGTCCAGGTAAAGGGTATATATTTACTGACTAACCTTTTATTTGGGGAAAAAAAAAAAAAAAAAAAAAAAAGAGCTAATCAAGTACTCATTTTCTAACATTTAGGGACAAAATTGTTGGACAGAAATAGAATGAAGAACTAAAACTCCCCCTTTTCTTCAGATAACAAAAAAGTCAGTCTCATTTTAAATCTCCCAGTGAAAATTTACTTCTTCCCTCACTTACAATCAAAAGTGACAGATTAGAAGACCAGCTAAACTACACCATTAGTACATATATTGTGAGCCAATTTGTCCAAATCTCTTCCAAGAATACAGTAAAATAACTGCTATAGTTGATCCCAGTTATGTTACTAAAGAATTCCTGAGAAGTACTAAATGAAATTGCTGCCATGATGGCATTGTACCCAAAGTGCATATAAGCACCAAAGCACATAGTGAGAATTGGTCAAAAAAGCAAGAGCCAAACATGGTTCATAACTTTCCCAATGCTTCTCCCTCCAGGAGGATGGCCAAGATGTCACTTTGTCTTTTGAATCGACCAGTAAAACCAATGGGTTAATACATCATAGACAACTAGCAAAGACAACATCAGCTTTCATGAAGTGGAAATCAAATGAACAAGAATAAACCTACAATAGCACACACAATTTTTAAAGGAGTGCACTTGCTTACAGATTAGTTCAACTCTTTTGAAGAATACACCATGCTCTAAATATACATATGAGAGTGTTTATAGCTAGGATTTAATATTGACAAGTCACCTCTGACATTTGGTTCTAATATAGAAACACTTCCAGCAATTCAAGCTGCTGAGTCAGAAATTCATTTCTTTATATCACATTTAATTCATAAACATTCCTCACTTCATTTATTTGCACTGTTTCTTTTCTTTCCCTGAAAAAAAAAAAAAAAAGTTGAATTTTTAAGTAAAGGTACTTCACCATGCCTCAGTTATTACCTCTATCTCCAAGTACAAATCCTTCTGTTACACACCAGTGTTGAATATTCCAAAAACAAGGTTTCTCAAGCAGAAAAGTGACATTTTCAGGCTAAGCCTTCAGAAGTTTTATTACACAAGTTAGAAAGTTACAGAAGTAGGATTTCAGCCTTCAGAATGCCTAGGGAAAACTCACTGCATAAGCAAAAATGACGTAGTAGACAAATAACAGAAAAACTACTATCAGAAGAATGACCCTAGGTCCTGCCCATCTCAGCAGGTCACTGGACTCCCAAAAGATTGCCAAATGGCTTCAAACAGTACGGAGAGAAGCAACATTACCATCTCATATAGCTATACCCATACATTTGGGGAGATGGAGCAGAGAAGTCATGCTGCTCCTAACCAGACCTCAGCTCTCTCTATTGTGCCAACGGATTTGGAAGAAATGTCACCACAATCTTCCTACATACCTGAAGCCCCTCTCTCAAGCAAAAGTCACAACCAGATTTACAATTTTCCAGGTAGCAGTGATAAATTTCAAGAACAAGCACATATGTGTATGCCATACCCACACATCTCATTTGTTCATACCAACAGAGAATGGGATGGTGTTATCCTCCTCCCATCCCCGAGTACTACCAAACACATGAAAAACTACTACTTCACCTTGCAATGAACCCAACCAGCACGGTAATTGCAAACCTCCTTACAACTCTGATTATAGCTTGGGGGTACTTAGGAGGGGGCTTTTTGTTTGTTTGTTTTGTGGGTGGTTCTAGAGCCCACTTACCCCCTTTTCAACCTCAGGCTCCAAAAGACCGAAAGCAAGTAGTAAGTACCAAGATGCAAGAACAATATCCATTAGCTGGTCTTAGCACAATGTTTGCTGTATAGATTTACTGTAGTTATTCTGATGACATGAAGATTAGCATCAAAGATTAAGTGATTTTTAGTAACAAATTCCAAGCTGACTACAGAACATCTTCCAGAAGTAGCAACAGCAGTAGCTGGAACATTGTGTTTAGGCTGCTATTTATGGCTGGCTCTACAAAGACAACTAACATGCACGCAGACTGGGAAGTATCTTTTAACTGGATTGACTTGCCTCCTTTTCCAAATCATTAAGAACGAACTATTTTCACAGAAGACCTCAAGAAATTTAAGTTAGATACTCAGTTCCTTTGGCATAAGTATGATTCAGTGTCTCTGGTAAACTTTTGGTGAAGAACTGAGACAAGACAGGATGACCAAAAGACAGCCACTGCTTTCTTTATGGCATATACGCTAGTCTCTTTTTAAAATTATAAAACAATCATTAAACCATTAGTTCTCTAGTCACTAAGAAATGTGCCTAGACTACAAAGGTAGTTACCTTGGCATAAGTAATGGTACCTCTTTCAGAAGGTAATACACAAGAATTCATAACAGTTCTTCCCACAGTCATGCAATATAACTCCCCATAAAAACGCCAACAGACCATATAGAGCCAACTAGCCTGCCTATAAAACTGATATGATATGCAGGGCAGTAACATAAATAAATAAATAAAAGGAACATTATTACATGTATGTTCTAGCATAGACATTAGGTCCATGTCCAAACACCTTGCTCTGTTTTCATTATAGCTGCATTACCTGAACAGGAATACAACAGCCACTTTATTAGAATAAATACTGAATTGAAAGTAATAATGGTTGCACCTGACTCTCACCTACCCACTTGAAAACAAATTTACAAGTGAGAGGAAGGGTGAAGCTCTCAGCAATGCAGTGGCTCGTGTTGGGGTCCTGGTCTGCTTTGCTATAAATCCATGAAAAACAACATTTAAAGCACTGTCACTGGAAGTCAGTCAGAACCATTTTAAGAATTTGCCACGTTTCACACTCTGAGGCAGCTAACTATCCAAAAGATAGATAAGAAAAGTAAACTTTCATACAAGAATGAAAGATCAGTTATATTTAGCCAAAACATAAATATTCCTGCCAAAACCTCCTGAGTGGTGGCAAAGAAACCACTCAGTTCAGCAGGGGTCACCAGTTCTTTCAGAGGCGAGGGCACCATGTGTAAGCCTACTACTCTTGAGAAAAACACGTCTGGAACAGAGACGTAGCTGCCTCTGAAAGCATCCCTCTAGTCACCTTCATTTTGGCTTGGCCTAAACTTTTACTTAGCACAACCCTGTAAAATATTCCTTACCGTTTATGTTTGTCAGCATATAGTTAAGCACATACTAACTGCACTTAGTTTGTGCATTTAGTCAAAGCAGGCTACCTGAGCTTTAGCTAAAGAGCTTTTGATAGAAAATGCACGTAGCATGGGGAATAAACAAGAGCAAGTAGAGATGTACGCACACCTGCAGGGCTATGACCTCATTGGCATTACGGAGACATGTTGGGACCGCTCCCATGACTGAGGTGTTGGAATGGGAGGATACAGGCTCCTTAAGAAGGACAGGCAGGGGAGATGAGAAGGGGGCATCGCCCTCTATGTCAACAAGCAGCTGGAGCGAGTGGAGCTCTGCCTGGGGATGGGTGAGGAGCTGGCAGACAGCTTATGGATCAGGAAGAAAAGGAGGAGAGGGACAGGTGATGTTATAGTGGGTGGCTTGTAGGCCAGCTGATCAAGAAGACCAAGCAAATGAGGCCCTTTATAGACAGATAGCAGCAGTGTCATGTTCACAAGCCATGGTCTTCATGGGGGACTTCAGCCACCCCAATATCTGTTGAAGGGACAGCACAGCATAGGCAATCCAGGAGGTTCCTGGGGTGCACTGATGATAACTTCCTTCTCCAAGTGACGGAGGAGCCAACGAGGAGAGGTGCTGTGCTGGACCTCATTCTCCCCAACATGTATGGGCTAGTGGGGAATGTGAAACTCAAGGGCAGCCTTGGCTGCAGTTTAGGATCCTGAGGAGGGAACACAGCAAGCTCACTACCCTGGACTTCAGGAAAGCAGATTTTTCTCTCTTCAGTGATCTGCTTGTGACAAAACTGGTAAAGATTTGCAGAAATACTGCAGGCTTTTATCACTCCCACTACACTGAGAGATAATTCTGCTTGTGGCTACTGAACAGATGGGTCTGCTGCAGTCCTCATCTGAGATGGGCAAGAAACCACTGTTACTAACACTGCACTCTGTCATTGTGCGTTTAATAGAAAATATGGCTTCTGTGGCATCATTTACATACCTCCAGAAAGTAACTGCCAAGGCAAGGAGATCCACATGATATAAAACTGAAGAGGTAGTGGATATTTATGGCTGCTTCAAAGGTTTATAATATCTTTATTCTGAATCTCCCCATAATGCCACATCAGACTCCAAAATGACTTTACAGTGTTGATTTTTATTAAGCTTATAAAATGGTAGAACATCTAGGATTTTAAAGATACACAAGTAGCACAGATCCTGACACAGAGGTATTAAGTGAAGCTCCCTAGACAAACAATTAACACCTTTTTCCCCCAGCTTCCTGTCATAGTCTTGGTTGCTCCAGTATACAATGTTATGTTGTCATGCCAAACTCTTCACAAGATCACCACACTGATGGTGTGAGACAGGACTTACTGATGTTATAACGCTATAATGGAGAAAAGCTGACGTAGAAGAATCTTTTGATTTTTAAATTCATTTTGGGAGTTGGCACAGTCTTCTGGGGCAGCAGAAGCATTAGAACTAAGACACCTGGACTTCAAAGACTTTGGGGGAAAGAAGGGATGAGGGATGTAAGTGGAGGACTGACTTTTCACCATTTGGTACAGTTGCTTATGGGAAGGCTTAGAGATACACTTTGGTCACAGCAGCAAGAATTTCTACTGGATCAGAAGTGACTGTGTACAACACAGTGGGAGGGTTGCTTTAAGCATTTTAGGGGCTTTCTGTCTAAGGATCTCAGACACTGGAATTACTCCTGTAAGATAAAAACACAAAAACAGTAAAACCACACAACCCACAGATTTAAAAAAAAAGCACACTGTACCACTTCCCAGTGCCTCCTCCCTTCCAGACGCAGTAAAGCACAGAGGAGTCTGTTCCATTGTGATCAATGAAGAAGAATCATTTATTTAAATCAAAAAAAAAAAAAAGGAAAAAACAAGCACAGAAGAAATCTTCAGAAGAGCGTGCAAAGACTGAATATACTACTGCATAACACGGTGGGAAGAAAAGGCTGACTGGAACACAAGATAACGGTCATTTAAAGAAACATTCGCACACTGATGCTGGTAGGAATTTTTGCTTCTTCAGTTATCTCAAAATCCTAATTGAAATAAGTAGATATTACTGACACCCTCAAGAGATGAGTAACAAAAAGGAAAACTAAGAAAAGAAAACATCTTAAGCCAAACAAAACCCAGCATCCTTCTGTTTAGTTACAGAAAATACTGAGTTGGAAGGGACCCACATGAAACACCGAGTCCAACTCCTGACTCCACACAGGGCTATCTAAGAGTTAAGCCATATACCTAAAAAGCATTGTCCAAACACTTCTTGAATTCCTAGGGCTTTGCTGGCTGTTATTTGGTAACAAGTGGGAAGGGGCGGGGGGAGTGAAAAAACGTGCTCAGATGCTTAAAGGGAAAAAAAGGCTAATACTTTGGTCTTTGTATGGTACAGGATTGGGTTTACTTCCACTAACTAAACTATCGAGTCAGAATCCTTACTTATAGTAAAGCTCAAAACAGTTCAGTTGTTTTAGTTCTACTTAGGCTTGCCAATATTAGCAGATATAAGTTCATTAAATGCATTATTCAAAAAGACAAATTCAGATCATAGGCTGCTGTTACCTTGTTTAAAGTAATGGAAAAACTAATACACTTTTTCCACAGAAATATTTCTTTATACTTGGATAAATATTAATAGTATTTTTATACAACTGAAAGACTCAATTGCTCATCATTTCCTACCAAAATGACTGTTTACCATTGTGTTTAGACACTGAACTTCATTTGAGGTTAGCATATCCTGCCAACAGATATATTAAACAAAAATAGAGGAGAAAAGGTACAAATAATTTTGAAAAAGCCTTATTAAAGTTGTCAATATTTTATAAAGCACAAAGCATTTCTGTAATCTACACGTAGCTTTCACATTTAAGTTTGTGTTGTTCTGACTCCGATAAAAACTGAGTGGCACTATTTTAGTCATGTTGCATAAAACCAGAATTTATTGCAGATCAAACAAAATGGGGAAAAAAACAACACAGAAGTGTTTTATTTGAATCTGCATCTTTCTCTAGGGAGCTGTTCAGCAGAACTATAGAAAAACATTTCTTAGAGTTCTTCTAAGAAGAAGGGGGCAGGGAGAGTGAAGGGGAAACAGCGAAGACTTCATTCCTGCCACAAGATTTACTGACATCCCTTGTGCAGAGGTGATCGCTCTTAACCTAGTGATGACAGCAAACATCACTGAAGAATTACAGCACTATAAAACAGTAGCTAAATGGGTGGCCTCAGCTATGAGAAGTTACCAGCTTTCATCTGTGAGCTAAAGGTTAAGCAGTAGGATCTTTGCAATCCATAATAAAGATTCACTCATTTTTGTTCTACTCACCCTCATACTACTTTATACATGTTAGGACTATGAGTATAATCAGTGTTACAAATCTCAAACTCTATCACCATGATAGATTTCCTCCTATCCAACTAGGAGGACACACACAGACCCTGCGCAAGTGGGTGAAAGGATCCCCCTGAATTAATTTTCATTCTAGTCTGTACCTTTTGTTTGTTCAGCAAAAACTGTAAATCAGTATGACAGGAAACTAACTCTTCAAATTTTTCCAAGAGGTCGCCATTTCATTATTTCCTTTTCACCTGAATTTATTCAGCTTCAGTTTTAAGTCACTGGTTCTTGTTTAACTTCCAAGAGCTTACCAAAATACTTCTGTTACTGAGGGTTTTTTCCCCCCATGCAAACACTTTTAGAATGATCATAACCTTCTCCTTTCTATAGCAAAACCAGCAGCTAGTAATAAAATGCTGCAGGCAATGTAGCCACAGGCATCCAAACACAAAACATTAAGTATTTGCTATGTAAGCAGATCACAAGGGTGTTTAACTGTCAAAATCTTGAGGTTGCGAAAAATTTCTTAACTTCTGTTTGGAATTAAGATGAAAATGAAGTTTGACAGAACTTTTAAAATCCTTTTCTAGCACATGTATACATATTTTTGCTGTGGGAATTTAGTTCACTATCAAAGAATATGATATCACTTAGATAGACTGCTGTTTTTCAAAAGGACAACAGATATTATTTGGAGTGTTTTAAAACAAATTTATTTAGAACAATAAAATTATTTGTTCTGTTGTCTTCAGATTAGTAGGGTCATCTCCTTGCTTGTGATACTCTATATGCAGTGGTATATAAAAATGAAGTAATTGATTTCACTTTTTGTCTGATTTGAATTTTGAGATTTCTCCAGCTGAAGCATCCTGATCTTATTCCCCCTCGACCCCCCCAAACAGCCTACCACCTTTATTACTTCTCTGTAGACCTTCACATTCATCATGCATTCCTCAAGCTGCAGTTCAGCAAGTATTAACAAGTGTCATACTGCATGCCTTCAGCCTATGCTATTACTTCAGCACACCTAAAGTAAGTGCAAGCCTTCTAGGTAACCCCCTTACATCTACTTTGGAATTATGAAAAATTCCTAAGTTGGAAAGACTACTTCTTGAGGAGAGTTCATCTTGCAAAGAGGTGCATTGTTAATCAACATCTTGTCCTTATCTGTTTTGCACTGCCACATCTAAAGAATAGAGTTATGTCAGCTTCACTCCTTGAACATCAGTTTACTGTTGTTCAGTTGCTACCCTATGTCTCCTTTCTGGAGAAATTATGGCCTGAGGTGAGAGTCTTCTCCAAGATCTAGAAAACCCCAGAGGATACAGAGAAACCTCCTGCCCCAGAGAAAGCCACAGGAACAGAGGGGCTCCCTGCAGCCCAGCTCAGCCCCCAGCACTACCCTTGGTCAGGTCATTAACACCTTTGGTCATTCGAACAACCTAGTGTTGAGCAGCTGTAGTAGTTCATGTTGTTCAAAGTCCTGGTTCTCCGGGTCTGACTAGTTCTGAAACATTTCAGATAAGTTTCCACTGACCTTACATGCTAATTGTTCACAACTACAGCATTTTGAGAACCTGTAACAGAAAACTCAATAGCTACTTATTTTATCAATTACTGCCTCAAACAAAGCAAGGAATACCTGTTTGGCAATTTCAGTTCCTCCTGGAATCCTAGGGGCTTCTGTAGTCCCTATGAATTATCTTCAAAACAGAGAGAGACATGCTCATATTGGAAAAACAGTAGCAACAGACCTGACGTAAATCAATACTGATTTTCTATGTCAGTACTAACAACACAATAAATGCTTTTCAGTTTACGAATACAACAAACTTATTTCTCATATAAGCAGATTCGACTACGTAGTGTCTGTAGGAATGAACTCAGAAAGCCACAATGCAGTTTATACTTATCATAGCATGAAGCAATACTGTTCATTCATTACAACCCAGTGCAATCTAGCTACTCAGCTAAGGAGTATCAGGTGACAGTATTAGTGTTAATAGTGTTCAAACTAAGGTTTAAATATATGGCTCAGATTTTATATCAAATGATAGTTTTGGACAAGGAGTTTGTTTGACTAAAACAACATCTGAAGTGCCCAAGGAATTGTTGTTGAAGGGCATTTTGGTATAGGCTTAAAAAAAAAAAAAATCAACTCACCTGTAGAAAACGAGTGCAAGCAAATATTCCAGATGGGTAAATCTCCAAAATCCCTTCAAGGAAAATGTAATAGTTACAGGTGACATGTTTTAACAGAAAATATAGAGAGGAGGGTTGTTTTTCGTTGTTATTTTTTCTTTAAATCATAATCACAAAAGGTAGCTAGAGATCCTAGTTACCTTAAAACATGTTAGTGACCTCCACGTACCTCTGCAGGTACACAATTTTGAAGACTTGGAAACACCAAAGGTATGCTAAAAATGACCAAAAATCAAAGCATGTTGCTGACACTGAGGACTTGGATACTGAGAGGCTCTGGTACTAACTTCATGAAAGACTGGCTCCACAAGAATGATTAGAAGAAATAAGACTCAAAGATACACAACCACAGGCTTAGCTGTTTCCTTTTGTTTTCTGAGAGAAGCATAAAGCAGCTAAACACTCAGAATTGCTACCAAATGATGCCAAGAAAAGAAGAAATATAAAACTGAAGTGACTCCCAAAGCTCATGCACTATCCAGTCGTACCGTTGTTATAGGCAACATCTATTGTTTATCCTACAACAGATTCATTCTGTTGGTCTGAAGTTATTATGAGTAACAAGTTTTGGGGGAAACAAGCTTCTTTTAATTCCTGCTACGAGGTGATAGCGAAGTTCTCCTTAGTTCATAATGTCACCAAAAGGCAGATAAAGAACAGGACATCTAACTGTTCCATTGTAGAAGTTTTTCATTACCACCTCAGCTATGGAAAGACAACAGAAATCTATTTGCCAGAGAACAAGAAGAGAATCCTCCTTCATCTCAGCTCAACTTAACCTGCTTTGTCTTCTCCCTCATTTTGTTTCCTAAGGCTTCTCAATCTTCATAGGGAGATAAATCCAGGAGGCACTGAAAGAAAAAAAAAAAAGGCAAACAAATGAACAAAAAATAATTAACAGAAAATGTTGTTTCCTGGAAACAGAAGAAACTGAGTGCTACATCTTTCTGTACAGGTTCCCTATGTACTGCCTTGCTAAAGAAGCCATCAGTTATTGGAACAACTCTGTTTGCTGATATTAAAAGAAACAAAAGAACTACAGGAAAAAGAAAAAAAAAAAAAAAAAACATGCACAAAACACACACACCAGTCCCTGGGGAGAAATAATTTCATGCTGCAGTACAGGCTGGGAAAAGGAGATTCCACTAAAACATAAGAGAAAAAAAATGATTTGTTTACTCTGAAGGTGATCAAACAGAGGTACAGATTGCTCAGAGAAGTCACAAAGTCTCTATCCCTGGAGAAATTCAAACCATGAATGTCTCAAACATCTGCTCTTAGCTTATCAGGCTCTAAGTAGAGGTGTTGGACTGGACAATCTGCAAGGGCTTCCACTGAATTGAGCAATTCCATGACTGGAAGGTAAAAAGTAGTAGTCTGACTGAGGTGGAACATTGCACACCTAGAGACAACAAGGCACAGAAATCTTCCATTTTCTTTTTTTTTAAAATGATTGTTTTTGTTGAATTACAGCAGAAAAACAAGTTCTTCATTTTAAGCCCTAACTTTAAAATCCTTATGATGGTGACATGTCAGATTATGAGAACAGGGCTTGCGTTACATTGAGATAGTATACTGTATTCTGATTCCCTGCTGGACACATTATTTCATGAGCTAACCAGAGATCAGATGTTAGTTCATGGAGGGAAAAAAAAAAAAAACACACACCCCAGCAGAGCACTAGCTGTCAGCATTTTCTTATAAGATACAAATGACATTAGTGATTTTACAGTGTTATGATCATGTGCTAGATTGATATGTATTTTTCAACTAGGTGGTGATAACTTTTAAAGTTCATGCACAATACAAGATGCTCTTGTGCAGCTATAAAAAGGAAAAGTTTTAGAAAATTAAATATTTTAAGAACCTGAAAACACGTAAAAAGCAGTGTGCTAATTTTGCTGTGCTCCCACACCAATGGCACTTTTACCCAGAACCTTGTAGTTAATCAAATGCCACTGAGTCTGTATTTGAGTATCTTCAAATACCGGATGCCTTGGGAAGTAACTTGGAACACTGGATATGCTGGGAAGTAAAGCTTTTCTTCGTTCTGTTCAATGAGTGTATCTCTGATACTCCTCCTCCCCAGCCACTGGAGTGAGCAGCACAACACAAAGCAATTTATACCTTCTTAGAGGGGTTTTACTCTCCATAAAATGCTCACAACTCAAACAAAATGTTAATTTATGGTCATCTCCACTTGCTGTACTTTCAAAGCACACTAGCTAGCTTTCTTTTGGATGATAGTACACCCAAAGGTGCAGTTAAACAACTAATGGAACCTGACTAGAGCCAGCCTAAAGGAAAAACCCTTGAAGAGCATATAGTATGGCTACAGGATCCACAACAGCAACTTTTAGCATTACAGATTTGCTCCTATTAGGCTGCACTACTTGCAAAGGTAGACACAGCCTTATGCTAGCAGAGGGGGCTGACAGAGGTAACCCAAGAGCACATAAACACAGCAACATAAGAATTCCTGTGCATCTTGCACATGGTTTCCAACAGAGCAGGAAGCCTCAGAACTCCTTCACGTTAGGAATTTCAGCCTTCGACCCTGCTGACAATTTTAGGAGGTGCAGAGTGCATGCCCAGGCAAATGCCCAAGTTTTTTACAAGGAAGAAAGGAGGGCTTAGCAAATAAAAATAAGCTAAGTAACAGTTTGTTGATTAAATCACTGACTGAAATGATCTGATTGACCCTCACTTAGGAAGTTCCTGGTGGGAAAGTTTCTCAAGAATCTAAGCATGATTTAAGATAATTTAGGTATCCGTAAGCTGCAAGTACTGACAAAATACTCTTGTAACACTCGTGTCACCTTCAGTGTTGCTGTGTCGTCCATAAACACATTTCTGCAACTACCTAGTTTGAGTTTTAACTGTTATTCCAGATGCTAATGTCACTAAGCTTGAATAAAAGATCTTCATGAACTACTTACTGGTCAAGCTGTTGAAGACTGAGAAGCATTCAGACTGAAGCCAGCTCTCTTTGTGCACCTGGGGACTTCAGTAACTCCCATCAGTGGATGACTACGGCAAGGTCTGCCACAAACACACTCATGCTCACAAACACACACACACACCTAGAATACCTTCAGAAAACATGTAGGTGTTTCCATGCAAAACAAACTCTATTAGAAGAAAGATCCTAAAATACACATTCCAGTACTGGATTCCAGTAACGCAAGTCAATGCCATTATATTCTATACCTCAAAGGAGCTAAACCGAAGGCTTAATGCCAGCTCAGTTAAGAACCATTGAATTGACAGCCGTCTCTTCAGGAAGAAAAGGCCATCCAAATGGCCTCTCAAGTATTAACTAACCAGAAGAATAAATTCACACATGGGATAAATGAAACAAACCAGCAATACCCATTTAGTCAAATAACAGCTACAACTTCCTGACACTAGTGTATCACAGATATTGTATTGTACTTCATGATACCCAGGGAAGAGACAAATTGAAATACCATGGAGATTGTACTAATTTTGTATTTCCTACGCTAGCATGGGCACAAAAACAGCTCTGAGGTTTCTGAGGGTTTGATACACTACACCATTCTGCATTACAGCATAAGGGTGACCTGCAGACATACACGTTAACATGATTACACTTCCTTCACTCTTCATGAAAATGAAGAAACCTCATAAATCAGAACTCCTAATGAATTAGAAAGAGACACCACACACACACACACACACACAACAGATACACTGCAAGGGAGATACTGTGAAAGCAGTCTACAGAAAGACAAGATGGAGAGCTGAATATGATTTCCTACAGCAATGCTAAGTATACAGTTCCATTATACATTTCAGCGTGTTTTCAAGTCATTTTTCCTAAAATAATCCCCTCATGGAAGCACTCTCGTTGAATGACACAGAACTGTTTAGAGAGGCTTTTTTATTATTATAGATGTAGTACTTAGCACTTCTTCCCCATTTGAAATAATGGTCCGCTTTTGTCACACAGAAAAGCTTCAGACACATTTACATCTTTGTACATTTTCAGATACAATCATAACCCATTATTTATGGGGAAAAATAATCACCATCCCAGGACATTTCAAATTTAAATTCTGATTTTATAGCTACAATAAAATACCATCTGTCTCATCAAGCTAGAGAGACTACTAAAGAATCAAGGTGAACACTTGCACAGTAACAAGACAGAAGAAAAAGCATGCTTTCCTAATGAGTTTAGATTTGGGCTCAGGCTCTCAAACACTTACTACTGGTCTCTATCCATATCCATGCATAGTGTCAGCTGTGATTTCAATGCTACAATATGCTGCTGCCTCTGCAGCAAGCAAAGAAATCCAAAGCAGAGGAATCCTCATCTTTATTTATTTAATAGCAGGCATATTTTTCCTCATTTAAAAACAAAGAGTAAGAAAAAAATAAAAGAATGAGGTACTATAATCTACTGTTACATTAACATTAATATGAAACATGGCTTGTTTGTCCCTCGTATTCCTGCTGAACTCAGTACAACAAGAAATGCAAGTTAGGTGACATGATGTTGTGGTTTAACCCCAGCAGGCAGCTCAGCTCAGCACCACTTGGCCACTCACTCACTCTCTCCAGGTGGGATGGGGCAGTGAATTGGAAAGGTAAAAGCGCAGAATTCACAGGTTGGGATAAAGACATTTTACTAGGTAAAGCAAAAGCCACGTGCACGAACAAAGCAAACCAAGGAATCCATTTGCTACTTCCCATCAACAGGCAGGTGTTCAGCCACTTCCAGGAAAGCAGGGCTCATCATGCGTAACGATTTCTTGGGATGACAAACACCATCACTCGAAACATCCCCCCTTCCTCCTTCTTTACAACAGCCTTTATTACTCAGCACGATGCTGGATGGTCTGGAATACCCCTTTGGCCAGTCTGGGTCACCTGTCCGGGCTCTGTCCCCTCCCAGCTCCTGCTGCACCCCCAGCCTCCTCGCTGGGAGGGCAGCACGAGAAGCTGAAAAGCCCCTGGCTCTGGGTATGCACTGCTCTGCCACAACTAAAACGCTATTGTGTTAGTACCATCATTTTCATCAAAAATCCAAAATACAGCATTGTGCAAGACCCTACAAAGAAAATTAACTCCATCCCAGCCAAAACCACAATACACAAGAAGCCCATTTAATGCATAACCCCATTCAGACTTGCTATTTATTCATTCTCATCTGTCAGTGCAGCTCTGTCTTCAGTTAGTGACATGAATCACTTCCATTAAGGAAAAGTGTGGAAAACAAAACATGGTATTTGTACAAATCAGAGAAAAGTCAACACACCTGAACTACCAGAAACAATGATTCCTGATCATCACACCTGTCATATTGATTTGCAGATGGACAAGCCCCGCATTTCTTTGGGGTTAATTGATATACCGTGTATTGCACTGCCTTTACTATCTTGCTCCCTCTTCCATGTTAACCAAGTCAGAGCTAATAACAAAGATGCTTAAGATGCTTAAACATGTTATTGTAGACATAATAATGAACATAAAATATATGTCAGCACTACACACAGAAAAAAAAAAGTGAAAGCTGTTCCACTGAACTGGTATCTTTTTCAGGGTTTCTGTAACACAAACACCTCTAAAGATGGAAGGCATTCATCTTCACAGCACCATTCTGCTACTTAAATTGGAGAACGACTGTGAAATTCCTTGCCAAGGATACAGCACATATTAAAAATCTACACTAGACACATTCATGTAAGAAAATCTAGTACAGGTTAAGAATGGAGAAACCACAAGTGGCACAGAAAGTGCTTAAGAAAGACCAAAACTGGATAAGAATTAGGAATAAATATTGTAGATTGTAAAAAAAAAAAAAAAAAAAAAGTAAAAAGTAAAAAAAATAGCTCTGCTCTTTTACTCTTCAAGTGCGTGTTTTTAGCCATTTAATAAGAGATAAACAAGGATGAGTATAAAAGGATTAGGGTTGATCCAGTACATACACTCCTGTGGTCTATGTTTTGACATGGAAAAGCAATCTTATTTCCACACACGTGGCCAGTTCAGACTTCTAGATATCAACATCAGCTCTTGGTTAGTAAAGATACTAGCCAGTAGAAATTGCCATTTAAAAAGAAAATAAAAATTAGCGGCATTGCAAGTCATAAGAAATCTAGACAGTAGTGTTCTCTATTGCTTTGTGAGTAGTTTGCTTTCTCAATCCAACAAACATCTGAGAAGGGTGTGCCCCAAAGGAAACATCCCAAAAGCTTCTGCCCATTTCACCTCAAATCAATGGAGTTAAAATAACATGTCACTTCTTCAAACATATGCTTGTCAGTTCCTGTCCTCCCTTCAGCCCAAATTATGATTGAAACTGATAACTTGGTCAGCTGTGTCTCTCATGTTGTCCTCAGTATTGTTTTGCTCATATCTGGCTAAATCTGTTAGTAAGAAATATCCCCCAGATGCTGTTGTTTCCTAATGACAGTCACTCTGCACATATGACATTATGGTTCTCCAATTCCATCTGGGAACACAACCCTTTTTCTTTGGTTTTATGCCTCTGAAATACTGCACCCACAACCAGCATATTCACAGTGGTGTTGGAATCATGGAAACTTTTATCAGCTTACCTGTAATAACTCTGCTTATCAGTCCCAGCCATGCAGTCAAGCACAGCTGCTGACAATACCTAGCATCTCTGGCTCTCTGACACATTTCTGGTAAACCTGAAAATATTGCCCCATAGTTCATCATTCCTGTCATTGCAATGAGGTCCGAAGTCATCCTCAGATTTAGACGCCCAAGGCAATACATAAAAACAGATGAAATATTTTTCTGCACTAACTCAGAACAATGAAGACTGAGGAACTTATGTTTTCAATATATATATCAATAGTCCAAATTAAAACCTGCAAGTACGACCAGATCTATATTCTACTTTTGACTTATTCTACCTTCACCTCCCTGTTATCTTAAAGCAGATTAAAAGCACTGCTTTGTTTGTATACATATTCAAAAATAAAGACAAAGCCAGCCCATCCAAAAGCACATTTCTGTGCATCTGTTTCAATATCTGTAACAGAGCTTACCACAAGGAGAATTTAATGACTTTTAAGCTGTCCTTATCTTCATTCAATTTATTGCCTAAACACTCTTCAAAACTCATTCCCACCAACTCCACATTCTTTTGTGTGAAATTCTCAATGACAAGTTTCTCAAGCTGCGTTTTCTCAGTTTTTATAGTCATAAAAAGGGATGAGGTGTACAGAAGTGCACATGCATACACATGTCAAGAAAACAGATTTTAGTGGCAGAAAGTTATGCATTTGTTGTTTTACAGATCCCTTCCTCATGGAAAAGAGCATCTCTTCAGAACAGCTGGCAGTGCTCCGCAGAACAGCACATGTCCACAGACTACCATGTAAGAACGTCTGGTACAAAAAAAATTAGCTGAAATCACTAAATAATTACTCTGTCCTGCTATATATAAAACATCCAATAAATTGAGATTTTGACATTGGAAGTCTTTATCTCAAAAATCTTTTTGTCATTACAACTTAAATAGCTCTCCTGGGTGTATTGAAGACTTACTCATTTGTGCACAGCTGAAGCATTCCTTTGCTTGCAATATAATCCTTAACTGTCAGTGTCTGAGTGATAGCAATTACTTTATGCAATGCAACTTTTAAGTGATTCAACTATTCAGAATAGTGCAAAAGAGAATTCAAATGACATATAATTTTCAAGTATAAAACTCCTGTGTTCTTCCTGCAGTTAAGAGTGACACTACTGAAAGAGAATGGTTTGCCACTGGCTTACCATTAGGGGGTTGTATTTTTTTTAAATGCACTCACTCAAGATTCTCCACTAGGCTACAGAGCTTGTGGACTTCTACCTTAATGCTTAAAACTGTCCCTAGTCCATATTTTTGTAATTATCTCGTGTAGCATGTGTTTAAGGGCAGTAAATGTAACGAGATCAGAGTTGAGAACTGAGCAAAGCAGTTTTACAATGACCAATATCATGCTTCGTTTCTGTACAAGACACTAAATAGTAAGGAGGACTATGAGTTGGACAGAGCAAGTCTTGGAGATCACAATGGAAAGCCTCGTTTCTGTAATCCTGGATGGACTGGGATTTGTCAGATTTTGATGTAGAATTATTGCTCTGTGGCTCTTTCAGACCATTTCATCTACTTTTAATTTTTTTTTATTTTTATTTTTTAATTCTTTCATCAAGCTTCAGTTGAATATGACTTCCATTTTTTATACATACAAGCATTACTCTGACATCTCCTCAGACTGCAGGGCTCTGAGTGGCAATTTGACGTCTCTCATCTTGCAATTTTTGGTCCATGGGCTTTCTGGACTTAGGTGATATAGACAAAAGTCTTGGCCTCCCTATACCGAACAGGACCCTTGTAACAGATCTCATCTGGATCACTGTTTCAGCATCCATTTAAGATTAAGTGTAAGGTGAGCTGTCAAATATTTTCAGGGCTTTGGCCTCCTTTGCCACAATGAATTGACCTAAACTGATACCACTATGGAAGAAACACACCAAACAGTCACATGCACAGAATCCCATGGAACAACATGTTTTGATCAATAATTGTGGATTTGAAAAAAATAATAATGATGAAAACGAAGTATAATTGAAATAAGTGAGTGCCTTCAAATCTGTGGGTCCATAGGCAATGTTGTTATAAGTTTTCTCCTGGAAATTTCCACACACACCCTTTCCTTTGCTTTCACAAACACAATCTAACTGTAAGAAGGCATTTAACCAGATTTTTCCTTCCTTCTGGTATCACACTAACGACGCAGCAACCAGAGCACAACCACCAGAAAGAAAGTTGAGGGAGGTAAGTAGATTTTATATGGAAACATAGAAAACAGTAATGAAAGAGTACTTTCAGAGATGCACTTTACTTCAAAAGGTTATAGAAGGCTAGCTCCATGCCCTTAGGAAGAGAAAGGCGTCCCCTTCTCCTCCCAGTTCGTACAACGGTTTGATGCTCTTGGACTTTCCAACCCCCCTACCTAGAGATTGATGTTCTGCATTTACTGAGGCCATTTTTCTCAACATTAAGTGTATTAAAAAAACGCACACACACGGTAGCTTCACTGCTGGTAGAACAGAAAAGCCTCTCTTCATTTTCTTAACATTTTCAGTAGCACTCTACATTTTTCTCTTTAATGGCAGAGCATAAGTATATACTTTTAACTTTTATTTCTTGCCTGTAGGTTTCCCTAGGGTTTCTGCAAGAAGACAGTCATTTTACTTCTACAGTAACCTTTCAAGATGCAATCACACAGCAGCCAATATGAAACATCTGGACAAAGTACTCAGAGAGCAAAGAGAAGGCTCCCCCACTTTCCCCCACAGTAAAAGGATTGGTATGACTGTCATCATTTTAGCCTTAAAAAAAGTTAGAGTATTAGCTGTAACCTTTTTGTAATATATATTTCTTGCCTATTTTCTGTTCAAAAGACTAAAAGAAGCTTCCTATGTAAGCTAATTAGGCAAGAAAAAAATATCCTCTATTATGCATCATAAGAAGAGCTTTTATATATATACAAAGTTTGGTGACAGAAAGTAAACACTTTCACAGCATTATGCCTGCAAAATGCATCCTAAATGACTGAGCAAGGGAAGGGGAAAGAAATGAAGAAATGTCAAAAGACAATTAATTCATAGGTACAGATGAATTCTGCCAGAATTCTACAAGTTCATATACTTGAAAGACAGCACTTTTGCTTACTGCCTAAGCCCATCATTCCTACAAAAAATAATAATCTGTGTTGGAGGCACTGCCTTTACAGATGCAGTTAAGTACACTTATTTTACACACACATGTAGCTGTTCTATGGAGGGACGCTCTCAATGCTTGTACTACTTCCACGATGAAGATGAAGATCTAGAACTACGCAGAATCTGTGTCTACCTAAATTGATTCATCTCAGGTGTCAAGCAATTTAGGAATACAGCCTTATTTTGAAAAGCATCTAAATCCTTTAAAAGGCTTACTTCTCATTGGGGTGAAAAAAAGATAAGGGTTTAGAACTTATTCAGTAGCTAATGCACTTTAGATAATATCTGCTTTTATTGACAAAAGCTTATTTTACAAGTTTTCCTATATAAATTAGGCTCTCAGTCCCACACTGAACCCTCCTCTTTTCCCCACTGAACCCTCCTCTTTTCCCCATATTGTCTGGTATGGTTCTACTTTCTAAGTGTTTTAGCTTAAGTAGGAACAAACCTTAGAACAGAAGGTCTTCAAAAGATGAAAAATTGAGAACAAATGCTCTTTAAACAAGCCACTGTTCAGATTTTTAATGTAGTCGCTGTTGCTGCTCACACTCCACTTATCTTGACAGCTTTCTTAAACAGGCAGAGATTCCAAACGAATCTGTTCTAGTGTGTACATTTGTACTGGTCAGAACTATGATGTTAGTAAAACTACAGTATCGCGATTCAGTTTAGCATAAGATCCCTTGGAAGACATGAAGGACGAAGTTAATTGAAAGCCACAATACTTAGTCTGATTTGCTATTAGAAGCTGATTTGTGCTATGGGAGAGATGCTTCTTATAATACATACTATTTATACACAAAAAATCTCTCTGAAGTTTCCTTAACTGAATCGAAACTAAGCAGTATTTTATTTCCATTTTTTTAACATTGCTATTTTCTTCCCTGATAGAGCAAACTGCATTTCCTGGATGCTCGAATAACACAGATTTAGGAGGAAGTCTGGGTTTGTGAGCCTACTCCAAGGAGTATTTTATTGCATCACTCCTTTGCCTAAAAGACTCAGAAATATGAAGAGCCAATAAATTACCTGCCCCTCTGTACCTCAGAGTGCTCAGGAAATTTCACCAGCCACAAGAAATACAAAGCATTATACATTTGTATGTTTTGGAACTCACCAGCCGCACAACCTTTATGAGCCATGACAGTTCAGAAATTCTCTCACCACTCTGCAAAATGATTTTCACACACGTTGACCTAGACTATTCATGATTTACACTTAGATATGTTAAAACCTTAAAACCCCACAAAATGTAAAGACACATATCAATAAGGAAAAAATCAGCCTATAGTTCATATAGCACTTCTCTACGCACCAAGGTTAAAGTAAAGAACTATGCAAAACACGTGACTTAAAGTCACTCAGCTGCAATACTCAAGCTCTGTCATCAGAGCAAGGTGAAGGTAAAAAAAAAAAAAAAGGGCAAAAAAATGTGGCATTTAGGTGGCAGAAGAATTTCTCCTTTGTGGCTAATCAACTCAAAAGCTGGATACATTAAGTTGTCTGTAGCTACAACAGTCAAAGACCACTTCACTCGGTTCAAGCATTTTCAACTTATATTTAATATTTAACTAGTTCTTCAGTGAAAGCGTAATCTAAATGCTGCTCTTGGCTGCCAAAGATGGTTTCAGGGAATGGAAATCAAGGCAGAATTTGGAGCATTCATCCTTGAGGCAGATCCTCATCCTGGTTGACTAGGCAAGACAGAAAGACAAAGGTGGGACTTCTAAAAATATCACTAAAATTGTGTCTGCATTGTTTCCTGCCCAATCTTTTTTGTTGCTTTGCTAATAACAGTGAGGTTTTGTTTAGCTAAGGCAAAAGACATAGAAAACCTTAATTTTCTTCACAAAATACCACTCTGCTCTCATTCTGATTTTGTTATTCTTTCAGACAGAATCACAGCAGAAGAGTGAAGCTTAAGAAAGATTATCTGCGCTTATTTTGCTGCTTCAGCTCAAACATCCATTTACTACAGAACAGAGAAAAAAAGGAGAAAATAAGGATGAAAAAACAGTAATAGTGAAGGACTTCGTATTATAGTTTGGTAGCATTTTATTCTAAATAAAAATTAGCGTTCACAAGATTAGGATGAAATACAGGTAAAGCCCTGGACTTGGTTTGCTTTTAAACCAGAACTAAATCTGGGCTTTAAAAAAAAAAATAATAAAAATTGAAAAGTGGAACTGGACACTCTCCAGTCTCTTAAAAGCCGAACACTATATTTTACTTAAATAATAAATGCATTTTACTCACAACTTATTTTCATGCTTCTGCACTGCCAACATAGCTGTGGAAATTCACAGAAACAGATGGAAAGACAAGGTTACTTTCTTTTCTCAACATTTAAAATATTAACATTTACCTGTAGATTAAAATCTATTTATAACAAATGCAGTGTCACCAATGTCATTTTATACTAATCACTGGCAAATTACATGATTATACACAGATTCTAAGGATGCAGAAGTGAAGTTGATCAAGATGTCACTCTTTCATTTTAAACACCTGACTCATTCATTGCATCTCCAGGGTACCACTTAGCAAAAATAACTAATCCAGCTTTGTCTGTTACTTCCACTGTTTCCCTTTATTAGATATAAATTATTAATGCAATAAAACTAGGAGAAACTTCTCACAGAATTGCAATTAAATCTAAAATAGATGAGGTTTCAGGAACTGAAGCAAAACGGGAGAAAACAAACGTAAACTTGTTCGAAAGTCACCCCGAAGAGAGTAAAGCCAAACTTCCTTAATAAAATTAATCCATTATGAGGTAAGAATGTGTCCTCCAACAATGAATGGATACAATTTCTTCTATACAACAGCAAGTAAATAAATAAATGAGCTGGAGCCTTGGGTAGAAACAAAAACAACACTATTTTTTAAAACGTGGAAACAGCAGCTCTTTTAACAGGAAGATAGAAACATTTCCTTGTAGTTTGGCTTAACTACTGAAGTAAATCCCTCTCTAGCAGATCTTTGTGTTATATTTTTTGGCAGTGCATTTTCTAAAAATCAGAACCAGAAGTGAGTGGTATGCCGCTGCTAAAACTTGCAGATAATCTACATTAACAATTTTTCTTATGGTCTCCTTCTGTTTTCAGAAACAGACCTAACTTCTTTTTAAGACAAGTTAAGCGAGTCCAGCAATACAGATTTTTATTCCCCACACACACCAGTTACTGGAGAATAGCATAGACAGGTAACCTGCACTGCAGAAAGGGATACAGCCCACCCCATAAGTTGTCCTGTGCCCAGCACCAGCACAATTTTAGTCAGAGTGCAAGGGGTGGTGAATCAGCATCAAAGAATAGTGGTAAGGGAGGTTTGGTTTGCGTGATCCTTACAGTTGCCCTGGAGCCAAATTATTGCTTAAACCTTGGAAAAAAACAGTGCACAGGTATAAAAGCAAAGGTATTCCACATGTATAATGACCCAAGTGAGGTCACTTGCCAGGGGAAAGGAGCAGACTTTACAGTGAGTAGGAGGAAAAGTGCACAGGAAGACCACACAAAAAAGATGAAACTCCAAATAATGAAACATAACTCCATAAGTTGCTCTTTTGTCCACAGAGGAGAAAAAAAAATGACAAGCTGGATATACAGAATATTTTTTGCAGATTTCTGTTTCACAAGAGATACATCTGTTTATTACCCCAGTTTCAGTTCATGCTAATTACGGCAAGCTCCTTTTGAAGTATGGCTTACCTATGGATATAAATACAACTTGTGCCCACATTCTCACTTCCTCTGAATAGAGCATACCAAGTATGATGGAAACTATTAGAAAAAGCATTTAAGAATTGATCAAACAAACAAACAAAAACCTGAACAGCATTTCCTGCTTCGATTGCTATTACTCTTGGCAAAGGCATTTTGCTGCCAGGAAATTATCATATCAAGGAACTCTATTATCTCAGGCCCTAACTTGCACATTTCAGTTCAAATTCTAGAATTTGTCTGGGTGCAAAGTTGTGCCATCAATAAATGTGGTTTAAAGTTTACTTCATACACAAACAAAAATGAAATTAAACTTTTAAAGAGAAGAAAATACAGAAATAGCACTATAAAAACAGGGAGTTTAGCTGAAATGAGCATCAAGTGTCAGTGATGGCATTTTTGTGCAACGTTTTCAAAAAAATATAATGTGCTAACCCATCACCACAGAGCAAAGCTTGATATTCACATTGAAATATATGATTATACAGTCATTCATGTAGAATCAACATAAAGCGTCAGGTTCTGCATTCAGAGTTGGCCAAGTTTTGAATCTCCACATGCCTTTCTTCAGGTCATTAGCCTTTTATCATTGGTTCAAAAATTGCTATATAGTCAGAAATACATGAGCATATATATAGCTCTCTAGAAGGAATATATCTTCATTACATACCTAGTATTAATAAATATCTATCATTGGGGGGAAAAAAATCTGTTAATAGAAGGACATTACAGACTAATCAAGGTGTCCTTGGCTGACTTACACAGTGGTATTTCATGTAATGAGGACCATGACAAAGTTTGTGTTCCAAAACATTTTATGTCATTTTAACCTTGCCACAGGCAGCAAGGTTGGTGTTAATCACTCCAGTCAAAGCCATTAACTTTGAAAAGCTAAGAGCTAAAAAAATTACATTACTGAACTCAACAAAATACCAGATGTTAATACGTAGGCTCTTTAGCTGAATTCATTACTCAGACACTGCACAACGTGGGCCTCGGAGCAGCAGCAGCCTTACAAGACACTGCATTCTCTGTGACAGAACTGATTCAGCTCTGAAACATCCTTTGTGAAACAAACTGGTCAACCACGGGAAAATTTCAATTCCCCTATAGCGTAGGGTATTGCACCAAATGAAGGAAGGCATATGATTTAATCCATTATTTATTGTTCACTGTCTAATCTCTACATTAGCCATTTCCAAATTTTTTTTGATTACACTCTTATTAGTAAAAAAAAAAAATAATCAGAACATACATCTTAGTATATTGATGTCTTTAAAAATTGCATACATATAGAGATGTACTAATATATTATGTACATTACAAAACACAATAAAAAGAATGAGATAAAAATGAAATAAACAATAGTTTTAACTTGTACTTAAATTAAAAAAAAATCGAATATGTAGCTGCAGACTACAAAAGGACAGAGACAATCTCATCTCAAACAACTAAGATAGTATCTAGAGGAACAATAATATGTGTAATATTTAAAGGTCGCATAACAACAAGTGTATGCATAGAAAATCTTACTAGATATATAGTAATGATTAAAAAAGCCCAGTGAGAGCTTATACATTTTTAATCTCCAGAAGTATTATTTTTGTCTTGAGTACCTAAACTGCTACACCACAGGTCAGTTGTTCCGCAGAACAATGACAATAAGGTCTCAGAATTGTATCGCTTATATCTTCAAAACATCATCAACCAAAATGCATGCTACCAACAGAAAAATTCTTCAGTTCTTCACACAGCCACCAACTCCAAGAAGTAAGGATGCTGCTTGCTCGCTAAATAAAATGCATCATTTGGATGGGATCCAAAGCCCTCTCATTACAGGCAATGACTTCATAAATTTGACAATCAAGCCCTTGAATTTCATTAACAGAAGGCAAAAAAAAAAAAAAAAAAAAGCATAGACCAAAGCTTTTGATAGTGGCATTCATGCTCCACAGAGGCTGTGTCATCAAGATCACTTTTTAAAGTGATATTCAGTATTCTACTCATTAGCATCTCTCAAGGCCTTGTTAGAAGTTCTGTTCAGCAACACTGCAGAATTCCTGTCCCTCGTACCAATGAGCTCTTAAACTTTGTTCTGTATCGACGGTCTCCATGCTGCAGTACATGAACAAGTGGGACAACTAGGAAATCTTGAAATGTTTTAAATGATCATATGTACCTACTTCATCGTAAATGTGCATAGCAATAAAATAAACCTAGTAATAATTTGAAATTTCTGTGTATGTCTTATCTGATAATTGTTCTTTCCTTCCAACTTATACACACCAGAAACTGTCAATTTGCTAGAAAAGTCCTATTTATCTCTTGGATAAATAAACTGCTTCATAAGAGGATTATTTTATGTATAAATGGACACCAGACATAATACTAAAAAATAAAAAATTGCTAACTTACTTTTAAAAAGTAATTAGCAATCACTCTGTAAATCCCATCCACTTGAGTCCAAACTGAGGGAACAGTGACGTTACCAGTGCAGCCAAAAGACTCAAGGAGTATATCCACAGTTACAGCATCAGGATAAAAGTAACATTCAGCTTGCCTTCTTGGTGCCCAACAGATGCGCCATCTACACTTCAGCACCACCTCTTTACACATAAAGGTCTGTTCAATAAGGTCTTTTCCAGGGTATTTCTGTATTCTACCTATATCTAATAACTTAATGGCTATTTTGTAAAAGTGATTAGTTAACAGCCATGAGTGATTCACGATAAACAACAATGGATGCAGTTGTTAATGAAAAGCTTTCTGCTTCAGTCTTGCTTTCTTTAAGAAGGAACACATTGGCAAAGTTCTAGGAATGGCAAGCAGATGTTAGGAGAAAAAAAAAAAAAGGCTACAGACATGAAGTCTCCCCCAACTAAATTCAGGCAATGTACCATTATCCCTTCATCTCAGGCATTTAGCCAGATTCTTCAACGTGCAGGTCGTCACCCCACTTTAAGAGAAAGGGCACAGCAACAACAATCCTACAGAGCTTCACAAAAGCTAATCATCAGTATGTTTATTCAGACACTCAAAGTAGGCCTATAACATCACAGTTAATGCATTAGCCATACGCAGACTAGTTAATTTAAACCCATCTCACATGTGGGTGCCTCATCTACCATCACACTTCTAGAGAGCATCAGAGGTTAAAAACAAACAAACAAAGAACAACAAAAAAAGCCATATTCTGATTCCTTTTAACTCAGTCCCAATGTTATAAAATTAATGGGGGTATGCAAGAGCACCATATAAGCTAAACATCAACAGCTGCTAAGGGCTCATATTAAAATAAAAATATTTATTTTATAAAAAATATAATATTTTATATATAATATAAAAATATAAAATATTTATTTTATAAATTATTTATTTCAGTTTTACAGCATATCAACTCATATGCTTTTTTCCCTCCTTAGTAATGCACACAATGCTGTTTAACTTCTAAATTCAACACACTTAAAATCATTTAACATTCATCTACATCGAACTTAACAGTTCAGGAGTATACAAGTGCAGTGGGACTCTAAAATAGCTAACATCGGGCATATCCGCTCTGCAAGACAAACTTCCACTTAAGTTAGAACCTGTGCCTTAGTTTTTAGATCATTCCTCTTGGCCTTTCCAGAGGCTCTGTTCTCTTCCTGCAATATCTGGAAGCCTTCTTGAAGCAGAATATCAAGGGTGAGTTGGATGCTCAGGGAAGACGAAGCTCCTCCTTTATGCAGCAGGAACTGTGAATCATGCAGATACTCTAGCAACAGACTCAGTGAATTGCCTTCTCTCAGCTGAGATCTCTGCTTGCCTGAGCACTCTTCTGCTGTTTTAATGCAAAAGAAAATAAGCGAGCTTCAGCATCACTGAAGGAGGAGACTGATACATACTGATTCATTCAAAATATACAGAAATTATCAGCAAAATTCTAAAACACACATGATTATAGTTTACAGGCAACTGACTCAATAAAAGCAAGTCTGAAGCTTAACCACAGCAAATCCATTTTCCTCTACACATTCTGTATAATTAGAAAGTAACATCTATTCTGCAGTACAGGAACTACTTAGCATGATTCATTATCACATGAGAAAGAGTCAGTCAGCCCTACATATTCTAGCCTGTGCTAGTTAAACAAGACAATCTCTCAAACATTAAGCGCTCACTTTTTGTTTTCCCAGGTGAGTGCCTCAACTGTTAGTCTAACAAGTCAGTCACGCCATCAGTGTCTTAAAGGGCTATGCTCCCTTAGCCAGTATGCTCCTTCTGTTCCCTTTCCAATTAGCCAGCACACTCCACGGAGCAGGAAAAGTACCTTCCACTCCAGCCACACAGGGATTACGACAGAGAAAAGCTTCTCCTACATCCTTGCATCTAGTAGGTCCAATCACAGCTGCAGTGAAATGGCTCCTGCATCAAGCCAGCTGATAGGATGCTCAAAAGAGAGATACGGACAATTTGAGTGAAATTACTTCCTTAACAAGCATTTTAAAATATCATTACGTACTGGAGTATGCTTATGTTTCCAAATATAGTAGTTTGGAGTCTCTGTGACAGCAAGAGATTGTTTGCTTCTTAACTTTAAACCACCATTTTAACCTTCATCTATTAATGTCTTCCCCATGAAAATGGGTTAAAAACATCACTTTCTTCCTTCCTCCAACATAAGCTCCCAGACAGTGATCTCCACCCACAGGAACCTGTAATTTCAACTAGTTAAGCACAAACATGTTACTTGCCCTTCTGCAGTCACCATGAGCACCAGTACGTATACACTTTTGCTTTTAATTCATCCAGTTCCACATGTGCAAGTACAAAGATTTCCTGCTGTTAAATGGATGGGACCTCTTGAAGCACCAGCAGGCTGCACAACCCCATACCCGCAGGTGCAAATGCACAGTGTAGGTACAGTTGCTGAAGCAGTCTGAACATTTAGCTCCACCTTGTCCTTTTGCGTAGTGACTTTTCCTAGAACATTCAGCTGAACAGACTCATTGAAGTGTTTTCTACTCTTGCAAGCACCACAAAGCCAAAATAGCTACAGGTGAGGAAAACACAGTTTGTTTGTTTAAATATATAAATTCTGACACATCATTGCATTGCTTCACTTTTAACTGCTGTGCCAAATTACTCCCTCCATAAAGCCTAGTCCCACTAAAGACAATTAAGTGCACCTGTGCAGCCTCAGAGTCATAGTCACAGGTGTAATGGAACACAATTTCAAAACAGGTTATTCCACCCTGTTAGGCTTACCCATATGTGAACAGTCAACAGCTGCAGTTCATGAGATGTCTTTTACAGATAGACACCACTTAGATATGTTTAAGGCCTTACACTATGCTCTAGTTCAAATAGATTATGCTAAAAGAAAAAGTTCTTCCATCTCATTTGCACTAGCGTGGGACATAACACAGGTCATAGGAACTGTAGTCATCCACCTTGGTGCCATACAACTACAACCATAAAGCATTAGCACATTTTAATGACAGCCCAACAGCATGCAAGATAGCCTTCCAGCAGGAATTTAAACTTGTTAAGTACCCATAGCAGCCACTTAAAGCATCAGAAGTCTCAGATCAAGAACACCATGTACCTCTGATACTCTTTGATCTCTGTCTTTCATTGCCCCAGGGCTATAGAAAGCTAATTTCTAGATAGATGAGAGTATAGTACACAGAATAAACAAACATCACAGAAAAAGCTACATACACCACATAGATGAGGCTTTCATTTATGTAATCAGGGCTGTATAGGTGGAAGACATGGGATAATTAAACAATTTTGTCAGGGGAAATTTCTGTTGTTGGCAATGAGACACAAATTAATGTTCTAGTTTGATCTCCGGGTCCCAAATATTGGGATGAACAATCTACACATTCCTTTTCTTTCTACTTTAAAACTGAGCAGACTTTGTCTAAAATTAAACAGAATAAGCATGGAATTCTGAACTATTTTTACCACTTCCATTGTAAAACTTCAACGTAAAACACTCTGCATATAGCCTATGGCAGTGTATATTTCCTTAATTCCAGTCTAGTGCTCCATGCATTAGTTAATATTTTCTCTAAAAAGTATTGCTACAACAGCTTTTTTTTACTGAAAAACTACTTCCCTAGACACAGAGGACAGGTACATGGATGTACACAAACTATAGTAAAAGGTGCAGTGAAGGGAGGGAGGAAACAAGCTGTGAAGAAAAGTGTGCTTTTTCACAGGCTTCCTAACAAACCTTGTTTCTTCTGTCACCTGTGAAATCTGAAATGGTTAACTGCTATACCATTATAAAATTTAGGCTGGAAATGGAAAAAACAACATGATAGCCTCACGAGAATAAATAAAATAAAATAAAAATAAAAAACATTTTCAAGGGTTTATGTTAACAAAATTGTGAGTGAAAAAATACAGATTAATTGTGTTGCCCTATTAATAGCTCAAATTACATAATAACGACTAGACTCCATAATGAGATAGCTATACTGTGAAGGGTGTAATAAATTGTTAAAAAAGGAGATGTAATTGAAGGGAATACAAAGGATACCAGATACCTTAAGGTGTCTGAGGGGAGCACTTCCTGAGAGATATATGGCTGCCATTAAAGAGCAATCCATTATTAGTTTAATTATCCCTGGTAATAGTCAGGTGAACATATAAACTTCCTTAGGAAAGAATGGTTTACATCTCCCCAAGATGCTCCCCAAGAGCAAAAGTAAAATCTCCCCTAGATTATTATCTTGTCCACACATAGCATGTTATTAAGAACCGTGCCTGCTTTTGCTTACTGTTCACCAAGAGGTTCTCTTCTCACAAAGAGAGATCCCCAATAAAAAGCTGGAGGAACAAGGCTATCAACAAGCTAGCCATTGTCTAAGACACCCCTTACTGGGGCATCCCAGGGCTTCTAGTGCAATTGACAGAAGAGGGTAAATCCTTCCAATAGAAGCAAAAGGTACTAAAAGCCCCACAGAATTGCTGGCTACTTTCAAATACTTCCCCCCAGACTAAAATATCTGGATTGCTTCAGTCACTGAGAAAAATCCTATCCAAACCGAATGACCATAATAGTCTTCGACCACTTTGAGTCTAGAAAAAACAGAAAACATGCAAGAAACAATGTCAAATACCTGTAGTCATAAGCCTGCTTCCAATATGGAAAATATTAGCTGACATTGCACAGTGTCTTCCAAAAAACAGATGTGGACAGGGCAGATGTGAAACACTGACAAGAAATGCATCATATCTTTCCCTTTCTACACAGAGCACATAATGGTCTGTTGTAGATCAATACATGCTAAAGCTACCAATGGCAAGGCTGGAGTCTGCATCATTCTCCCTGACGTATCCCCTCACAGTTCCCCTCTTCCCATTGCTCTCCATACCTTTATGGAAATTTAAATTCAAACATCTGCATCAAAGAACACCTATGTTATAAGATTAGGGATAGAAGCAGGTTACTCAAAGTAGGTAAGACAAGGAAATCAATACTGAGACAAGCCAGTGATTCTCTACACTGAATTAAAACCAGCAATGTCTGGGAAAAGAAACCTCTAACAAACCAACCAGAGTAGGTGGAATACAATCTTCAGCTATACATCGTACGGTCTACAAACAAGGGGTCAAGACTTTGAGGCAACCCTCACTCTAAAATCTCCACCCACCTGAAGGAACTACATTTTTGGGGAAGTTATATAATGGCATGCTATTAGCCCACCAGTCAACTGCTTTGACTTTTCCACTATTACACTACTGGAAATCATTGCTTCAGTTGCTCTGCTGTAAGACTGGAGCTATAGTTGTGAACTTAGCCCCAAAACTGTCAAAATATATTATTTTGCTGTGGTGTATTTAGTTTTGCCAGAAAAATTAAAGGAAAAAAGGTATCTTAACCGCAGTGCCAAGTCTCTCCTTGGTTAGACAAAGTGCTCTTCTCTGCTGCCTCAGCCCATTTCCCAGCACAGGGAAAAGGAGGATTTCAGCTCCTCTGTCTTCCAGCTGGCAAGGCTCCCCAGCTGCTCCATCTTGAAGATCAAAGAGTGTGACCAATACTGCTCACAGAACCTGGCTAGCTGCAAGTATTCATGGCAGCCTCATTTCTCATAAACTAGATCATTTTGTACATCTAATTTAAAAATCCCTGGAAGACATTTTTTCAAGAAAGCCAATTAGTTCTAAGCCTTCTCTCCTAAAATCTGTTGGTTTTATTTTCCCATCACGTATCTTGGTCCAAAAACTCATGGCAATGGATCTTCCTTTAGGCTTTTTGGAATGAAGTAGTGACTGCCATTCCAGGGAGCAAAAACTCTCTAAGTCACTGTAACAGAAGAGCAAAACACTCATAAATACATAAGCTGAAAAGGAAAGGAGGAAGGTTAAATTCTGCTGAAAGGAGCTTGCATTAAAAGATCAGAGGCCAAATGCAGCATTTATGTCATCGCTTCCTTAAATAACTCTAGGAACTGATGGACTGTCTATGGTATGACTTCAAAATAGCTCTTTACAGCTTTTCCTCACACCATTCCCCCCAGTATGTCCTTTTGTGAATATATGTCTGTGTGAGGGGAAAAACTACTACATTACACTTCAGGGTCCTCACCGTACTGACAGGTTAGGAGAAAGCTACTGTCTAACCAGCTTGGCATACTAAGCTATTAAAGTTTTGCCTGCAGACAAGCTTCTCCATATTTCGTATGCTCAAAGTGCAAAATCCGTGTTGAATGACTACTGAAATAGGCTTACTATGACAGTGGCATAAGTTCCCACTGCCACTAAGGGAAATGACAGCTTCAGTGTTCATCAGATAAATTCACAGGTTCAAAATACATAATTAAAAATAGGTGCAGAGGCAATAATGACTTTAAAAGGCTCACACTGATTACCATTATCTACTTTACTACAAGTGAAATAAGAACAGCATTCAATTGCATACAACAATCCCTCCCCCTGTAAAACGACAGCTTTTGTTGTCCTGTCTATAGTGCATTTTCCTGCACTAGGCTGACAAGAAGCCTTTTCTCTGTATCTCAGGTTGATAACCCCATTATTTCCCATCTTAATACCAAAACAGTGCTGCAGTATCTCAGACAATAGGGCATGCAATCTACTATCTATTAGGGTCAGAAAGCCTTCCATTTTTTTCACCTGCTGTGATATAGTAGGACATGATTTCAACTGGCATCACCTCACTTTCAGCAATGGAGTCTCCTCAAGGAAAGTCACCCCATAACATCTGTGATAGGGCAGGCAGAAAACACTTCAATGCCTGGAGTTGAATTATCATCAAGACTGATGATACACTGTGACATTGGAAAGGGTGGGATTAAATTTTATTTTTAATAACACCAAGATAAAATAAATTGAACTTTCTGTTTTTTTCCTCCTACCTCTTGAACTGATCTGCAATGTCTGCTGCTTTACTCTTTTTTCAGGGCACCAACACACCCCATTAACTCTCTTGCTCCTTCCTCTTCCTTAATGTTTTCTCTAGCCTCTGTCCTGAGTTTTCTTATTAGCCTAGACTCTGATGTCCTAAACCTCTGTATAGTTATATGGAGATTATGCAAAATTTAATTTTAATGGATAGCCTTTGGCAAATTTTCCAGCCACTTTAGAGTTTGCAATTTCTGATCTATGGAAAAGAGGTGAACGTCCTCCCCCCTCCTTCCCCCTACCCTCCCTTTTGCAGTTCATTCCCTGAGGATCACTTTAAACGTGAACCATGAACTTGATAAACACTCTTAAAATTCCCCATATTTAAGGATTTCACCAGTCTTATAGAGACGGAGAATGCGAGTTAGTGAGCTTGCTGAGAAGCAATCATCACAGCAGGCCTCAGTATCTTACCCCTCCCTGCAAATCTTCACTTCGTTGTTCTTTTTTTTTTTCCTTCATTTTTTTCCAAGATATTCTGAGTAGTCCCAAGTTTTATATTAGAAAAACATCCATTATATATATATATATATATATATGTTTTTGAGGAGAGAGAAATGGAATACAGAATTGCTGTTTTTTTAATCAGAAGCCTTTAATAATAAAGACCTAAAAGCAAGCTACACAGAATCACTGCTACACTTCAGCAGGCAACAGAGTTCAAAGGAACATTTGTTGTGTCAGATAACCACTTATGGAGTCAACTGTGAAACCAGTGCGGTAGTAGGCTAATTTCTGTGGATTGCATTCCCAGCTATTCCTTCTTTTTAATTGTGTAGCTTTAATCACTTCAGCTCAGCACTGGTAGTAATCAGAAGATTCCTACACCAAATAAAAACCTCCAAAGTGCAACTCGTGAGGCAATGACTCAGCACCATCTGCGGCACAAACCTATCAAGGAGAGAACACCCCAGCAAAAAATCCTGACAGGAGAGGTGTTCAGGTAGACATGAGAGGATGTCTAACAGCAGAAAGGTCACTACACTGCAGACGCAGGGAACTGCTGTTGCTATTTTTGCAGTGTGTGTGCGGAATGGAAACTTCAGGACCAGAAATGACATCCATAACATAGCTTAAAGTCTGTTTGACACACTTCATAAGTTTCAGTCTGCAGTTCACATATACGAGTAGTAACATCGTGTTCTAAATAAGTATGCAAAGCAAGTAAGCTATCAATAGCAAGAAGGATTATTAATCCAAGTGCTGCATATATTGTGGAGTCTTTCAGTTTAGTGCTCAAGATTTAAACTCCAAAATGCACAGTGAGGAATGTATATGAACGGTTTAAAATCGTATTTGCAATACTTGTCCTCAGTCAGCTACATGTGACAACATTTCCTCTTGCGCTTAAGGATCTGGCCCCCAATTTCAATACTGCCACAAGATTTCAAACAACTGAAATTCTTCCTAAAAATGATACTAGGATTAAAGAAGTAATCTATTCCACCTGCGCCAATCCTAAAATTCATTCCATTTCCAATCCTTGGAGACTCCCTGTGGGACAGCACGGATTTTTCATTACGCAAAGCAGAATCTGACTAAGGTTCAGACCACAGCAAGTACACGGGCAAGCTACTCACCTGAAAGCAGAATGGGGAAGATGCTAACATATCACTTGTATATCCACTTGGAAACTTATTTAGCATAAATAGACGAGGTTAAAAATATTCCATATTTGAGGCCTGTGAATCACTGTAGTATGTCCAATTTAATAAAACTTTCCTGTAAAAGGAACTGAGTGAACTGTGTAGCTGGTACATTGGCATAAATATTTATGAATTGTTAAGAAAGCTAACAGGATCAATCAGGGTGCAACTTAAAAGGTTACATCACTCTTGGAAAGTAAGGGTCCAATTCTGTTGCAGGTCATGTCAAAAAAAAAGAGTTTATCACTGCCTCTCAAAGACTCAAGACAGGGAACACAACTGCACAGAACTAGTCTGCAGTCTGTATTGTGCTCTGAAAGCATGGTTTAAGAATTGCTTGCAATACATCGGGGCTAGTGAGGAAAAAGTATCTTGCAGTCTAAAAACAGCAACAAAAATAATTTTGTAAAATTGCAAGGGGTAAACACAAATATGGATTGTTCAGAACAACTTTTTTTTTTTTTAATCTGAGAAAAAACTAACCTAACGTTCCCACTAATATCACCGTTGGCCAACTGCTCCCTTCTCATTCCACTTGGCCCCTGAAGTTAAATCTCTGTACGTGGAGTTTTCTATCTGCTGCTTTACCTGCCTGTTTCTGTGAGGGTTTTCTGTACCTTACTCTGCACCACCACTGACTGAGGGTCCCTGTAGCTTCTTTTGTCAGATCCCACTGTTCCTCTCAGACTACAGGAATGGCCTCTGGGCCATTGAGGAGAAGACTCCTACTCCAGAATTAAGAAGGTCCCATTGGCTTACAATCCCTCGGTCAATTAGTATTTCAGTGTTTGCTTTGGGCAGCACAGTATCTGTACCCAGGGTCCCACTGCAAAATACCCTGTATCAGGGACCATAGAATAATCCCAGGGAGTTTCAGTTTGAATCTGCATTGGCGCAGGGGGGAGGCAGCCAAGCACACCCCTGAGAGGAGCTTGGCCCCTGAGAGGCCCACATCAGGCCAGAGGAGCAGCAAAACAGCAGTAGGGAAAGAAGAACAAATAAATAAATAAAGAGTAAGAACCAGTTCACAGCAGAAGGAAGACACTTCACATTGGCACCTGTTGCCTTAGCAAAAGAGTGAAGGCGGACTGGGTGCTGTGAAAACCAGGGGAGCAGAGAGCAGGGGGAAGAGAGGAGGGGTGTTCTGCTGAAACTGAGCTGGACGGGCCAGGGGTCAAGCAGGAAGAGCTCTTTTCAGATGACGACATGCAGTGGGCTGCTAACAGAAGGGCTGGCAAGTGCTCAGTCCAAAATGGAGGCCCTGAGTTCAGAGGTAAGCAGCTGGGGGTCTTTCCCTGGCCCTGCTGCTGCTGGAGTAGGCAGCAAGCTGGGAGAGAGGATGAGACTTGCCCCGGGGAGTGACTGCCCCAACACATCAGGTGGAGAAACAGAGGGCAGCAGCAGCAGACTTAAAAACTGAGCACTTTCTGCCTGCCCCTTACAGTGATAGAGCAGACCTATGGAAAATTGCTCCCCAGAGTGCAACCACACTCTGCAATTCCTCTTCTCAAAGTGAAATTACAGAAATGCAGGGCACCTACAGCTGTCATCGTAGGAAATGTTGCAGTGGTAATGCTGGGAAAGCCAGCACTGCTGCGATACAGGTGATGGCTTTAAGAAAGCGTTGATGTGTGTAATTTGGGGAGTAAGCAGCTTGTAAACACTGCCTGGTAGAATAAAGAAGACTTTGGGGTCAGTGATGGCCTGACCCTGGTAAGGAGATATCCATTTGCAGTGACAGAGTGTGGAATTTGTAATGCATGTGTAATCAAACTGCTGTAGAGTTCTTGGCTGTGAGTTTTACAGGAAGAAATTCAGAAGTCTGTAATGCAAGTTGAAGGATTCGTTGTATGAGGACATGAGGACTCGTTGTAGAAATAAAGGGTTAAGTTTGTAATAGGCATGTGAGCCCAGCCCCCAGCACTGCCTGTTGCCTCACAGAAGGAATCAAGAGGGAACTGAGCATAAATCAAGGTGAAAACAAGGGGAATTGAGACTAGAAAAAGAGGAGTACAGGTGCTAGACTGAAATTGAGGATGGGGAAGGGAGAAGAAAGGTGCTCCTCTAAGTGTTATAATTGTTTATCATCTTGCTTTTGTAAATATTCAAATCAGTAGGTTAAAGCTTGCTAACAGAAAATAAGTGAAATCCTGAAGTCAAGACTGTTTTATCCACACCAATGGTGTTTAACCCAATTCCTGCACAACTTTTGTAGTCCTGGACTACAGTAAAAAGTGGAGAGGGTTTTCCACTTCAGATTCTGCAAAATTAGCCCTTTTGCTCTTTTGTTTCTCTTTCAAATCTCTGGATTGAAATGTTAAATTTCTAAACAAAATGAATTTTCAATTTTTGTTTTGTAGGGGTTCCATCATGGTTTTTGAGTTGAAAGGTCAAACAGAAAAACAGCCACATAATCATTTTTTCATGCAGCTCTACTGTAAACAGCATAAGTTTCTGTAGGACATTAAGCATATTTAGCAGTCTAATAGTTATAACACTAAATCTTCTCATTACACTTTCATAAAATTAAAAGTCCAGGTTGTTCTTGAAGTTGTTCTTAGGTTGCAGAAAGGAAAGGGGTGGTGTTTTTTGTTGTTTATTTGCTGTTGGTTTTGTTGTTGTTGTTTCTCTGGTGTCAGAAACTCATTTAGGCGACAGTAATTGGAAGGAATATGTCTGAAGGTATAAACCAAGTCCCTTTCAGAGAAGCACCATTCTTCAGAGCAATGAAGGAAAGTAAGAACAAAATAGGGGAAATCAGTAACAAAACTATTTTCCATGGAAATTGTCTGCTGTATTAAGGCACAGGGGATAGCAAGTGCTGTACTAGAAAAAACACACACACAAAGCACAGAGCATGATGTCTTTGGGTTTAGGGGGACATATAAGCCTTACTGTGATTGTTGACAAAGTGCAAGAGACCCTTCTTCCTCTGAGGGGGTGCATCAAAAACACCAGTAAAAGAGAGTCAAACCTCCCTTCTCCCTTGTGTAAACTAATGAAATGATTCTGGTCACCAGCAAGGGATCAGGTCCTAGACATTTCAGCAAAACATTAGAAAGCATTGAGGCACAACTAGATGAAGGTGTGCAACCTTATATTCTGGCCTGTTGCTGAGACAGCTTTCCAGTACCAGAACAGTCTATTCAAGACCTGCCTGCTTGACTAGGTAGGGACAGCAGCCTTCTAGGCCCCTCGGTGAGGAAGGAATTTGAGGGCTTACTTGTTTGCTAAGTCTTGGTTGCCAAAAATGATTGGCCCTTTGGCCCAGTTTGCTAGTTCTGTTAGAGATGCTGAAATGTTCTCTCTGTCCTTTTTTAGGCAAGCTCTCAGCAAAATCAGTAAGGATTCATCTCTTTAAAAATCTACTCTTTTCATGTCCTTTCTATGAGGCATATGAATAATATCTTGCTAATGATTTTTAAATGCATCTCAGTAGGATATTAAATGCGGATTTGCATGGACAACTTTAGTGGTTTTGAAATGACAGTTAATCTCTAATAACCACTCAAAATTCAGTGTCAGGGTTTGTGTACATGTACATGCATCCCAGCAGTATCTTAGACTTGTCTTCCATAATGGCACTTTTAATTCTTTTGGGCCTCTTTTTTTTTTTTTTTTTCTTTTTAATTGGCTTGTTTTGCGTATTGAAACAGATGCATATTTTTCCATCCTAAATATTTAAGTGTTTGTTGTACGTTTAGTAAAGAGGTCACTCTTCCCATTTCCTCTTCCCTGACTCAACACCACTCTAATAACAATGGAAGGGGTCTCCTTCACATTGTGGAAGACTTTCTGGTCAACATGATGCATTGGCTAGTGTAGGACCTGAGCAAGGCGCAGGCAGTGGAGATTGTCCTGGGCCTAGCTGGGGGGTAGGTGACTTTCTTCAGTGCAACCCCCAGGCTGCTGTTTTGGATGTGACTTGAGACAAACAGCCACCACGAGAAGGCTTGTGGGGGGCAGCTGATGATGGAGGGAGGGCATAGGTGGGACAGCTGACCCAAAGTGACTACCGTGGAACATCATACTCAGAAGTAACACGTGGGTTTGGCCTTCCAGAGTAGCCATTGGTCTGCTTCTGGGTGGTGGTGAGCGATGGCTCCCCACTTCAGCTTACCTCTCTTGTTCTTTTTCTCTTTCCTTCTTCTCTCCCACTTTCCCAGGGGACATGCGCACTAGGGATGGATGAAGACAATACATGCAACCTCCATTGTTTTGTTTCATACACATTATTCACTGGGGAGCAATCCCCCCCAGATTCCCTCCAAGAGCCTCCTGGGAGCCATGGCTGTCCAAGCAGGTGGAGAAAATGCTCTCCTCCTCTTCCATGTCTTCCACCTTTCTCTTCTTTTTGGTTCTCTGGGTCCTGCCAGCTTTTGGGTGGCAGAGGTGAAGCTCTCTTAGGTGCTTCTGCATCAGGACAACGTTTCCTTCCATCTGGCATAATACCTCATAGCTGTCGTAAGAGTACCCACTGTGGCAGCACATCCCTAAGGAAGCAGAGGGTGTCTTGCTCATCTCCTGGAAGCAAGAGGCCAAAGGGGGCATGATGAAAGGGACATGGGCCTTGGGGGGGCTATGGACATCTGCAGCTGGGCTTGGCCTCTTCTTGAGAAACTTGGGTCCTGCTGGGCTGCTCCAGGCAGCATGGTGTGCAGAGAAAGCCTCAGGCAGGCTCCATATTTTTCTCCCTCCTGGGTCTGCCTGTCCCTTTTCCTCTTCTGAACTGAGATCCACCTCCGCCTCCCACGGGTGGAAGACCCAGGGCACCTTAGGGTCCTACTGAGTCCTTCATGACCACATGGGCTATTACTCCTTGTCCTACCCATTAATGACCCAAAGTCCAAGGTCCGGCAGTCCCAGCAACCTGGCACTGTCAGGCCTGCCTGACCTCCATCCCTCACCTCTCTGTGGCATCTCCTGGCTTTTCTCCACATGCAAATCCCCGCAAGGAAAACCCCGCTGAGCAGACACAGGGCTGGGCTGCTCCTGTATAGCACCTCCACATGCTCCTGTATAGCACCTCCACTATTTTGGCTGTGCTCCAAAGTGTTCAGTGAGGAGGAGCTGTGCCAGTGCAGGGGCATTACCCACGTCCCCTCACTTTTGGGCCCCTCACTACAAGAAAGACATTGAGGTGCTGGAGCATGTCCAAAGAAGGACTATGAAGCTGGTGAAGGGTCTCGAGAGCAAGTCCTGTGAGGAGAGGCTGAGGGAACTGGGCTTATTTAGCCAAGAGAAAATAAGGCTCAGGGGAGCCCTTATTGCTCTCTACAGCTACCTCAAAGGAGGTTGTAGCGAGGTGGGGGGGTCAGTCTCTTCTCCCTGGCACCAAGTGACAGGACAAGAAGAAACGGCCTCAAGTGGCATGAGGGTTGAGGTGGGATATTAGGAAACACTTCTTCACTGAAAGAGTTGTGTGGCATCGGAACAGGCTGACCAGGGAAGTTGTTGCAACGCCATCCCAGAGGTTGCATCCGGCTGGGACAGGGAGGCTGACGAGGTGCGGAGGGAGCCAACAGCGGTGAGACGTTTACATTGGGTGGCGCCGCCATTTCGCAGCCCTTCGCCGAGGCGATCGGCTCCGGGGCAGACGCGTTCTGCAGCGCGGCGGGGGATCGAAGCGGGCAGGGCTTTTTTTCGGCATCGAGGCCACTCGAGGCAGCCGAGGCAGCCGCCAGGGCCCAGCAGCCCTCGCAGGAGAGGCCGACGAGGTGGTGGTGCCAGCAGCGCCCCCTCCGCTGCCATACAAAGGCGGCCCCCGGGCAGCGGGAGCGACCAGGAGCGTGGCGACCTGTTCAAACAAATAAGTGTGTAGTTCAACCCGACTGAATTTCTTGATCTTTGCTCGGTAGGAGGATTCAGCAACAGCTCATGGAGAAACACACAATGGCAACGCACCTGAAGCTTTATTTAGTTAGAGTTTCCACTCCCTGCATGAGGTGCTGAACATGTTGCTTCTTAATCTGTTTATTTTGGTAAATTAGTATAATCTAAGTGCTCTCAATATATATTCATGAAGGTTAAAAGGAAAAAGTAGTATATGTTCCTAACAATACCTTTTTATTAGTCAAAGATTCTTGCTAGTTGAGAAAAATTCCCTTTGTTGTTGAGCTGCTACAGCAGGAAGCAGATGGCTGTTTAAATCCCAGAATTCCCACCAGGAAATGTGAACAGATGTCTGTAAACAGGAAAAAAAAAAATCTTTCTGTAAGTCCATATTCTGGAAACAGAGCTATTTATGAGATTTTATAAAAATCTGTCTGCTTCCAGAAGCTAATAAACCATTTTGTTTTCCATTACCTTTTCCCATTCTTTCCCCACACTTTGAAAAGTACTTATCGGTAACATGAATAAGGTTTTGATAAATACGACCAACTTTTAGTAGTGTAGGAATAGTCCCAGTAACCCACCTGACAATTGTGTATGTGTGTGTCATCCCCAAAATGATAGCTTCTTTTGCAGATTTCAAACATCGCAGACACAAAGTCTGTCATTGGCACAAGCATTGTACTAAAAAGCAAGGCTCAACACAAAACCAGATTCATTTCTGAAGACCTAGGCATTATAAAAGTACAGAGATGGTGGTAGGAAAGATTTAATGCTCAGCTAAAGTTTTGCTAACACAGCCCAAATCCTGTATCTTTTTTAAATACTCATTTTTCTTCCTTGTTTTTCAGTGTTGTGTATCCAATACACTGGAAAGGAAGACTATCTACTCTTACTAATGGCATTTGATGTCTAACAATACATAAAATTTAGTGTATGAACATGGAACAAAAGATTGACAGCTGCCCAAAAGCACTATTTAGTGTCATGGATGCATTAAAAAAAAAAAATTTACTGGGCGGACGGGAGGTAAAGAAGAGAAAAAAAGAAAAATCAGGCTTTCTGATATGACACCCCTTGGAGATTACAGAATATAAAAACAGCTTAAACTCAGTTCTTGTACCCTTAAGGATTCCTCTCTGATTTTCTCCTACAGCTGACTTTCAGACCTTGAAACAAAAACAAGCATGTCTGAGCTTTCTTATGTCTGAGTTTTCTCAGGTTGCTGCGAAATAAAGTAGCTTTATTGCAATTAAAGGAACATCAGGGGAACGGTCCTATATTCACATATAAGACAATGGGTTTCAGCCAACAGAATGTGCTTTGGGGTTGCTGTCAACTCAGTGCTCAGTAGTGGTCAGAAAAGCAAACTGAATGGTAGGTATTAATAGGAAAGAATTAAATAGCAAAACGGATACCATCATTCTCAAAACACGTACAGTTGTGGCTGAACACCATATACAGCAACAGGCCTTCCCATTCCCTCCAGAGAGGGTTCAGAGAAGGACAGTAATAGTGATTTAATGTATGCAATGGCTTCTGAAAAAGAAGCAGAATAGAGTAGGTCTGCTCAACTTGGGAAAGAGACAACTGTGGAAGGACGTGATAGAGGTCTTTAAAACCTGTGTGCAGTGATAGGAAGATAGACAAGAATCAATTGCTCTCTGTGCCTTCCAGTGTAAGGGCTGCAGGCCTCCAATAAAGCTACTGGTTGCCTAGTTCGGGATAAACAGAAGGACCTAATTCCACACACAGCATGTAGTTAAACTATAAAATTTATCATGATACGTGGAGGATGTTAAAATTTTACACCAAATGTAAAAATCACTGGGTAAGTTCATGCATAAATCCATTGAGACATTATAAATGCATAGAACCCCTCAGCTAAAATGTAAAATGTTTGAAGGTTGAGAATACATATGAGCTTGTTCTGCTCTCATTCCCTGACATTTTAGTGCTTTCAGAAAGAAAGCTGGACAAAACAGATCTTCGGTCTAGCTCAGTTTGGCTCTCTGTTATTTTGTGCAGACAAACATCTACTGCCACCACAACTGGACTGTGGAAAAGATTAAGTACCTCTATTCTTCCATATATTGGGAAACTACAGACATCTCCTTTATGCTGTACAGAGGAAAAGAAAGAAAATAGAGTAAATACAAAGATGTATGTAAATCATTTAATTTTGGTAGGAGAATTCTGAAGGTTATTAGGCCCCAAATTTATCCTATTTGGACTCATAGATATGTCTTGTAGATACAGACTTGTATGCTGTAACAAAATACACACTTTCCATGTAGCATGCATGAGAACTTTAGACAGCAGCTGCATGCATTCAGAGATAAAATAAGAAAGAGATGTGAACACAGAACTATTTCCAAAAGGACTATTGGAAACAGTCATCCCATTAGATATAACATCTTTAATTTTTTAAATAACATTGGGGAAAACACTGCAAAAAGAACAGGTATTGACCAAAATCGTGTTTCAAAACAACTCAAAATGACATACAAAGAAGCATTCTCTTTTTACTAACTGTTTACCTAACACATTAGCATGTTTGGCAAAGCTGATAATCTGAGTGGAGAACATCGTCATTGGCACAGACACAAAAGATTATTATTTCAAGAATTTTAACTTTGCATCCTTGCTCTCAGTCTTCATTTATGATGAAAAGCTGAAGCTGTGAATCACACAGATCAAAGCTCCTTTGTTTATGATTAAATGTTGATAATGAATTTGTAAATCTGTGCCAGTGGCAATTTTGAAATCCATGATTCAGCTCAGAGCTATGAATTTCAGCAGGTTATGTTTTTTCCATTTTGCCATATATACCCACAGTTAGAGTATGAGTCTATTCCTCACCAAACACAAGGACACAGTCTAACTGTCCTGTTAATTCTGATAAACTCATAGTGAATTTTCCACACAACTTACCCAGCCTGTTGTTTTTATTCAACTTTAGGTGCTTCCTAGGTTTTGGCTTTGATTAAGAAGTCCCTAATTCTGCAGAAACTGTGCTCCTTACTTCTTGCCAGGGAAAGGAAACACTGATATCCATAAAATGCAGATTGTTTTCTACACCTTTCTGTCTCACTTTCCCGAGAATCTTTCAGTATTGACAGACAGTTATTACTGGTATCAGAGTTAATTTGGTAGAGAGCCATCATTTCTTTTACTTCTCAACCATGAGATGCCAGCATAACATTTAACAGAATACACTGATTTAAAGTGGACTGTCTTTAATGCTACTTCATCCAATTTCTTTGCAAAGCAAACTAATCACACAGGAAAGTAGAAGATGGATATGGAGGTAAGAGAGTAATACTCAGGCTTCCTAACAATGAAACTGTTTGAAATAACCAACAGCATTGTTTTCTAAGCTGACGCTACTCTCCTGATAGCTATCGTATGTCTTTGCCACAGGGCCTAAGTGACCAAAGCACCTACTTTCAAGTGACACTCACAGGAATATAAGTAGTTCTTTATCACCAATTAGCCGTGACCTTGGCTTGTGAGATATTGCACCAAGAGTTATATTTTTAGAATGTAGGTTAATACACTGAACTCAAATCTTCAGGGTTCATTGCAAGCCAGACTTTCATATGTGAAAGAGGTGTCATAGGAAGATAGTGTATCAGGATAAGGAACTCATTAAATGGAAAGGAAACCTGCAGTAATTTCAGAAAATCTATCACTTTTGTTAAGTACATGGTCTAAGGACTCATGACAAAGTATTCAATTTTAATGCTTCTGTAAAGTAGCTATGCTATGTATTAGGATCAGTGTTCTCAGGCCGTGTGTAGAGCAGCTATTTAGAACCTCAGAACTATGATGTCTGTGTTTTCCAGAAACAGTGAATCAGTTTTTCTGGTGGCCTTCTGCTCTGGAATGAACATTGGGTGAGAGAAGAGAAAAAACAAAACTGTCTACATTTATGCAATTAACTTCTAAATAATAATAATAATAATAAAAAAAAACCATCGTGCTTGAAGGAACTATCCTATGTATCCAACAGTGCAGTGTTCAACCTCCTGCAAAGTGCAAAATGTCTGGAAATTCACCTTCAGCTGAACACAAAATAAAATGTTCAATTTAGTTTTAGCCAGACTTTCACAAAATGAGCATAAAGCAGAAAAATTCTATCAAATTAGTGACCTGACTGTCCTCAGAGAAAGCATCCAAACTAGTTGAGCACTGATACTGGTTCCAGAACTAAAAATCACATGGGCAGCATCAAATCTGAATGCACCAGTCCTTCAAATGTCTGTTCCTTCCACCTATCCTGACATGTAAGCAAATGCAATTCACTTTTCCCCCTCCCCTATAATCTTTTCTCCCTACGCTTTATTTTCAGTTGAATGAAAACAAAGGTTTTCTTCCAGTGAAATTGCAACCAGAGTGCACCTGATTTTACACTTGCTGTCAAGGAGTTGTACAAGTCAGCAGAGCCACTGTTTCACAAACACAAATGCTGCACATCAAGTGGTGCCATGCAGAAAAAGCCCACATGAACCACATGCCTTTGCAGGAATTGAGACAGTGCCATAACCTTCTTTTCTTGCTGAGGTTGCAGGAATGAGGCAACAGAAAGTTTTTAAGACAGAGAAAATAATAACAGAGGGCTACAGCTGGGCGCCTGGCTAGTTAAAGGAGGAGCACGAGGAATTTCTGTACCTTCAAAGTGCTGTTCTCTCTCCTCCCTATACGGAAAAGAGCTCCACGAAGGTGAAACAATTAAGTCAACTGCTTCCTTTTCCTCTAGGATTTCACTATATTACTTTCAGAATTAAATGTCTGTTATACCAGCTGTCTTATTTAAGATGTACAATAAGATTAGCAGGAAAACCCATACAAAACGTTTCTTTACCCTTAGCTTATCAACCAACTGCATTCATCTCTAGACATTTTATGCTGTTAAGGGCAGTAATTTCTTTCTCTATAAATTGTTGCTCTAACACACCACGAGGACTTCCCCATTATAACTCCTGCCTCATAGACAGCCCCTCTGCATCTCACTCTCAGTGCTTTCCATAGTAGCAAACTGGCAAGTCAGTTCCTTTTTTTGGTAAGGTCATGTTTGTGAAAAAGTTTGCAAATAACTGAAGGGAGCAAAAAGTTTTAAAGAAAAAAATACCAAAATCTAGATTTTTTTTTTGGGGGGGGGTGGTAGTGGTGATGTTTGTTTGTTTGTTTTTTGCATTTCAATTCAGAGTTCTTGTAGAATATTTAGTACATAATGAAAAGGTTATTTAATTAGCACAACAGTAACACACAGTATTCTACTCCTTTTCCTCCTTTTTTTTTCATAACAGAACAACTATAATTTACAAAACTTTGCATCATCTAAGAAACTAGGCCACTGGCAGTAGGTGTTTAATTTCTGCGGGTGCTGTAATTTCCTGATGCCCGTCTCTCCAAACTGTTATTTGGTTTGCCATCTGTTTGTGTGTGTGAAAATCTGCACCTCGCTGACGATCTTATACAGATTTGTCAAACTGCCTGGAGTTCTGTGGGTATCACCAGACCACAATATTAAAGAGGCTGTCAAAAGAGCATTAAATATACTGTCATAGGCATCATATACAAGCAGGTTTTAACAGGTTTTTCTGCTTAAGTGCCTATCGAAAACACTAAGACAGACTTCAAACAATGGCATTCTAGACGTGCCTTTTGCATATAAGATGATGCAACATCAAAAACAAAATCACATTTTTCTTTTTCTTTAAATCAAATTACAGGCATGATCCCTGATTCCAGAAGTAAAACCTATGTATAAACAAAGAATTGTTTCATAAGAGGCAAGAGACTTTACATAAGACTTTTTTGGTGGTGGTATAATGCCAGAGTGAATTCTTTATAACGTAGCCCTAAAGATCTGGACAACACAGAGCGTGAAGCTGTCTCATAACTGATGAGCAGTGGAGCTCTATGGAACTATTCCATACAGCGTTAGAGTAGCTACTTGGGTGCTCCAGAGTTTGTTCACACTCATTTTTATTTGCAACCAAATTTGAAATTAGAGATAGCAGTTTGACTAGCTTTCTGCATCCTTCACAAGTGGTGGTCAGTCACATTCGTAAGTCTGGGCAAAAGCTGGAGACTACAAATACAGGTCAACTGCACTGGAATATATTTGTACATTTCAGATTCAGACAGTATCTCATTTAAAATACTTTTGGGCACAGTGGAATTCAGGGAGTAATGAAGAGTCCGGCTACCACAGCAGGAGGCATTAAAACAAGGTGAGCAGGGCTGTCCTGGATGGCAACGTTGCATTTGATGGTGGTTTTCTCACGGCTTTGGCTATGTAGAGAAATAGTGAGCCACCTGAAAACTAAACTGGAATTTGTCTGTCAACCAGGTTAAGTGCTCTGTTTATTCTCTTAGATTATGCTCTGCTAGTTATCTGCCACTTCCTATATATTTGCTGCTTTAAAAATATTTTCGATTTGTACGTTTTGCATATGAGATGAAATGCTTGAATGACAGGAAGAAATAAGGGACACTAAAAAGCATATGATAGGTTTTGCTCAAGAAGAAAAAATGAAAAAAATAAAAAAAAGAAGATGAGGCAAATAAGTGGAAAGAGAATGTGGAGTGATCTGGGCATATATTCTGTCTCATGTATTATTTTTATTTTTTCACTTAGAAATCACTCGAGTCACCACAATTGCCTAGGCATTAGATGCACAATAAATATTACATCTGGATCTTTTTTAGCTTTGCCATTACTTTTTATCCTTATCCTGCACAGCACTACAGCACATATATCACTACCTCAGACCCCTAGGCCAGAAATCAAAGTATAAGCTGGGTATACTTTGCTGGTACGGTATGTTAATGTGCTAGTTGCTATGGCGATGCAGTTATCAAGTTAACTCTTGACTAACAGTTTGCCTAAATAACGTGGCAATGTGAGTCAGTGCGGAGCCCTGTGCAGTGACAGCTGGATCACTCCTGATTTTCAAGTTGAGTCCTTAAAAATTAGCAGAGACATATCTAAGTTACGCGGCATTTTGCAGTACAGCTTTTAGATATGCTTGATTTTCAGCAACTGAAAAATTCCTCCCTGTGCATCAGAAAACAAATTCTGCTTTTCTTCTCCTGCAGAAGGATAGCAAGAACATCGTGTTCTGGATGCTGTTACAGAGAGAAAGCAATTGAGACACAGACTGCGGTCTCTATGCTCACTTGCAATCTATTCATAGCTGAGTGATGTTAAAGCCTTAGTAATGAACCCACAAATTTTGGATGCTTGAGTCAGAATAAAGATTAAGGGAGCAATAAGAAAACAGCCTTCTTGCATTCTCCTGCCCTTCTCTATCTGTACTTGTATCTCTATTCAGCCAGAAAACATTTCCCCTCCTTGCAATTTACCGAAAAACATTTAGTGACACTATCATCTTCCTACTTTGTACTTCTAGCCACCTACAAGTGACATTGTGTTTCTCTAATAGGCCATTATGTTGTCTGCCTGAAAGCATTTGTTTGATATAATTCCTTACAAATGTACTAGAAAAGTCACATTTGTTTCTAGCTTTCTAAAAATGTATTTTAGATTTATTTTTTTTAGTGATGCTGCTTTCGTTTGGAACCTCTTTACCTATAACTTCAGTTTTGTTCTCCCATAATATGATGGATCTTTCCCTGCACTCAGGAAGGCTGCAGTTAAGTCATTCAGTTTTAGCAGGTTATTTTTCAGTTTTTTTTCCTGAACTGCCACACAAGAAGCCAAGTTTTATGAAAACCAAAAAATAAAAAAATCCATCTCTCTCAAGGAGAGCTGATTCATTCCCAGTGATGTGGAAGGGCACAAGTGCTATAGGTCTGCCTTGGGAGTAAGGTTTTCAGAGCCAAGCCAAAAGAGAGGAGAATTTCAGTTCTGCCCTTAAGTTGCAGGCAATTACAGTTTTTAAAAAATGATTTATCTAATTGAATTACTAGTTGCTATTTAAAAAAAAAAAAACAAAACTCGTCTGTTTTCTGGGCATAACAGTTGCACATCCACATTGAAAGCAGGGGGGGATTTTTCACCAGATCTTTCGCTTTATAATCTTATTTCATACTTACTCTGCTTTGAGATAGCCCAGAAGATTGATCCGAGGAGCCAGCTGATGCGGCCTGAGGACAGCAGACTGGTTGTGGGCACGTGGCAGAGAGCAACTATCAAGGTGAGCATTTATAGATGCAGATGAGCTCTAATACCGAAATGTGTGATGTGCATTACATGAAGGCCACTCTGCGCCAGCACTAGGTGATTCCAGATATATCAGTGGGTAAAAGGTTGAGAGGAGATGGGATTGTTTACTTATCCACTTCCATTTTATCATTCAACCTACAAGTGATTTCTAAAAGCAGAGGTATCCAAAACCTTCTGTGTGTGCAGTGAGGAGTCCGTTGAACAAGAGAAGTAGCAGGAGAAGGTCCTGACCCACAGAGGAGCTCCATGCTGTACAAACATTAGCCAGACAGAAGTAAACACAGGGAAAAACATTAATTCCTTTATAAGATCAGGCTGTTCATAATATATTTTGATTCAGCATCTTGATGCCCCACTTTAACTGGAAGTTTTAACTTGGAAGTTTTCTATTCCCTGGAAGATTTCTCTCTAGCAGAGATAAGAAAGAAAAAGCAATCCAAGTAGTAGTCTTGAGGAGCTCAAGAGGCCACAATGGGACTAAGTAGAAATATTTATTGCTGCTCCGTGTTCCTTTTCCGTAACGGGAGTATCCTAATGTGAATTACAGTAAAGAAACTTACTGAGAATTATTCTATTTTGGTGACAAAGCCAGCACTATAAAAACATAGTAAATTAACCAAAATAAATAACTAGATAATAATAATAATATAAAGAATGTACTGTATGTCAGACCAGTTGCTAGTCTAGTATTCTGTGTCCTGTCAAACTGTTGATAATCTTAAGGACAGTGCTAGAAAAATGAGCTCATATGAACTAACCTGAAATTCAGCAAGGACAAATAGAGGAAGCAAGAGCCCCTTGCAACACCATGGGCTGGGGATGGACTGACTGGGGAGCAGCTCTGCTGAGAAAGCCTTGGGGGTGTTGGTGGGTATGTGGCAAGCTGAACGTGAACCTGCAATATGCTCTGGCAGCAAGGACAAGTAACAGCAACCAGAACTGTATTAACAGGCAAATAGCCCCTAGTTTGAGGAAAATAATTATCTTGTCTTTCTCAGTGCTCATTAGACTACATCCAGGCACTGTGTCCAATTTCCAGTTCTGCAACACAAGAAAGGTATCAATAAGCTGCAGCAAGGTCAGCAGAGACCCCTGGGATAGTGGGGGCTGAAGGTTGTGGAGTTTCTTTCCTGGAGACATTCAGAAGCTGCCTGGACATTGGCCTAGGGAACAGGCTCTAGGTGGCCCTGCTTGAGCAGGAGGGTTGACCAGATGATATCCAGAGGTCCCTGCCAACCTCAGTCATTCTGTGATTCTGTGAACTAGAGAACTCCAGAGGTCCTTCCACCCCAAATGATCCTGAGATCCTAAGAAACACTATTCAAGGAGAGCCACTCTCATATAGAGCCACTCTCTGCTTCCCTTGCATTCAGAATTGGCATATAAAAGATATCAGAGTTTATACGCCTGTTGCCTTTTGTCTATTAACTTCTTGTCCATGAACCTGTCCAGAACTATTTTCCTCCCTCTACTAATACCGGGCATATGATTTTGCAATGCTAATTTTAGAACAGTTTACAAGTATTCCCCAAGCAGAAAGAAACTAAATTTAAATTCCTGGGGGGAATTATTTGCCTAGCTCTGATGGCCACAGTAGCAGCTGCACTTTTAATCTCCTATTCTGCAAATATTTATGAAAGCAATCTTACTGACTAAGCAGTCCATCCACTTTTCACAGGATTTCCATCCACTTTTCACAGGATTTCTCATCTGAGTGGTTACACTTATGTTCATATTTGCAAGAGTAGGTAATTAACGCTATTTCTGATTTTATCTTCAGCCCAGTAGGAAGACAAAGTACACAGAGATCAGCTCAGGGAGTTTTTTGAACATAACTATTTCCAAATCCTTAACTGCATTTTCTTCCATGCGTCTGCCTTAATGCTATCTCTCAAGCAGCAAACAAACTAAAAGAATATAGGCCAGAAGATGTCATTTCACTGTTTCTGGAAATCATTGTCTGCATCCAGACAACGATTTCACTTTTAAACACATTGCAGAGTGGTCACTGAGTCTCATCTCCCATTCTTTATTCTGGGCTCCAACCTGAAATTATTAAAATCTCAGAGGTTTTTTCCTGGTGCAAATATTCATATTAGTGTGGGCCAAATAAGCAAGCACATCACGACAGTGAAATTAGCATGTACAATTGGTTGTAGGATGTTTTTTATTTTTTCTGATGTAAGGAGGGGATCTAAATCTAACTTTTCAAGTTGTTTATTCTTTGAAACAGCCTCCTCTCCCTGCAAGAACCCTGGTGTTTTCAATAGAGTCATAAGCAGGCTTGGGACTCTGACTAGCCACAAGCCCTGGGCCAGCAAGTTGTATTTGCAATAAGGAATAACATCCCGTGTGGTTTTTTAGATAAGGCAATTTCAGCCAGTCCTCCCTTTTCCTTTTGGGAAAAAAAATAAATAAAATAAAATAAAATAAAATAAAATAAAATAAAATAAAATAAAATAAAATAAAATAAAATAAGGTTAATGTTTTACTGGATAAAGGAAGACAGACTTGTGAAGAAAATATATACAAACTCAGGGTTGATTCAGCTCAGCTCAGCAATGGAAGCAAGTTAGTTTTTGCCGTGTGTTTTCACTATCTCATTCTTCTCCTAGGACTGAGGGGCTGCAACATGGCACGCAGGCCAAGAATAGGCACAAAATGGAACTGGCAGGGACAGAGGGACAGCAAACATTCCTAATACTACTGAGGGCCCAAGGAGCAAGGTGGCAACTGCTGTTTCTGAATTAAAGCTAATTCTGTAGTAACATCTCTGAGCAGCTTTCACCTCACCCAGCTCTCCACAACTCAGGCACAGACCAACTATGAAGCACATCCGTAGGTGCGTTGCCACTGCTGATGGTCTCCTACAGCAGGCAGACCTACTTTGCCTGTGCTAGTGCCAGCCCTGTGAAGTGCTGCTTTTTCTTGACCTTTCGGATAGTATATCCTTTGCGAGTTTCTGAGGATGGGATTCCAGAGCCCCTTAAAAGAGAAGAGGCACTTTCCTGGACTACAATGGTGGATTTCTGTCTGTGCCCAGCACTGCGAGGTATTTATTTCATGTTCTGGCTTTCTTGTGCTTTGCTCTAAAATCACAAGAGTTTCTTGATTGGCAATAGCATTGATCAGCCCAGTAATAATCTGCTTACATGCTTCACTGATGAAACAGAGCTAGGCTACAGCAGGATTGCTCTCCATGTCATTACCATACCCACTGGGGATTGGGATGCTTATTGCAGTGAGCAAGGTCATGCAGAGAATTTTGTCCTGACCATGCTTTTCCTGCTGATGCGCTGTGGCAGCCATATCCCCAGTCAGGTTAATCAAACTCCCTTTAATTTGTATTTTCTCCGTTAAGATGGCAGCTGCAATGAAAAAGATAACCTCTCTGACCTCGGTGATCATCTCTCACTGTGTTTTTTCATCCCTGAATCTGTTAATTGAAACTACAGAGCCACAAGAGCAGCACTCTACGTAGTTTAGTCCCAAATCGTGTGAGGCCTTCATCTCAGCTAGGAATTTATGTATAACACTAATTATGACTGACATTGCCTGTTAGAGTGGGAAATAAAAATCACATCACAATGTAGCTGGAATGGTCCTGCAACCTCTCTACAGCTGGCTTAATGTTTCTTCACAAATAGCTTGACCTTTACAAAAGGAAGGGGGAGGAAACGCAGGAGGTGTTTTGAGCTTTAAATGATTCCCATTTGTAACTCCGTGAATGGCACACTGGGTCCGATTTCCAGTCTCTGGCATTTCCAGGCTGTGTTACAAACAGGCAGCAGGCTATAAGCTGCCCCCCGGGGGGAAGGAAGGAAGGCGATCAGGTAGGTACCCCGGCCAGCAGGCCTGCGGTGCCGCAGCATCCAGCTCGGCGCCCACGGGTGTGCTGCAGCTCCACGGGGTTACAGCACAGGCCCATTAGTAGCACCGTAAATACGTCGGGCTGGTGCCCTGTTGCTGTATACAGATTGATGATACCTCTGCAAAGCGATTCTAGAGAGGATATAAAGGCTGCGGAGAATTGGGACTTGGTGCCTTTTACCCACACTGCTCTTAATTCACCCAGGTACTGGAGAAGGCGGCTCCAAGACTAGTATTTCTTCCTGTCATCCTCAAACGCAATAAAAGAGACTGGGAATAGAAAAAAATAAAAATTAAAAAAAAAAAAAGGAAGGAATCGATGTGGAAAGAAAATGGAGGCTTTGACTGAAATCCACAAGAAGAGTCTGTAACCCTGCAAAACTTGCCTCATGCTGGCATCACTAAGAAAAGCTATTGTACTCCAGTTCATAGACTCAATTTCAGAAGTAATCACTGATGACAGCAAGCCAATTTACAAGGTAAATAAGTAACACAAGTGGGGGATTTGTTAGAGATTAATTTTTTTTTAGGAACCCGATCTGGTTGTTTTGCTGCGGACTTGAATTTACTTCCTATTTCACCCTTAGCTGCTCTCTGATCCAGGAAGTATTGAACATCGGCCTACAAACGTGTTCATGCAGAATGAAGTCTAAGTTCCTCATTTAAATATGTCACACATACCCTTGCCAGGAAGCTACTTTGTGATAGTAGGGATCATCTCTCGGCTGAGGGCAGTAATCCAGAACCAAAGTAGACACTACTGATAAAAGTGGAAAGCAAACCCACACAGCAGCTATATGTACATGAGGCAAAAGCATATGCTGCCCCAACTGATGCCAAAGGGGAGAAGCCCTTTGTTATTAAATCAATGGCCAGAGAGAAAAAAACTTAGATTTATGGTCTCCGTTTAGCGACCTTCCATTGGGAAACAGGACACTCATTTACTCCCCTGAGAGTAATGAGGAACTTAACGCAGGAGTTATTTTACAATAGCTTCAAAACAGTGTTAATAGGGAGAGCTGGTAACCTTACCTCTGCGTCTCTTCTACTAATCAAAGTGGCCCAGAGCCCGAAAAGCTGCAGTCTCCCTCCCTGGGCTGTGCAGGTACCGGTCAGGGTTGTGCTGCTCCCACAGCAAGTGCAGGTTCCTGGAGCACGCTGTGCTGACCTCCACTGCTGAGGGAACATACACAGCTACCAGCCTGGAGAAGCTCCTACAAGATGCCCAGGTGGAGAGCTTTTAGCCTGCAATGCAAGACTGCCAGTACAGTTGGTAAATCTCCCAGTCATAATTAAAAGCCCCTGAGTAAAATTTCAGTGGGAAAGTGGCACAGAACATGAAGCGAAACGTGGCACAGTACAGACTGCCTAAATCAGCACTCACTGCCCTTTCTGCAGAAGAAAAGTGGCTTTCGTTGTCACCAGCAAGCCAGGTTCAATGAGTGGAAGCTACAGCAACAAGCTGTCAGGTGGCAACTGGTGACAGAAGTCATTATTCTCACAGGAGCTACGTCCCTAACTGGGTATGGCGCGTTGTGGCTGCAGACCCCGGGTGCCCAGCCGCATGCCCAGCCACTCCACGCAGTGTCTGTGGTGTAGGAAGAGCTGCAGTCAGTCACTTCTACTCCTTGCAGGTGAAATGCCTGCAACATACCCACCATCCGAGCAGGCAAGCTCCCCAGGCACACAGCAGCTGCTAGGTACAAGCTTGACTGTTCTCAAGTGCAGCTCTCCAGTTGCCGTGTACAAGAGCAATTCACGTGTTTCTCTTGCACTCAGTTTCTGCATCCCACTGGGCTGAGCACCGCAGGCAGGAACGATGAGCTGACAAGTACCTGAAAGAAGCCTCTCCTGCAAGCCTCCTGCCTTTCTCCAGCACCATGCTATGCTCAAGTCAGCAGCAGTCGGAGACCAAACTACAGTCAGGCTTGTTTACTTCCTGACCTCGCTTAGACATGCACAATCTGCTCCCCACTCCTTTGAGGCTGCTGGAAGCTTCTAGGAATCAGTGATTCCTCTGGCATGGATCTTGCTAGGAGAAGAGTCTGTCAAGGCGTATATGAACAGAGGGTACCTAGAGACTGGCAAACTACTATTAAAATATCAAGTGGAAACATCTGCAATTTAGAAGGAAGGTTAAGATGCTGGGGGAAACAAACTTTTGGGGGTTCTAGTTGGCATTAAAAAGCTTTTCAGTTGAAATTCTACAAATATGCTTAGTTAAAATGTTTAACAAAAGCATGAGAAAGTACCATTTAAAAAATAATCAGGAACAGTTAAAGTATTTGCATGCTACAGAGAAGGCAGGCAAAAGAAAGAAAGATGGCTGAAATGAGCTAGAAAGAAAGAAAAAAAAATCTGCAAAAACTAGATGAACTGCAGCCCCTTTTTAATGGCTCCCTTAAGCCTAAGGCTTTGTGGCTCTGTTAAGACAAAGGGTCATCTTTTTTGATTGCTCCACCCTCAAAATGCAGTTCAGCTGTTCAGTTTTAGTTAGAATAATTTGACTTTCTGAATTCATTCTTCTTTCCCCATTGCGGGGGAATTTTAAACTGCCTAAAATCTTGCTAAAGCCCTTTGTATGAGAAAGATAGTTATGTAAGTCTGCTTGAACTTAGGCAAAGCTACTAGTTCAAATTCAGTAAAGAATTATCTGGAATTTATACTAAAGAGAAAAGAAAATAAGGCTTTCACAGAAAATAAGTTCAGAAGGTCATACTTTAAGAAAAACTGAGGTAGCACACCTGTGCATGGATAAAATCAGTCTCCAAGAGAAAAAAAAAGTCATCCCTAAACAAAAGGAGAAAAAAAATGCAGATACATAGTAGAAATGTTTAAAAACTGTTCTGTGAGGTGTAATTATACAGCATCTCAAATGAGGAGGAAAGAAATGATGGAAGGGGTAAACACTCACTAAACAAATTACAATCCACAGGTATCTATCTATCTGGCTAAAGCATCACAGTGTATCAGTAGCACAGCTAGTAAGTAGGCTTTGTACCAACTTTTTTTTGCCTTTTATTTCATATGTTTTTCCTCAAAACTGGTATGAAAGATAGGATTTTTTTTACTCCTGTAGTGGTCCCGGCAGACTTTCAACCTTTTGGCTGGTATCAGCTATCTTCACGAAAGAGAAAATAAACACCCAAGACTCTGAAAACATGCTCCTTCAGAAACATGCCTCTCAGCACGTTAGCCTCATCCAAACTCTCTTCTGTAGAGAGAAAAGTATCAGTATTTAGGCCTGTAGGGACCGTGCTTAGGCTGAAGGGTTTTATGTGTGCAGGGAGTGCTATGCTCACTTGAGACGCATTGGGAACAATATGTACTGCAGGTGGCAGAAAAATACTTCCTTGGAAGTGACAGAAGACGCTAATTACTTTCAATTTAAAGCTGAAAATACACAAATTTACGGAGCGTTACACGTCAGTAGTCAACTTCTCCATATCATTAGTCCTTCTACTGACGTGAAAGCAGAGTGAATTTCTTTTTCACTGGGAAGCATACTTTCATTAGTGGTATAGTAACATGGACTAATCCTTCTTTTCCTCCCTTGTCCTTTCTCCTCTCCCTTCCTCTCTTTCCAATTCCCCACTGAAAAGGAAACTAAATTTCAAATCAGCTTTCCTATTTTCTTGCACAGGTGCTCAAGACAGACCTAAAAGAATAGCAGTTTAGGAAACAGTGGGAGAGAGCAGCCTTTGAAAACATGGAAGAATCCTACTGTGAGAGTCTTTCTTGATGGATCAAGAGCTGTATTTACAATAAGGGAATTAAAATAATCCTGCAAAATAAAATGCTCATTTTCAGTACTTCACCAGTTGGGTACATGCAGAACTTAAATAACTATATGCATGCTGCAATATAATTAACAACTCCATTACATGTACTGCACAACTTCTGCGCATAGCTTAGAGAAGCAATTCAAGGATAAAGTCTTCCCCACAGTGTTCAAAATCTGGTGGCCCAAAAAGCTAGTTTTGAGCAAAACAGTAATTTGGTATCTGCATGCATTCATATACAAGGCCACTTAAAATGATATTACTAAGCTTGACAGACAGCAAGATTGGCGCCTGAATCAGATTTCCCTCTTTCCTTCTCATTTTAGCCCAACAGGAAATCCATTTTTCTTCTCAGACAATAGGTGAGGAGGGGGAAGAGAAAGATAAAAAAAAGCAACAGTCATACACTTCTTCAAAAGCATTCAGAAGAATGGGGGCTGGAGTGCAGGAAAATAAATAGCCTATTATGGGTGTCCAAATAAACAACAACAACAACAATCTTCTCAATCTGTACATATAAGTTTTGCATTTAACAATCGAAACAACCCTCTGGTAGCTCGCTGGCCCAAACTAGTGATTATTAGAACCCTGTCTTTCTGTTTTATTTAAATTTTATCTTTTGGAGGCAGGCTAGTTCAGTTCCAGTGTCACCACCTCTGCTTCTCCAAAATGCTGGAGATTATTTTATATGAAAAGCTTACTGAATTGAAATTACACCCCACAGCATTTTGTAAACAAGGGAAAATAGGGACTGGAGACAGCATGGAAAAGGAAAGGCTTTTATTTGCAGAAGACAGACAGCATAACCTGGCTTGTACATGCATTTTAGGTTTGATAGCAGTTTCTTGTGGAACTGCATTTGGATGTATTTCAGTTTTCTGCTTTGGACTACAGCTGTAGCTATTTACTTTGTATAGCTATAAGGATTTAAGGTAATTAAATATTAATGAATGAAAACAACTATTCAGGCATTCACCACTACCCCCACCTCCTGTTCTTTCAGCAAGGCCTTCAAGGCAGATTTCTATAAGGTTTAGCCAAACAATACATCAGATTGGCAACTAAATTTGGTACAGAAAGAACCATGGCTAAGCTAGGTAGCAAGTAGTTTGACAGGAATTGTGCTTGTAGATTACATCAGGAATAAAGGGAAATATGGAGATCTGAAAGAATCAGTGTTTGGGTTTCAAATGGGCTAGTTCAGACCATATGTTTAGTTGTGCTTTTGCTTGGACCAAACATAAAATACAGGTGTCAATTCAGGAAAAAATCATTTCTCTTTTAATAATACTTCTTTTTCCTCATTAATTTCATGAAATACAGGCATCTACACATGTATTTTACCAAATCTGACACAAAAGTTTTACAAACAGAAAGATGAGTTAAATGTTTACTACTTTTTTTTCACTGACAAGTGCACCAATAGAGTAATTGCACATGGACAGAAGTATACTGGCCTTCTGTATTTCAATTTTCCAAATACAACACGTTATAGTGTAATTGGCTGCTGTGAGAAATAAACAAGGGAAGATTACATCACTGCTTTAAGTACAATGCTACTTCTCTTACGGTGGGTAAAGATTTGGGATATTTCCAAGCTGTATCAACTACCTGTATGAGCTTATGAGGTAATATTTCTATCCTTCACCAATATTTATAAGTATTAGGCCAATAAATTATTATGATACCTTTGTTTAGCTCTTGGAAGTCTTGCATTTTTAGTAACAGAACAGATACAAATATATGCATGTTATTGCTTTAATATACAGATATATCTAATATATCAGAATGTAACCTTCTGCTATTAAATGTTTCATTCTGCTTTTTCTCCCCAATTTAAAAATAAAAATAAAAAAATAAAAGAGGTAGGAAGAGAAAGGAAAACCTATTATAGTTTTTGTCTCACTGAGGAAAGTACAATGAAGTTGCATTCTCCTTTATTTATAAAGCTTTTAGATTATGCTAAAAGTGCTCCAGGCCAACTCTGACAGATGTGGTAAATATAATTTCAGAATTCGCATAAAGAGAAACAGCAGAATAATATGTTCAGTCCTTTATGTCCCCATTCTTTTAAGAACACTGAAGGAATAATTCATTCCTGTTTAGTGACAGAGCATTGGATGGTATTGTTCAAGTATTTGCAGTTATATTTTTAAAGGTTATGGATTTTATTTTATTAGCAATTCACCTTTGTTCTGTCTTACTCCTGTTTTTCTAATGTAATAATAAAAAATAAATTGTTCATAAGTGCTATGCAGCAGGACTATGTAGTTAGCAACCAGGTTCTAGAAGCTGGCTCAAGGAGTGAACTCGTCTCAAGAGCTGAAGGCATTTCTGTAAGAAGGAGCCACAGGGGAGAGTCTTCCCCATTTCTGTTTGCTTCATGTAATGTTTTACAAGAACATAGTTAGGAAAGTAGCTGATCTTCTGCAGGCCACTTCATGGTGGAAAATGCAGCAGCACAAACAGAACAGCAGCAGATGAGAAAATACGATCCCCAAGGTGCGCGTTTTCATGGTTTCTCATCTTTTGCTCTCTCTCTTCCACTTAGAACAATGCAAAGATATCTGTTGCTTTTACAGCCACCCAATTGGGTGGATCTTGGTGCAAGTTTAGCCATAGATTCCATGTTAATTGTGCCTAAAAACTGAATATATATATCTACCCACCTAGGATTTTTAGTTAAAAAAATACTGTTCTGAGAACCCAGACCTCCAAAAATGTTTAGGTACATAAACTGAAATTCATAAACAATAAATTCATGGCATTCATAAACAAATTCCTACTGAATCAATTGACGTGGGATTGAAGTATTTCCATACTTCATAGACTCTTGAAAACACTCATCACCCAATGAATATCTACAGACTTCAGGTAGTGCAGATATGAAGGAAGGAAATACTCAGGAGACCTTTTTTGTAGTAGATACAATTTCCATAAACATCAGACATGGAGAAAGATTTGTTAGGCTGGAAAATAATCATACTATGTCTAAGATAGCACACGATTAGCTGTCCAAAATTTGTAAGCCAAGAACTAATTGTTTTCTAAGAGCACACAACATTTTACTGATGTTCAAAGTTGCTAGATAACTCTGGTCTCCATGTCTGTTATGGGTTTGTTGTCCTGGATTACACAGCAGGGACATGGCACACAGGAATTCTCTCCTTCGCATGCCTCAGTGATGTACAGGCGAGCTACTTTTGTGACAACTATGAAGGCATTTACATTCATACACTTTTTTTTTTTTTCTCTACAGAGTACAGCTGACAATGCAGGATCCAGGAGGTAGAACCTGTGAGCAACACAGGAGCATCAGCTTGCTCAACCAAGGTATGACAAGTCCCTACCCCAAGCATTTCCAAGATCACTTGTATGCACAAAAGTAGCAGGTGCACACACTTGCAGTCAGAAAATATCCATTATTTTCCAGAACTCATATAGCTGTATAATAAATTTCCACAAGGTGATATTTCAAAACAATCATGTTAACAGTGAGACTTAATCTGTACACTGAGCAGCTTCAAGACCCAGCGAGGGAAATATATGAGAAGTCCAATTTTCAATGCAATTTGCAAATCACCAGTTCCTCACAGCAGGAGAGGAGTGGCATTTTACAGCTTTCAGGTCAGTCAGTGAAGTGAGTTAGTCGCTCACCTACATTCACTGGAGGATTCAGAGTAAAAACTTGTTTGGTGTTTACTGGCAGCTGAGCATCGGCCATCATAACAGCTTCAGTACCTGGGCTTTCTATACAGCCTGTTGGTCAGATAACCAAGAGCTCATGAACGAACAGATACCTTACTGAAAGCAAAGGCTCTCCTACACCTGAGAGGCAATGTTGAAGATCATACCCTCACCCCAGTCCCGGAGGTACCTAGAAAAAAGGTACTACTTTTTTCCAGCACTAATATGGAGGAAAAAAAAATCTTAAAAAACTACTAGCAGAATTTGAGTGCCTAAATTCTTTTGAGAAATAAAATAAAATAAATAAAATAAAATAAAATAAAATAAAATAAAATAAAATAAAATAAAATAAAATAAAATAAAATAAAATAAAATAAAATAAAATAAAATAAAATAAAATAAAATAAAATAAATAAAAAAATGAAAATACAGGAGCGGGGAACACAATATGGCCTTGAATAGTGAACCAGCAGGGGGAGGCAATGAAGACCTACTTGCCTCAGAAGAGGCAGCAAGGGGGAGTTTCAACTCTTACCTAGATACGTTTGCTCTTTAATCAGGATAAACAACAATATGAGCAGGAAAGACCTGTGCTGCAGTTCATATTACTCAGATGAATACCCTAAACTTGGAAACAAAACTTTCACTCTTGTGAGCAAAACAAGCGTTAGTTTTCAAAACAAGCTCTGTTTTCCCATAAATATCCAATTTCCTTGCAATTAGCACATTTTCCTGTTAGTTGGAAACTTCAAATGCTCTCTCAAAGAGAACATTTATTCTAGAAATATCCTTATTCTAGGTCAGTGATCTCACTGCTGTTTTCTGTTTAAGGATCAGGCCACCTGTGGTAGTGGCCTACAGAAGCACTTAATATGAAGTGACTCTACTGATACACTGACTTCGTTTCTGATGCCCCCCTCCAACTTTGAAACTTGTAAACAAATATTGCTAACTTTATTTTTATTATGCAACTGAAAATTCCTGTTCAGTACCAGAACTCCTCTAGCAGAGAACAGCAGAGTAAGACACAAGCTTTACCCTGAAGAAAGACAAATTAAACTGCTATCTCCGTTGTACAGACTTAAGAAGCAGAGGAAGAGATTAGGCAGGTTGCCAAAGGTCACATTATAAAATATCTGTGATAGCATAAGGAACCAAGATGCCTTGAATGCCATCCAGAGCCACCAATCATCATATGTCTTCAGCCTTAGAACTCGCTCTGCTGCTTTACCTCTAAGAGCCTGGAACGAAGGCTGTTTTTCAGATTTATTAACTTCATGAATAGCTTTGTTGATCTTCCGTGTCAAATTCCCTGCTGCTGTTTATAAGGGTCTCACACTGCAACAAAGAAGAGAATATTGGTGTTTGAATAGCCAGAAAATATAATCTTGTGGAATCATCAGAAGATCTAGCAGGCAGGCAGAGCATCCTAAACCACTTTAACACATTCTTTAATTGAATTGCTTTAAAGCTTATTGGGCCCCTTAGGCTTTTAAATCCTAGTATACAGACCATGTATTAAAAAAAAAAATTAACCACCATTTGGTCTGCATTTGTAACTATATGATTCAAGGTCAATTCCAAGTATGAAATCACACAAATCCTCAAGATGATTTAAGAAAAAAAAAAATCTGGAAAGAAAATTAACCTCAGATGAAAGCTAGTAATAGTCTTGACTTCTGACTCCTGATGCTCTTCACAAAGTGAAAGAGGGTTATTATTTCCTCCCATCCCCTTAAAAGAGGAAATCCCAGACACAAGCTAAAAAAAATAATAGATTTTTCTGAGGCTACACTGCCATCTACTGTCACTGCTACACTTCGCTCACTTTTAAGCCTCATTTTACAGCCCATCAAATGAGTGTTCAAAAACAAAACCTTCCCTTCTCCGTCAGTCTTACAGTGAGTTAACTCCAGCTCTCATGTTCTGCTGAAGATGCATTCCACAGTTTCAGAGTTTTATTACTGGTCTTTACAGCTACAATAGACAAAACAGATTTAACTAAGATGAAGCACATCTCCCAGTCTACATTTTGCAACTTAGACTCTATTTTTTTTTATTTAGTTACCTTTGTTCTTTCTAATTTCTAGTCTGTACAGTGCACAGCTTCCTTTTATAGCCCATTTCCTTGTATATATTCACACATGTTCTATGCTCAGATCATAAATACTAAAATGTTTTCAGAAAATACCTACTGGCACTGCATAGGTCCATGTACAGCCTAAGTAAAACCATGAATCACTTCTACTTCCATAGACTGACGTTATTAAGAGACATGGGAAGCAGGCTCATGTAGCCAGCACTTACCTCCTGAGCCAAACCTTGAGTTGTGCCTCTAGTATAGCCTTCTTCTGAAAAGGCCTGAAGAATCACCTTTTAAAATCATCTAGCAGGTAGGTGATATGAGATAGAGTCATTTCTCAGATTTTCACCTGAAGGCACAATCTTCAGGTTGTCAGATTTCCCTCAAAATATATATTTTTTTGGCATTGCTGGGCTATTTCAGAGGGAGCCTGCCGGCACCACCTGCCACAATGCTTTCAAGTACAGTAGATCATGCTCTGAATATATATTAATACCTTTGCACATTGGTGACTCTTTGTCTTTCTACAACCTGGGAAAAATGTTCAAGTGAAGACTAGTCATGGTATCAAAATCAAGTACAGGCTCATGTGCTCACATACCTTTATTATGATGAAAACATCAAGGTTAGGACCTTTGTACATCTCAGATATAATGGGAAAAAAATACATCACTAAAGGCTTCTACTATCGCTAGAAGTAAATGAGTCACGATTGCTAGAGGCGTATTTTTGCTATTCAAACATTTGTGCATTAACTTTAATTTGGAAGTACTCATATATAAATTTAGAGTGAATGTATTAATATCAATGCATAAGCACTGAGTAGGTGAAAAACAGTGAAGGATCAGGTCCTAAAGGTAACTTCTGGAACTGTTTCTGGCTTTTGTCAGTTACTCTTGGTGTCAGGGTTATTGTACAAGGAACGCTGCTTACAGAGGTAAAAATTCATAAGATGAGTTTAAATACAAATGCAAACATTTTCATATTAAAAATCAGTTTAATGTTTGCTGCCTAGAACCACCAAGTAGCAAATCCCATTACTAAACTAGAATTTCCCTTTTCAAAGGCAAAATTTGCTTTCTCTGGCATTAGAAACCTTGCAGTATCATTTTTTATTTCTGCAGCATTTTATATGTAGAAAAATCTAAGTGAATATTTTCAGTCTTACGTATCGAAGAAGCTGAGCTGAGAGAATACATATATCTTTGAAGGGAAAAGAGGAAAACTTGTTTGTTGATTTCATTTTTAATATTACATACACTTTGAGGTTCTCTGGAGATCAAGATACTAGGTTTAGCACCAGAAATAGCACAGCAACAGCCAAAGTAAGGAGTGCAAAGGCAGCAAACACACATTTACTTTCTAAGTGCTTCTGTGGTTCATCACAATTTCCGAGTGCCACTTGGGCAAGCTGCAGTGAAGGTCAGGGCCGTAATTCCTTCCTCAGCACTGCCCTGGGGGTCCCTGGTGTCCTGCAAACTGCTGTGGTCGCAGCACCCCAGATGCTTGAGTTTTGTCTGTATAGGGATGGCTAGGTGCTAGAAGTGTGATAGATGGCAGAAGAATAAAGATTTTTAAAGTTATTTTTTTCTTGAGCCATTCTTGGTTGTTTACCGCCAGGGTGATGATTCCTCCTCTGGCTGGATCTGACCCCAGCTTTGCCTCAGAGAAGGTGGGGAAGGTCCCTTCTAGCCTCAGGCCCTCTTAGCTCAGGCACATGCACACAGCCTGATACTTCAGACATGAGCTACAGGCACTTCCCATAGCCCCTTAAGGGTCTTGAGTGTTATCTTTCCCCTCCCATTGGAAAGGACAGCCTGTTCGTTGTACATGCCGTAATTCTTTCAGAGATGTACTAACAGTTTCACTCCACAGAGAATTTGCTAGAAGGAGTTATTACAATAGCAGTTTTGAAGGGTATGATCGTGCCTTGCAAGTTCTTCTTCTAATGTGTTTTACGTAATAAAGTTTAGTGCCAAAGGAACTTCTTGGCAAGACAAGATCATTCAGGCATGAAAATCCATTTGAAATATAATTACTTCAAGTAAAGCCAGTCTTATATACTCACCAGAAGCTGTTAAATCCTCCTAGTTAACAAAGTAACAAATGGGCAAACAAATCATGTGGGGGAAGGGGGCAATAAAAAAAATGGAAGCATTTTGACAAGGACCCAATAGCAAAACATGATAGGAAGTTGTTTTCTGCACAACTGGAGGCAGTGATACAGAGATGCAGGAGCTGGGGAATGTTTCCTTCAGGTTTTTTGAGCCTTTTAGTGGCTGACTGAACTCTGCAGAAGAAGTCACTAGATCAACCTGACGCGTACACAGAGCAGCCCTGTGCTGTATATAGCCATTAAAAAAGTGGGTTGGGGTAGGGTGTGAAGGGGAAGAGAAATCATCCGGCTCCACGCCTTTGCTTTTCCTGTGTGATTTGTTAAATGGGGGAAGATGTGACAATTTTGAAGATAACTTTTGTTGCTGAGACTTAGTGTTTTAAAGCAACCTTTATCACATTGAAAACAAAACAAAACAAAACAAACAAAAAACATTTGATTGAACTGTAAACTCTTTACAAATACATGCCCCTTGGGGAGAATATTTTTCCTTATTATAGTCACTTCAGTTTATTTTTTCTCTTGATAATGCTTGCCCTTTGACACGGATGAGCTACATAGGGTAGTGATCAAATGTGCAGCCCCAGCAAATGAACCTGTGGAGCCTGTGGGATGGAGGGATACGGGGCTGAGTAAACATCAGGAAGCTGACTGGACCCAAGACCATCTTATCCTCAGCACGAGGGCCCATGCCAGTTGTTGAACACCATTTGGAACAAGCACAAGTTTAGATGTGGTCACTTCCTTGTAGCTGGCAATAACAAGAATACCAAGGAGACCTATTTTCCATTGTATTTTTCTCTTAACCTCTCTGCAGTGATTTAACTTTCCCTTTTTTACCTCAACTGTTTGAGATTTGTTACAATCTCCTCCCACACCCTTCCCCCTCCTCACCCTCCAACCTCACAATCTGCTTTTCTTAATGATTCCTTCAATTTATTTTTCTAGCTTTTCCCTACACGAGATCAAAATTCCCTGCTGTCACAGCTGTGTGCTGCTCACTCTGTTCAGTGTGACAGTCCAACAAGCCAAGTAAGTATATATGCTTAGATTATCTGAGTAAAGCCATTAACTTCTAACAAGCTAGTTAATATTAAGCACAGCCTCACATCATATGCTAGGCAGGGACTGGTTTTTATGGAGCACTGACCTCTAGGACCTCATTTTGTAATATTCTTGCCATCCCACCAGGATGACAGGGGAGATGGCAATAATATATGCACATATCCTGTGCAACAGAAAACCAAGAGAATTAATATTTGCTGCCCAGTGTTGACTTAATCTCAGACAAAGGGGTTTGTTTTACAACTCAGGTAGTCCTACACAAAACTGAGCTAAAATAAATTGCATATGATGAATCATATTGTCAGCACCACCTCCTACAAGCATACAGGGAAAGTAATGCTATTTTAATATTTATAAGTGCCATCTTGTGGAGATTCTAATATTAAATGTTCTTATTTTAGGATGTAGCCCCAAATGAGCTGTTCTCAGAGGGATGCTCTTTTTTTTCCCTCCCCTCCCCAACACCTGGCCAACAAACTTCACTGCAACACCTCACTCAGTCTCACGTGTACTTGGGAACATCTCTTCCCCTTTCCTTCACCAGAGGAATGAAACTGTGACACTGTTTTTGTCAAGGCTGCATGGCAAAAAAAAAGGCCTCTTAGGTCCTGTGCACCACAGTTTGGGAATTAGTGGCTTAAGCTACCCAAGCTTGAACTGGTAGACCTTAAATTATGTCTTCTGAAAATAGAAACAGAAAAGTCTGCTGTTTTGCTGGAATAAACTGGGATTAGAGTCAAGTGTGCAAGCATACTGTAGTCAGACATGGCTCAAATTTCGTTCTCGCAAATTTAGACTTCTAGCATCAGTAAGGTCCCGTAGGAGTGAAAGGGATGCTTCCTGTGCATTGGGAAATGTTACGTCCTGGGAGCCCCTTCATAAATATCCCTCAAAATCTTAAGGCAGCATTTCATGAAGCCCAGTTCAGACTGGGACACCTCAAAGCCCGCCAGCCGTACCCAGTCCAGAGGCCAATTCCTACGGGACTTCACAACACACAGGCTTGTCCGGAGTGTCACAGGAGTCACCGTCACAGCAAAGGGACGCAGGGGCAGCAGCTCCTCCTGGCTTACCTGTCCCTTGCCCCGGCTGGGGTGGGTGGTAGGGACCAGACCCAGTTTGGGCAGGGGCCACTGGAGGTACCAGCAGCGGCTGCTGCTCTGGAGATATTCAAGACCCATCTGGACGCCTACCTGGGCAACCTGCTTTAGGGAGCCTGCTTTGGCAGGTGGGTTGGACCCAATGATCTCTGGAGGTCCCTTCCAACTTCTACAATTCTGTGATTCTGTATAATTCTCCTCCTGCAGACAAACCTCAGGTGAGGCTGCTCAGCCTCTGGACACGCATCCAAAAAGGGCCTCATCTCACAGCCCCCTTGCTGAGCGTTTTGCTGTTGTTATTTTCAGTGACAGACTCTGCCAGCTCCTGTTCAGTTCTCACCCCACCTCTTCTCTGCCAGCAGTGGGAGTTGTAAGACTACTGTGAGCTATTTAGAATTGAATATTTTATCTTTGACTTTCAGAATTCTATTTCAGGTTCCTTAATATTACCCAATATAATGCAGGTGTGTATGTACGTATGCACATATAAATGTATGTATGCATATGCATACACATATATAAAGACACACAAAAAGGACTATGCTAGAACTGAAAGTACAAGAAAGGAAAAACAGTAAGCATTGCATTCTCCCACTGCAAGTCCACCTTTACTGCATAATAGGTAGTATTTAGAAATGAGGGCTACTGACAGGACATTGAAAACTCAGATTGCTACACTACTTTGCATTAGCTGAAAATCCAGTCTTACGATTTCAAAGCTTTCTTCAGAAATGACAGAAAATTCTTTTCATAATTTTTCTATTTTCTTTGAAAAAATGACATCATCCTTCCAGATCCTTCAACTATAACCTAAGAATGTTGATTCTGCCCTTTAACTAACTGAACTTATAAAACGGGTTTCTATTCATGATAACCATGACTAGCTTATTTTGAGTAAATTGGTTGTGTCTAATAAGAAAGTAGAGGATATTTTAGGGTAAAAAAAAAAAAAAACAAAAACAAAACACATTTTAGAAGTTAGCTGTATTCTAGTTTTTATTTTCTGTTGTAGTATTACACTTTTCTTCATTTATCCCCCACCCCCATGATCAATATAAAAATGTAAATTTCTAACCAAAAGAACACCCGTGTCCCCTGTATCCTCTTGGCTTATTCACAATACCCAGTTCCCAAGATGATGCTCTAGCATGTTAATGACAGGTTTTCTGAAATTAATTTTTTTTTTCCCCAAAAATCCAGTAGGAATTCAAGGTTTTTTTATTCATTTTCTTGCCTGAAGTGTTCTTTTCTTTAAAAATCCTGCAAAGGGTAATTCAGAAAAAGTAGGAACTTGCACAAAATATCACTCAGCCTAATGTATTACAACAGGCATTTTACACGGATCATAAGCAGACATCCTTGAATGTAGAAGCTGCAATTTGTCTCTATTTCAGAATGAAATGGAGCACTTCTGGGTACTTTTGTATCATACTCTGCTTTCAGATATTTTTTCCTATGACTACAGAAAAGGAGTTAACGCTTGAAAGAAATAATATTTGAATTCAGTCCTAAAATACAGGCCACTTTTTCTTTGTCCTTGAACCTTAATAATGTTGTTTAAAGGCCTGAGGTGTATTATCTCCAACTCAGGTTGGTAGTAAATAAAATGAAATTGCTTAGAGCAATTCCCAAGGCCACATTATGACACTTAACTCACTCTGCACAACTCATCACGGTTAATGTTCTGCTTATTGCCCACCTCACCCGGGAGCACAGCAGCACCAAACTCACCTCGCCCAACCTCATGGGCACAATCTCCAGGCAGTGGCGGGGAGACCAGGGATTTCCAGGGCTGACACATTACACAGTGGCTTTGCTTTTTTTGGATAGGTGGGGATTACTCCCAGCTAGTCCAGGCTGGGTTGAAAGATATAGCCTGGTGACGCAGGGCCCTACGCAGAAGACTAGAGGAAGGTTGTACGGGCAGTAAAGGCTCAGGTGTGCCGTTTGAAGACAGATTCTCTATACCGAGGAGTTTTTTCCATTAATGGCATAAAACAAGTGGATGTGAGATGCAGAAATAATGAAGCTTTATCTGCTATGAACTCAAACCTGAGTGATTAGCCAGCATCAGACAAAGACTAGACCAAGGAATGCTTGGGCTATGTTAATGCTCATTAACATATGTTTTTCAAAGACACACCTTAGCTTTGCAGTCCAAACCAGAAATATGATGGTCACAAGGTACCACTCTAAGAAGATGCCAGAACTACCACCAGCTGCCTTTTTTCTTTTCCATTGGAGGTTGCTTGTTCTTTTGAGTTCCTGAAAGATCAACTTACATCTGCATATGATTTTCATGACTGCATGCGGTACTCTGTTAAAGTTTAAATTATGCTTTTGAGGTGTTTCTAAGATTAATGTGTAACTATTGTAAAGTGAGCTCTAAAGCCTGGATCTGTGATAAGCTACAGTTTCTTCAGACTTCAGGTGCATGGAAATAAGGATGCTGGTTTATCCATATGAAGAAGTGAGCAACTATGGAATCTGTTGAAAAAGTGCAGAACCCATTTAACTGTTTAGGAAGAAAGGTGTCTTCATCCATTTAGGACAAGGAGTAACAATTTTAAACTAAAAGAGTAGTTTTAGATTAGATATAAGGAAGAAATTTGTTACTATGAGGGCAGTGAGGCACTGGCACAGGCTGCCCAGCGGAGTTATGGATGCCCCATCCCTGGAAGTGCTCAAGGCCAGGCTGGATGGGGCTTTGGGCAACCTGGTCTGGTGGGAGGTGTCCCTGCCCATGGCAGGGGGGTGGAGTGAGATGGTCTTTAGGGTCCCTTCCAACCCAAGCTATTCTATGATTCATTTCAGTGATGAATAATCAAGGTATGTTTACATATTGACTTTTTTTAAACTAATACAAATAAAGTGTGCATTTCCCTAAGTCTTAAGGAGTTTTGGGAGCAAAACTTAAACATAATTGCAATAAATATTTGCCATTCATGATGCCTTTTCACATACATGTCCATATATAGCCCACCTAAAGCTTCATAAAATATGAGATATCCTTTTACTAAATTATGTACTGTCTTTATCAATTTGTTTACTCTTTTTGATTATTCATTAATTTATCAGCAGTATTTTAAAGGAAAATAAGAGGCACCTTGATTTTTAAAGGCTCTCAAATTTCAGTTCTGTGTATTTGTCCATTATGCCCTTTAAAAAATAAAATTACGATTTCTTCATAGTTATGGCTATATTTTTGTTACACATAATTTCCAGCTGCAAACTTGGTACTGTAGGTGGCAGTGTAGGCCCAGCAAAGAAATCATTCACCTTCAGCACAATAAAGTCTATCTGGTTTTCTTTCCTCCCAGTGCAGGAGCTGAATAAATGATTTAAATCGTTAAAACATGCACTAGAAAATAATGGTGCTTATCTAAAAAAGAATTTATTACAGCTTTCTGACATCCAGTGCTACTCTGCACAGTTCATTGGTCTGAAGTGACATGTGTGAAACAAAGCTTTGAGGTTGTACACCTGTTTTCACTAGGTTAAGAAATCTGTAGCTTCCACATTTGGAGTTCAAACTTTTGGAGCACCTAAATCTTCAAATAAATATCCAGATTACAATAATTAAACAAATAAACCCATATGTCTGGAGGGCAGATGCACTAGCAATTTAAATAAGGAAGCTACTTGGTAGGTCTTGTGTGTAGCTAGAACACTACATTGCACAGTAGTTACTCATAGAGATAACTACTAGGAGGTTTCAGTAGAATTCAGTAGAAACTGAGTAGAGATGGCATAACAGACTCCTGGTACCCTCTTTGAATGATGAATTGCCATGTTTGCTGGGCCCTGAGAAGAATGCCTACTTCCTAAATAGTTTATTTTCTGTGTCCACTTTAGCCATTGCATTATAATCACTTCTGTGTATGCACTCTTTAATACATATTTGGATAAAGCCTTACACCAATGGGACCCCATTCTCTTTAATCTCTAGGCATTACTGTGAAAATAAGTGCGAAAAGCTTAACAACATGATCTGGAGAGAAGATATTTCATAACTTTGTTTTTTGTTGTTGTTATTCTCCCCTCTATCAGCTGATTCATAATGAGGTGGGCCCATCTGAGCCTCTAGTTTACCATTTTAAAAGTGAAATCAAAACTGAGGAAACTAAGATCCAGAGAAAAGAACGAGAGGCTGTATTCTGACAGAACAGGCTAAAGAAGTTACACAGAAAATAAGAGGAGTAAATGTATTTATGTGAACGTGATGCCTCCAAGAAGCACGGTAACCAGATAAACTCACACGCTGCACAGGAATGAAAGTTACAAGTGACCTCCAAAGGTACAAAGTCCTTTTTCACTTTCTAAAATAGTTAATTTCAATGAAAAGCAGCTAATATCATTGACAATACTTGGCAGCAAATGTTCTCAAGCAAAACTTTGTGAAGGCTTTTGCAGCTCCCTCTCTGATACGGTGGAAAGGCTATCAAAAAGTTAACCTGATGTGGACAAAGTAAATGGCATGACTATTTATCTTCCCTTCATAACCATCATTTTACTCTGGGAAGCCCAGAATCTTGCCAGGACCCCAAATACCCTAATAGGCACTAACTGCCCCATTAGTAAGGACTGGAGGATACAAGGCCAAAATCAGATTCTGGAAGGACCACACGGGTCTCTTCCGATTGTAAACCCACCTGTCCTCACTGCACAATCCCCAAACCACCAAGCAAACAAAGCAAATGAAACCCTGAAACAAGACCTCCAGCAACACACTAGCCTTCTCCAACATAGCCAGGTTATTTTCCCCCTACAGGCAGTTTTGCCTACAGCAATAACATTCGTGTATCAGTGCCCCAGGTACCATCCTTTATTAATTTCAGTTTCCACCCTTGAACCCATCCAACCCCTTCACACATGTCCGTAGCCAGCTTGCCCAGCTCTACCAGGTCAGTACTCTTCTTGTAACCCAGCTAAATAAAGCCAGAAATATCTGTGAAAGGTAAGCAGACACACACTCCCAACAAGCTTTCACCAAAGGAAACCAGGTTTGGCTTTCCAGAAAACACTGCTAGACTATTCAGCTATCTACCAAAGCAGGCCATTATTATATGGGACCTTTTCCTACCATTGACTAAGTCAACCCAGTATCCAACTGCCTTGGGCACTACAATCACTACAGATTGATTCACTTTTTCGTGTTTTCTATGCTGAAGCCTCATCACTCGGATCACCATCCCAGCCCACATACACCCACACCTTGGGCAGAGGCAGCCCGAGCACTGAGACATTTTTATCACTGAGTTCAGGAGCTCAGTTACCTCTGTAGTTGTTAGGGCTACTGACCTGAACAGCACCCTTGAGCCCAAGGCAACACCGCCCATGCTTTATTCAAAGTATCTGACAAGTCTTCCTCCAGCCCCACAGCTCTGTAAGGCAGGGGACACACTCAGATGGGAGAGGAGCCTGTGGTCAGGGCTCCAAGTGCACTGATAGGCCTTGATGGCCCTGACCATGCTCACCTGCACGTCTCCTGCTCTACCAAAGGGCCCAGGAGCACTAAGCTCAGTCTAGGGGGCTCTTTCCTTTTCTCTGAGCTGTGGGTATGCCTTTTCTTAGTGCTGTTGTCTGCTTTTCACAAACTGCTGCTTGATTGCCCTGCCGTTATTTCACTTTTTGGTGCTCAGTGAGGTGCTGGTGAAGCCTGTGTCTATCCTGTCCTTCACCCTAACCTGCTTAGGTGCTGTGGGGATGTCTTGTTGGTGAGACGTTTGTCTGTCTTGTGGCCATCCTCAATTTTTAGCTTGCTCTTAGTGTCGGGTGGCTTTGCCCTCACTTTAGATCATGCGATTTTTGCATATGCTGTAGACCCTTTCCTACACATCTGACTTACAACTGGGGTTGTGAGTACAAGGATCTTTCTGAGTGTTTCTCCTGTTCATAGGAGTGAGACAGATGAGTTCGGGAACCTGGTACCGTAGGTGGGTTCCCAACACGTGAACTGGTCTGTCACAGGTCAGCCTGGATGTGAGGCAAGGTCTCCAGCAGCCTCTCTTTCTGAGCCCATATGCTCTGAGCATGAGGCTCACACAACTGGTTTCCACCCTATGGATGTTTCAGGGGATTTTAGAGGGGAGGTGCTGTGACCCTTGGCTGTAGTTGCTGTTGTGATTCTGTGCCCTGTGCTCAAAGGGGACTCCGAAAGGCTCATTCCCTAGACAGCAATATAATGCTAATTCCTCCTCCTTCATGCGACTCCGTGATTTACAGGTCTGTGGCACTGCCAAATACCAGACATCTGCCACTGCTTTCTCACAAAACATGAGGCATAGTGTTTCACGGACTGGCGCTGGGCTAAACTGAGAGCTTTGCCTATGGAGTGCCAGAGTATAAAAAGTTGGGTGCAAAATTCAAATAGCATGAGATATGCTACTTGGCTGGCAGCAGAGCTGTGTGAGGCTGTGGTTCAGGACATAAATGTACTATGCATGGGGCAGGAATTGGCTTATCATTTGATCGTAACAATTATTTCTGGAAGATGTCAGTCAAAGAAAATATTACAGTGTTGTTTTTTGCATTACTTTAATTGGAACAGGTTGGGATGTGGAGCTGTTTGCTCCCACCCGTGAAGAACAAAGGTTTAAGAAGACAAAGGGGGAAACTTAAAAGACAGAAAAAGCAGAAGAATGTAAAAATTGAGCTTACATCAATATTTTAAAGTATGGAAAAAGGTAGTAAAGCAAATACTAGTTTTCTTCATTACATTCCTGGCGGTTTATGACTGTTAAGCTTCAGTTAATTAACATACCTAAGCAGCGATGTAATGTAAATACATTGTTAGTATTTTAAGTAACATGTAGAAATTACAAACAAGAAAGTTGCTAACACTTGTGTAGCGAAGTTTATTTTATCCCAAACGTGTTCATATTTATTATAACCTTACGTGAGAATTCACTGCTGTCAAGGTATACCTTGCTGACTAATGCCAAGTGACATGGAAGGATTAATTCTCTGGCGGTGGCAATCTGGAACACCAAATTTATTAGGTAATGTCAGTGCTAACACTTCCAGTACTCTACTCCACAATAATTACTTGCAATACTGACTTGACCTAATAGCACAATTGCAAATGCTAGCTGGGATATTCCACAAATTTTTCTTCCAGGACTCAAATACTTGTGGTTCTTCTTCAGAATGTCCTGGAGCAAACATTTGTGGCATGTCTAGACCAGCACTTAGTGTTGAATTCAGTTAACTGAAGTTAATTGGTGATCAATTAACTGGAGGTAAAATAGAACCAAACCCTCTATTCTAGCCATATTCAAATCTATCAGGCAACAGAAACAGTGCCACAGGCTGACTCTGCATGATCCTCATCTTTTCCTTTTAAGTGTAAGGTACATTGAAAAACATTAGCATTGGAAAGTCAGCAGCAAAATAAGTTATTTGTACGAGAGCCCTGCATCTGTCTGTAAGCTCCATGTGTCTCGGAGGAGTAAATTTTTCCAGTTACAGCAATCTCCAGGGCATAAAAATGAAAACTTATGTACAACTGGCCTACAACTGATCTGGAGAAGTAGCATGGTGGGGATGTGCATGGGGGGCACACAGCTGTATGTGAACGCATGGCATGGCAGCTAGAGCTTTATGCTGCAGGCAGCATTTGGTGTCCTGGCTGGAGGCTGCTTCCCCAGCTGCATGGCATGAGGTGGCCCCAGCATCAGTCACGGGGGGGCATCGCGGACTGTCGGGTGGCCGCTGTTGGGGCTAACTAGCCATAAACAAGGTTCAAAGGGCTCCCTGGAAATTGCCTTCAATACATCTGCTGTCGTGGCTACTGAAGCAAAGTGTCGTCCAGAATGTGTAGTCTGTGGGCAAGTTCCCCCAGGGATATTGCCTGGCTGAGCAGTGCTTTTATTATAGCAATTGCTTTTGCTTTTTTGTTTTGTGTTCTTGCCTGGAGTTCAGTTGGGTGCTCCTTCACAGGTCCTGTAGCCTTCACGACAGTGCTAGTTTTATACATATATAAATACATATATACATATATACATATATATATATATATACATAGACAGTACTAGTTTTTTGACCTGGAAGTGATTGTACTTCAGTGGTATTTCTGTTTGTGTGCGTAACAAAAAGTGCATAAAGTGTGCCGAGAACCCAAATCTTTATTTCACCTCTAAAAATGAGGCAAGCTAATCATCGTGCCACGATGCTACCTGATGATCTTGTAGAAATGGCTAATCTGAGGGCTGTGTTCATGTAAACAGTAGCAGTGCTGGTTATACATACATACGAATGTAATGTCTCTGGAGACCCATTGATTGAAAGTTTTTTGTATCCAGTATCGGAGATCCTCTGAGTCCCTACATTTGAGATATGTACAACAGTTACAGTATTATCCTTTGATAACCTAAGTATGATTCAGCCACTGAAAGAAGTGGGTACAGCTTAGTCTGAGTTAGCTGTTCGGGGCAGGCTTCAGCTGGGCACCAGCTTTAGCACTCCTATAACACAGTGGTTCCGCATGCGTCGGCCACTTGCCAAAGCTCACTTTATTATTTTATTGATGCATTCAGCTTTGTCTTTGTCTGTACAGAGAGAGCTGGGGCTGCCTTGCTGCTAGTTTTCAGGCCCACAAGATCCTTGAACTGCTTTTCAATTAACTGCTGGAGGTGCAATAGCAGTTTGTAGCAGCCAAGGTTGTCAAAGCCCGAGGTTAAGCTCCCAGGACTATATTTAGGCACTTCAGCAGGTGGTCTGATGTGCAAAAGTGCTCAGCCTGCAAGCTCCTACTCAGCTACTTAAATACTGAAATCCATGGACCAGCTGAGAGGTCAGGACTAGTGAACATCCAGACACGTGCTAAGTGCCTAAATGTGTCCATAGGAACATAGTATGAAGTCTTTCCTTTTAATTTCCTTATAATTCTATTTCCACTTTTGAGTTAGAAACAGCTTCATCTAGGTAATCACTATTCTCTTCATTCTTGTAGAAAAGATGAAGCCTGATAGCCCTGATCAGTTCTCTTCCTCATACAAGTGTCAGTTCAGTTTAGATCCCACATTTAGTACTGGAGAGATACTAGCTAATTTTACCTTCCCATTAGAAAATAGATGGCAAAATTCAGTGCTGATTACTTATCAGTCAGTGTTTCACAGGCAAAAGATGAGCTATACTTTAGTTTCCCCTTGTGCAAAATAATACTGCCATGTAGGGATAGTTTATGGAGCGCTGCTCAATTTCCTGACAAGTTTTGAAGTTTGGGCATCTATTTTTGTTCATACTGGGTGGAAGACAAGTCTTTGCAAGAATTTCACAAAACAGAACTCTCTCCAGCCACCCAAATTCTGATCAGAAAGAGCATCCTGGTCTTTTCCTGAAGTTCATATGAGGTGTGATAAATCCTGCACTTAAACTGCTGTTAACACTGAGACATCTGTATGAAATGTTTTAATGTTGATGGAATGGTATATTTCAGTGACGTGTATGTTCTTCAAAGTAATCAGGATTCTTGCAGAATTCCTGAGTGCTTGAATGCATCTGATTTTGCAGTCTACTATTGTTTTTCTCACGGAGGTTATGTGTAAAATTACTTTTTGATACATAATACAGCTGTTGAAAGTTTAGTGATCTTTTGGTATGTGTCAATTTAAGCCATTATACCTTGCAGACAGTTCATAACTCCTAGACAAAAGCTAAATACTACTTTATCCAAAGTTCTTAGATGTGGCCATTGCTTGGATCAGAAACTCCCTTGTTTGGTCTAGAGGCAGACCTGAATGTGGGCTGATCCAGCGCAAAATCTTGCTGCCCAGATTCTGAGATCGTATGAACAACAGACTTTGCCTGTAGTGAATAATTAAACAAATGAGCCTAATGTTCCCTGCCTCTGTTGGTTTTGGCTTATTAATTGCGTGTGTGATCCCATGGCCCATACTTCATGCTCCGTGTTCACTGCAAAGAGCAGCCCCCTCCCTGGCATCGTGTCGCGCTGCCTCCTGCTTTGTTTTCCACCACTGAACAAACACAGTATTTCTAATGTATTTAGTTTAACACCCATGCATAAGCAGGCTCAGGATTAGACCTTCTGTTTATAAGACGAGGTTTAAAGCAAGTGTGTTTTCTCTGCTTAATCCAGATTAATAAAAGATTTGCATTTTGTGTCATGCTTTATTAACTATAAAGTCCATTAGGATATATTGCTTGCTGTGTGGTTGCACAGACACTGCAACAATACTCTTTGATCGTGAACTCAGATATAAGGACATTCTTTGTAATTGAGTGCAATGAATTCTCTAATTGCTTTAACATGATGCATCAGTTTTGTCATACTTTTAAACTCAGTTGATGTATTGACTCTGTCTTGAGAATTATCAGCTGTATTAAACCTTGATTTAGAAACAGTATAGGGCAGGCATAATCATTTATTGGTCATAAATCGTAATTGCCTGTTTCAAAATAACAATTTATACCCATACACTGATATTATTGTTGATGTTGCATTACTTTTACCTGAATATTCAAGCTGTTCTTTGCTTTGCTTGAGCTTTGTAACAAGGTAACTCTTAGCAGTGTTTCACAACTGTTTGTTTGTTGTTTTTTTTTTTTTTTCTTTTGAGGCTGAACTCTGCTGTCATGGAATCTGATCGCAAATCTCCCTTGAACATGGATCTGAGAGTGTGCCATAAAAAGAGAAAGCAATCTTTCTACATAATAAAATCATAATAAAGTGCATTTGTGCTTTTTTTGCAGTCATGCCTGGGTTTGGAACAAATATGACCACATCAATGAAAGTATTCTAAGCTGTTTCTGACTACTAGAAACCAAAAGATGGACTATCTATTAATCTGAATACCACAGAACAAAATGGTAGTTAATGTTGCAGGTATGAATTCCAGTCTCCTTCTGAGAAGGAAACAAAGTGTGTATTATTAGGGGGTTGTATGCTGTTTTGTTGCCTGTCACTCCTTTCCCCCTCACCATAGACATACACAGATTTTTGCAGTACTAGTCCTTCACAGATTTTGACTGTTGCTTTGATTTTTGGTACATAGCCAGTTCAAGTTAAAATGAGGACAGAAAGAAGGGAAGGATGTCTGTGATATCTCAAGGATTTTTAAAATCAAAGTAGATATCCAGATTCAGACTAGTTCAAAGAGCTAAAAAGGACTGTCATTGATTCTGCAGCCTGAACTGCTGAATGTCAGGCAGCCCTTTATCAACCACCTGGCCTATCCAGTACCTTCCTCCCTGGCAACATACTAATTCATATTAAACCTGTGCATTGTGCAAGTGCCATATTTCATCATTCGGGTAAGTCCAGGAATGACCTGACCCCAGCAGCGTACGGTGCTGGGAGTGGAGATGTTGGAGTCGCCTTTAATGCTGATGCAGAGCTGAGAAGGAGCTGAATGGTAGATGGTCCATAAGCCAGATTTGTATATCCCTCTGGGAATCAGGACTTTCCCCCCTCTTTATCTAGGTCCCAGCTGAACATCATTGCAGACCCACTATCGTTCTCTCTAACAGGAAAGCTGTCTGCTGTCCTCCTCTGCCATCTGTGCTTCATCCATATTCCTACATGTCTTATTCTAGCTGCGGCCTCGTTAACTTTCAATACTTGCAGCCTAACACGACTTACGCAGGGGCTTGAAAGGAGAGGTAGGGCAAGGTCATGTTCTGAATCTTGATTAAATGGTTTAGTAGGAGCTGCCTGAGTCTGTTTGAACACAGAGGCCTTGAGCAAAAATTCCTCTTGCTGCTCCTTATCTCAGCAGAGATCTACAGGTTATCTGCGCTGTTCCAGCAGTGTTCAGCAGTTAAGGGGAGGAAAATCAGACCGAAAGCTTTTCATACAGATAAGACTGAGAAGTACCTTTGTACAATGGAGCAATAACAAGCAGAGGGCAGCACTTTGATGCAAAGGAGATCATCCTTCCAATTAGAGGACGTTTGCAGTATTAATTGAGAATCAGTTCATAAATCATTTTGTAAAATACTGTTTCATGATAAGGAGAAGGTGTCCTCTGTCTTCCTAAAATAGAAAGGAGGAAATCATGTCACATTACAGATTTTAGTGCCTTCTGATTTAGCAGTTCAAGTGATAAACTGTATATGTTGATATCCAGAAGAATTTTAGGATTATGACAAACTAAAACAGCTTCTCCAGGAGGGGTTCTTTTATGGATTAAAAATTCCATGAATGTATTGTAAACATCAGATGTTACTTTCACAAGTGAGATCTTCTATGCATATGAAGTGCTCAGCTGGGTTAGATTTTGTTATCACTCTTCCTTGTTAGGAGCTGAGTTTTGGCATGACTTGTGTTACAAGCACTTCCCCTGTGTTTATTTCAAATCTTATGTAGTTCACTAGAATAGAAGACCTCCAGTGGAAAAACAAAACAAACAAACAAACAAACAACAACAACAAAAACAGGTCAAAGGTTTAGACGCAGAATGCATTAAAAGTTTTCTAATACTGAATCCCTGCCCAAGGTGATGAGGAAGATGTCTGTCCTCGTGCCAGTGCCTGTCCTAGGTGAGGGCTGTGGTTGAACTCTTGGAGAAGAGCCTCTCTGTTGGAATCATCCAGCACTGTAGATCCATTTGAGGAAACTGTTGGAGAAGCGTGGCCTCTTTCCTTCTTTACCTAACAGTTCAAGGAGACAGACAAGCAACCTCTCTGTGGGGCTTCTACTCATTTGTTTTCTTTATCACTTAGTGGAAGTCCAGAGGACTAAGCTGAAAAGTAAAATCAAAAGGCAAACTCCTTAATGACTGGTGTCAAGTGGCACAGGCCCAGAGATTGGGCCTGCAAGCTTTAACCAGTGGAGCAGGTTTCTATCCTTCTGGAGCACCTAGGGATGCCTTCGTGTTCCTTCAAGGCAAGAGAAGCAGGCATTTTCTGAGATGCAAGCAACAAACTCAGGCTACAACCCAGGTAGAAAACTTTTTAAATTAGCGAAACAGAAACCAGCTCACTGGTCTGAAGGCACGGGATTCTTGTCCCATTCAGCTCGTAAGCAGATTTTAACCTAGAATCCTAATCAGGAATATTTTGTAAATTATCAAAAATCCAGATAGACACCTGCAGTCTGAGAGAGACATTTAATTGTTCCCACAAGCGTGGGGTCTGCACGAGTTGTGTTTGCTTATGCATACAAATATTTATGATCAAATTTACATTCATACTGATTTACACAAGAGAGATGAGGTAAGACTAGTCTTTCTGACAAATTCTTCAGAAACCTTAAAATACGTAATGTGTATCTGCTATACATTGGAATAATCAGTATGCATCTGGTACATTTTCTTATTAGGCTTTATATTATTGTGCCTATTCCAGGAAAATATCATGATTTTACTGTGAAGAGTTAGATGAGACTCCTGCTCTGTGTACACCAGGGGCCTGAAAGGCAAAAAAAAAATAATAAATAAAAATACTTGGAAGCATAAAGAATGGGATGAAAACTAATACAGAAAATATTACAATGGCTTTATGGAGATAGTTTCTCTTTTCTCCTACAATTCCCTGTCCAATTTTCATCAGCCCTCTCCTAAAAATATAAACCAAAAATACAGCATGTTCAGAGATGGATTAAAAAATAGCAGAGGAATGTAAAACTTCCATGTGAAAAGAGGAGGAAAATATTAGATGTGTTCATATTACAGAGGAAGTGTAAAATGAAAAATAAATTGATAGAACTATTTAAAACAATGAGTGCTGTGAAAAGGAAAAAAAATAAGTATTAAGATCTATACAGTTATCTTGTAATACAAGCCTTCAAGAAAATTGAAAATAGGGGCATTCCAAATGGAAGGAATGCTTTAAAAATACATATTTAGCCTGTTGAACTCAGTGCTGTGGGACACTGGTGAGGTCAAGTAGATGCTGGCACTCAAGAAAGGAGTGAATGTTTACACTGATAAGAACATCTGAACTCGGGAAAGTACATAAAGAAGAAAATTTACAACCAGAACTGTTGTGGAGTATACAAAATCATCTGTAAACAGGGATTTTCACGGAAATTGTATGCATGAATTACCTTGCAATTTCTTACAATGTAGTCTCATGCCCTCCGCTCTGGGATAGGTAGTATCAGTTACTGAATAAAACTAATATTCTGCTGATTTAACGGTTCCCCCCAAATTGTTTATAATATTGTGTCTGCAAAATTAGTAACAAGTAATTTTGCATTGAGGATGTTTATATCAGCACAGGACTTTTTACGTCAAGGTAAATAATGCTGGATTATCTCAAGTCACTTCAAATGTTTATACTAATTGACATGAACACTCCCCCCTGTTTCTTCAAATTACAAATATTTATTTTTGGTCAAAGCTTGCAATACGCTTGTATGTGCACACGCTGACTGGGAAAAACACATTTTAAGTAGAATGATAATTACCTGCTAACTGACATAAGATGCAGAAGTCTGACCATGGAAACAAGTTTTAAGTCCCCGCAGAAGCTCATTTTGTTGACATAAAGACAGATAAACTATCAAGCACGTGTTTGAGCATTTGTTGTCTTTTCCCATAAACGCTTTTCCCTCGAAACATGTTTATTTTAACTTTCATATTTTCTAGATCAATTTGCATTAAGTGAGCATCCACAATTCAAAGTGGATACCTATTATGAAATTGCAAGGTATTTTTTTCCTCCAAAGTTTATCTTATGGAAGTCACCAAGACAAAGCTCAGTACTACGCTAGTTATGAAATATAAAGAAATGTGATAACATGTACCTATTCAGTAGGTTAATGCTGATGGTAAGATAGAAATTAAAGCAAATTTCAGACGCTCAAGTTTCAAAACAGTTGCTGTTTCCCTCAAGAAAAGGCTGTTCTTACTTATATTAGAATATACTTAAAAAATATACTAGCAAATGGCTATCACACTCCCTGCTGTTGGCTCTTGAATGTCCTTCTCTCTTGTGTCTTGTCTGATGTAGACTGGAGAAAAAAAAAAAAAAAAAAAAGAAAAAAAAAAGGTAACAATGGCTACAGCATTTCTGCATGTTCCTTTATTCCCATTTCCTCTTCTCATTAGTCCTTAAATAACAATAATTTTTGGACAAATGGGTATGAAACACAAGCTTTTTGGCTTAGAACCATGTTTCTTTAAAGAAAGTTAAGACCAGTGACAGATTCCATGTGAAAATATCATTTCCTTGCAAAGTAATGTAAGCCTTATTAGTCACTAAACCACATACACCAGTAAATGTAGTCAATGTCAATGTCTCAATGTCTTGCACTTTCCAAGAAAGGCCAATTAGCTGAGTTTTATGGTAAGATCTCATGCTGGCACAAACCATTACATTTGACAAAATCAATGCCAAATCAAAATCAAATCAAATCAAAATCAATTTATATTGAAATCCAAAAGCTTTTTTTTTTTTTTAAATGCTGATTCATTTATTCATTTGCTCTTTTAAAATTGGTAAGTGGGATATTCTTTATCTTACTGAAATGTAGTTATCAACTTCCATTGTTGAGCCAAAAAAAAATCAGTTCTAATGATGTTGTCAGATGATTACTGGGCAGGAAATGAGTGAATTTATTTATTTATTTATTAATTTTGGAGTCCTTACAGAATTTGCTATACCAGGATAGACAACTGGTCCATCATAGCCTCATCTTGCTTCTGGAAGTAGCCTTTGCCTCACATTCTCTGAAGACCAAGTTCTGCAACCCCCTGCAATCACTGCATTGTTACCCTTTAGTGTATAGCTTGCATCACAGAAATAGATGGAAAATGAAGAAAGACCATCTCCGTCTACACCTTTCCCTAAAATGAACTTGTCAAAATGGATCAAATGGCTTCTCAACCCAAAAGTCAAATTGTATTAGAATATATGACGGTATATTTTCAGTAAACTTAAAACGAGGAAATGTTTATAGCCAACTCTTCCAACAATGTTCTTGCAGCGTAGAATCAGACCTTGCTTCCAGTTTTCTCTGCAGTCAATTCAGTGACTTTCTGAGTTGCAGCACACTCTGCAGACTTCCCTCTGCTCCCTAGCAAGTTTTCTTTCCAGCACTTCAGCATCCTAATTCAGTTATCCCTCCATCTAAGCACGAGCTGTTGGTTCTGAGGTCTGCCCTGTGACCCTCACCATACTGTCCAAGCCGTGCAACCTCATCCTCATCAGCCAGTTACAGAAAAGTGGTAACATTCATATTGTCAGGAGGAACCCTCCTGGCTTCTTATTTTTTAAGAGAGGATAATAGAAAACAGTCAGGAAATCCATAAAGAACACAGCACAGTGCTCTTCTTGCTCAGTCAATGACAGGACAGTGGGGAATGGTTTTAAACTAAAAGAGGGGAGATTTACATTAGAGGTGAGGAGGAAATTCTTCACTCAGAGGGGGGTGAGGCACTGGCACAGGTTTCCCAGAGAAGCTGTGGATGGCCCATCCCTGGAAGTGTTCAAGACCAGGTTAGATGAGACCCTGGTCAACCTGATCTAGTGGGTGGCATCCCTGCCTATGGCAAGGGGTTTGGAACTAGGTGATCTTTGAGGTCCCTTCCAACACAAGACATTCTATGATAGTGATGAAAGAAGAGGATTTTGATCTGTATTTTAGTTGACTGTGATTTTAATAGCCAGCTCTGGAGAATCATCCGTCATTCAAAAATCCCATGTGGTTCTGGCTTTGTAGCACTACAAATGGTAAAAAATAGGTCTTAAGGGATGCTTGTTTGTTCCCATTGTGTCTCATCTATGTCCTTAAGATACCTTAGCCACCTTTGTGGCCTCACTGACATCCACAAGCTTGAGAGCTTGAGCAGTTACAATTAACTGGAACTTGATGAAGCATAGACAGTCCTTGGTTTGAGGTTAATGAGTAAACAGCAGGAGTCATTCCCTTTACAGTCAGAGAAAATGGCTGTGAACACATATACATGCTTTAATGGATGCAAAATCAATTATTTTCAGAATAAATTTTACTTTACAACTTCATATGTCACATGCCTTTTCTTTCTGAGAAAGAATCAGGACTGACTAGCAGAGGAGGGCAGTTTCTCTAAGCTCACCCACCCCCTCATTTTTTGAGGAGCTAACAAGTGAAGGAATCCAGTGACTTGAAGAATCAGGGAAGAGGACCTCATAAGTAAGCCCTGTAAATGCCCCTATAGAAAACTACGAGTGCAATGATAAAATCAGTTACAATGACTTTTTCAGAGTCTCGATGCATGCATTTCCTTCTTTTCTTCACAGGCTGGTGTTATCTGCAGAACATCCATCCAGCCTTAGCTGAAGTTGCTGGCAGCTGCACTTTTAATGTGCAGTGTTCGTAAAGGTTTTGAACTCCAGTTGCAGGCAACCTGGACTTGGGCAGACAGCAGTGGTGGTTACTTTTGACTTAGTCTCCATTTTGTCTGGTAACACTCCATCCATAAAATGGGGGTAAAATTACTTCCACCCTGCAGAGGAGTGCTGTGAATATGTATTAATAAATAGTTGTGAAGCATTCATCTGTTATAGTCCTGAGCACTGGAGGAAATCTCTTGAGGAAATTAGCTCTGTCAACAGAACAGGGTTTAAGTAGCATGCAGCAGGAGAAGGCCTTGAGCATGAAACAGTGAAAGTGAAATAAAATGTCTGTGCATATGAATTAAACCCCCTTGCCTATGGGCTCAAGGAGGCAGGAGTCCTGTGAGAGACTGCAAGTGTGCTGTACTAAATGGCATTGTGCAATGTGCCCATCACACAAACCTTATTTTTCCACCCTTTCATCAGTGGCAATATCTTCCAGAACTGGCTACCTAAGGGGAAGAACTTGCACAGGAGACAGGGAACTCCATGGCATCACTGTCAGAACATCCAACGGGTTCCAACATCCTGCGACAGCATGATCCATGGAAAAAGATAGCAGTTGGTTTTTCCCAGTTTGTGCAGGATATCCAGATATCTATGACCTAGTGATTTTGGAAATGTACACCTTGAATTCATCTTCACCACAAATATACAGTATTAGCCATTTTTAGTAATATAGACTATTGCTTCCTTTACATTATCAGCCTGCCATGACATGAGAACAATTTTCAGTAACAATCAACTGATTTTGTATGTGTTATGCGGCAATTAAAGCTTGATTCAGACCACTGACAAACTTCTGCACCATTATAAGTCCTTACCTCCCAAATAAGAAGTTTTCTGTTAGTTGCCTTTATTATTCCCCGCAGAAGACATTTTCTGTGATTCAGTCATATGAAACCCATTGCAACCAGCAGAAAACCACCTTCTGTCAAAAAAATAAAATCATATTAGTATTGTATCCCTGAACTACCACTCCTCAGTTTCCCCATCTGTAGGGTGAGAATAAGCAGGCAAACTTTAATGATAACAAAGTGCTTTGAGATCTGTGGATGAAGGAGACTGAAATCCACAGTATTATTCTTGGTCTCGTGACAGACTAGATTTCACTTACACTCCATATTTTGAAAAGTGTGTTATGTTATTTGCCTGTCCACTTTAACAATGACAATAAATCATTTCCACACTTCACTAAGAGAACTGAGTTTTATTTATAGATTATAGTGCGGATAAGGCAGAAATACTGTTCCCATCACTACAGTAAAGGATCTGTCAGCACTTTCATTAGCACACTTTAATTCCAGTGGTTTACAAGCCCATTTTGATTACCATTACCAAATAGACTGCTTTTTTCAGCTTTATTAATGTTAAGTGAACAAATCATGGAAGCTAAAATTACTTTTGTTCTCCCACAACTAAAGTCAGCTTGAAGTTGAAAAATGAAATTTGGAGAGCAGTTCCATTTGTCCAACAGAAAGAGAATAAGAAGCTGAAGAAACAGTTGTTTCACATGCTCATGTTATAATTTCACAATTGTGCATTTTAGATCTGTATTGACATGATGATATACCGGAGAAACTAACATTCCTGTGGAGCTACTCCAATTGCTCAGATACCTAGCATCTTTAAAAAAAAAACACAACTGCTTAAAAACCTATTTACGTTGTTTCTGGGTGGTCCTTGGGTTAAAGAACACGCTTTCAATAACTTTCCATCAGACATATATTTTTTTATTTTTTAATAAAAAAGAGGAAATTAAAGACAAAAAAAGTGTTATTTTAACATTCAGGTTTCAACAATAATGAAATTCAAAGTTAAGCTTGACACACCATTTTAACTCATTCAACAATGTATTTTTAAGAAATGCCAATAATGGGATGAGTTAAGAAGAATAAATCAGCCCTGAATGAAAACTCCTAAGTTATGTTTCATTCCTAAAAGAATGTGTGTGCATGAAGGATTTCCCTCTTATGTTTTTGTAATAAGAACTTGGGAGCTTAGAACTGTGAACTTTATTTGATCATGCACAACCTTTATTTTTTTGGAAAGTGCTTGTGAGATGGACTCGGGGACCCCAAGGTCAGCAATTAATAGAGTTTGCCTTGGTTGCCTGCCTCAAAAAAGGGACTCACTCTTCCATGATACCTCCAAAGGCATAGGGACCGCAGCCTTGACTTTGCTGAGGCTTCCCCAGAGGTTCTGAATGCCCCAGATGATTTTGTTCAGCATGACCAAGAAAAACAATCTTGCCCTCTGAGAAGGCCTTATCTTCTGTGAAGAGAAATGCAGTGAGACAACCACACACACTGTTCCTGTCATGTCCCTAATTGTCTTTCCAGATGCAATGCCTGTCTTGCCTCATGCTGCATACCACTGACTGACAGACAGACAGTATCTGACTGTTTGGTTGCATTTTACTGTGTGCTAACTTCTTTGAAAAGCCATCTATGTTCATTCAAAAGACTGCAGATGGACAGCAAGGAGGAAAGCTGGCTTATGAAGAATATCCAGAAAGGTGGGAAATCATTCAAAAGTGGAACTTTTTTGATGTATCTCTCCTGCTACAGGCATGTACACACACAGACCTTGTAATGCTATTCTGTTTTGTGTTTCCTCTGTATTAATTGAAATTCTAACAAAACCTAGCTTCTGGAATTCGAAGGTCTGTAGTGTTTTGGGGACATTTACAATAAGGAAAAAGTATAAGTAGATGTGACTCAAAGCTCTGGCCAATTCAGGATCCTTTCATGTTTGCATTCTCTATTTTCTTTTCCAGCAGTCTGGTCATATGAAGCATCTCCACTGGCCACTTTGTATCTGGAAATACAACTGAAGATCATGACACACAATGTCTAATTCTTCCTTATGTGATTTATAGTCTGTGGCTAGCTGTTTTGATGTTGAACCATCCGATTTCTATTGGCTACAAGGATTGTACTCATCCTTTGCTTTTGTTTTCTGGTATTGGAGGAAAGATAGCTGATGATGTCGCAAAGGAACTATATAAAAACTTGGCTTCTATGATTTATCTAAAATTGTCCTCCAAGTATTAATGCTTCTGTAACAAGCTAAGTGCCACATATTAATTCAGTAAAAGTCAGGATTAATCCAATGAATGCCAATCTTACATCACCCAGTTTTGATCACTGATTAGCAGCAAATGTACTGACCTGTTTTATGAAAATGAAAGTTTAATATAAGTGGCACTTGAGTAAATTATGATTAACAAAAATAAAATATACTGGTTACATTGGGACAGAAATATACAATATAAATAGACAGATTTGCATCAATACTGTTTTATCTAGAATCTAAATATACAGTACTGAAGCAGATGCAAAAGTATATTTTTTAAAATTGGAGTTTTAGATTGCTGGGGTACAAAACTCAAAACCAAGACTTCACTGAATGTAGCTTTTGATGGTGCATGAGGGTCAAAACAGAGAGGCGATAATGAGAAATGGGCTGAGACAACCCTTATGCCCTTTTTCTTGTCCAAGCTGAGGAAGAATTAGAAAAAGAAGTGTGTAACACATTGGCTGTGAAAGTTCTGAAACAGCAAAGTAGGTTCTGAGTTTCAAATATTTGTTGATTTTAGTCATCTGTGTGCTCTTTCCTGAAAATATGCATAACTGTAGGCAAAAACAAATCATGGCAAGTCACTCCTGAGAATATCAGAACCAGTGGGTCAGACTGTGTGCAGGCAGAAATCCCCTTTCGTCCCAGGGCTGACAAACATTCCCAACCCAGTAATCATTTTGGGCAGGAAACAGTTGCTTCATCCGTATATTATGATCTAGAGGTCATGCTTTCTTGCTCAAGACGCTTCATTTCTGTGACAAATCCCCCCATTTCTCACAGCAGTACAGTTCCTGTCCTGCAGCCCCCTCCACATAGGATGAAAAGGCAGTCAGTGGTGAATCACGGCCATAAAGCTCGGCGTACCCAGGAGTGCTGACAGACATCAGGCCCATGCTCGGTGCGTGGAAACGCAGCCAGTCCTCTGGTACAGTGAGATCCTCCTTGCTGAGCCTGCAGCTTGCTTCAGGTCCCTCCTTCTGATGCCTGTGCCTGTAGGAAAGAAGAGCAGGGCATGTTCACCACAGGCAAGGTTGTAGATCTGTTTGGGCACACGCAGCAGGCTCAAGGAGGAGGCTGCCATTCTGTGTGCTCTGGGTGCTGCACGCCGGGTGCTTCAGCTCAGTCCTTTCCCTGAGAGAAGAAACAGGCCGGAGTGATGGAAAATGGGGCACAATACAAAGCATTTTTTTAGAGTTGTCTTTTTGGGATGTGGGGGAAACAGCCTGGGCTGTGCGTTGGCTGATCAGCCAAATAACCCCCTGATATATACGACCGCAATAATTAGGAGGGGTTTTGTATACATCCGGAGAAAAACACCCGACACACTTGAGACCCAGGCTGCAAGCCGGTTCCGTTATTCGGTGGCAAAGAAGGCATTATTGCCATTTTCCCCTCTTGACCCGGATCAGCACCCCACAGCCGACTGGGATGACCTGGCCACCAGCTCCCCCCCGTCCCTCCCGGCCATTTGCAGCCCCTCTCGGGGGGGGGGGGGGGGGGGGGCGAGCCAGGAGGCCCCCCTTCCCCTTTCCCCCTCGGCCCGGGGGGATCCCTGGCGGCGGAGGAGGGCGAGGAGGAGGGCGAGGAGGAGGACGAGGAAGGGGCCGGCCGCGATCCTTGAGGCGGCGGCCGCGGGGGGGAGCTCGCCGCCCTGCGCTGCCCGCGGCAGCCCCGCTGCCCGCTCGGCGTGCTGCGGCCGGGCACGGGGGAGCTGCTGCCGCCGCCCCCGCTCTGCCCGCGGCTCCTCCTCCTCCTCCTCCTCCTTCTTCTCCTCCTTTTCCTCCTCCGCCGGTCGGGAGCGCTCCCGCACTCCGTCTCCCGGCGGGGAAAGGGCCATGGGCCGCCTCCCCGGGGCGCGGCGGCGGCTGTGAGGCGGGCGGGGAGCCGGGCACGCAGCGCCCAGCCGCCGGAGCGCGGCCGCGCCATGGCCACGCTGCTCTGCCGGGTGCAGTTCCTGGACGACACCGACCCCTTCAACAGCACCAACTTCCCCGAGCCCACCCGGCCGCCCCTCTACACCTTCCGCCAGGACATCCCGCTCGGCACCCAGCTGCCCGGCGTGCACCGCCTGCTCCGCGCCCCGCACAAGGTAACGCAGCGCTGCGGGGACCGGGGGCTCGCCTCGGGACGAGGGCGGCCCCAAAACGCCGAGCCCCGGCCCCGTGGGGTGCCTCTGGCAGCTGAAGGGGGTGGTTTGGGGACGGCAGAGCCCTGTGGGGCTCTGCGGGCCCAGCGGCTGCAGCAGGGGCTGTGGTGGCTCCAGGGCTGTGGTGGCTTCAGCGCTGCAGGCTGGCGCTGGTGGCAGCCGCTGTCAGCTCTCACCTGCCGCCTCCTACGTGCTGGCAGCCTCAGTCCTGCCCTTTATGCCAGGCATCACCCGTGAATTTTCAGGTTTTGTGACAATGCCGTCGATTGGCGGAGTAATAACATCTTTCCTTATCAACCTTCCATCTGCACGTTTGTTCTGCAGGGTGTGCTGGAGGAAAAAAAGGCAAAGACGTTCACTTCTTTCATTTCTTTCTTCTCCCCAAGAAAGCAAAAGTTGTAAAACTTTTATTTGCTCTCTGATGAAGTGGGAGGAAAATGCTCTCTTAACATCACTTGTTGCGCTATATCTTCCTCTTGGGAGCCTGCGGGAGGATGACAAAGGGCTGTGTGTGCTCTTTGATTTAAGGATATCCAAAGCCCAATAAAAGTATTTCAGAGAAAAGCTCTCGGAGCAGACAGAAGTTTTGCATTTGTAGAACAGTTTCTTGCATAATAGTTGCCAAGGATACAGCATCCAGAGAGCAGAGCGCTGCCTAACGCACAAAAACTTTGTAAGTTCGTGGTGCTCTGGGTCAGTGCTGTTTTCATGTGCTCAGTAGTCCCTCATTCAGAGACTGGTCCCATTGTTTCCGAGGGAGGCTTTTTTTGGAGTCAGAGCTAATTAAAAGAAGGACAGGGCAGATTCTGACACCTAATAAAGGGAATAAAAAGATCGTTTTTATCTGAATTTACAGCTAATTGAACCTCATTTCCAAGAGGCTTCCACTGCGTTGTGCTTTGCTTTTACTTTCCATTCAATGCTGCCCTTGCACTTTTTTTATAACTCTTTACTAGCCAAAAAACCACAGGGTTTTTGTGTTTTAGGAGCCACCCCAAATTCAGGATCATTTCTTTACATTTATCTTCTACCTGCATTTCAGCGTACAGTGTGTTTCTGAAGTTTACTTCATGTTTGGAGAGTGGATTTACAGTCTTTGGGTGAAAGATGGCAGAAGTCCCTCGAGGTGCTACTGAAAGCTAGCTGCTCGGCTAGAGGCAGCACCCATCCCGGTGGCTTGTTAATCTGAGGCTCTGGCTATTGCAAACGTTTGTTTCTGCTGGTTTAATTATGGGTAGGCTCATGGGAATCTGCTTACGTGGTTAAAGTTACCTTGGTGTTTGTAGAATCAGGGCCTATTTCTGGGGTGCCTTAATTGTGTCTCTTGGTGTTCCCTTAGCTTTTACTGGGGGGGGGGGGGGGGGGGGGGGGGAAGTTGATTAGACTTGTTTACCTTTGCTAGATGTACGTAAAGCTTAATTCTTTGTGAGCACTTGCAGTTAGAGCAGCCGTGCTGTGTTCATCATTAGACCTTGTGTGTGTGGTTTTGTAAACCTACAGATTTGTGTCACTTCTTAAGGAAAGGCTTTCCACTTTTGTTTGTGGTGGAGGAGATATATATTTTTTTTTTCTTCAGCTTTTTCTTCAGACTGTATTCACCGGGTCTCGAGGAGGTCACCACGTTAGTTGACCGAGCAGGGCTTTTCCCCAGTTGTCCTCAAGTTTGCCCTGATCTCTGTGATCTCAGAGGAATGCATCTGTCAAAGCAGAGTGTAGCTTGAAACTCAGTTGTCAGTTCAATTTGATGTATTTGAGGCTTGATTGATTAATTAATTACTTTGAAAATCAGTGAGTTAATGGATTAACGGTCCATTTGGTGTCTCGATGGTGACTAGCGTGAAATATCTTGAAACAGACAGAGGCGCGTATAGCTGAAATAGGTAGTAACACTGATGTCTAAATCATCCTGAAATCTTCTAAGCTGTTGGCCTTCTTGCTGACGAGTTCTGCAGGTGAATGATCAATGCTTTTTTCGTTTCATCAGTTTTTAAGTTATCAGATTTTGACTTAGATGAATATTGACTTATTCTTTGGAAGTGAGGTGCCTTCAGATCATCGCTTTGTACATCTGTGTGCCTGTGTGTAACTCTGCGGGGTTGTAACTGGTGGTGACAACAGTATTTTTACAGCTAGTAAGAAAATAACTTGTGTATTTCAAGTCACTGTAAACTGTACATTATAATAAATTATTAAGAATGCCCCTAAAATTCAAATGAAAAATCCTTTGACATACTGAGCTGTTAAAGAATCACGTTGTTAGCTTTTTTGTAACCAACAAATGTTAGAGTTTGTCTCCAAAGAGCAGTTCAGTTCTTTGGAAAGAAAACCAACGTATGAAATCAAGAGGTGTATTTCTTCTTCTCTGTAAACTTACAAATATATTTGAGTTTGGAAGCAAGTCTAGAACTGTAAAGTGTCTTCTGAGACTACAGCGTCTGGCAATGCCTTTGGATCCTCGTGGAGGAGTGCCCTGAAGTTGGATGGCCAAGATCTGGGAGCACTGGCTGGGATGGGATGTACCACCCTATATGTGGATGAGGTGAAGCACTGCAGCTGGGAAAGCTGAAAAGGAAGAGATTCTGTAATCCTTCTTCTCTTTTTCCCCCTTGGATTTAGATGCCTGATTGTAACCTCCTCATTTTTTCCCTCTCTTCCTACTTCTGTATGTGCACACGCCTTTCCCTACGGCTGTACCTTTGGATGAAGCAGCTCACCGTGCGTGGCGTTGCATTCAGCCCTGCCTCGTGCACCCGGTAGGTGTTCCCAGGGCACGCGTGCCGAACTGAATTCCACGGTGCGCTGCCTTCAGGAACGCTTGCCTGCTGTGTCTCACGAGGTTTACGATGCCTTGATAGGGGGTTTCACAGGGACGGTGACTCATGGAGATGCAGTTGAGTGCCACAAATTCTGTCATAGTATTTCTGGTTGTGTCTAAAAGCTCTTGTTGAGAAGCTAAGCCATGCTACAGAGTTTTTATGGGTTGCTTGTGTCGGTTTGGTTGCCAAAGGTGCTATTTTACCGCATTGTTTCAGAGTATTTTATGTCTCTCTTTCTCACTGTCCATGGTATTAATGAGAACTGGATCTAGTCTGGACTCTGAATTCAGATGTCCCTTTTGCCCATTTCTGTGAACCTTGGGAAAATTCAGAACTGGCTCTAAATCTGTGGCTTGGGCCCCGTGCCAATAATGTTCTTTGAATCTAATTCGGTACTTTGGGTTTGTTGGTTTTGAATTGCTTTGAGTTACTTGATACCTCTGACTTGCTGACACAGGGTCATTCAGGAGAGTGGATATATATACGTGGCCAATGTCAAGTGGTATGCTTTTTTTAGAGATCTTCTGAACTTATTCATATAATTATAGCATGCTGAGTATGTTACCATATTTCGTTTTCACATCCCACCATACTGCTCAGTGTTAGGACAGCTCTGTAAGACATACATGTTCGTAGTAGTATAGGAAATCACACTGTTTAATTTATAAATAAAATGTAATTGAAATACTTTGTACAACAGCGGAAAACCAAGAAATCGCATGTGCATATGGTGTACTGGTTGTCGTGGTGGAAAGGGGGAAGATACAATGCCATAAGGATTATGGGTTTGACCTCTTGTTCCCCCTGAAAAAAGTTGAGGCAACTTGTTTTCCAAGAGTTTGTAAGTAGGAACAGTGTCATTCAAGAAATAGTGGTATGAGGAAATAAATCCAATCAGCGCTACAGGGCTCTGGGAGTTTCATTCATGAAGAAGCCATCCAGATTTCCATCTTTAACAGCTGTGATTTAACCCTAGATTAAAAGCCCCGGCTGACCCGGGGGCATGGTGTGGTGCAAACTGATAGCAGGGACTGTTCCACCAGGTCATGTCCTGGCATGGGGCTCAGCCCTGGCACTGAACTCAATGCCAGGAGATATCATCCTGGTTTTCTGAGAGCAAAAAAACATATAAACTGGCTCTTTTTCCCTAGGTTTCCTTGAAGCACAGTGGCATTAAGTGCCTTGGAGCATAGAGGCTATGCAGAAGGATAAAAAGGATGGTTTGTATCCTGATCCTGCTGGATACGGGGGTGAATAAAGCTGCTGTTCTCTGAAGAAAAAGTGTTGGGGTTGGCCATTATGCGTCTCCCAGGAGGTGAAGAATAGAAGAGAGAAGCTGCAACAGTATTGTACCTTGGAAGATGAACCCACAGGCAAGGGAGACTGGCTGATGTCTGCAAGTATCACTGTTAAGGACTGGGATGGGGTGGTTGAGGAATGTGTTAGTCAAGGGCTGTCAAGATGCTTGGATCTTTCAAATTCTCCCTGAGGCTGGTGAACATTAGCCCTTTCTCATCCTTCTAGAGACGAGGGGATTTAATAGAGCAGTTATTTCCAACAGGGTTTAAAGTTTTCTGGATTTAACCAAGTATTTCTGGAGTTCACAAAATCTCATACTTCAAGGGATTGACCCTGGAGTGGTCATGGATGTGTGAATTTCCTGGGGAAGCATTTACAAGGGCAAACGAGGTAAAATCAAGCTCTGTCTTTTGACTTGAGAGCACGAATGGCATCAGAGCCCTTTTTGAAACATGCTGCTCTGAAGGAGCATAACCATACTCAGAAGCACAAACGTGAAAAGCTGCCCAGCCTCTCTGGCAGCTTGCTGTCTTAGGCAGTATGGGCCTTCACAGAGGCCAAGTTCCCACTACAGCACGTACAAATTAGCTGTAAAACGCTGGATTTTTATCTCAGGCAGTTTAATGTCGTTGAAGCTCTTGCAATGTTCTTTTGACAAGTTGTAGCTTGGACAAGTTATAGCTCAGTTTGGTTGCGGTTCAGTTCGGTTGTTTGATTTAGGCTTGAGAAGTGTGTTGTAAAAGCAGTGGACCAGACCTGTCTGCAAGGTCAAAGGTCTCAACTTGACATTTCTCTCTTGCAATTCTCTGAGCTTAGCTGCTAATAGCTCAAGAGTCTTTGTAGTTTTAACAATGATGGGAATGAATATGATGTCAGCTAGGTAGGTTTTAAAGTAGTTTGATTTTGAAACATGCAGTGTCTGGAAGCTCATATCACCGTGTATTTACTGGATGCTTGTAGTCAAACAAGGGAGGTGAAGAGGAAGGAGATAGGCCTTGCTTTCATAATTCCCCAAGTCTTGTCCTTGCAGTTACAGATTTCAACCTTGTTGTAGATGCATCCTTTCTTCCAAGCTCTTCTGGAAGTGCTCTGTGAGGATTGCTAACGACTTTAGTAAGCGAGAGACTAAGAAGACATCAGTCTGTATCAGTCTGTGGAGGAATGGTCAGGGAAAGACATGGGACTTGGTGTGCTGCAGTCTCTTCTTCATCCCGTGTTGTCCCAAATACGAACGAGACTTTTAAAAACTTTTGGAACAGTTTTCTCTGGCCTGTGCTTTCACAGCCATCCTACCTTCTAAGTAATTAGGGTCTAAATCAGAATCCCTTTTCTTTATGTCTGATCAGGCGTGTGTGGCTGTGAGGAGGAGTACTGCTGTGTGCACTGCCCCTTTGTAAGGCCAGCAGGCATTAAGTCGCCCATCCATCACGTTATCACCTAGGCAGTGCTCTCAGCTTTAAAGTCCACTCTCTTGGCTGTTTAAACATCCACAACTCTTTGCTGTGAACGTTTTAGACTGATGCTGCAACACCACAACTGGAAGGGAAGGTTGTACCTACACGGAGCTTCAAAAGAATGCAGTCGTCCTGCCTGGCATTCAGCCAGGACAGGTTAGGACCTCTGCTCCTTCAACAAATGTCTTGTGTTTTTCAGTGACTGCAAGGGGTCTGGGCAGGGGCTGTACACCTTCTGTAGTAAACAGTGCTCCAGGAGACCGTGCCTGTGTGCTAGGATAGGATACTGCTTCGGTACTGGCTCGGGAAAGGGTGCCAGCTACTACACCTCTGTCATCACTTTCCACACCACCTGGATTGCATTATATTCATATTAATTTGTATTGTATTACGGTTATTAAGAAGACAGCCAGGAATGTTGTTGCATATTTTTAGCAGAGGAACAAGTTGGGACAAAAGTAGCAGTGAGCTCTCTAGTAGGCTCAGCTACACTGAAACATCTGCAGCCGTCTGGCACTTGAAATTACTGAAGTAAAGGTGAGTGAGACTTAAAAGTTCACTTTCCACATGTCATCAGCTTAACACATACATGTTAAAAAATGCATTGCAGTTTCCAATTCCAAACACTTAAGTAGTAATTCTATCATTCCCAGCATTTTAAGAATGCTTAAAAAAAAAAGCTTAGATCTTTACCTTTACTTACAGTATGACTACGTGACTTTAGTAGTTGTACTACTAAACTGACCCTCAGCCTATTTTGTGAGTACAGTATTTACCGGAATTACAAAGTCCTGGAAAACTCTTAATTTTGATCCTGGGTGACCAATCACTATTGCTAAACAAAGACTTTATTTAAAATTCTTCTATATGACATTAGCTGATAAACTCACTGTGTGTCATTCCTCATACAGTGAAGATCACAGAATCATACAATGGTTTGGGTTGGAAGGGACCTCAAAGACCATCTAGTTCCAGCCATCCTGCCATGGGCAGGGATGCCACCCACTAGATCAGGTTGCTCAGGGCCCCGTCTAATCTGGCCTTGAACACTTCCAGGGATGGGGCATTCACAGCCTCCCTGTACAACCTTTGCCAGTGCCTCACCCCCCTCTGAGTGAAGAATTTCCTCCTCACCTCTAATGTAAATCTCCCCTCTTTTAGTTTAAAACCATTCCCCGTTGTCCTGTCATTATCTGACTGAGCAAAGAGTTGCTCTCCATCTTTTTTATAAGTCCCCTTCAAGTACCGAAAGGCTGCAGTGAGGTCACCCCGGAGCGTTCTCTTCTGTAGGCTGAACAGCCCCAGATCTCTGTAGGAGAGGTGCTCCAGCCCCTTGATCATCTTTGTGGCCCTCCTCTGGACCCGCTCTGACAGCTCCCCATCCTTCTTGTGCTGGGGGCTCCAAAGCATTATTATTAGTCTCTTGGTAATACCGGTCATCACTTTACATGGCAGTGATCAGTAGGTTGTATAGCAATGAGTGGGATGACTGAATTTCCTTTTAGTCATTTTTCTAGAGTGTTCTTAAGACAAAGTACATATACTTGAAAAAAATGGACTTGGTGGTGTCTTGTGATGACTAACAGTTAAATTATTGATGTTGTGAAGATGAGAAAGAGCTGCATAAATAAACAAGCTGTAATACAAAATCATGTCAGGTATGTATTCTAATGCATGTAAGTGAAGCTTTATGGCCTTAAGCTATAAAAATAATAAATTTTCTTGTGCTTTGTGTAGGGAAAGTGGTTGTATTGCTTTTAACTATATTGATACAGACACAGCAATACAATGTTCCTATTGTACACAGCAAGCATGATTATACTGGAATAAACCACACAGTTTCTATTTCCTTGCTTAGGAAAGAGGGAAAGAAATGTATGACTTCATTGTAGCTTCTGTGCTACCTTCTGCTTTTAGAAACTACAGACTATACCCGTTAAAGAGATAATTGTAAAAAGATCGATTTTGGCTCAAAAACGAAAATATGAGACATTTTTAGAGCTGTTCTTTGAAGGTGTTTGCCTCAGATTTACTACTGAGCCCTTCAACCTTTCTTAGTGAAATTAAGAAAATAAGTATTTTCTTTGGAATTGTAAATATGCCATGGCAGCCACATGTATCAGCTTCAGAAGTAAAGTGGCTGTTCCGGCAGCTGGTGAGCTGACTGGGGATTTTGTGCCTAACTTTTCTTGCTGGCTCTGTTACGAGCAATGAGACGATCAAGTTCCTGGCCCCTGCCTGGTAGGGCTGCTCAGCATAGTCCTTGTGAGCCACCTGGCACGTATTGGGGAATGGCAAAGGAGGAAGCTGTAACTCTCATAATTCAGCCAGCTTGGTTGCAAATCTAAGGATCCCATGCAAGGTAAGGCTAAATGAAAGAGTGCGTGTCCTGTTTTCATTATTGTGAGGCTATTTTACAGCCAAGTGTGCAGGGAGAGAGCATTAATGGCAGAGCACACAGTCAGGACACCAACAGGAGACTCATTTGTGCTTGTGAAATGCTGAACAGGGACTTGCACCTGCTTTTTGTGAGGGTAGAACAGCAGTTCTCAGTTTTCTTCAGGGCACCGGGGATGGCACCTTTCTAGCTGTGTGGCAGATGTAAATAGCAGTCTTTCAGAAAAATTTGGCATTTTGTCTACCCTGTGTTTATTACCATATTGCAGCAGCTGTCCCTGAAGTGTGTCCTTTGGCTCCACATCCAAATATTTATTTATTTACCCCTCCCGCCGTCTCTGGTATTGTGAGGAAGTTTGCCTGCAAAAATCTGCAGTCCTGAGCCCTCTTTCTGGTGTAGGCCCAGGCAGACCCCTAGGTTTGCCAGGCAGAGAATTAAGGATGCCTAGTGAGCTCTATTTCTTGCACCCGAGTGGTGCAGCAATCCTGCAGGGCCTGGACAATTAAAGGCAATGAGCAGCTGGAGAAGAAGGGGGAGTGATCAGCAATGGGGAGAAAGGAAATGACCATTGCTTGTCACAAGTAAGCGAATTTGTGGGATATTCTTTGTCGTGGCCTTTTTGCTTTTGAACCTGGTTGTGTTCAAAAGGGTGAAAGGACTGAGATGCTTGGTAGTGGTGAGTGCCAAGGAGAGCCGAGATCTGCAGATTCAGCTGTGTCTGCTTGTGAGTGTGGGTCCGAAGATTACCACCTTTGCTAGTACTATCAGATTTTCAAAACTTTCCCTCATGAGGCAGGTTTCCTTTAACTCCTTCTTTTAGTTGTCTTTATAGGACATTAATGTGATTGGAAAATGGATGATTTTTTTTCTGTTTGTTCTTGTTGTTTCCATTGAAAAACATGTCTGAGGAAAAAGAGGTACTGAGGCAAGTAACACAATTTGTGCAAAACGTGCTCTACACGTTTTGTTCTTGCGTTCATCACTTTTCAAATATTCTGTATTATGCTACCACCTGAGTTAAGCTTCTTTTATAAATGCAAAAGGTCCAAAACTCTTCAGCAACATCAAGTTAAGGTATACGGTTTTATTAACAGGTGGAAAAGTAGGGTATAAGTAAAACAATGCATTTTAATTCAGGTAGACATGTCAGATTTAATCTGTTAGTAGTCTAAATGATTCATATATTGTAATGATCATTAACGGTCACAGTTCAAAGGCTGTTATTTCACTCTGAATTTCTTGTTCTGGTTTTATTATAATACATGACGCATTTTTTTTCTTGTGGCTATACGAGGCAGAAAGAAGTGAAAATTATCTGGATTAGGCGTATGTTGCTTTGTTTGCTTGTGACCCAAGCACTCCTCTCCTGTCTTATGCATCTTTCATTTTATATTGTAATGTTCCTCACTGTGTTTGCTTTTGCCCCCTTTTCACTTTTTTGAACAGAATAGGGAGTTTGAATAATTAAAATGCATTAAAAATAAAGCATTTAAATTTCTCATACTTGCCTTGTAGATTTCAGCTTGTTAGATGCTGAGTTCAGTTGTTGCTTTTTCAGCCTTGTTAACCAGTTAACTTGTGTGCTGTAGTTGTTTCATCTGTTGTGTGGTAGGTTTACTCTTCATTTGGGTGTTTTTGTGTCTTAAGTGCATTGTAGTTAAGAAGCTTCCTCTAGACTGAAATTTGGTTTAGGAAGGAAAAGAGGCTATTTTCCTGATAAAGCTGGATGTGCGTAGGGAGGGGGAAGAAAATTCTGATCTGCAAGAAGGCAAAGTTCCCCACAACATTCTCCTTTGACACCGTTCCCCACAACATTCTCCTCAAGAAACTGGCTGCTCGGGGCTTGGACTGGCGTACGCTTCGCTGGGTTAGAAACTGGCTGGATAGCCGGGCCCAGAGAGTTGTGGTGAATGGAGTCAAATCCAGTTGGAGGCCGGTCACTAGTGGAGTCCCCCAGGGCTCGGTACTGGGGCCGGTCCTCTTTAATATCTTTATCGATGATCTGGATGAGGGGATCCAGTGCACCCTCAGTAAGTTTGCAGATGACACCAAGCTAAGTTCATGTGTCGATCTGCTCGAGGGAAGGAAGGCTCTGCAGGAGGATCTGGATAGGCTGGACCGATGGGCTGAGGCCAGCTGCATGAAGTTCAACAAGGCCAAGTGCCGGGTCCTGCACCTGGGGCGCAACAACCCCAAGCAGAGCTACAGGCTGGGAGATGAGTGGCTGGAAAGCTGCCTGGCCGAGAGGGACCTGGGAGTATTGGTTGATAGTCGGCTGAATATGAGCCAGCAGTGTGCTCAGGTGGCCAAGAAGGCCAACAGCATCCTGGCTTGTATAAGAAACAGTGTGGCCAGCAGGTCTAGGGAAGTGATTGTGCCCCTGTACTCAGCTCTGGTGAGGCCGCACTTTGAGTACTGTGTTCAGTTCTGGGCCCCTCACTACAGGAAGGACATGGAGGTGCTCAAGCGAGTCCAGAGAAGGGCGACCAAGCTGGTGAGGGGTCTGGAGAGCAAGTCTTACGAGGAGCGGCTGAGGGAGCTGGGGTTGTTCAGCCTGGAGAAGAGGAGGCTCAGGGGCGACCTTATCGCTCTCTACAGTTACCTTAAAGGAGGCTGTAGAGAGGTGGGGGTTGGTCTGTTCTCCCACGTGCCTGGTGACAGGACGAGGGGGAATGGGCGAAAGTTGCGCCAGGGGAGTTTTAGGTTGGATGTTAGGAAGTACTTCTTTACCGAAAGGGTTATTAAGCATTGGAACGGGCTGCCCAGGGAGGTGGTGGAGTCACCATCCCTGGAGGTCTTTAAAAGACGTTTAGATGTAGAGCTTAGCGATATGGTTTAGTGGAGTACTTAGTGTTAGGTCAGAGGTTGGACTCGATGATCTTGAGGTCTCTTCCAACCTAGAAATCTGTGATACTGTGTGAAAGGAGAACAGTTTCCGAGACTTGGGCTCTTTCTCAGTTCAGATGTTACTGAATTATGCTTTCAGGAATTACTGTTTTCTTGGTGAACTTTTACTTGGTTTTGATGTGTAGAGGGGGGAAAAAGGCTACCACACTTACACATGTGAAATCGTGCCAATCTTAGGATATGCCGTTATCTTTGCATTTCTGTACTTTGAATATTCAGCATTTGGATTTCCTGATGCTTTGTTTCACTTGCTGAAGAGAAGTGATCCACACTCAAAAAGTATCCTTCAAGAAACAATACACCGAAGTAAGTTTGAAATGTGGAAGCTTGCTGTAAGGACCACGGTTATCTCAAGATGCAAATATTCTTTCTTTGGTAATTAGATGTGCCTTAATTTATAAGCCTGCTGAACTTGAAAGTCTTCAGATGATTTACGTGTTCTTGTAACCCCTCCTGTCTCATCAAAGAGTCTGTTTTAGAAGCAAGCATCTCTTAATACTCATCTGTGCAGAGGTGGTGAACAGGAAAACTGTTTAGACTAGTTTTCAGAAACTCTACCAAAAGCAAAATTTACAAGATAATTTGTCTTTGGAAGCTGGTGATGAAATAGCGTTATCTTTAGGCACTCCATTGGTTATTGTTTAGCTGTAGTTTTAGTGTGTGCAAGTTGTTACTATTTGGTATGGTATTTAGATATATCTTAGAGGAGAAGTGATCGCATTTTATGTCATTAATTTTTTTGGTCTGTTTTCATAGTCTCAAAACATTAGGACTTAGGTCTGAAATCTGAAGCTGTCTGTATAGTCAGACATATGACAGCAGGCTGTATGTAACAACAACCTTATTTTTTTCTTTAAGTCTGTATAGGTGCAGAGAAAAGGCCTGAAAATATGTGTCACGAAGATTAAAAGTCAATCAGAGTTTAGCATTTTTAATTAACAGTTAACACTAGAATGTATAAAAACATACTGGGTGGCTAGAAGAAGAGTAGTTTTGCAATTTTTTTTCCTCAGTCATAAAAGACAGGTATTTTGAAGCATCCTTGTAAATGTTGTTTCAGTACAGGTCCTCTGCCTGCTACCTCAGCACAGAAGTTAAGGAGCATGCAGGATGAGGACTCTCTCGTCTCCTTCTTGGTAGCGTTTTTGTGGCAGGATTGACGTGGGTTACTTCAGTGTTGGCAAAGTTAAGTCATCAGAACAGCTGCCAGTGAAGGTAAAAGGATATTGATTTGTCAAGGTTGCCAAAATGTTATCTTTCTGTCATAAGCACTAAATCATATTGAAAGGAGCTGGAGTAAAGCTGTCATTCATTTTAATGTTTTCCTCTGTGGGCTCCTAATCGAGATGGGCGAGATAGAAGCGTGGGCTCTGCTGATAAATACATTTGCTAGCACGCAGTAAGTAGCTTCCTAGTGCTGCTCCTCACCACGCTGACTGCAGCTCACGATCACGTTTTCCCAGCGTGTTTCAACATGTAATTGCACTGGCCTATATACAGTAACTTGGCTGTCTTGGAGCTTTAATCCCAGCCATTGTAAGAGTGCCGATTGAATTGCAGGCTAAAAATAGTCTGTATCCAGACATGCTGCGTGCTATCTGTCTTGGCAGTTTGTTGGTAATATGACATAATTAAAAGTTGACAAAGGCAGAATGCTGTTCAGTGACTTCTAGGATTTTGTGCTTGACCAGGGTATTTTCTTAGCTTGATGAATTTGACTAGTATGCTCACACCTCAAATAAGTGGCCTACTTTATTAAATTCTCTGATAGTTCTGGTAGGCTGCTGAAAGAATGCCCTTGCCTTAAAACCATTCTTTAGATTGATGTCACTTCTGAGGGAAAGCCACTGGTAATAGGCCATCGCATTTGGAAATCATTACAGCTAGGTGTGATTGGAGTGGCAAAAAGTAGATTAGACATACTTTTCAGTGAAGTGTAAGCTGAGCTATATTTACTTCCTTTATGTTACGGTTTGTCACTGGTATTCCAGCAAATATGTCAGGAAGATATATGCAGCTGACGAGGAGAGAATAGCTTGCTATCTCACTAGTAGTCATCAGCTAGTGTTATTTTCAGAAGTCTCGAGGGAGATTGATTAAAATCATACTCTCGTGTTCTTCATCCACCAAATTAGATTTCTTGAAATAAAAACTGTAATCTAAATCTCTGAGATAATTAAGCACCAACTTATAAAACATACTTTGGAGAAATAATCAAATGAAAGAAAAAAAAAACCTCCTTAGTGAATTCTTCAGAAGGAACTGGCATGCGATACACGCTGCAAAGCAATCCTTTTGTGTTTTTATGCTAAGATCAAGAGAAGTAAAATCAAGGCAAAATAAACTACAAATAATTACCATAACAATATTATTTCTAGAATTGTCTTATATGCATATGAAGAGGAACTTAAAGCAGTTTTATACCTACCGTTCTAGCGTTGATTATTTGTCCATTTCATCTAAGTAAGTCAAGTAAAAAAACTGAAATGTATTCTGTAGGCGAGTCCTGGAGGGCTAATACTGAAGTTGAACTCATTCCTGTGTGTTACTTTTTAACAGCCTGTGTGTTTGACTACTAAAAAATAGATGTGACTGATCTGATGTTCTATTTTCATGTGGCTACTAATAATTATTATGGTTTCAGTTATTTCTGAAGCCAAAATCCTAACAGAGCTGAAGGTTGTTGGAATTGGGGTAACAGTATGTTAGAAGAGGAAAGGTCTATGGAATTTCATTAACCCTGGAATCAGAAATATAGTCATGAGCAGATCATTAGCCAAATTTACCATCTCTTGATTGTGCTTTATCAGTTGTAATTTTGTGAATTGGTGTTAAGACAGTCACTTTTTTGCAGGAGAATATGTTCTGGCAAACTGAAAACCCTGTTTATTTTCAGGTATCTCTGTTAAATATTGATGGGATTGTGAGAGACTTGAATTAGCTGTTTGGGGAAGTATGTGAGTGATTTGACATGAATGTTCTTACAATTTTGTGCTTTTACAGACTATGGTATATCTTTGTACCTGCCTTACCTGGGAATCTGAGTGTCACATTTGCTATTACAGAGGAACCTCTGTTGGCTTGATTGGGAAGGTTTTACTGTTGGGCTGTGACCAGAGCGGTGCTCATGTTTGTGTCCACTTTATGAGCTGCTAATGGAAATGGAAAAAGTTATATACTTGATCGGATACAATTGAAACTAACTACAGTGTTTAGTTTCTTTTTGTTGTGGGGAAGGGAGGTGAATGCAAATCCCCAGCCCCAGAGTGTTTATACAAGTACATCATGGTGTTTGGGCAATTAGGATGCACTGTGTAGCAAAGCAATGTTTGTCATCTCTCATTCTTCCTGCCTTCCCCTTGTTTTTTTTTTTTTTTTTTTTTTTCTTCCAATATGCAGCCTGTGTTGTAAAGAGGGTGCAAGCTCAGTTTACAAGTTGAGGTGGTTGGCAGGTCAGTCTGAGACAGCCTCCTCTAGGAGACAAATTTTTGCCCTTGAAAATAACTGCTGAGTTGCTCTTGATTGACCAAGGCCATGTTGATGGACATTTTGTGCAGTGGGACAACTGTCTCAAGTGTACCTAGTACCTGCTGCTGTCATTACTGTAGCCAACAGTGGGAGAAAACTGGCCCAGGAAGAGGGCCAATTTTTTCCAGAAAAGTGCTTATTAAAAAATTGGAAATAGAATGAAGAGACTACAATCTCACTCGGAAGCAATTTTTGGAGAGCCGTCTATGGAAAAGGTGCTGCCATAACCTGCAATGCTAAAAGAAAGATAAGCTAGTAATAGAGTTGCAACCTCATATTCCAAGGCCTGTATACCCATGTCTATATCCATGTTCCCTGGTTACAGTTGGGAAATGTGTGGTGTGTGTTGCAGAGATGCTTGCATTGGGTGGTGTAAAGCTGACTTGTAACTTTCTGAAGTCTGAGCGAAGAGCTTCTGTTTTAATTCTGCTCAATTTCAGCTTTGAAGCCCCTGTGTGTGTGGGGGGGGGGATGGACAGGTGCAACTACACTTTCTCAAAAGGAAAAAACAAACAAAACCCTTGCTATGTAGACAAGGTCTGACTTGCCTAGGGATGGGTAAGTATCTTTGTGGCAGAATGGGGAATGTAAAATAAATATCCGGTCTCTTTCCTGTGTTAATTCTTGGAGAGTGGCCATTCCTTCTTCCCAGAAACACAAGAGCTTTTGGAGCACAAGCCTTGGGCTCATTGGGCACAGGAGTGGATGGACAGTGGAGAAAGGCATTTGGGATTCCTGGAGTAGTGCTTTAGCTGAGTGCTTCCTAATGCCAAAATGGTGTGACATTTGAAGTTAACATTTTGTTTATGTGGTTCTCCTGTGGGTATTATATTGTGCCCTTAGCATAGTCTCCTAAAGCTATGCAAAGCAAAACAAAGTACCAAACTGATGAGCAAGCTTTTACTGCATATGGCACCTTGTTTTGACCTTGTCCATAAGAAAATAGGTTCATACTTCCCCTGTGCCTGACTTGTAATAGAAGAGTATTTATTCTTACTATCTTTCACTGACAGAAGCTTGAAGGATTTAAAGTAAGGTTAAAGAGGTATGCCTGTTGCTTTGATCAAAAAATATTAAGTCTTCCCAGCTTCAGTGAAATAAGTTGTATACCTGAGCCAGCCTCTGTGAAAACTTCCACAATTCATTTCACAAAACGAAGGGGTATCCAGCTATTTTATTGGTCTGGGGGAACAATGATGTTCGTATCTCAGTCTCATCAGTATCATAGTGGCAAGTGTTTAAATTTGCTGTGAGGAAAAACAGTGTCATTTTAATATATCCCAGAAGAAACATGTTTAAGTTGTTAATATTTTAATATGCTAGTTCAGTGCGGTAAAAATGACCGGTTAGTGCAATAAAGCTGTATCTGGATGGACTCTTTTTTTTTTTTTTTTTTTTTCCCCCAAGTGTAAACCTCACACGCTACAGGTCAGAGAAGGCATTTTTCTTGGAAGTTTGAGTCATCTAAAGTGGATGCAGCAGACTACTGGGCCATCAGTATGGCCTTAAAGTGCAGCTCAGCTAGACTTTCAGACTGTCTTTATCCAAGAACTTTTGCTTTATAGTAGAAAAGCAGCGTATGGAGTAAGTTTCTGTGGTAGCACTGTTCTTGTGTAAATTATAAAAATTATTTTATTATCCAAAACAATGTGCTTCTTTCAAACACAGTAGATGTTATTTGATTACTGAACGGGTGCTTAGGTGCCTTTTCAGCACAGCTGACATGCATCATGTATCCTACTTTTTTGTGATTTCGTACTTGTATTGCCTGTTACTCCCTCCTTAGTGTGCCTTGATCATGCTGTCAAATTATTCAATAATGTATAGAATATAAGATTAACCTCCTATTTTTTACTTGTCTGTTGAATTCAGTAGTTCTTGCGCTTTTTTCTTTTTCCTGGAAAAAATACATTCTACTTGGTATTGGAGTGTGCTTTTTGTCATGAGACATTATTTAAGCTTTTATAGCAGTCAGCCAGCGACTGCTGAAGTCTTTGCATAGAATTTGTTGCATTTCTTTTATTATTGTTCTAGGCTTGGAAGCAAAAGAAATGCTGTTCCCTCTTAGATAAGGGGATACCCAAGACTATAGAGCTAAGTGAAGCTTGACATGTTTAAGAGTAACTCAGCACAAGGGTTTGTACATCAAAAGTGCTCTCAGCACAAATTTAACAATATACAGTAATGATCATAGATTCCTTTCTCTTAGCATCCTGTTGAGGTTTTGGCAACCACTATACAGTTTCCAACCAAAGAAGGGTCAGCTTGTTATCATGACATCATTATTTAGTAGTCAGGGCTCTGACCTTTCAGGGATGGAAATTACAGAATTACTTGAGTTTGCTCTTTGGAAGATGATCATAGTGTACCAGAAAGGTTTATGACTTGGGAAAGGAACCTCTTGAATATTTTGTGCTAAATGTACCACTGTTCTCAAATGCAACACGTGTCATCTGATACTGAATTCCAGCGAAGACCATGGTGGGAGGGAAGCCTGGATTAGCCCCTGAGAATCTGCAGGCCTACGTGTTACGGTTACATTTATATGCTGAGGTGCTCGTATGCCCTTCTGCCACATGACCCTGTGTGCACTAAAGCCGTGTAAGCTTTGTTGTTGTTGAGTGGTTTCAGTTTTCTGGTTCAGTGTCTGACCAAACTGGATGGCTGAGTGTTGGGTTCTGTCACTGTACTTGGGTTGTTGTCTTCTCTTAGCGAGGAACCCAGCTCCTGTAGCTCGTGCTGCCATTCATGTGCACAAATCTTTAAAACCTAGGTCATCTTAGTAGTGTCAGGTTAAAAAAAGTACTGCTCATGGCAAATAACCGAAAACTTCAGTCCACTGATGCTTTACGAATTCATAGGAGTCATAGATCTCACTTGTGGTGGTGGTCTGACCTCTAACTCCCTTCTGTAAGGATTGACTGGCAGTCACTGGGAAACCACATCAGGTGTTTTGGTTTAAATTCAAGCTAAAAGGTGAAGCTGCTACAACTCAAGTAAAATAAAAAACAACCAAACAAAAACATAGGTGTGATTGAGTGTGATGTGGCTGTATCCTGGGGTGCATCAGGATGGTTGAGGGAAGGGATTGTCCGACTCTGTTCTGCACTGGTGCAGCCTCACCTTGAGCATTGTGTGCTGTTCTGGGCACCGAAGTATAAGAAGGACATTATTATTAAATTAAAATTATTAGAGAGTGCCCAGAGGAGGGCTACAAAGATGGTGAAGGGCTTAGAGGGCAAGATGTATGAGGAGCAGCTGAGGTCCCTCGGTTTGCTCAGCCCAGAGCAGAGCGGGCTGAGGGGAGGCCTCATGGCGGCCTGCAGCTCCCTCACGAGGGGAGCGGAGGGGCAGGCGCTGAGCTCTGCTCTCTGGGGACAGCGACAGGACCCGAGGGAACGGCATGGAGCTGGGACAGGGGAGGGTCAGGCTGGGTGTTAGGGAAAGGTGCTGCACCCAGAGGGTGGTCGGGCACTGGGACAGGCTCCCCAGGGCAGTGGTCACAGCACCGAGCCTGCCAGAGCTCAAGAAGCGTTTGGACAAGGCTCTCAGATACAAGGTCTGATCTTTGGGTAGACCTGTGTGGAGCCAGGAGTTGGGCTTGATGACCTTTGTGGGTTCTTTCCAACTCAGGGTATTCTATGATTCCACACTGTTGTCCTGTGGGATATTTCCATTTTGGGAGCGATACTGTTTAATATCATTAATAAAGATGTGGACGGTGGGATTGAGTGCACCTTCAGGAATTTTGTAGATGACACCAAATTGAGTGGTGCAGTCGGCACTTCAGAGGGATGGGATGCCATCCAGAGGGACCTTGATGGGCTTGAGAGTTGGGACCACGTGAACCTCATGCAGTTCAGTAAGGCCAAGTGCAAGGTGCACTCTATATAACATCCCTCTGGGAAGATCTTATATAACAGCCTTCTGGAACACAAAGGGTGTCTACAGGAAAGATAGGAAGAGATTTTTTTACAAGGTCGTGTAGTGATAGGACAAGTGGTAATGGTTTTACAGTAAAAGATGGTAGATTTAGAGTAAATATTCAGAAGAAATTCTTTCCTGTGAGGGTGGTGAGGCAGTGGCACAGGTTGCCCACAAAACCTGCGGATGCCCTGTCCCCGGAAGTGTTCAAGGCCAAGCTGGATGGGGCTTTGGGCAGCCTGGTCTGGTAGGAGGTGTCCTTGCCTACAGTAGAGGGGTTGGAATGAGATGGTCTTTAGGGTCCCTTCCAACCCAAACCGTTCTGTGATTCTGTACTGCCTTCTATTTGCTGCTTTTTCTCTGGAGGACAGTGGTCGGCTGTACATTTATAGCCTGGCTTTGTTTCTTGCAGTTTGATGGTAGCCAAACAGAGACTGAGGTGGTTGCTGCCTCCAGTCTTTGCGCAGAGAGTCTCTGGTAAGCCAGTCGTCATGAAGGTTGCTTTTGGGACAGGGACTGTCTGTTCCACACTAACCTCAGCTTTTCTTGCATTTCGGGCAGATGTGGTCACAGACCATCTTTTTAGGGTGAGCATAGGGAAGGGCTAGGAGGAAGTCAGAGATCAGCCAAGGTCCTGGAACTTAAGATCTGGTGCCTGTGTGGCCAAGATTTCAACCACTGTATGTAGGAGGTTGATTGGCTTATTTATTTATTCTTTTTTTTTTTTTTTTTCCCTTCCCTGGCCTACAATAAACAGGAAAACCAGGATTGCCAAAGCTAATTGCAAGAAGCCTGACACCAAAGTTAAGAGACACTAGACAAGCTTAAATAGTAAAGCTTTCCTCTTGGGATTTCTGTCAGTCATGTGCTTTCTACATAGCTGGATTTTGTATGCTACGCTGAACATGGAGTTTTATGGTTCCCCTTCAGTGTAAGGACAAGGTTACTTTTTATATAACAATTGAAAAGTATAGCAGAAATTGACTGCAGCCCTGTACTGTAGGCTGTTTACAATCCCCTGACTATTCAATAAGTTGCTTCTAAAGAAGAACAGTGTTTATTTGCTACTGGTCAATATTTTCTTATGGTTCACGAATTGCGGTCAGGACAAATGAACTGTGCCTATGAACTTTTCAGGGTTTGTCATATTTAGGTCCAATTACTCCTCAGTGCAATTCCTTATTATAAACACTATGTCTAACTGAAAATGGAGAGTAAAAGAAATATAAATTTTATTCTTGTATTAAAAAATATTTCATGCTCCTATAAACATCGAAGCAAGAAGTTTAACTTTTTTAACTGCAACTCAAGATATGACGACTTACAGTTAGTCCATTTTTTTTTAATGACATCTATCACTCTGCTACAGATCATCACCACTGAACATGGTCAGGCTAAATGAGAGCTAATCGAGACAAGAACAAACTGCCTCCAAAGCTAAACAAAACTACATACTGTAAGCAAGCCTGTGTGAAGTAGATTGCCAGGGTTACTCAGAGTCATTGGAGGCAATGAAGACAACTATATGTCCAGATTTGTGGAGGAGCTGAGCTTATGGTGAGAATGTCACGTTTGTGTGTAACCATGCTTATGACATGGTCCCTCTCTCACTCTAGAGGGGCAGGATGCTTTTTTTTTTTTTTGTTTGCTTGCTTCCTGCAAATCAGGGCCTTTACCTCTTCCTGCCTGGTATTTCCTAATGTACTTTCTGACAATCTGAGAAATCTGTGGGTGCGGAATCTGGCTCTCCCTACAGGTGGCTGTGTGGAGTCCCAGTATCTTCAGGAATTGAGCCAGTGTGTTGCTAAGGAGTAGGAGATGCTGCTGCCAGAATAATCAGACGAGAGTAAGTTAACTAAACCAGTGGACTCAGTCTTGTATAGCGCTGCCCAAGGTGGCAGCTGACATATTTCCTATTTAAGAAAAAGCAGGTGATACTAATTTTTCTTTCCATCATTCCTTGGTTAGATTTCTTGTGCTGTTGAGGAAGAATGGTCTAAAATAAGCAAGACAAAGCTGCAAAAAGAAGTAGTATACTTTTCTTAGATGGGTATATGAGCCTTTTCTCAGGTCTGAAGTAGAAATAAGATATCTCGCTGGCCTGAATGCTGGGAACACTTGCTGATAGTTTAACTGGATCATGTTAACACACTAAACAATTAGAGAAGATGGCTGATAACTGAGGTGCAGAGACAACGTTAGCGAAGGTAGTTAGCTCCTGTGCTGGTGGGGAGAAAGACATCAGTCGTTGCCTGTAAGGCACTGGGAAGCTACCTGTTGATGGGGAAATGCAGATGGGGACATGACATACTGGCTACTGAAAAATCATGATTGGGGGTTATGCATTTTAGCACTTAATGATGTCAAGGCCCAGAAAACACTCTTAAAATCCACAGTAAGACTGTCCGCTCAAAGTAGTCATTTACAAATCATTTTATATAAAGGAAAACAAGCCCTCATTTTGACCTACCTCATCTAATTGCAAATCAATTGCAGATCATACAGTTTTTAATTATATTAATTCTGTCAAATTTTGTCTTCATCAGTATGCCAAGTGAGAATAAAGAATGCGCAAGGTACAAGGACTAGGAAGACTTAATTGCTGTTAAGTGATCCTAAAGCCACCTGCAATGGGTGCAGATAGCGCCCATAACCTTGGATATATTTATAATAAACCCATAAGGAAATTATTGGGGGGAGAGAGAATATTCATGGCTCTCGTGTAGGAAAAATAAGTTTGGACTATGAGATACCTGAGACATCTGGAAGAGCCATGAGTTTCCTGGTGAAAAACCTTCTCAGTGAAACATCTGGGGCTTATTTCTCTGCCTGAACCAAATAACCTGAAAACTGTTTGAAGCATGTATTTAAACTTAAAAGCTAGCAGGATGTTTTTTCTATCAATAAAGAGCAATGAATGCTTCAGGAAAAAAAAAAAAAAAAAAACTGCTGCCATAGAACTTAAAGAATCATTTTAAAAAAAAAGTAAGAATGGCTTTTTGTGTGCATAGGTGCTCTTTACACTGCAGCATTGCTCAGAGAAAATGATTTCTGTGGAGAGGAAAAGTATATTTTTAATTTCTTACTTTGAACTTTTCTTCACGCATGACAAAGGCACATTCCTGTTCTGTTTTAGGATGATCGAGTCAGCTATTCCTTGCCTGGCCAAGCTGAACAACCATAGCTGTTGTTTGCGTTTTAACTGGACTTCACAATGGCTTTCGGATCGTAAAAAACATCCTACTACTCAGGTTGTCAGCAGTTTTCCCATCTGTGAATCTTTTCTGGTTCCTGAGTGGTTCTTTTTCCCCTTTTTGGACGACAGCTAGCATGGTCTTGCGCATTGCCGCTCACTTTTTAAGTTGTGGTTTGGTTGGTGGGTTTTTTCTTGTTTTTTTTTTTTTTTTTTGTGGTCTGGGAAACAAGAGCTCAGTGGGAGCAAGCGCAGGCACTGGTAGCGTGCATCCGCATGGTGTGGGGATGCTGTGGGTGCCCACGTTTTGCTACAGCCCAGCACTGACCCAGTGCAGCCCCAAAGTGCCTGTGGAGTTTCTGAACTTGTTCCTCTTTTGCTGATGGCCTCCCGAGTGCATGCCCAATATTTGGTCCTTTTTGCTTCTAAATAGAGCGGGACTAACTGTCTTTTCAGCAGGGGAGAGCTCGAGCACTGAAAGCCTCCCCAGACAAAGGTTTGTGCTGCCCTGCAAGCAGAAAGGACCTGTTTCTTATTTCCCTGACATGCGGCTGGAGCAGATGACATCATCCCTTTGGAGCTGATAGAGTTACACCGGTGTATAAATCGTGAGATTAGCGTGGTACCAAAGACCTTCATGCTTTGCAGACTGCTATTGTTTTTATGCTTTTTTTGTTTCACATAACCGTTCAAGTGTTTTGCATGTCTTCTTACTACATAGCGTAAGACAGCTTAACCAAACTAAGCTACTCTTCCTACTTGAAGGACTACTTTTAAATTAATTGGCAAACAAAAGCACCATGAATAAAACAGAGCTTTGTGCTTCATCTTTCAGAGTTTTTGATTGTAGTTAGCTCAAGCTAGTGTGTGTGAGCTATTTGAGACATTTACCTTGGAACTGGAAGGATGAACAGCTACAGCTCTGAGGTAAAGAAAGCTCAGTTAGATTTTTAAATTGTAATAGCAGTTAAGCTCATACTGAAAATAAACTAGCTCTTGATGTAATTCTTAGTAAAATCAATACCAAAGAGAGACTAATAGCTATTCTTTTTTACTTGACTATGTTATTTACTTGTGCTGTAGGGTTGTACTGCTTTTTTTAATTAAAACAGTGAAGAGAGATCATGATGATTATAGAGGGAATACAAAAAGCAAGTAGTGTGGAAGTGAAATGTATTTTATTCATTATCATTAACTAACATGGTGCTTTATCTAGCATAAAGCAGTATATAATTACCCTTTCTTCTTGTATGAGAATTATACTTCTGGTTTCAGACTTTTGAGAATGCAGCAAGTACCAAAAGGCCTTGTTTAGACTGGAGGAAGGATCTTGTGATGAATGCCTTGATCTAAGGATTGGGAAAACATTTGCTCTTTCTGAACGTGCCAAAATCTTGCTCTGTGTCTATGGGTTAACCACTTCGGGATTGGTTCTGCTCTAAGTGTGACTCTTCGCACTGTTTAAAACTTACTCGTAACTTTTGTTCCAAACTGCAAGTACTGGGCATGTTTCTCCATGTGAAAATCTTCACTCTTTTCTGCTTTTAGTATTAAAGATGTCTCCTCTAAATAGTTGACAAAATAGTTGCATTCATAACCACCTTTGCATTCTCATTCAACTCTGAAGCATAAATCAGTGTGTTTATTGCAGCTTTTTTTGCCAAAGAACAGTCCTCCATCACAGCTGGGAAGTCCCTGGTTTTATATGGTGTGAGCATAGTGTTTCTGCACCTTCTCGGAAATAACTAAGCAGCAAGTGCATACAGCTTCAGGATGCATGTGTGCGTGATACGATATTCCAAGTGACTGTGCTACAGGCAGCTGTGAGGAACACTTGAACTCAACCAAATGGTTATCAAGGCTTATCTGTGGTATAAAATGTTGCCCCAAGCAATTTGGGATTAGAGAGCTTTGTGCAGTCTAGGCATACTCCTAAATGCCATTTTCCTAATCCACTTAGGTGTCTCTAAAATAATTTTGACAGCTTCGTCCTCAAAAGATGTCCACAGAGTCTTCTCTGTCCTCATTACTTTCTAGATATGTAGAAGTTTGTTCTTCCATAATACACTGGCTTTGGTGACAAGTCAGCATCAGGCACTTCTGACCCAGTGCTCCTGGGCTGTTTCAGTAGATTGCTGCTCAGTTGTGTTGCAGGGAAAGCCTTGTCAGGACTTGGATGTTCAGTGGTCTATGTTAAAAGGAACCACAAGGAAGCTGTTGCAAGTGAAGGACAGCGGAGTAGGGTACGGAGATGGAGCTATGGGCTTTAAAGCTGAGAAGTGCCGAGGCCTTAATGACAGCATTTAGGTACATAAAGCTGCTGCATGTGTTTGGTCTTGTATGAGTAAGTAGAAATTCTCAGCATCTCTTCTGAAGGCAAACATATTTGGAATCAACCAGCTAGACATCTGCAAGCTTAATTCATTGAGGACTGCAAAAAATGAAAGCTCTTCAGTCTTAGTGGGTTTGGCCAATATTATCTATTAAAACTACTATTGGTGTGTTTTATTTTGATCATTCAATTGTTTAAAAAAAATGAAACGTTGGGAGCAGGCACTGGAAACAGGGACCCCATGCGTGCTTGTTTATAGGAGCTTTCATGCTTATAGCAGAGTGCAGGCTTGTTCTGGTTCTCTTGTGCATAGACGAAAGTGATAACTGTGGCAGTGATCTTTTACAGTAGCTAGTACCAGATGGTTTAGAGGGATATTTGAGCACCACCATAATGGATAAATTTAAATAATAGATATTGGATGCCTGTTGGCTTGAAGCATACCTGTTTTATATGCTATTAATTACGAAGTAGTTTTTCCAATTTCTAGAAGCACTTAATTGCATTTGATCTCTAAGCTTTGAACTCTAATTATGAGCTTTATTGGCCCATTGTGTACTGTATTTAAGTCTCACTTTTAACTAGTTTCATAGTTTTTCATTAATTTATTCCTTTGTTCTGTAAAAGTCTGAGCATGATTGACTTTTTTTTTTAGGTTTTCAGTACCATCATCCTCTCTGCTTTTTCTAAGCTATCTTGGTCTTTTTGTTCTCTTATGGCTTCTTGAACTGGTCCTCACTGATACCATTTAGAGCTTGTTCACTTCTAGGGAGGATAGATCAAGAGTTGTTGCTGAAGCCGTTTGTATTTAGCTATGTTCTCTGTATGCCTTTTGAAACAGGATGGTCAGAGTGTAAATAAGGAATGAGTGCTTGATATATGGCCGATGATAATACTACATTCATCGTTTCCTTACAGACTTGTATTTTGCTTGTAACTGGGTTTGAGTGTGTGGCTTTCTGGTTGACTATTGTTAAGTCATGCTCCTAATGAATGCCAAAGTTCTCTTTTGTTTTCCTATTCTGGTCCAGGCAACTGCTTTAAAGCTTTGGAGTTGAAACTGCTGCTTGGCAGCTAATCAAACGGAAGGAAAAATGGATGATTTAAAAAAAATAGAATAAAAGTAGGTGAAGCACAAGTGCCAAATAAATTCTGCTTAAGGGTAAAAACTTTAGATCCCTTGTGCTTTTATAAATTTGGGAGTAGGAGTTAAAAGAATCTGCAAGGTACATGATTCTTTACTATTTGTCTACTGCTCTCTATTGAATTTCATTCTCATAAACTTCTTAATCATGGTCTTTTAATGATTTTTACAGTTGATATTAGGTTTTGAATCACAAAACCTTTAAGAGTCAGTCTAAGTATCAGAAAGAGTTGATGATAGTAGTCATTAGAACAGTTGTTAATAGACAAAATCTTTCATCTAAACCTCCAGGATTCAGGTTGTGTCTGAAAAATGATTCTGTTGACAAGTGCATGATGTTTTCTTCAGTAATCCTGCCATGCTTTATTTTTTGTATTTCAAGTTTTTGTATTTTTTTTTCCTTGGCGTTAATGTGTTTAACACAATGCATTTTCCTGTACATTAACCCAAGGGGTTGTGCTTGTAGTGTTTTGTTTTTTTTTTCCCTTTTAAATAGCTAACCAGAATCCTCCAAGACAAATTTTGACTATAATGAAGGATAGTTTACCCTGGTCTTCCTGTTTCCACTAGTGACTCTCCTTGACTATCATTAACTCTAAATCTCCCCTGCTTTGGCTCTTAGAAATTTGTAAATTTTTCCAGGACTGCTGTCAGGTCCTCTCTCTCTTGAACTGTCTTGTTTTTCCCAAAACCTCTCTGCTTCAGGTTTCCAAATGGCCTGATACCTTGTCTCTTCTTTCCCTGTTTTCCTTAGTTTTGACTTCTCATTGGGGAGGAATTAAGGATGCAAACACCCTGTTCTCTCAAATACTGATTTGAAGCACTGCTGATCCCAAGACTGATGTTCCAGCTGCCCTGCATATAAAAGGGTGCAGACGTGGGTCATGTGGCCGCAAACACAATGTTTGTGGGGTTTTGGTGTCTTGCTTTTTGTGGTATGCTGTCTTCTAGGCGCTTAGCCACTGCGTCAATGAAACCACCACTCCTACAGATTGCAATTTACTGCTTACTGTGTCCTTGCTGCGCCTCTGTAAACTGCGTGGGTGGTGGTGTGGCAGTCCAGCATTGTAGTTTTGTGGTAGGGTAGTGAGCGATCCATAGTGTGTCATGTGCAAGCAGAGTAGCAGAGGTGGAAGTGCTAGCTATGCAGTCTGCATCTTCAGCTGCAAACTGGAGAGTGCTGGGAGACAGCTCGTTTGTAAGGACATGTGTTAAAATAAAAGGCTTTGAATCCTCGATTCATTCTGTGACATCACTTCAAAAATATTTCTTAAATATGACGTATTTCGCAGTTTACAGTTTCATAAGTACAGAAAAAGTAGTTTGAAATTTTGTCATGAGTTCAGTACAATTTTTGCTTTCTTGGACTGCACCTTATCTTTGAAAGAACGATTTCTGTGGTTTCCTACACACACAAGTTTGAACAAAAGATTCTTCAGATGATAAACTCCATTGAAGCTAATCCTTTCCCTCCTCCTCTCCCTTTTCTTGACCTATCTGCTTCTTAGAGATTATTTCCATTTCCTTGGATACCTTCACAGTAATTCCAACCAAATGGTAATGAGAGCGTGTCAGCTGTAGGCATCCCCTGTGTATCCGCCAAAAAGCGGTATATGCTGCCAAATAAAGGCTCCTGTTCTTATGGCTGCTCTCCTTTTTGTTTAGCTGAAGACATACTTAACCATGAAGGCCAGAAGAGCTAGCTCTTTGTGTTTGTAGTGAGGAAAAGCTGAACAAGGATGGGGAAAAGGAATGGAAGAATCGAGGTGCCAAAAAGTTAATGAGCAGATGCAGAGGTTAGGTTATTTGCATCATTGTATGTTCATTATCTTTACCGTGAGAAAACTAGAAAATGCAGTAGGTTCTTCTGGCTTAAAAAGCTGGAGAGATTTTTGGTCTAAACGATTTCAGTTTGCTGAGCTCTGCTGTTGGCTGTTTGCTTCGTGTGTTTTCTCTAATTTAACTTAAAATGATTAAATTAGGTGGGGGAGGAACGTGCGTCAGTTCTCATGCAGAATGAAATTTTGCCTAGTTCTTATGCAGAATCTCAATTATTTCTAATGTCTTCTGTTTTCCTTGTTTATACTGAACGTTTCAGTAGTCCCCATCCCTAGGTGAATTTAATTTGCTTTCTTGTTCCACGCTTGTTGACATTTTGAGCACTCGCACGTTTTCCAGCAATGCTCGTGTGGCTACTGATGGAAGCCCTGGTGTCTTATTTGGAAGCAGATACTCCAGTAAACTCTGAACGGCTCCCCGTGGAGCACTGTGTTAAAAGGAGCTGCTAAGTGAGAGCTCTGGCAAGTCGGGGGCATAATCCACCGCCTAGGAATAGCAACAGGTACGCATCTGTGCGTTACGGTTTCACTGCGATGCGTTGCCTGTGTTTGAGACCCCCAAAATAGCACAGTTCCAGAATTTTGAACTCTGAACTTCCTTTTGTTATTCTTAAGTCGAACCCATAATATTAATGTAACAGCTTTCAGTGTTTGTTTTCAGTTTCTTTGTTATTTCAGCAGAGTATTTGTATTGGCAGCGTGTTGTTCCAGTGGCTCTCCAAGATCTCATGTGGCATTAATGTTTCGCTTCGTGCACTGTAGTACCTGACCCCAGCAGTACTCGGTGGCGTCAGCCAGGCCTGAGATAAAAGCTGCTGTTTCAGACCAGGACTGCAGTCTGCACATGAAATACCAACATTTTCATCTTGGAGTAGTAGTTCCTTTCAAAGGAATTGTGCTCTGACTGCCCTATGCCTGGTCACACAAACCTGCAGCCTATACTTTGCGTAGGCACTGTGCTGTTGATGCAACTGCATGTAAGCTCTGCAACATGCACAGGGGCTGTGAAGCAGTTTGGCAATTAGTGTGCTAAAAAATAAACTAAAAGTGCATTAGCATTAATAGTTATTCCTATAAACTATGCTAATTGCTCCTGAAGTGACACAAAATTGGAGAATGCTGTTGTGCCTGCTAAATTAGTTGTAAGGTCAATGATCTAGCAAACAAGTTTCTTTACCTAGCCTCGAAATGAGTACGGAGGAGTGAGTTTGGTAGGGTTTGGAAATCTTGTTGGCTTTTGGGAGCAGGGCCTTCTTCAGAAGTAGCCATCTGTACAGAGCCTGTGGCTGAGCTTAACTTTAGAACTCTGACCTCCTGAAAGTGTGGGCTTTATTGTAACTTTAAAAAAAATTAAGAAAATACATGGACAAGAAAACACAAAGCTAATTTAAAAAACAAGTATGGGGGGGAAGAGTTTAAAGCTTTGTTCTAAGCAATTGCAGTGGAGTTGCTGAGAGCATTGGGAGTTTTAGATCAAGATACAGTGGTTGCATGCTGTGTTGGGTGTCTGTCAGACTGGAAGATGAGAGCAGTTTCTAGCATACACCATTAATTTTGAGCACTAACATCTGGTTTACAGATTACTTGCTTTCATTTCATCTCATTAATGTCAAGCTTTGTACCTGAGATAGGTCATGCAGCATCACTCCTGAGCTGGATGCTTTGGTCTCTCTTTTTTGTTATGTTACCTGAAGTGCTCATGACTGGCATGTCAGTGGCATGGGCTGGTTAGACCTATTCTTCGTATGAGAAGGAAGGGATTGAGGCCCTTGGCTGGAGGGTATCTGGTAGCAGCTCTGAAGGCAGGTAGGTGTTCTAGTGGGTTGCATTTGGGATGTGTTCAGACCATCTCCATGTTTCGTTACTCTGTGAGACGTAACAGGGACAGCAACGCTGTTCTGTTTTAAAAGGCCAGCTGTGTGCAAATGCAGAAAACTTATGTCTGGTGATCTGTACTTAAATTTCAAAAGCATTAAAATATGATGCTCTCTGAATAGAGCATGATCATCCTCCATTTGAAGCTCAGCTGTGGGTGAGAGCATTAAATATTGATTTGCACCATTTTGGTTTCTGCAGTTTTCTTAGAAATATGCAATATGTTTGGTAAGGAGGCAGGGATGTTTTTCTACACTTTTCCTGAGTAGAAATGGGTTATTTTTTTAATTAAAAAAAAAAAAAAAAGTGGGGGTGGAGGGAAGAGACGTCAAAGGAGAGGGAAAACTGGCATTTGTAGGCCTTGGTAACAGGATTGCCATCCCAATAGAAACAGCTGAACCGGAAAGGAGCACCTTTTAAAACTGCGTAGCTGAAGTGGGCAAATGTGTCAAGCTTGCAATCTGTAAAGCAAAACAATGCTTTGGATTTAAAAATGGAAAACTGAGTGTAAAGGGACTATTTTTTTAGTCAACCATTCCACCTATTCTGCAAAGCATCCTGTAGGTGAGTAAGGAGCATGCCAACACTAATAGGAACAATTACCACCAAATGATCATTAAATGAAAGATGAGCTAAGACATTTGAGTAAGATAAGGGTTTTCCGAGTCTGTGCCAGAAGCTAGAACTGAAGAGGGATTTTATTTCTACAGCTTGTACTGGATTTTTCCAAGGTTTTTTTTTTTTTTTTTTTGTAAGGCATTTCCTTTCCCTCTAATTCTGGAAACAACTAAATGAGCAAAATAATCTGCCCAGTAACTTTAGCTAGAATTACCAGAAACTTGGTGAATCTGATGTAGTTCCAGCTGGTGGCTGTGGAGTCGAGCAGTTTTGGTAACTTGTGTGGTAACACTGGAAAATAAGTTTATCCTTTGAAGTCGTAACATAGGCCTCTTCACACTGTGAATGGGACTTGTTTGCTATCTGAACTGGATCTTTGAGTGGTGCCTACATTTATTTAAATGGAGGATAAAATCAAGAAAGTGTTTGGCACTGTCGTTGCACGCACTGGCTGTTGACTTGTCGATGCCTTGGGGTTTGGGAGACGCGAACAGCCACTTGTCCAAAATCCGAGTGGATTCTCGGGGTGAGGGAAGAGCAGCTCCCCAAGGCTGGTTGTTGAAAAATGCACTTCTGTGGTCTCTGAACAAACAGCAAAGAACAGCAGAACCACAAACCATTAAATGGTTTGTGGCTTCTATGCTTTCCGAAAAGCAGGGAGGGTGCATGTGGCATTTCCACTGCCCTTAACCTTTGCCAGCCTATGCTGCCTTGGGACAGAGGGGTTAAAACAAGCCAAAGGAAGGAAAGTCCACCTGGGACATGTACTAATCTCGCAGAGCACTGTGGAGGAAGAGAAAGCAGACTTCCACAAGTTTCTCTTGGCATGGTACGGTGCACGTTGCCTCTGTGTTTAGGTATTTACCCGCCAGGCTTCTTGATCAAGATGGCCGGTGCGTGCGTGGGGTGCTTGTGAAGCAGACCTTGGCACTCGGCCTACGTGTGGCCTGCTTCACGCGCCTGTGCTCGGGAGCCTGTGCTCCCTTCTTGTGGCTGCCAACACCTCACTTCCAGTGTTTCTCTTGGATTGTGAGGAGCCAAAGGCAGTAGATGAAAACAGTGACTGAACTCTCTTTTCTTTATTGTCATTCAACCAGTTTCTCTTGTAGTGTCTGAAAGCAGCAGTAATCACTTACTGGCATCGTGTGACTGGCAGATGGTTGTCCTTCTGTGCTGCTGGTTTGTTTAGTTTTTGTTTGCCCTACAGTTCCTTGTTCCTTAAGCTATGAAATTCAGAGATCACAGAATGGTTTTGGTTGGAAGGGAACCTAAAGACCATCTAGTTTCAACTCCCCTGCTATGGGCTGAGATGCTTCCCCATGGCCAGGTTGCCCAAAGCCCCATCCAGCCTGGCCTTAGATACTTCCAGGGATGGGGCATCCACAGCTCCTCTGGGCAGCCTGTGCCAGTGCCTCACCACCCTCAGAGGAAAGAATTTCCTTCTAACTTCTAATCTAAATCGACGAAATGGCGAGCTTTCCTGTTGCACGGCAACAAGGGCTTCTATGTGGTCGTCTTCTCAATGGAGAGAAATGGGTGTTACCTCTTCCTACAGGTCACTGTGTAAAACAAGAAAGCAAAAGTCGTTGTCTGTGTACTGTCATTGAACTATTTTGAGTCGTCTGAAGCTCAGTGGCCTTGCAGTGCAAATGATTCTGGCCCTACGGGCTGAGGGACTAGCCAAAACTGACTGAATTTGGTTACCTGCGGAAGATAATGACCAACTGAGCTTCTGCGCCACGTCCTTTGTTTCCCGGCAGCCCAGAAGGAGCACTTGCAAGAGATGCTGGCTTGACATTGCCCTGCCTGCAAGATTTCACGGGGCAAGTGGGAAGCATTTGGGCTCAGGGGGACCCAAGGGCAGGGCAAAGCTGGAGCTTGGCAGCGCTGACCTCGCTCTGCCCGTTCCTGGCCAGGATCGAGGGCAGGACACCTCTCCTTGGGTATGGTGTGCTGGAGCTTCCTTCTGCCACTGGTTAAATGGCAGAGGATGAGGGATTAGTAAACACTGGTTTTAAGTGTTCTGGTATTTTAACAGTTTAATCAGTTTGTTTGCTTTTGCTTAATTATTTGTGTTCAGTGTAACTATAAGCTTGCAGTAGTGTAACTATTGCTCATACTCTTATGGTCTTATTATGTGCTTCCTGTTCCTTTTCCTTACATTTCCCCGATATAATTATCTGTGGGAAAACTCTATTTCAGGGTTATTTAAAGAATTTCTAATTGTGGTGATGACTCACTGGGGCATCGATACAATTTCTTCTGCTGAAACTATCATTCTGTTTCAATTTTTTTTAAAGCTTTTGAGTACTTTTGTGGCGATGATTAAAAGATGACAAATATTTATGATGCACAAAATAGAAATTGTCACCTTGACTACTTTTTTTTTGTTGTTGTTATATTACTTATATAAAATTTTTGGCTCTTCTGGGCAACACACAGGTGTGATTGGAAAAAATGACTAATGATTTGAAGGGACTGGCAAGAGAGATTTTAGAAAGTGCTTTTTATGTTTATGGAAAAAAAAAAAGACCTCGTGGCAATAGTACTAACAGGTTGAGCAGTTCAACAACAACAAAATGCTCATCTGAGTTTTGGGACCAGTAGGGAATATTTAAGAGTCAAAAAGAATTGTAAAGAATAAAGTGAAATAAACAGAAATAACTTCTAAAAAGTTGAATAGCTGTCTTGTTCATGGTTATGGAAAACAGCTGTGTTAAATATTTTTTGAAAGGCTCTTTATAGATTCTGCCTTTTGATCATCCTCGGAGAAGATGTGTGCTAATAAAGATTTTTAATGTGAATTGTGATCAATGGGAAGAGCATGTCCGAAAGGAGCTAGATAGAGGCTGTCTGTGGGGTCTCCAGAGACAGGGAGAAGTGACGCGTAGCAGATAAACATGGAATTAACACTGAACAGAGGGGAGAGACCCAACATCCTGAATTACTACTAATAAGCACTAATGAGTGAACATCAGCCATCCTTTGTGTTGAAAAAGGCAGGCGATTTACTAATTAAAAAAAAATCATGAGGTAACTTCTCTTTTTGTATACTGCCTATAAAATATGAGTGCTGGTGAAGCTTGAAAGGGAAGATGCAAAGTAGCATAATGACCCTGTGGAAGGATGATTCCAGAGCTTATTGCCTTAGTTCTTACTGCTTTTCAAAGTGTTGTTTTGCTCCTTTTCATGTCTGTGTGTACACAAGCAAGAGAGACTTTTTTGGCAAGATTCACTGTTAAGTAAGGGAAATAAAAGATATAGTAATGGAGGAAATTGCAATCACTCCTGTTGATGGATAAATGGATACAGTGGACAATGCTTTAAAGCCTGGATGAATACCATGTTCAGCTGAAACTATGGAGATGAGATGAAAATAGGTAGAATGTACTATTTTCCTTTATCTTGTACACGAAGTACTTCCTGTTCTCATCATGCTTTTTATACGCTAAAGTCGTAAGACATTAGTAAGGCACTGTTCCTTTTCCCTAATTATGCAGTATAATTGGAAATTGTGGGCAAATCTCCTAATCTCCATAGTGACAGCAGAACATTTATCTAATTAGTAGTTTGCCTTTTGGCATTACTTTGAATAAATTAGCATTTCATTTGATATCTTGGGCTACTGGGAAAAAAGTTTCCCAGAGCAGTATTTAGTCTTTCTTCTCTGAAGGGTGTATTTTGAATTAGCATAGGTTAATAATATCCTTTGTACCCGGGGAGAAGCAGAATAGTAATACTGTTGTAATTCTTAATATCAGGGAGCTGGGCCTGGAGGTGCTTTTCTTTCTTTAATCCCCAGGAGTCAGGGTGAAAACTCATGCCGCGTTATTTGGTGTGCTCACTCTTTCACTGGGGGGAGGGCGGGAAGAGAAAGCGGAACAGGTTCAAATGCAACTTCACCTCTTCCCTCTACCCTTTCCTTTCTCCAGAAAATGAACTTTTTCTTTCAAGCTGTAGACAGTGCTCAGCACAGTGATGTGGGCTACCTCAAAAGTCATGCTCTATCAGTTGCATATTAAAAAGTTGGTCTTCTGCAGTATTTCCAATGCAGCTAATCCAGAATGGCCCTGAGAAGACTGCTGGTATTCTTTTATTGGACGGATAAATCCCTGTGATAGGAAACCGGGTGACTGAGTCTTGGTATTGGCATCCAGATAAGAAGTGTGACCTCCTGAGCAGCTACTGGGAGCCAGTAACTTCAGTGGGAAATACAGGTGGCTCATCTAAGATGGAGTTTCAATTATTTTCTTTTCTAGTGTTAAAAGAACAAATACTGAAATCCATGGGTTTGATAAAGGGTTATAATGTCATTTCTTTGACTCATTGGCTGCTTTGGACCTTTGCTTATCCCTTCTGAGAGTTGGTTTCCACCTGCAACAGCAGGTTGGTATGGTGATAATTGTTCTCCTCTTCCCAAAGTGGCCTCTGCCGTGAGGCTGTAAGTTTATCCCCCCCTGCACAAAAAGCAACTATGACAGTGGTAGGGTTGAGAGGTATGCAATGGAGCTGTCATCTTGTTCTGCCACATCCAGAGAGATGAAGTGTCTTCTGTTTGGCAGGTCAACCTGAGGCTGTTTTGTTATCAGACCGGATTGTATATGTCGTAACATGACACATCTGGGGCTACTATACTGTTGAACTTGAAACTGGTTACAGAAGGACCCCAGCACTGTGACACACCGAGGTCCCCAGCAGCGTTTGTCAGACAGGGCTCAGCGATGGCAGCTCCTCTGCTTCTGGGCGGGGTTCTCCAGGGTGTCTGAGGTGGACGGTCACTTCTTCCCTAGCAGGAAGGTACGACACCCTGTATTTCCACCTGCCCTTTTTTTTTGTTTGTTTCCGTGCCTTGGGAAGAGATTTTCCTTGTTCCTTGTGATTTGACACTGGGCTGTCATGGTGAGAGAGAAGTTCACGTTGCTTCTTAGCTCTTCCTTCAGGCTTGTTTAGTTACAACTTATCATTGTGACCAAGCATCTAGTGAACGTGGACTTGGGATTGTGTAAATTGTCTAACATCACTCTCTTCTACCTCCTACATATGGTTTGTTTTAGGGAGATTTTGTCTGCGGACCTGGAAAATGGAAAGCCTATGCTAGAGGTATGTCAAAAAATCACCGCTAAAATCTGATGTTCTGAATTTTGCTCTACAGCTTGATGACTGCACTCTACAATTGTCTCACAACGGTACCTATCTGGATTTAGAATCCACTCTAGCAGAACAAAGGGATGAATTGGAAGGCTTCCAGGAGGATGCTGGGTAAGTAAATGTTTGCTAAATTTTGATTAATAAGCATACTTGTCCAGAAGCATTGAGGTTTCAGGATCTTTTGTGGTTGACTCGGTGCATTCAGGTCAACGTTAGGAACAGAAAACATAAAATTCTTTCCTGCGTAAGCACATGACCCCCCTTCTGTAATTAAGAATTTAATGACTTCTACATCTATGTTCGCTTGTACAGTTTCTCTAAAAGAAGATGGCATTACAAGAAATCTGTCAGGAAGACTGCTGTGACTAGTCTAATACATATTATAGCTTTCTGGGGTTGGTTAGTTCTGGGAACTCGGAGATATCAACGTGTATAATAACAGCCAGAGTAGAAGAATACATTGAAGTTGTGCTCTTGAAGTTACAGACTCAATTTCTTTGTGCCTTGAAATCTAAGTCCTTGTTATATATTCTTGAAGAAAAAACTTGTATTGACTTTTTTTCCCACTCTGACTCATTGAGTGTGGGATTTTCTGTGGTGTTGGTAGTGTTTTTCGATGATCGTTGTCTTGCCCTTTTTTTTTTTTTTGAATTGCTGGCATATACTTGTTGCTATAACACAGCTTTCCGTAAACTATCTATGGTGAGAATTGTGAAAACAGAAGGATCTTTTCTGGGCCTTTAGGTGATTGTTTTGCTCAGAATGTAAAATGAAGGGACAGTCTAAAGCTATTTTAGCTTTGTTTGTTGCTATATTGGACTGGATAGTTGTTATTAATTGCATGGGTGTGTTTTGGCATGGACTCCGTGCATGTGAGTAATCTAGCTGTGCCAGAAGGAAATTAACTGCATTCTTAATTGGTCAGGGCTTGTTAACATGAAGAGGTGTAGCCCTTTTGCTTTTACTGTTTCCTCTACCTTTTGTGGTAGCTGTCCTCTGATGAATACAAATACAAATTCTTAAAACTTGAAATTGTGCCTCTGAGGATTATTTTATATGGTGAAGATTTTCAAATAATGTTACAGATATTTGTGTGTGCATTTGTCTTTCACCCATACCAATTTTGGGCATGTTTTTGTAACTATTGGAAGACAAAGAAAAAGTTGAAAATGAAATCAGTTACAAAGAATCTTGCTCAACAGATAAGAGTAGCCAATAAAGCTGAACTGAGCATCACTTCATATTCAGCAGGAGCAGTAAGTATAGAAGTTGTAGTCATCAGTTCAGAGCACTTTTTCTCACTGCATAAAAGAATGAGAAGTACTTATTCCTTGCTAACTTGATAATAAGTCAAAATCAATTAAAGATGGACAATCTTCTGATGGTTGTTTACAATGTTGTAGTAACTTTGCATGCATGAATGAGTTGTCACCTCAGATTTCTTTTTCACTTCCACTGATGTCTCCTGATAATTCTGGTAATTGTAACTCCATTGCCTTTGATACCCCACAGTGTCATCACTGAGCAATTTGGCAAGCCAGAGACCAGTTGGTGTTTTTCCTGCCAGACTTCTCACTCAAAATTGCAGGCAGCCTTCCTTCCAGCTTAGTTTTAATTTCTGCTTCCTTTGGGTGTATAAAATCCATGATGTGAATTGTTCCTGAAACATGAGTCTAATTTTGTTTGGGGTGGCTCTCCTTAGGAAGAAAAGACAAACGAGCAATCCATCCCATCCCCCCAAAACCGAACATACACACGCACAAAAAAAAAGGCAAACGGAAAAAAAAAAGCACCTGGACATGTGAAACTTTCCTGGAACTGTGTGTCTATGGTATTGATCTGATCTGAAAAATCAGTTAATATTTTCGTGTATTTTGCACGTATGTGCAGGCTGCCTCTTGTGCAACCAGCTGTCAGTTGAGCAATTAATTCTTGCAGTGTTTTGTACTGCCGGTGAACGTGAAGCGTGCTGGGAGCTCCTTCATTCCTGTGCCAAGAATGGATAGCGAGGTACAATGCACCTTCATATATTCAGCTTCATAAAAGCTTGGGATACAAATTATTATTGTAATAGTTTTAATAAAAGGTTCGTATGAAACAAAACAGTTTCTGTTGTGTAGCCCTTGCCTTCATTGGTCTTTGCCCTGTTCTCTGAAGTTATCCCTCTAGTAGCTGTGGGTATATTCCTAGAGTGTGCTTAATCAGCAGTGCTGCTTAATGACATGGGGCTTGCATTTTAACATAAATTGTTGTGAGGCTGAAGAAATTTTAGTTCCGTCTTCCCCCTCCATGCACACATCTACCCTGTAACTTGCAGGCTGGAGCCTTGAAAATGACATTTTGCTTGGCTGCAAGGGGATTCTGCTTAGTGAAGTACAAAACCTTGCATTTAGGAGTAATTGGTTAAGGGACAAGCAGGTACTGGTCAGGCAGAACATAAAGCAAGAGGAATATCTGACTTGTCAACAGCTTTTCAGGAATGGAGCTGACGTTTTAGGGAACCGTATGCTGAAAGCAAGATTGATTACGGTTCTGTGAAAAAGGTAAGGAGAGCCCTAAGGTGTAAAGCAGGAATTTAGCCCATGAAATGCAGTGAACTTGGTATCTTCAGTACCAGTTAGGCTTCAGACGTGGATTTCTGCATCCTACTTTTGTCCATGTTTAAAGAGAGTATTCTCTCTTTAATAAAGAAAATAAACAAGGAGGAAAATAAATTAGAACAGCCATCAAAATTTCTGAAATCTGTAAGGTAGCTTTCCTGTATGACTCAGTAACTTTGTCACTTCAGAGTAAATGCAACTCTTGTGAAATTATCCAGGGGAAAAAAAAAATTAGACAGGATAGCTGCCATACCAAGTTTCTGGCAAACTAAAATCTGTTTTGGGGACTTGTGGCTCTGATCTTTTGCCCCTGCAGAGACCAAAGCACTGAGCTGGAATACTCCTGAGCTGGAGAGTTGGCTGAGGGCATCTGGGGCTTAGCAGCCTGCTTTCTGCGAGTAACTGGCTGCAGAAACCACTTAGTCTCTTTCTTTCTCTCTGGGTCATTTCAAGGTCCTGCTCTTAATCTTCAAAGCTTTTAATTTTCTGAGATTAGGGTACCTCAGGATCTACCCCTCTACCATTCCAAGGCTGTTGTGCTCATCAGGGTCACTGAAGCTTGCTGAACTCTGAATGAAGGATTTAGTAGCCAGATATTCGTGGCTTTTTTTGTTAAATTTTAGATCCTAAACTCCTATTAAAAGTGTCCAGAATGTTCTGTAATTAGTTTTCAGCAACTTTTCCCCAAATGTTCCTGTTTGAACTGGCAAAACTGTTAAAATTAATAAAAATAAAATCAAAATACTTTTTTAAGCACACTGCTGAAAGGAGATTTAGAAGTGAATAAGTAAATAAAGCATGCAGGAAATACAATTTTACTTTTTTTTTTCTTATCGGTGTGGGAGATGGTAGGTATCTCTTTAGTAAGGACTGGATGAACATATAGGAAAAATTGGAAGGATTTTTCTTCAGGAGGAAAGAAAAGGATGGTGGCAGTTAGGCTGGAATCTTCTTATGTAAAACTGTAAATAACGGGGATAAGAAGGGCATGCACCCGTACATGATTTCAAATGAATCATCTTCACTTACTGAATATAATGAAAGCATGTTTCTAGTAGTTGCTCTCCGCTCCAGGAGAATCTAAACTTCTGTGTAGGGGAGGAGAAAACCCAACCCCCAAGCCAGCTCCTTTTAGCCTGTAGGGCTATTGGTGAGCAACATGCAGCCTGGGCCAGGACTGTTTTCCAGCGTCCACGGCTTTGTTGCATAGCTGTGGGACTGAGGAGAGCAGGATCATCTCCATACAGCTTCTGTTGGGGACAGGGAGGATGAACAGCCTGGCCTAGCACTGAGGCTGTCTACAGAAATGCTGGCCCTGCAGAAGGTGTCAAGGTCAGGAGACAGGTCAATAAGAGCACCTAGTAATTTCCTTCCTTCCTCTTCGAGCCTGGCATGTATTCATTTTTTCAATTATAATTATTCTAACACAAATTGTTTTGTGAATCACTAATTGTGTAAGGAGGCAATGTGGAGGCAGGCTGAGTTGGCTGTCTGTTCCTTTAAGGAGTCTGTGACAGATAATGATCTTCCCCTTTGTTTACTTGCGATTTTGTAGGATGAGCAAGAACTCTCACAAGTTTGTGTTTGTATTAACAATAGTTGTCCAAGTTCTCTTTGTGGGCATGTCTTAACAGACCCTGACGGTAGCATGCAAGGTAACACAGTCCTGAACCACAGAATACAAAAGCTTCTTCAGATAGCATGCTGCAAGCAGTGGGAATTTCCTCGGGGAACACATTCTGAAGGTTTCTATTTAGCAGAAAGATTGTTTTGAAGTACTTCTGACAAATCATTCCAGTGTCGATGGTTTTGCATCCCTTTCGCACTCCTTGGCTCAAACCAGTTCTGCTGGGTGAATCCCAGTCTAAGTTGGATTCCCCACACTTTCCCTCTCGATGCTGCTCGTTCTGGACTTGATTCAGGATCTGCTGAGGGCAGGGAAGTCTTGCAGGGGTCTGTAATATTCTTCTGATGCCTGTGTACTGTCTTTTTTGCCTGCTTGGGCTTTGCAGTTAACGCAGTTATGGAAATGAAAACTTCTGTTCTGTGTCACTTATTGGCATGAGGAAGTCGGGAATGCAGTTGAAGGTTGACTTCAGTTTTTGTCTAAGAAAAATGATGTGGCTCATGCCTTGAAGCAGTAGTGCAAGCTAGCAGATTATACACTGATATTGTGTTATTTCAGGCAGAGTATATTTGTGTTGGAAGACTCAGCTTCCGACAGCTTTCTCTCCGATTTTGTCATCTTCTCTAACGTTTCTCAGTTCAAACAGCAAGAGAAGTTAGAGAGGTGCCTATGGAAGACTGTCATGGTGTTGCAAACAGCAGAGACTGGAATAGCTTATTGTAAAGGTTTATTCATATTTTGCAAAATGCATCTGATCACCTGAATCTTTTGCTTTGTGATGCATAGTTATTACTCTGACGAAATGCTGAATCTGAAAAAAGGAATGAATGGTCACAAACTTGCAACAAAGAAAACAACGTTTTCAGGTTAAAATAGTATCAAGAAAGCTTCTTCCTACTGAGAGGACTGAATTGTTTATGAAGTAGATGTGTACCTAGAGCAGGTGGGGTGTGGAAGTCTCTTTCATGTTTTGCTTAAGGTGTTTGTTGTATCTCGTGTACAATCCTCTGTCCTTATCCGGTGTGCAGATGCAAGGAGTGCAGAGGCTCAGAAATCCAGAGGAACGTGCTGCTGCATGGGGCTGAGTGGCAAAGTGACCCAAAGGGCTGTGTTTGCTCCCGGCCCTCTTAGGCCCTGAACAGCCTGGTGTGCTCAAGGATTTCCCTAAGTGTGACCCCTCTGCTGTTTCTCATGTCCTTTGGTTAGGATCTAGATCTATTTGTGCTGTTGTATAGCTGAGAGATTACAGTAAGTTTTGGAAAGTTTATGACTCTCTATAGGGCAGCAGTATTCCAGTCTATGACGTATCAGATGAAGATGTTGAACCGCATTTTGAGGTGAATGATTAGCCAAAACTTTACTGTTGCAAAAGAAATGGTCATAAAGCTTTCAGGTTTCTAATTAAATAGTTTTTCTGGATGGGTAAGTTGCGGATTTTTTGCTTCCCTCCCTCCCAAAGTCAGAGAGAAGTAGTTGTTCCTACAAGTGTTCAAAAGTTTAAGCAGCTTTTAAAATTCTTTATGTTCTTTTAGTCCTAAAAGCATTTCTGTTTGTTTATTAAAAAAAAATATAAATTTTAACATGCCTTTTTTATTAAGGCAGAACTGTAGAAATTAATTTTCATGATTTCCTTGGAATATTCCTTGAAAACAAAATGAAATAAATCTCAGGATTTCAGGTTCCATCTGCTTTGCTTTCCCTGCATCAGAACAGTAGGCAAGCACTAAAAATGCTCTGCAGTCTGGTTTTTGGTGTGAGTCGGTTTTTTTTTTTTTTTTTTTTTTTTCAGAGCTTGACTTATGATTTTATAGCTTGGCGTTGTTGGTAGCTGTGTCCTCCTTTGCCCTAGAGTTTACTCACAGCTCTGCTATAGAGGGAATCATCTACATCTGTACTGGATATTTTGGAAACATTTAAAGATCTACTCTTTTGTCGTGATCATCACTGGCAAATGAAAGTACTGAGCTTTTCAAAATCATTTACACTGCAAAATGTATTGTGGAAATACTGTGCTTAGCTGTCTCTCAGCATGTTGCGTGCTATATACGGTGCCAAACCAACAGATGTGTGAATTATTCTTACAGCTTTCCCTAGGACAATGCTTCTTAACATAAAGTCTAATTTGGCATTCAGGTTTGCACATGCAAATATCTGAGGAGCCCAGTATTTAAGGTGGGAACTTGAAGAAGAACAACTATAGAAACAACTGTTGCCAGTTGTTTTATTTAGAAAATATTTAGCTTTTTTAACATTGGAGCTCCCCAGTAGCTGCATTTGCACTTTGCCACCCTCACTGACAAAGAGGTCACAAAGTGAGCAGCTCCTGAGGCATGGAAATGTATTTCTTTTCACTTTGCAAGGAGGAGATCCCTTCCCTTCTGCATAAACAGATCGTCAATAGGGCTGTCAGGAAGAGCTGTAGGGCTGCTCAGAGCTTGACTCCTGTTGGGAGGAGAAGGATCAGTCTGAGGATCCAAACCTTGAACAACAGCCTGCAGGAAAACGTTGCACACCCGCTGTCTGCTGTTGCAAGTTTCACGCTGGTGTGGAGTTGCCCAGAGCACATAAGCAGCCAAGTGAGCTTGTGCTGGGTAATTAGTAAAAGCTGTGAACTTGCTACACTTCCTATTCTGTAGCAACTCTTCATGTGCTTGCTCTCACCCTGTGGTAAGTACAAAGTAGGTTTGTATAAGCAAGTTTACACTCTTGTTTATCCCACGGGAATTCATCTACCCACGTATTTGGTGTGTGTTTTTTGTTTGCTTATTTGCTTTCCCACTGGCTAAACTAAGGTAGTAATAATCCACTTCTGATTTAAAAAATAAATACAAGAATCTCCAATTTAACCTTCAGTGAGGAACTAACAGCTTAAACCACAGCAAATCTGGGAGCAGCCCAGGCTCTCCTGTAATGAAGCAGTGGAACTAGTGACCTCTGCCAGGGTTAAGAACATAAACAAGCACAGCAAATATTAATTTGCTTTTTCATGTTTACTGCTCAGTAATTATGTTTGCTAGCAAAAACATTGGTGGCCCAGCAATAAATGCAAAGCCTATTTCAGAAATGGGATTAATATGGAGAAACAAGATTTGGCTTGAGGGCAAAATGCTGTTTAAGATGTCAAATTATGAAAACAGCCTTTGCCAAATATGAAATAGAAAACTTCCAAAAATCAGGAAGAAGACCTGAGGAAGTATACTGATCAGTTCGAAGTAGAACCTATATTTATGTACATGTAGTTACACGTGTGTGTCTCCTACTGCAGGGTAGGACAGCTTTTAAATAGTTGTTGCTGAGTCTGTTTAAACTGATCACATTCTGAGAAAGTGTAACTGGTTGATTAGGTCAGTATGACATCTCTTTGAAGTGTGTTTTCTGTCACCTTGGGAGATCTCATCTTCAGGTTGTTATTTTTTTAGTATCATCAATTAAACTGGAAAAAATTGCAAAAGCTAGGGTTTCCTCCTCAAGGTATTGAGCATGATTTCTAGTAGAAGGGGAAAGTTGGTGTAAAAACTGTTGAAGCTACATTTTTCCATCTCAGTTTTTGATTATTTTAATTATGAAAAAATTAGAGTTGTGTTTAGTACTGTAAGTCAGGTAAGTTAGTAGGGGTCTTTGTGAAAATGAAGATTACTGTGTGGGTGCCCTTTGCTTCTGTCCTGCAACTGCAGTTTTTCTAATGAACTCAATCTGACATTTTGTTCTCCTGGAAGCAAAGCTGAGTCCCACAGGGTGACTGGAAGCACCAGAGGAGCTCTGGCTGAAGAGGTGGAAGCGCCAGGTGATGCAGCAGTGGAAGATTTGTTTCACTTTATTCCTTGCCCCTTAGTCCCAAGGTTTGTGGCTGATCCATAGCATAGAACCACAGTGTTATTCAGGTTGGAAGAGACCTCTAAGATCATTTAGTCCAATCTTCAACCTAATGCTAGTCTACCACTAAATCATGCTACTAAGTTCTACACCTACACGTTTCTTGAAGACCTCCAGGGATGGTGACTCAACCGCTTCCCTGGGCAGCCTATTCCAATGCATAACAACCCTTTCAGTAAAGACATTTCTAATATCCTTTTTTAAAAGTCCTTTTTCAGGATTATTTTAAGGTATCTGTTGCTCCAAGTAAAAGAGGATTTAAGTGAAAATCCAAATGTAACATGAGTTCAAAGTTCAGGTGATACCAATACTACATGACCAGAAACTGCCCAGTCTAAAGATGCCCGTGAGGAATGTGTAGCCAGAGTTTGACAGTTACTGACAGCTATGGGAAATACGTAACTTAAGGCTGGAAAAGCTGGATGAACAGTATGCAAAGTTGACAAGAAGTGAGGAAACAAGCCTTCCATTTTTTTTAACCCAGAAGCAGTGTTATCATTACAATAGCACTTCTAATGCAAATCTCTTTACTCTTTGCCATCTCATAAAGTTTGTGTTTTCTTCATGCAAAAATAAAGATGGAGCTTTAACTGAAAGTGACATCAGCCTTTCACAAAATGACAGAATAAATTTACTGCTGAAACAAGTGTATATGGGTTGGGATTTTGATCAGCTTTTGGGGAGGGAAGGGACACAAAACTTTGTACATGAATAAGGACAGCTCTTGAAAAATGGTCACTGTCAGACTGAAGGCAGCAGACAACCCTTAAGTATTTCAGGGGCCTTTAGAAGATTATCATTTTACTGTGTGGAAAATGAGGCATTGGAAACAGAGAAATAACCATCATGATGATTCAGAAAGCAGGGGGAAAGGAGCCGAGACAGAAATTCTCATATTCCAGCTCCTGAAGTTTGCCTGCACAGAAACTACTGAAAAGAACAAATGGAACAGATGTTCCCCTGTTTAAGCTTGCTGCATTTTCATAGCATAAGAAAGTGATTCACTTTTTGTTGGCAAAAATCATTGCTTTGTGGTAAAGTACACAGAAGACTTTATCAACATTTACTGAGAATACATTAGTAAGAATACTTATGCATTATGAATGTGGATCATGAGACATGCTTGGTGAATCCCTTGAAGGTTTTACTCGACCCTTTTTGATGTTTCTCATCTTCTTCCCCCTTCTCTTTCCATCCAATTCCTTTTCCATTTCAAAAGGAAAAGAAAGGAGAACTCTGCCCCGTTACTATTGCTCTTGGGAGGAGCAGGTGGGTGTAAAGACCGTGACCTTGTAGTGGCAATCTGTGCGTAGTCCTTCCCGCTGCAGTGACACAGGCACTCACAAGTTGCTTCCTGCATGGTGTTTAGGTTGTTAGTAGGCAGTTAATTGTTATATTCATGTTGGAAAATACAGAACATAATAATACTGGAATAATCTCTAGGGAAAAAGTGCGTATGAGTTTCAGCAGACTTTGTTCCATTGCATACCGTTGCTTTCACTGATTAGTCTGCAGCATTTTGCCTGCTTAGTTTTCTTTTTGGAAATATGCTGTAGGGATTATTTCTACCTGCATCGGTAAAGTTTTAGGGTGTATTTTTTTATTTTAATTTTTTGTTTTTAAATAAAGAATGAATGGTCATCTGACTAGTCTCTGTCTACTTTTATCTGTTCGTTGAATGGCTGTTGCTTTAGTCAATGTGTTATTGTCCAGCAATGCTCTAAATAAAATCTGTGAAATAATTAGATGACTTGCAGGAGTATTGCAAGAACAGGATGTAGACACGTTATGATTTCAGTCTAAGTTTTTAGGTGGAAAAACTGAGGTAAGAAAGGAAAGTCTATTGAAATCATTTAAAGATAGATGTGTGTGTTTGCCTCTGTTTCTAGAACCAGAAGGAGCTACTATTGCTATCATCCATTTGTAGAGTACTTGGAGGTGAATCTTAGCATTTAAGACTTCTTTTCTTAGGGGTCAGCAGTGTGTTAAACACTTTGTTTCTATTATTTAGTGAGAATGTGACAGTTGATGGTCAGCTAGTTAAAAAAAGTTATTTGTTGGATTGAGACTTTATGATGACTTTCAGAGAGATTCTTAATTCCTCTCTCCATGCACATGCATTCTCTTGGTTTTTACACATCTTTTTTTAAAAAGTATCAGAATTTTTTTTGCATTTCTTCAATCTACAACTGAACGGGGAAGCATATCATATTGAAACTGCACTCAAACCGTATCTTAGTGGCTTTGAAATCAAAGCCTAGGATTTATGCTTTCTGATTAATGGCAGACTAAGAAACACCTTTCTTATTGTGTATGAGCTGGCTTGCATATCTTTTTCAGGGAAAACCTGATAGACTTGAGTACTTGAACTCTTGCAAAAATTCCATCCTTTATACACTCAACAAGGAATAGTTTGTTTTCCTCTGTTTGGGAATAACTTAAACTATGAAGCAACTGAGTGTAAGGCAATACCCCATTGTAGGAGCATTTTTCACTGTCTGAAAGGTGTGTGCAAGTGAAGATGGACATGTATAGGTGCTGAAATGAAGATGTGAAAGCCAGCTGCATTGTAAAAATAACACACTTTATGGAAGGCACATTGCCATGTGTTTGCTTCTGGTGGCATGCTATTGACCAGGCTCTGCTCTGAGGAGGCAGTGGCTCGTTCTTGAGCTTAGGGATTGCTGTTGGATGCTGTTCTCATTAAGCTACTCCTCTTGAAAAACCTGGATGTGATTATCTGGGGAGGTTGATGGTACACCAAGAAACCTGAGTGCTATGAGAGGCTGTAAGAGAATGCGAAGCATGTGTTTTGCATGTGTGCTCTGAAAACTTTCCACTAAGAGCAGCATCTGTGTTAGATAGGTTTTCATAACATTGAGATCATTACATCAGGCAGTAGTAGGTGCAGAATTGTTATATGGGAAGTTGTCAAGTTGGGCTGGCTTTATGTGCTGGCCAAATCTGCAAACATTTCCAGTGCTTATTACGGATTGGTAGATGTACGCAGGTACTGCATTAAGGTTAGTTTTCTGTCCAGTGTGATGCTCTCCTTGGGGTAAAATGGCAATTGCCGAAACGTTAGTTACCTTGGTTTGGTCACCTTTTGTTTGCTTTGCTAGTGGTCATGAAGGATGGTGAAAATAACATCTGATTATGTCAGGAGAGGCTTGGGCTAGTTATTTGGATGCCTGGTTCATCTGATACCACCTGGTTCACAGTTGGCCTTGCTGCGAGGGTTTACTGATACCAAGCCTGTGTAACAATGGGAAAGACAGTGTTTGCCAGTATCTGATTTCACCTTTATTTTTTTTGGTGAACCTGAAGAGGGTAAGCTTCAATGTATAGGTTTTACATAGTCTCACAAGCTGCATGCAGTGCAAACATGAGCGAGTTGCTCTTTGCGGTGGTCCTCATCCTGGAGCAGGATGAGGAAGCATGGATGTGAGGAGGAAGGATGTAACCTGTGTTATTAGCCCTGTGTAATAATAGAACAATGGGAAAGAGGAGGTCAATGCACTGAACACGGCATCCCTTTGCTGCTGTTGTAAGTTTAAATCAAATATCTTAGAATTTGTTTTCTATTACATCTAGGCTGTCTTGCAAGATGCTCAGATGGGAGCTGGAGGAACCGCTATCTCCCAGGTTAAAAAAAAATAGTTTTTGTGTAATTGTCTATTCTAGTACAGCAGTTTTCTTTTTCAAAGAGTTAAGTTAATCCAATAGCAATAATGAATCTGATATCAATGTAGATCTTGGCAGAATCTGACATCATCATGCGATGTAAAATTTGTCTACTCTAATGGTGCTCATAAGGCTATTAAATTAACTATTAAATACTTCTGGGTACTTCATTAACATTAAAACAAACAGACAAAAAAGAACAAAACAAACACCACCACCACCAAAACAAACAAACAAAAAAACCCAAACAAAGTAATTCTAAGAAAGCTGCAAGCCTTATAAGCACTAGGTAAGAGTAGAATGCACAGTCTTTATTACGTGCATAGATTTTGCTTTAAATAAATCAACCCTGTTTATTTGAAATTATTTCCGTCCCAATATATTTCTGAACTCTTTTTGTTTTTAGTGCAACTGCTCTGTTATGCTGCGGAAATTAATGCCTAGGAACAGGCAGACTAATCTGTGAAAACAAGTCAGATGAGCTTTAAATTGTTGGTTTAATTGGCTTTCTAAACCAAATTTTGGAGATTTTCTTTATGTTATGTAAAGGGTGAGGGAGGAATGCAGACATGTTTACTTTTAACAGAAAGATCTGAAACTCCTATCCTTCACACGTGCTTCGTGTAGTTATTAGCACTCTTATTAAATGAAGAAATGTATGTAAAGAACATCTCCATAAGAAATTTTTCTTGTTTTCAGGTAGAAATGTAAGCTGTTTCTTTTAAATCACATTCTGGATACTAGGAAATACACCTTCACGCTGGGGGAATTCAGGGGTTGCTGCCCTGTATTGGCAGCTTACCATGCGGCTGGCTTGGTGTGGTGGAGGGTAAATAATGGCTTTAAACAAATAGAAAGAATCTTCCCTGTGCGGGAGTTGAAATCTCATATATAGTGCTACTGTATTGTTACTTAATTTGCAGAAACCCGTTACCAGTTTACATATGCAATAGTTAACGCGACCGAAGGCTGGTTTGGTTCTCTATCCTCTGTCTTTATTTGCTGTTGGTTGGTGGCACTTTCTGGAAAAAGGATCAAGTTTCTTTCATCCGTCTCAGTCACAGCATGGCTGAGGTCGGCAGGGCCCTCTGGAGGCTGCCTGGTCCAACCCCCTGCTCCAGCAGGGACACCCAGAGCAGGGTGCCCAGGGTTGGATTGCGTCCAGGTGGGTTTTGAAGATCTTCAGGGAAGGAGACTCCACAGTCTCTCTGGGCAACCTGTGCCTGCGCTCTGTCACCCATACAATAAAGAAGTTTTTCCTCGTGTTCCTATGGGACTTCCTGTGTTTCAGTCTGTGCCCGTTGTCTCTTGTCCTGTTGCTGGACACCACTGAAGAGTCTGGGCCCGTCATCTTGACTTCCTTTCCCCCGGATATTTGAGTACATTGATAAGATCCTCTCTGTCTTCTCTTCTCCAGGCCTTTGATTTTGGTAGGGCAGCCTACACGTAACATAAAGCACTGTGGATGCTAATAGGAATAACGTTGTAAATAAGCTTTGCTTTGGTTTCAGATCAGTGGGTAGAGTTTTGGTGTAATCACGAGAGGATTGTACAAGAAAAACTTGAATTTAACTGCATTGAGAGCAAGTTTTGAAATTCTGACTTGCATTGCATGTAACTTTCTTGTCCCTTAATAGGGCATTGCAGCGGATTTATTGCCTGGGCTGGAAAATTCAGCCTAAACTACAGCTAGAGCCTTTTGCTCAGCGTAAAGGAATGGCAGGAAGGACTCATTTCTCCCATGTTGTTTTGTCTCTGGCTCTGCCTAATTCCTGGGATCTTCTTCCTACTTCGTTGTTTCTATGTCCTTCTTGAGACTCCTGTTACTTCATCATCACCTTCTTCCTTACTGAGTTTCTCTCGTTTTGAGTGACTTCCCCAATGTTTCTGGAGAAAGGAATTTCCATTGTCATTGTGAAGAAATTTCTGAAGCAAAGAAAAGATTTTGAGCAATAATTCTTGTTTTTTGCTTTACTTTTGAAATGTATGTGATAAACCGGTTCCCTCCTCCCCCTTTTTCTTTATTAATTTTTTAGTAAAATGCATTACAAACCAGGAAATGAAGATGATACAGACTTAGTGCATTTAAAATAGATAGTTTTCCTTGCTCAAAGAAACACACGTTGAAGCTTATGAATAGCTTCTGAGTAGCTCTGTCAAGGTCAATGGGCTTACTCATGCATTTGAAGCTGTGTGTGTAAGGAGCAATTTAATTGCACAGCTGTCTTGGGACCTTAACATGAGATGTTGTCTTTGAGGATGGGTACTTTAGTTTGCCAACAGCTTTGAATCTTGAGAGCAGATGAAACAGCTAGCTGTTCTACTGATTGTGTGCTGCATTAATCTGCTCTTTCCTTGTCTTGTAACTGAGCGGATACAACTGTAGCTTGACAGTCAGAGACATCTTCACGAAGGAGAGCATCTAACCTAAAGAACTTAGCAAAATTATTTCCCATTTACTAGAGGTTTCAGTGATGTGAAAAACTCTGTGTGTCCTTGAAGATAAGAGTGGCCAGGATAAGGCAGGCTAAGCAAGTCCATCAGGGAAGGACAGTTGAAAAGAAGCAGTTTTCTGCACTGAATCTGGTACTGGGGAGGGCAGGGGATGTAGTGAAGGGTAAGGTGGCAGCGTCAGATTGTCTTGGTAAAACTGCTGAAGGGTCCTGGGTGCCCTTCCTGTCAAGGAAAAAAGAAAGTCAAGCAAACCACAAGGAAGGGGTGGGGAAATAAACAACAACAAAAAACCACCACCACCTGGAAAAAAACATTAATCTTTTCTTTCCATAAAAGATTTCTTCCTTTCGTCTCAAGTAATGGGGGGTGAGTAGAATACTACCATCTTTTGATGAGTTACTATATATACCACAATACAAATACGTCGAGTCTTGTGCAAGTGAAATTGAAACATCAGCAAGTGATGGTAGCATTTACATCTTTTTCTACTGTGTCAAAGATTCCTCTAGTACTTTATTAATTAAATATTCCCCAGGTGTCCTGGCGCCCTTGGTGAAAGGGGCATCTGGGAGCAATCCACAGGATGTGAAGCCCAGCAAAGCACAGTGTCCGAAGCAGCAGGAGGAGTTTAGGTAGGCAGGGTGTCAGTCCTAACGTTGGAATTTCTCCAGGAAAGTTTCAAGTCTAGACTGCAGACCGCTCTTGTGGGGGAAGAGCATATTGCTGCTTGGCAGTTCGAAAGACCTGCAAACCAGCAGCAGTATTAAGACAACTTAGATACTTTTCTTGCTTTGTCCTTGCAGAACAATTAAAGACTGATTTGATTTAAAATTTGATTTTTACTTTTATCTTTTAACCTAATTAGAGAGAGAGGTTGCCATTTTGAAACTAGAACCAAGTCATTTATTAGCAGGTACATAATTTCATATTAACCACTTTATAAATTGTTTATTGTGCTTCTTTTTCCTAATTTCCTTTTGGTAGTGATGTTTTTCTGAAAGTATCTATCACTACTTTACCGACATGGCTTCCCTGCAGAGTATAAAGCATGAAAAATATTTTCGTTCCTCAAAACAACTATGGACAGGAAGCTGAAATACAGCAAGGTGGAGAAGAACCTTTACTGTTTTCTGGAAATGGTGGGTTTGTTCTGATTAAGTTACATCCAGTGGGAAATTTTGCTGGATGTCGATGCAAAAGATTGAGCCCTGAAACTTCTCAGCAGAATCATGAAGCGTATGACTGAGGCTCCAGCCTCCTGATCATCCTCATGGAAGTCTTCTGAACTCACTCTAACAGGTCCATGTCCTTCTTATGCTGGGGACCCTGGAGCTGAATACAGGGCTTCAGGTGGGGTCTCACAAGAGCAGAACGGGGGGGAGAATCACCTCCCTTGCCCTGTTGGCCACACTGCTTTTGATGCAGCCCAGGATATACTTTATGGACTTCGATGACAGATCAGGGTATGTGAGCAGAATTGTGAAAGTTTAAGCAACTTCTGCCTTGACCTTGCATTTTCTTTTTGCACTTGACTATGCCTAGCTTTAAAGTATTTCTGTGAACATTAAAGTGTGCAGTCGTCAGCTGGTACTTCTTTAATATGGATTTCTAGAGAATTGTGGTGGGTTGACCTTGGACTAGCTGCCAGGTACACTCCTAGCTGCAATCCCCTCTTCAACAGGACAGGGAGAAAACAAGATGAAAAAACTCTGGGATAAAGACTGGGAGATTACTTACCAATAACTGTAAGGGCAAAACAGACTTGACTTATGGAAAAGTAATTTATTGTCAATTAAGGTACAGTTGGATGGTAAGAAACAAAGACAAAATCCACAACACTGTCCCTTGTCCTTTTTTTTCCCAAGCTCAGCTAAACTCCTTCATTCCTAACTCTTCTACCTCCTCCCTACATCTTCATATATTTTTTTCTATTTTTTAGGAGGGGCAAGAAGCACAGTATAATTTTGAGGACCCAGCTGTCAGTGAGAGTCCATGCCTGCATCGGTAAGTGAAGTTCCACATGCCTAAAAAAAGATAAAAAAAAAAAAAAAAAGACAAAATGGATCCCTTGGAAGCACGTCTAGGGAATATGAGTCAGGCTTGCTGTGTTAAGAGTAGTAGGCCAGTACATCTATTTCTTTGTTGTGTTTGCTGCTCTGTAAAATTGCTATTAGTTACATTATCCTTTAGTTATGTTAAACATCTCAGAGAAGTATAGCATTTGAAAGTGAAATGCGATGGTTGGAGATGCTCTGGAGAATTTTGGGTTATTTGTCTTGCTGCTGCCTTTGTATGTGCCTAAAGAAGATTGTATTCTGAACTGAGAAGGAAATCTGAGGTATTGTTGGCTCACAGCAGCTACAGCATTTTAATAGCATGTAATATTTACTGCTTCAGGTCTTTCAGATCTTGGCTACTTACTGTCATTATCGCAGTGTTGCTGTCTTGGAAGTACTCTGGTTAAAACAGTGCTGTCACGAGGCAAAGTCTGAATTAATAAAGTGTGTCACAAGAGCTTTAAGATTGCCTGTGTGGAAGCAGACTTGCTGTCACAGAGCTAATGTTCTCTGCTGTTCTATAGACCAGCGTGCTTCACGGAGCGTTAGTGGCAAAGCTCATGCTCATGTTTGGGTAATGTTAAGAGAGATGTTATAGACGTCTGGTTTAAAATCAAATCCTGTATCTACATGCCATAGTTGCTTGATTTGTTTTCAGTTTTTCTGTAGTGGATTCAACACCCTAACTTGTTTACCTCGTGGATGGTTTTGCTTTAAGAGATCACAGATGAAGCATTAGAACATAGACACTTTCCTTAATAAAAGAAGAAAGTCGAAGTTTGTGTTACTGCCACAGTGCTGTTGCTGTTGGAGGTTTCATGCTTTAAGTACATCTAAACTTCTTTCCCCTGCCCCCAGGACGTGTTATGAAATGGCCTTTATGGGAATTTGAACTGCGTATAAGCAACCTACAGAATTCCTCAAATACCTACCATTGAGAGCAAACTTCAGGCTGCATCGTGCAGGAACAGATTCTCCATTACTACCATTGATTTGGAGAACTACAGTAGAGCAAGCCTGTGTGTTAAGTATTGGAGGAGAAACAGAGATGGTGCAGAGTCTGGGCTGATCTTGTAAATATGAGTGAAATTATGAACAGTTTAGGGAAGCTTGTTTTTGTTGGGTCTGTGAATATCTTTAGCAAAATAGACCAGTGCACCATGAGAAGATTCCGTATGTTTCCTGTATTGACATTTTATAAAACACTTTTAATGTAAAATTTATAGTTTCCGCAGATTGCAGGAATTGTTGCCAGCTTCTCTGCGTGGCTACTTGGTTTTAATCCGTTTGCGATCAAGCTTACTGCAGGCAATTAGGCATATTACTGTGTGTGTATTGTAATTGTTCTTGCGTGGAAGTGTATTCCTTTGTCAGGTGCTGCTGTGCTTTGGCAGCAGCAATGCATTCAGCGCTGAGTACAGAGGAAGCCAGGCTGCAAAACTCGAGTCCAGATCTTAGCATCCTAGAAGTGAGGTGTGTTTGGATGTGGGTTTTTGGCACGGGTCAGTACAGGCATAAAAGCCAAATGCAAGATCTGGTTCTAATTTCCAGCCCCCCTCCTGAAGTTTAGATTTTCAGCGTAAGTTTTTGTTTCAGCCCATAGCTTGTTGTCATGTAACTTCTCTTTCTTCCTTTTTTGTTTCGATGTATTAAATGTATCTTATTTTTTTTGGAATGTGTTTGTTTGAAGCAGTTCTTAATAGCGGCATTGTGTGGTAAACTGTCGGTCAAACTTGGCACAGGGCAGGAGGGTTGTTTCTCTGTCAGTGGTTGCTTTCCTTCATCCTGCGTGTACTTTCACATCAGCTGCCTGTTAGGTCTCTTTTGAAATAGAAGTATTAGGTTTTAAGGTTAAAAGATGCGTTACATATTTGGAGCAGAAGCCGGGAGCTAGAGCAATCTGAGATGGTGTTACGTGGAATAAAAACATCTTGCTGTGACTATTTTCTTTCAGTCCCCACCCGCCTGTGTTAGAATTACAATTGTCTTCATGTTATCCCTGGAAAGCATTGTGGTTAGAAATGTTTCTGACTATGCAAAGTCAACGCTGGCTAGCTAGGACTGCCTTCCGAGAAGTCCTGGCTTCTTCTGAGGCCCTTGCCTCAGAGCCATCCTTGCACTGAAGGTTTGTAAATCGTTTTGAAGAGCCAAGCAGTGTACAGAACTAGCTTTCATGTCATAAATTCTCCCATTGGGAAGCTGTACCAACGTCGTCTTCTCTCTAATACGTTATACTTTTAATTGTGGGAAATGCATGACTGTTTACGTTCAGATCTCCAAGTAAAGTTTTCCAGCATTAGTGGCTTTGGTTCTCCAGGGAATTCAATGGGCCTTAGTGTCAGAGGATGTATTGACTACAGGCCAGTATTTTTTAAGACTTAGGAAGCTTTAGCAAATCCCAAGTCAAATGTGGTGGTGTGTTTTTGTTTGTTTTGTAATTGTTTTGTTGTTGTGTTTTTTTAGCAGGGCAGGGAATGAATAAAGCCTAATAACCTGTGTGTGGAAGTTGCTAGAGAGAAGTATTTTCTGCTCTGTTGCATACCAGTCACTCCAGAACATCTCAACTCAATTTAATGCATTGGTGTATATATTATTTTCTCTCAAATTGAGTTCTTGTCACATGCTTAGACTAAAGGTCTTTAAGCATCAAGGAGCAAATTTTCATTTAAATATAGCTCTACTTATTTTCCCATTTTGGCTTCATCCTGATTAAAGCGTCAGTACTAATTAAAAGATAATTTCAAATATGAAATTGAGGTTTTTTTTACTAACTGCCATATTTACAGCGTTCTTTTGTATGAAAAGAATTGCTGAAACCAGTTTTGCTCATAGAATATAAGTAATTGAAAATTACAGAGGTATTCTTGCACCTGTTGATGTTAAGGGTCCTTAGTGGAGGAAGATCAAGTATTGAATTTTACAATATCAATTGTTTTTTTCCCCAAATCTGTCAAATTTAGCCTTTTATTTCAATTAGATTTATTGTGAGTTAATACCCTGTGGGAAAAGTCTTTCTGGTATTTTTGGCAGCCATGTGACTTTCCTTTTATATATTTAGTCGTGCCTTACCATAAGTTTAATTTGTACGTGTTTAACAATTACAGGGCTCAGCTGAAGCCCTGATAAAGTCCGATGTAGCTCTGAAGTGAGAACCCCAGCAGTGCCAAAAACTTTTGCCCTTGAAACTACATGGAAGACTTTAGTCAGAGCGACTCTGACAGGGAAGTTTTAAAGCTGCTGTGAAGTTTGAGCTCCACTCTTCCTGGGCTCGGTGCCTTCACAGCGTGGTTGTTTGGACAGCTCTGTTTGCTTCAGCTGCTGCTTCCTTCTTGCTTCGTGGGCCTGTTGGTTGCATCTTAGTAGTTTGCTCTTAAAATCTTGGGTAGCCTCTGAGGGAAAAGACACCGTTTGCTCTTGCGTACCTGAGTGCTGTACCTAGCCCAAGAGTCCCATGTCCTCTTTTAAAACGTTTAGGTTTGGGACTGAATCCTCTGAAGTGTTACTCACAGTACTGAGAAAGAGTTTGGGCTAGGCCTGTGATAATAGCTTAGAATGCTTCTGCCAAAAAACAAACAAACAAAAACAACCAAAAAACAATAATGTGAGTTTTAGGTGTTAATACAATGTAATACAAGAAGAATGCCAATATTGATGGTTTATGTAATTCTGGATACGTGTATGGGCCTGGGATTGGTCAGAGTGCTGTGTCTTGGAAGAATGGGAAATGTTGCAAGGTGTATTAAATTTTACTTGTCCTTTATATTGGTCCATTATTAAAAATAGAAAACAAAACGACCTTGGTTGGTTATAATTTTTTTTGCATTATATAATTACACTTCAGTATCGTTACAGCCCCTTCCTGCATTTATGTGAAGTCTTGCTTTTATCTGTTGCTAAATGAAAAACACCAATGTGCGTAGATATCTGAGTATTAAGTTTCGTAGCTTGAACCAGGTAGGTCCTTAAACAGCGTACAAGTCTATTACTGCAAGGGTCTTGTTAAATGTATAATCTAACTTCATTATTAGTCATCGTCACTGTTTTATAAGCCCGTTCTGTTGGCTTTTGCACATAGGCAGTTGCAGATTTACTGGAGCTTAGTGGATTTACAGCGCGCTTGCCCTTCCCCATCCTTCCATGAGCGCTGAGCCGTGGATTGCTCCCAAGTAGGTGATGTAACGTTGGCCATGCAGCACTGCAGCTGTTTCTAGCCCCTGTCATTAGGGCATCTGCTTTATCTAGCCATGTTAGCACCAATATTGATCTTTTTCACGCAGACCTTTGGGTTGCCTTTTTGACATCATCTTGCTCTTGATACCTCTTATGAAACTTGGCCATAAATATCTTTGAGTTGTTTTTGTTCTGTTACACCTGAGGGAAGCTACAAGCTAGTTGTAACTACAGGGCTAGTGCAAGCCAGCTGTTTTTATTTGTCCTTTCATGGCTGAAATATGCATCTAGTCCTCATTTCCATGTACAGTTTTCCCTTCTGTTTTCCATTATGTGGACTTGTTGTATGTATTAGAGCAGATATGATTAGGTCCTGCAACTATTTACGCATACATTGAACCTTTGGTATGACCTTTCACTCCAAGTGCTTGAGCTGCAAGTCCCTTCCCAGTGGAACCGCGTGCTTTCCTGAAGACAAAATCAAGGCTCAAGTCAATAACTGCATCTGGCACTTTGTTGCAGGGAAGTTAAGATACAGAGAGATGGAAAAAAATATGCTTTGTCTTTTTGTGAATATAGTATAGAAGAGTTGAAAAGACAGAGTGGTTCTGGTTAAGAAAACGTGAAACCATGTTGTATCTTTCTCAGAGGGCAGAGTTAAGCTTGTGCCTACAACCCGTGTTATTGGTACTTTATCATTTCAGATGCTTCTCCCTCCAAATCTCATTATCGTATTGCATTTGTCTGGCATATCCCCGTTTGCAGTGTGCTGAGGGCTGGAATGGAGTTCTCAAAGTTACGGAGACTGTGAAGCTCCTGCAGTTGATGCTTCAAAACTTTCTGCTGTCTCTTTTGTTTTTCTTTTTCTTAAAAGGAATAGCTTATTGAATTTAAAATAAACAGCTTTCTTGTGTACAACCATCCAAAATACGCTAAGAGGAAGAGTCTAATTAAAAAGTTTTCCTAAAGGAAGCTTAATTGTGGCATTAGGTCTTTCCTTTGAGCTCTTCATTTGGGCCAGCTTGATTTATATACTCAAATGCAAGTCTCAAGAAAAGAAGTACTTTGGATTGTTTGAAGGGCATTTTACGGTTTTCTGTTCAGTGTTAGGCATTCCTAATAGAAAACATTTTCTGTTGGAGAGAGAGAACATGTGGAGAGCATTAGCAGTTCAGCAAAACGTGCAACCGATTCGGATTTAATTTAAAGGGAACAAAAGAGGTGCCTTGAGAATTTGTCGGAAGCGCTGTGGTTTTCAGTTCTGTGCGCTGATGGTAACAGAGAGGTGAGTAGAAATTGCTTTATCAAGTATGTTCTTAGCATAATTGGGACAGGGGAGATGGTGATTAATGGATTTAATAGTGCTACATAGGGATCCCGCATGCATTATGGATTTGTAATCATGACACACCTCCTATGATTCTTGCCGTTCCTCGGTAGAAGTCCCAGCTTAAATGAAGATAATAAACAACATGTTTATTAGATGTAAACTGACATCTCACAAATTGAATAAATGTGAAAAATGATGCCGGAGTTTGGAGGCTTTTTTTTTAGGGTTAGTTTTTTTTTTTTTAAAATAGTATGACATGAGTTCTAGTTAGGACAGTGCAGACAGTACTGGGGCCTGCTTCCAGGTGTGGTTGGAGATATGATTGGTTCAGCTTTTTTTTCGGTTTGGGTGAATCATGAAATAGCTGCAAAGGGTATGATAAAAATACCTTTTTGAGCTTTTTAGGCTTATTTAAACTTGCTTTACTGAGAATGTGGAACAAAGATGCGTCAAGTAAAATCCCATGGTCTCCTGATCAGATTGCTTTGCAAAAAATTTATCTGTATAGATAACTTATGGTGCTTCTCTTCAAAATGTACACCTCTTCAAACTGAAATACTAGACTCATGTTGTACTCCTAGTGCATGGTTATAGTCAGCCTCCTTTGTCGGATCAACCTCAGCTCTTCCTCACAACCTGTTATCTGCCTGCCTTTGTTGGTCTCACCAAGGAAACTCAGGGCTGGTTCTGTATGATTTCAGACGGTGTTTGAGACAAAGCAGGGGGCTTTCCAGGAATTGTCTCTGTATTTCATGTAAATTGCAATTCTTAAAGTAGGCTTTGCAGCAAAATAACCAAGAAGCTGTAGAGCAGATAAAGCCTCTGTGAGCAGTGGGTTGTTGCTTTAGAGCGCTGAATTCGTGTTTTAAAAGGGCTTGTTCCAGTTTTGAAAGGACTGCTGCGGAGCGTGCAGTGGGATGCTTTTCTTGTCTTGGGAAGCTTTGTGTTACAATGTGGAAGCTTATCTGACTTGACTTGCACCTGAAAGTGCTGCAGAAATTGAGTGAGATGATTTTGAATTGGGATATCCTCCTTATGACTTCTTTTAATGACAGCTTACATTTCCATTGCAATTCACTTTTCTTACAATGTGTTTAAAAAAAATGCAAGGGAGAAGAAATCTACTTTTGATTCTTAACAAATGAGAAGATTTAAAACAAATTTTGTTTTTAAACAAGTAAACAGAAAAGTCAAGTCATCTTCAGCAGTACCTTAAAGGAAACCACCTCTTCATAAAGCCAGGAAAATACGTAGTATGATGCTTTGTTTCCCTCCTTTTCCTTGATATAAGCCAATTTAGACTTGTTTCAGATACGTATATGTTTTGAATGAGTAATAAAGTGTCATGTTACTGATATGTGGATTTTTTTGTGGATATTTTTTCATGCAGTCGAACCACACATCTTTCTGAAGATTAACAAATTCTACCAAAATACAGTATTGGTCTTATTTTGTGTATGTAACCATCTACATGGTGTTTGGAAAATACTGCACCTGTGCTAATGAATTAAATTTCACAAAAGAAAAGGAGGACTAAATTATTGAATTAATGTGAAACTAATCGAGTATACTACCCTTCAGTTTCTGAAATTTCATGTCCAAAAGAGGTGTTGCCATTGTTAGGATTAGATTTACCCTTTTCTTGTAATTTAAAGTTATAGTAAATTCATGCAGCCTATCTCTCCCCTCGGAGGCTGGCCTGGGCTTAGTCTCTCCCAAACTGTGGCTCGTTCATCTCGGGTCACCCAGGTGGGACAGTTGGGGGTCTCTCATCCCCTGGGCATTGTGAAGGGGAGGAGGTTCTTATAGCTGTCCTGCTAAGATGGGGATCTACAGAAATCATTGCTGCTGTATAGCTGCTAGACATGAATGTGGCAAGCTTGGTTTTGCTTCTTTTTTTTAACAGCCCCCATATTTTCAAAGAGGTATCCTAAATTTCATTAGATGTAGGAGTTTGAGTAGTTTTCTCCAAAGAAGAATAGCAAAAAGAATTTCTTGTAACCTCTTAGTTCCATCAGTAGCTCTAGTTAGTTTTCATATAGTTTCCCTCTAGCTATTTCCATTTCCTACTTCATAGCCTTTGTATTGAAAGGCAAAGCAGCTCTCTTAGTCTTTTGGTGTATCTAAGACAATTGAACTAATCTTGCTGCAGACTGAAGCACAGCACATTCAAGCCCTTAACTAAGAAAAGAAGGTTAAGTTCGTGTTATGTCTTCAAATAAATTAGCGGTATGCTTGGAAGAGAATGGAGTGATTTGTTTCCTGCTTCTATCTAAACCTATTGCATCAGAGGATATAAACCAAATGAATTTGGTTCAGATTAGTTTTCTGGAGACAGTACACGACTCAGGCCTATTTTAAACTTTGCCCTGCAAAAATTGTTAGAGGTGCATCAATAAAATAAAATTAAGCACTTAAAATTATGGAAGAGAAATTAGGAACTGCTACTTAAATGCTGTGGGTTTGGAATAGGAAATGTTGGTAATTCTTTTGGCTGTCATTCTGCTGCTGATTTCATCGTTGTTTATAAGGAAGATGGAGGGACGCTGCTTTTGCTCTCGTGGAATTAAGGTAAATGCAGTTCCTAGCTCGCTCAGATGTTCTTAGATGCATGGGTGGAATTGGCTTTGGTTTGCCACTCATCTCTAATCATGTATACTGAAGATGCTATTAACATTAAAGATGTATAGAAAAGTGATACTCTTCATCTCAGGTTGCCCAGAGAGCTTGTGGAGTCTCCCTCCTTGGTGGTCTCCAAAAGCTGCCTGGACATGGCCCTGGGCACCCCGCTCTGGGTGTCCCTGCTGGAACAGGGGGACAGACCAAGTGGCCTCCAGAGGGCCCTGCCAACCTCAGCCACGCTGCGAGTCTGTCTTGTTCAGCTGTAGATTTTAGCTCTTGGTTTGCTAAAATTTATGGAGTTGTGTGGTGATTCTGAAGTGTCTGTAATGCAGGTTGTGTCTCTTCCACAAGTTTTTGGGTAGATTAAGAAGTGGATTAGGGATGGTTATTTTTGTACAGCATACTTCTACTATAATATAAGAGCAGAAGTATTGTTAGTCCATAAAGTAGGAATTGTGCTACTAGGGAAAGGAGGCTTCATTCTGTTTGGAGTGAATCCACCACATGTAGGGCTTTGGAGTGGGCGCCTTGGAAGAGTTTTGGCGTAAGAAAACTTTGCATATCCTCTTTAGTACTGACAAAATACTAAGCCTCTACATGTCTAGAGAATGTCTGGGCTACTTTTTCCCCAGTAAATGACTGAGGGAGATCCTATGCAAGAAATAGGGAAACACTTCCTGCGTGTATTCTCTCCTGTATGATTTTTTTTTCATTCACTACATGTCTGATTTCTGCTTTCTGATGGATGCTTTTGTTCTGTTACTTGACTGGCATGCACCACAGAAGAATGCATGCTCAGTTATGCTTTATGGTGTTTTATTTCTTATTAGCTTAAATAAGGTAAGGTAAGGTGTGACTCTGTGTTTCAGTGGTATACATACAATCGTACATCTGCTTCAGTCTGCTTATCTTTAAAATGGTAAGCAAAATGGTCACTGAAGCCTCAAACTGATGCCTTTTTCTAACTTTTCGTGAGCTCGCTGTGAAGCCCAGTGTATGGATAGCTTCTTTTTCAGTCTTTGTGTAATGACAAGTCAGTTAAGTTCTGTTACCATCTCAAGATCTTACAGTGGGTGGTGATGTGATATACATGTGGTTTCGTAACATAGTCGAAGTAATTTTTCATCCAGTTTTATTAACTTTTTATGAAATGTAATGTTAAATGCACTGTCTAATAATTTAACAGTTAAGATACAGTTGCTCTGGGTATGGCCTAGCATCAGTATTACTGCTGGATTGCACGTTACTCAAGTTTTCATCGTGCCATTCAAATGACGTTTGCTGTTCTTTTATTGCCTTCAGCTATCCTATTCTTCTCTCATTTATATCTTTTGATCTTTTTCATGTGCAGCTGCTTTTATTTCTGTATAAGTGAAGATGATTTAATTTGTAAATTGGAGTCATACCAACTTTCTTTCTTTCTTGAAAGAAATATCCCAAGGACTATGGAGCTTTATTTAGAATAGGTGGCACAGCTCTCTGATGTAACCTGTTGCCTTCTGTAAGACTTCTAAGTGAGCAGATCTGCTCATATTCAAGCAAAAACATGTACTATTCTGCAAAGTATTTGTATGGTACCTTCAGAAGGTTAGATAAAATGTTCATCTCGGTTTCAGATATGCCACAAGCAGAGGTGGTGATCACTGATGGAAGGATCGCTGAGGTTGTCGCTATGGTTTTGTACACGTATGAGTCTGATGAAGCTAAGGACATCGTATCTCCATCTGGAAATGGGAGAGGTGTATGGGATTTTTGGAGTATTTCATTGGCAATATTGTAAACATTATGAAATGTAATGTAGATAATTTCCTTTATTTCACAGCTTTTCATATTTTCTAGTATTACTCTGTTAGTTGCCCTTTCCTGTATTTTAACAGTGATAACATCTCAGTTAAGTTTCTCTCTTCCCTGTGTAAGTTTCAATAAAGAAAAGAAAAATCAGGCTCCAAAGAGGTAAACTTGCAACCTCTTAATTTAAAACCTAAGGAGACGTTACTGTGGATGGCCAGCATGCTATTGTAAGTGGTGGGATGTCACAAGCCATGTCAATTCATATTTAGCAGTTTGAGATGAGCCTGGTATGTATGGAATTATAGATCAGGTTTCTTTTAACCTTTCAGACATTAAATATTTAGCTCTGGTCTTACTATTAAAACATGAAGAGGAGTGCATGAAGTTAACTTGTTGATGTGCTGAGGAGGGAGGTATAACTGTTGGATGTGTTCCTTGCTTCTGTAATCCAAATTTAGGTTCACTGGCTGTTTGGGAGCCTGTTCAATGTCAAACGCCACTGGAGAGATTTGCTTACTGCCTGGCCTCATTTGAAACACAGACAGGTGAGAGTGTGGAAAGCTCCTTGGCATATTGGGCACGGGAGGAGGCCTAGGGTCTACTCACTGTGCCCCAGGGCCAGGGTTTACAGCTCAGCCCTTGCGTGGCTGCAGAGCTTGCTCCACAGGTGCAAGGGCCGTGTGAGCAGCTTCGTGCAGCAGAGGGTGATGGCGGTGGTGGCAGCCAGCTGACAGTGCTCTTCTGTGACTTGCTGCTTGGAAGATGTACAAGTGGTCTCTGTAACAGCATCAGATGCATCACAAGGCTTTTCTACTTCTGTGTTTTGCTTGACGTTACAGTGAGGAAAAGCTTGCTGTAGAAAACATGGGCATGTTTGCATGAACAGTCTAGCATCATACGTAACGCTATCCTGAAAATCTTTGGGTACAACCCTCACAAGGGAGTATCATCATCTGTTGTTCATTTGAGTGGTTATTAATTTCTAGTATATTACAAGTATTTCATTTCCAGAAAAGATTAGGCAAGGAAATAAAATCCTCCTTATGTTTTTGCCCAGATAGCACTGCGGTATTTGTGGGCATTTTGTGCTCTGGGAGATGGGAGCAAAAACCATGCTCAGCAGAGCTCCAGAAGGCCTGGGCGTGAGTATACACTGCACCACATTCCAAAGGTTCGTACAAGGGATGAGTATAATGCACAAGCAGCCACGCATACCCTAGATTATTTGCTGTGGGGTGCCCTTGTAGCTGTCACTGTCTCCTGGGGGTTTCTGTCAGAGGTTAGTGGTCTGCACATTGCTGTCGCTGTGGTCTTGCTGTTCTACGACATGTACCTGTGCTGTGGGTGTTGTGTGGTTTAACCAGCAGCTGTTTTCTGTTCTGTGTTCCTTCGTCAATGTGCTGTCATTCAAGTATCTTTACTAGATCTTGGGGGAGTTTTCTTAACCGTAGAGCTACAAGGTTGAATCTTTTTGTTGTAAAGCCAGTAAAATTCATGTAATTTGGTGTAAACTATCAGGACCTAAAGGAGCATCTGAGCTGGAGCTACCTATTTGAATAGCTCCCTGCTACCCTGGGGTGCAAGGTACCATTTCCAGCCACCCTCAGAGACTGCTGGCCAGGGAGGCAGGAGGTATTAAAAATCCAAACACAGAGGTGCCCAGACAGCCCCTAAGTTTCTCTGTAGTGAAAATGGGTGGGCACATGCTACACAGAACAAGCATTTTTGTAATTGCATCTGCTTTATGGAGACTGAAAACCCTTATTCGTACTTCTTTTATTTAGAAAAACAAGAAAAACAAGCTAAAACCACCAGCAACAAAACACCATGGACTTAATTCCTCTCTATTCTCTGCCTTCCTCTTATCTTTGTTGCAGGTAGGGAGTAGGAGCCTTACAAGCCTGATCCAGCTGACAGGGAGCTGTAAGACACTGGCCTTTGTTTTCCTCCATACTGCTTGAGTTGCTCCTAGCTGTGGTGTGTGTCTGAAAATAACTTCTAGGTGAAGCTTTAGTGCTGTATCATTGCCATGAGTCGTCTTCTTGTCAGCCTCCCAGTCACTTCAGACATGCAGCCTGGCGTCTGTGTTAGCCTCTAGGCTCCCTCTGTCATCGGTGAACAGAGTTTGTCTAGAGGGCACTTCAGAACATCCCAGTTATGCTCCTGCCCTGAATTGCTCTCCTTCCATTGACCGTAAAGGGAACTGACAGGGAGAGGAGCTGCCTGGCTGGGAGGGTCGAGTACTCTTCCCTTGTTCCTTTCTGTTCTCTGTCTGTAGAGCCCTGATAGTCATTCTGGGGTAACAACAGTTTTTAGTGAAATTGTTTTTTTTTTGCCAAGCTCTGAAAATAGTTGCACTGATTTCTTCTTCCTAATTTCTACCAGCATCTAATATATATCTGGTATATGCTAATACACATAGTGATATAATGTCAGTGAAAGGCTTTGACCAAGAAGGGCAAAGATGGAGTTGAGGAACAGCTGCTTTGAGCAACGTGTTCTCCTCTTACCTGCCTAACAGATGCCTTCAGTATCTTATGAAACTAATATTGCCTCTAGCAGAATTAAATTCTGCTCAGCGGCTGCCTCAGTGAGTGAATTTTGTCTGCTGGACATTGTTCTCATTATGCTAGTCATGCTGGGATGATGATGAGGTCCTTTAGCCCAACGCGTTATAAAAAGAGTGTTAGGTAAAATAAGATTTCAGGGGCCTGGGCAATGAGTTACCTCCCTTGGCTCTAAGATCCATGGTGTAGTTGGAAGCAAATGGAGAGAGAGTGGGGTCTCTGTGGCTGTGTCCAAGAGCTTTGTTAGGGCTGAGGCAGAAATTTTGGATGTGGGGACACAAGTTTGTCCGGGCAAATTCCCATCTCCCATAAGATGGTTTGGGGTAAGAGGTGATCCATTTGAACTCTGCGGAGCACTTGAACGTGATGGTGCGTTTTGATAGCTTGTGCCACTGTTTCCTGGAGGGCAGGTTTGCAGGCAAGTCCCTTCCCAGGAGAAGGAGAAAGTTACAGTTCTGCTTTAGCTCCAGGAGTGGTGTTTCAGATCAGAACTTCCTCAAAGCAAGCCAACTCTTTCAGGAGTTACAGAGCCTGCTGTGCTGCATGCAGAGCTGCGAACACCTCCTTCCGAGTTACATACACAGAGGAGGAGGATTTCTTTCCTCCTCACGTATTTCCTGGTGCTGTAGTTACTTTTTTTTCCCCTGAATTCTCTGAGCCCGTGTAGGCTGGTGCCCTGTAGCTGGGGTTTTTCAGACACAGCCTGTCGGCGCCTGCAGACGGATGGATGGTGGCAGTCGGTCGGGCACAGCACACTCGCCCTCGCGCATCCCTCCCTTGGAGGGTCAGGTCGGCTGTACTTTGGCATTAAGCTCCCTGCTGGAAAGATCTTTTTCCTTGTTTCCTGTGAATAACAAGGAAAAGGAGGAGAGAGGCGCTCCGTAGGCTGCCGCCGTACCTGCCCTCACTTCTGGGAAAACAAAGGAGCTATTTTCAGGGCAGCTGCCTGTTCAGGGGGCTTAAATGCGATACCGTATCAGGAGCTGCTGTAGTGCATGTCACCGTTCGCCCCTTTCACACCATCTCATTGGGAGATAATGAAAGGGTGCCTTTCACATATCATTTCTGCCTTCATTAGGTGATATCACGAAGAGCGTTACGGTGACCCAACCACGGCCCTGTGACCTGATCGTAGCTCCTGCAGTTCGGTGCTGCTGTTCTCCGCATGCTTGCTCATACGTGACAACACTGTCCTGCAGTCTTCTCTCTTCTCCTACCTCAGTGATAGCATTTTGAGTGTATTACAGCCTTAGTACTTCTCAGGGATGCCTTGTTTTCTCCAGAAAGAGAAGCAGAAAGATGGTTTGGACAAACAGCTTAAATTTCCATCCTCCTAAACTCTTTTTTCATGATTTTTTTGGGTTAAATAATATTAAAACTACACAGGGTAACTCGTACCTTTCTCAACCTCCAATTTATGAATAAAACAGCTGTTTGCTCACAGGCACGTATTTGGGGCTGCCTGGGTCTGTGAGTATTTTGATGTTGGAAGGCTTTTAGTTGCTTACACTGGCACAGATCACCCCCTTCAGCATCTCCTGCTGCTCGGTCTGTTCAGCAGCGGCCAGGGCAGTGATGTCCACGTCTTTCTTTTTCTCCCAGTGCTTCTTCAGTTAATCCTGTGGTTAATGTAGGGCAGAGAGCAGTGTGCATGCAAGTGAGCCCCTGACTATTTATGTCTGAATCTGAGACTTCTGAGCTCCTGACTGATAAGGTGGGCAGCTTCACGGTGGCGTTCAGGAGTTTCAATCTGACTGAACGAAACATGAATTGGGGAACAAGTTGGCGATAATGGCCTTTCCTTGATTCCTCGTTGTGCTGCAGGTTGATGGTTCAGTTCTTCCGTTCTGATGTAGTTAGGGTTACGTTTTGCAGGTTCATTTTCTTGACAGTCTTGGGCAAATACAAGAAAATAAAATTTATTGGAAAAACAGGGTTGCCTAAGGATGGGTATTTCTGTCCCGTTTTGATTCAGAAAGTTTCAGTTAAGGACCTAATAGCACAGTTTTCTCAACCTTATGTTTCTTGTCCCACACTATCTTGAGATAAGTAACTGTCTCAACTCAATAGGCATGAAGGCAGTGGTGTACTGATAACTTTTGCAGAGGGTGACTGAACCCCTCTGTGCACCTGCAATACAAACGCTGGTTATTTAGACACTCGATTCTCTGCATTCCAGCTCTAGTAATTTCCAGTGTGGATGTCTTTTCATTATTTTTTTGATTGCTCCCTTTCTTTAACTCTGCTTTTTCTCTGATTATCTCTTGAAACCCATTATAACGTTCCTATTTAGCAGCTGTATCATTTGCACATTTTTTCAAAGGGTTAGCTTCTTGTGACTGGTGTGCAGGTAGGAAATAGGGTGTCTATGGGGAGGATCTCTGTGAACATTCCTTGGCAACAAGCACGATAAAAGCATATTCTGTTTTCTAAAAGGAACGTAAATGAAACCACTTCTTAATCTTTAGCAACTAAACAGAAAGAATAATAAGGACCGCCCAGTCCTTGCAGCATGGATTTGCATATTTGGAAAAATAAGCAGGTAATAGCTTAATGGGAAATAACTCTGATAGTCCTAAGGAAGTAGTTGTTCGTAAGGAGAGCGTGAATACGTTGTCTTGCTTTTGTACTTTAATGAAATACATTGCAAGTACATATGGCCAACAGGTATAATGCAGGCAAGTGCAGAGCTAATTTATGTTATCTTGCATGATCAAAGAAATGATCAAGGTAGTTGCCTTATTCTGTAGAGGGTTACCTTACAGAAATATTTAGATTATTCCTGAGGGATAACTTATGAAAGATTTCCATCTTCTCTCTTGCAAAGAGTGGGCAAGCGTGAAGTGAGTCATGAAAGGGCTGTAGAACAAAATGTCCTTGCTGGGTCAGATCCAAGGTCTGAGGAGAGCAGTCCCCCTGCTTCTTTCTTAATCAGGCAGTAACAGCTGCCTGAGGGAACAGTACAAGAACAGAGCAGGTATTTCACCAGAATATTATGCAGCCTCTTCTAGTTTTGTGCTTTGTGGTCTTTGTGGTGTTATCTTCACAATTAGTAACCCTCTGTGGATTTTTCTTTCAGGAACCTACCGAGTTACTTTTAAGACATTAAGACACCATCCACGCTTTTTACCAGATAGGAAAGGTCACAGCTGTGAGCTCCAGCAGTTCAGCTGCACTCTGGGTGAGACAGCAGCTCTTTTTGGTTAGCTGGGACTTTAAACTTTCATTTGGTAACCTCTAGATGTGTTGAAAAAAGGAATTACTGGTTCACCATACCTACCACTGAAAGCTCAGTAGTGTGTCTGTTCCCATCCCACCCTCGCCCCAAGCAGTCTTTTTGCAGGTTGGAAATCCCTTGACCTGACTGGCCATTCCTCCAGAGGAAGTCGCACTGTCTTTGTTATGTGATGTTTCCTTAAAATACTTCAACAGTTATTTGCTATTAATCAACCTTGTCATTGTGTCTTTTCTAGTTCTGTTATATAGCTTCTGAGACTGGGAACCTCAAATGTACCCACTATTAAAAATGTGGCTACACAATTTCTTTAAATAGTGCTATAATTATATTTTCTACTTTGTTTTTTGTTCCCTTAAGAATAACTCCCAAGGCAAGTTAGCTCAGGAGCAGATAAAAAGCAGAACTGGCATCCTCTGAGCATCTTTTGGGTGATAATAGTCAATTCAAATCCATAACTGTATGGAAAGTTTAAACACTTTTTTTTTTTCCTGTGATGCTTCTCTACACTGAATTTCATCTGTCACTTTTATCATCCGGCCAGGGCTGTGTGCTCCTGTGGCAGTTCTTCACGCTTGGAGCTCAGCTTACCTGCTCTGAGTATCTGAGAAGTAATAAACTGTGCTCCTTTTCTGGGTGCTGTTTTTGTTCATATTCATTGCTTGCAGTGATCAGTGCAGGCCCTAGAACCCCTTCAGTTAGACTGAATTGTAGTTTTTAAATAATAAATTGGATATAACTTTAGGTCTGGAATCTCTGAGGGTATAGTGAAAGGTCTGCATTTGCCCTAATAAATCCATTCTGATGTGAAAATGAAGGTGTAACTATATACGTGTTCAGGTGTATTGAATGAGCCAGAACTAACACATGTTCATTGTGCCAGGGTAGGCTTGTCTTGACTTGAATATGATTAGTCACCACACATCTGTTTTCCATTCTAATTAAAATGTAACCAATACCTCTTTCCGCTTGTTCATCATCGCTGCTTTTTTCAGGGATTCATAGCAGCTAGACTCAGAAAAAATTTCAGTGCGTTTGGCTGAAATTTGAGATCATTTGTTCTCGGAATAATTGATTGAACATGACCCTTACATTTTAATTAACATAATTTAGTAAGAACACTGACTATAATGACTTTAATTTGACACAAAGTGGGTCTTTGCTGCAGGAGCTCATTACCATACCTGGAATAACACCACTCGTCTGTTACCACACGCTCCTCTTGTTGAACTGCTGCAGGGACAGCACTCGCAGGGGTGAATTTCTCTTCTTCCTCATGGTGGTAGGTGCAAACCATCTGAACGCTAGAATTTTGTGTGGAAAATTGCTTTTTTTTTTTTAAAATGTTTTGGAAAGGTGACTTGGTGAGCCTGTTAGTGACTTTTAATATTTATGGTTTTAAGAAGGCTCAGGGCAACGTCCCAGCTGCTGGTTTCATGTCTGGTGCCCTGACGAAGAGGAAACTGAAATGTAGCAGAGGCATCCTACCCCTTGGCCAGAGTCTGGGGCTTTGGGGATGCTCCGGATGTCAAGAATGTCAAGGATCAGCTAAATTTAGGGTATGGCTTGCTTGGGAAAGTGCTGAGCGCTCCTTCCTGCTCTTCTGCCATGTTTCACCATCCCCTCAGCTGTGCAGGCACATGTATTGGGCTGTGTTTTCTGATGAATCCCTGGGGCCTTGGGATGGGATGGGGGTGTATTGTAGGTACAGGTGATCTGAGTCTTGATGCGCAGAGCAGCAGCCTCCCTGGCAAGACTGTGGAGGTGGAAAGAGGTAGAGGCAGGGTTTCTGCTGCTAGAGAAAGCTTGTCTTGTGGCTGTACCCACAGGTGTGCCGTGTTTTTTTGCATGGGATTGGGAATGGGGCTGCTTTTAACCACGGTACATAGCACTCACCACTTGTACGCACAGGGAAGCTGGTGCCATCACCTTGTCTCTCTCCTTTACTTTTGGCTAGAATTAGCTTTTTTTTTTTTTTTTTTTGCCGCTTTCTGGAATACCTAACTGGTTTGTTTCCTTGGATGACATAAATGACTAATTTCTGGATTTTTATGGAGTGTTGACAGGTCAAGAGGTCATTCATACTACCTGGAGAGTGTGTGTGTGGACTTTAAAGGCTTTCGTGATTAGTCAGGACCCTGCTTACGTGATCTTATTATCGAGACTTATCCAGAGATTAGAAAATTGTGGAGGTGCCAAGGCCATTGCATCAAGCCCTTCAGGTGATAAACTTGGTCTCTGGGTAAGAATCCATGTTTAAAGAGTCCTCATTTAAAGAAAAGAGCTACTAGTACTAAAGGACATTTTATACACTCCTCAATTATAACAAAAGACAAGTTTCATGTTTAAAAGAAAATATAGAGAGAATTTTCATGTAGGTGATGAACTTCTGAGAATTAAGAAAAACCAACATATGTTCCCTGTTCACATTGGGGGTATATCATCCAAACCAATAAAATTGTTCTATGGAATTTGTTTTCCTGTCCTGCTTCATTAACACATCTGAAATCTCCCGATCTTTGTCTTCCTGGTACTTTTATTCTTTGATTAGTTTTCTCCCAAGTTTCCAGCGTGAAACAGTTGCATTAATTTCCATTGAAGCTCTGTGTGTTAAGTTTGTCTGAAAATCAGCCCCCGCATTTGTCAGATATTTCTGTTTTTGAGATTAATATTTTTTCTTCTATAATTGAGCCATTATAATTGTTTATTCCAAGATTACCTTGTTGCAATTTAGCCTTAGGTCTCATTTGAGGAAGGGGGTGAATTGTTTCTTGCTGTTGAATGAAAGATTTGCACAAATGGAAGAAAACTGTAAAGACTGATCTGAAAAGGTAAAATCTGACCATCCACCCACAGAAGGAAGTGGGGAAAAAGCCAGTCCTTTCTGCTTTGCAGTTTTATAGAACTAACCACTCTGGTCATTTGTACTTGTTTGCCAACAGGCAATATGCCGATGACTTCAGTTTTATTATTTAGTTGCTTGTTAATTGTGGATTTCCATTTGAAATTGCTTGAAAATCCTAAAGCCTCAGGGTCCGTTCTCATGTGTAAATATGTCCCACAAGGGCACAAAACAGTATGAGCATGCTGAGGGCAATTAATGGCGAGCGTGGAGGGCAGCCGATCCATGCTTGCTGCAGAAAAGATCAGCTTACCACAGAAACTCGCAAAAAGTCTCCGCAAATCTGCTACGTACATCAGAAATATAAAGCTACTAGGGAGGCGTAAGCTTTGCTTTTCATGAGAAAAAATCCTCCGCAGCTTTAGTTTTTATGCACGAGAGTGTTTATGGAAGTTAATTTGAAAACTTGTGTGCGCTTTCAAGACTGTGGAACAATACGCTGTAAAGAAAGTGCTCTGGGAAATCAGTAATATTTTGTACTGTTCCGTATTAAAGTTAGTTTACTATATCATGTCTAGTAAAAATCACTTTAGAAGATTATTTCTTTTCTGATAGTCTCTATGCAGGGATTTATAATGGAAAGCACATCCTCTGAGACCAGTCCTCTGCTATCCCACATTACATAATCTCCTCTATAAAGTTACTACCTAATATACATGAACGTAGCAATAAATGCTTTTTTTTTGCTTTCAGCTGCATTTACAAATTGTTAAGTTCACTCTGTAGATACTGGATAAAATTGAATTTCTGCTGGCTGTGCAGCAGCCTGAGATTTAATTACTGCTGACCTCACTTGGCATCCCGACTTTGGGAACAGCTGTGTGTGCTGAATCAGATCTTCAGCCTGTGCAAAGTAATTCTCCTCTAAGTCAGCTGAGAAGCTTGTACAGCCTGTATGTCACTTCTGTCACGTATAGACAGAAAACACTTGCACCGAGCTTCTTTGTTGCCCCGTGGATCCTGGGTTCAAAGCAGCGAGGAGTTTTCCTGGAGGAATCTCAGGGTGGAAAGAAATCAGTATAAACATCCTTGTAGTGGAAATCAGTGGTCACGGAGGAAGAAAGATCTCCTTCTTCAATTTCAGATGGGACTTTTCTGTTCCTCAGTTATCCCGGAGGTGTTTTGTGGAGCTTGTTTTATGCTGAGCATCCTCTCGTGGCACTGATTTTAAACAGGAGAGTGCTGTAAGTGGCGTGTGGTCACTGAATATCATTAACTTAGAAATGTAGGCACATTGGTGTAGGGTGGTGGGAAGGCAGAGGGCATGACTTGGTGGCTGGGTCTTGACTTTCTGAATCTGGGCTATTTATCTTGAGCAAACTGTGGCAGAGACCGCTCCTGGACGCGGCCGTGCTACATACCCTGCAGGTTTCCAAAGGAGCAGCTGTGAAGCAGTGAGGACTTCCACTGGTGTTACAGTAGGCTATTTGGCACTGACAGTGAAATGTGAGTACGTAGAAATACACATGAGGTGACTGAGCAGACTGAAAGAGGGGAACAGGGGATGTTCCCCCCTTAATGAAGGGAATGCCTGCTTCTGAGGATGAGTATGTCAGTGGGTATATCTATACAGTAGGGTGGTCGTGTTCGCCATTGTATCCAAGGTGAACCCTGCAATTTCGTCACTGCTTTAAGAAAATGGTATTGCTGAAGGGAGAAGTGGCAGGGCTGGCGTAGAAGTCCTGAGCGCTGCTGTAAAGGGATACCTGGATTTAAATGAAGCTGAGTTTATTCAATACAAGCTCACTGCTAGAGGGCAGGTCAGCTGAGCAGAGGTAAAATATTGCTGTAACAGACAGATAACTGCTAGGGAAAGAGAGCTTGAAATAGAGTAAGGTAATTAGGGCAAGAGACAAATGTACTGTGTGACACTACATACATGAAAAGGGCTGGAATCAACAGTTACCTTCCTGAAGGCTTTTGGCTGTAACACCAAAAGGGAGGCATGTAAAAATGGAAACAAAGCAACGTTTCTATTATCATTTCTTTTATACAGTTACGTGCAAGGTACTTTCCAAATACTTGAAAAGGATAATCCTGGCTTCAAAGCACTCATTTTTGAAAGGTAGACAGAGGTTAGGGGAAGGGTAACTAAATAAGGAAAGTATATTTAATTTAAATGCCTAATTACATATCCAGAAAATATTTGAAATGGTCAAGGTTAAGAGTTAAAACCTCAAAAGTCAGAAAACACTGGAATTATGGTAGAGTTCAAAGCTTTAATGGTTTATTTCAAAGCTTTTATTTGTTCATCTCTGTTCTCGGCTATGCAGGCTATAGAAGAAGGAAAGACTGAGTGGAGATACCTGGCTACCCCCTGCTATTTCTGACCCCTGTGCGCATTAAGTGTCTAGATGAGAGGAACCTGTGAAGCACAGGGCACGCTCTGGGTCACAGAAGGCTTCTCACTGTCCTGCAGGCAACCAAAAGGCAGCAGTGAGTCCTGAAAGATGTGGCTATAGCCTAGAAGAGAGCATTTCACATCGAAATGTTCAAGGAGCTCCGTGTTCGACTCGCAAAGCTTTGTGAAAAAGACTCTGAAGGGGTCTGCTGTGTGGAACCAAAAGCTGGATGCAGTGCTTCTGACAAATCTTCAGATCGATTTCTTGGCACTTAGAAGGGCATAATAATGGATGGCAGGGGAAGGCAGAGGTCTTCTGTAGGAATTTGTATTTTGCCAGTGATTTTCTCAGTTATTTGCTGACATCAAAAGAATGTTGACATCAAAAAAAAAAGTTTTAACTTCAGGTGCTGGAGGGAGTTTGCTTTAAAAACCACATTTTTTTTTTTCCCCTGTATCAGTAGATACAGATTGCTCAGGTTTTCTTGCTAGTTACTGGTACAGGAAAAAAATAGCACAAAGCAAAGTTTCTCTGTTGTGCAGAGTGAACCATCTTTTCCCTCCTTGCCTTTCACTAACTACCTCTTTGCCTCCAAGGAGGGAGAGAACAGGAGAGAGACAGCAGACCATATGGCTAAAGCTTGGCTAAAAAAATAAACAGCAGAGAGTAGAGTCTTAAAATAACAAGTGTTAGGTGACATTAACAAGAAGCAAAGCTACCAGAGTGACTTGTAGCTAACCTCCTGGTGTTCGTGTGGACCAGAAATGTCACTCAGAGGTTGTGAAGGATGATGACTGGTAAGGCATCTGCTTCTTCAATCAGCAGTGTTGGTCTAGGGATAAGATTCTCCTTAACAAATAAATGTAACTTTGACTTTATCACATTTCTCTGTTACTAACACTAAGTTGGTTGGTGCAGTGCAATGCAAATCTTTTTTTCCTCCTATTTTTAGAATAGTACTCAGTAGGGTAACTTCCATCTTTTGGTAGAAAGGCTGTGCGAGGAAGTCTTCATTAACTAGCATGTGTTTGAGCTGTTAGTGTGAGTCTTCTTTCAAGATCATATTCAGCTGTTCAAATATCTTTCTGAAAGGAGGTTCTTGCCAAGGACTTCTTGTGGAGGTATACTGTGCGTGATTGCCAGCACCTCCAGAGTACAATTTATTGCAGGAAAAGTGTCATGTTGAAGCATAAGTACCTCAGTTGCCAAACATTGGATTTTGGGCTATAGTGTTTCTATTTGCAGTTCCGTGTCCAACATACGTGTTGTGTGCTCAGATGTCCATTTCTTTCAGATAAACATCATTTACTGCTTTTACTTATTCCTTCACATCGGTTCCCCCATGTTCTAATCAAAATTTAGAGAAATGTACAACCATATCTCCTCTCTGCATTGATACACAGTCAAAATATTCTACTGTTTAATTTGAATAATATATATTCTCTGCTGCAGAGCAAACTGGTCAGGAATGGATATATAAAATATGTTTAAAATATCATCCGCTTGTTTCTTCATGCTCTTTTCTGGAGATGGTTAAAATATTCAGGAGGTGACAAGCGTATTATTACTTTAAATAAATTTCATGAAATTGTGTATGTGGTCCAAAAGTTAAATGTAAGTAGATGATGTTGCTAAAGATTTTCCAGTCAAACAGATTTTTTAATGATATGAATTTATGTATTCTGGCATTTGTACTACACTATTTAGGTGTCTAGTTCTTCAGAAAAAATAATCTGTACAACTTCCCCCCCATTTTAGGAGATGCTCACAGTAGTGTGTGCATTCATTCCCTTTTTCTGTCTTCTACTTCAATTTAAGTACTTTATTGGAGGTTATCAGTGATCTGTGATCTGTAAAAGTCATGAATAAGAGGCTGAGAGAAACGTGAAATCCTATTGCAACGTGATGGTTGCAGGCCTTATGAGAGTTGGTAACCTCTACAAAGCCTAAGGCCGAATTTGGGTGGACTTCTACATTCGGTTTGGTCTGCTGTACTTGTGTTCTGTGGTCCTCGTCAGGCTTGCTCCTCAGCTCTGCCACAGGATGCATGTCTGTCTTGTGAAGAACACTTGGAAAGAGCAAACTTTCTCAAACTTTCTCCAGATGTTCAGGTAAGTAAAGATTTTAAAGAGTTAGGCTAGGACTCTGAAATGTTACTGTGATCAGTTATGTGTGATGAGGCTCATGAGTGTTTTTTTGTTCGTTTGTTTTTTTAATTTATGGCACATAGCATTGGAGGTGATCTGGGTTGAGCTACTACTTGGCTGTCCTTGGACAACGATGTGTTTTAGAGGTGGTTTTGTTGTGGAAAATTACCTGGTGATAACAAAGCATGGATCATTTTCATGAGACTTCTGACCGAGGGAAACATTGTGGATGTTTTTTTTTTTTCCTTGTATGATAGACTAGCCATAAATACATATACTTCAAAAACATTTAAAATATGCCAGCTATTAAGTGTTTTCTCAGACCACATTGACAGCACAGGCACATGTGCAGTCAGTCTGTCTGATGTGCAAGTTTCTCCTCGTCTCCAAGTAGTTTCCTTTACCTGCACGTTGCTTCTGTCTTAATAACTTTAAAACAAAATAAACTAAACCAAAACAAAAATCACCTCCATATGACAGGGGATCCCTATTTTCTCTTTATAAGGTTGCTTACTAGATTTGACATCACACTAGACTTATTATGCAACTGTGTAATAGAACTGTTAGGCTACACGTGCTTCAGTTACTGTATTGTGGTTTGAGCACCTTTGGCTGTAGGATACATTAGTTTGGTGGGTCATGTTTTGGGAATCTCCCACAGTAAATGTGAAACTATAGAAGCAGCTCTGGCTGTTTATCCACGTATACAAAGGACAGTGACACTGGAAAAAATGATCACCTGTTAAAACAGGTCTGTGCACACGTACAGGAGCATATACATCCACATTCAGCGGGAGGTTGTTCAGCATTTGGGAAGTAGTTTACTTTCCTTTGGAGAAGGAGAAAGCGGTGGAAAGGAGAAGAAAAGTGAGTGCATCAATTAAATACCAACAGTCAAAGTAGAAATGTCCTTGCCTCCTTACTCCTTGTCACTTTCTAGACACTTGGGGCACTTGAGCATTTCTTTTGACAGTAAACACCACCACATTCAGCTTCTTGGGCGGTTTGTCTAGAAGAAATAGTAAGGCATTGCTGTTTATTTTCACAGTTTAAAAAAAATACTTATAAATTGCAAAAGCATTTCGTAATGTAGACAAAGGAAACTAACCGAAATTTATGGCACTAAATCTTAGCTCTGGTTGCCTGTATGTTATTGTTTTGTAAAATGTCTTGATTCATTTGTCAAATAATTTTGACAAACTTTATCGTATATGCCAGATGAAGATTTGTCTGGGTTTTCTGAAATAATTTTCATTTTTAAAATAGACCAGAGAGTGTGCTGCTCCTTGAGATTCAGTGACCTTCTGCATCTGGAGTGGCTATCATTGCATGTGTGTGCCACAGCAATGCAACAGCTCTGTAAAAATTAATCATGTACATTTCCTAAAGCATTGTGGAGTTATTTTTTGTTGATGCCAATTACCAGGCATTCTAATTAGCGAAGTTCAAGAGTCCTATTACAGCTAAATTGCTTCCGCCCTTACTAGCTTTTCAGAAAACTAGTGAAATATATCCTGGATTAGAGTGAACAGAAATAAATGGTCAAATTAATACGACACTTTCTCCTTTGAACACTTCTGCATTCCTAGGATTTGGATAGCAGATGGAGGTAATCAGATTTGGTTCCTTGCTGAAGCATTTAGCTGGGTACTGCAGGGCTGCTCTGTCTGTCAAAGGAAATCAAATCTCTCCTCTTGTGTAAGCAGAAACCTGTTAGGATGGAGGGAAGTGCAATTACAGTTTAAAATTGGATGCAGCACTGATGTTGTCTTGTTTTAGGAAAGTTTTGATCTTTATAAAATGTTCCAAAGTTTGTACTTAAAAGAGCTGGCATAAGGGTGAACACGTTGTAGAGGTGATCCGCAAACAAAACGGAGTTGTTTTCTCCGTTGGTATTACCAGGCACTGGAAACTGCTGGGTACAACTGCTCTCAGTGATGGAAATGATGCTGAAAAGATGAGAGCAAGTACTCAGTAATTGTATCTAAAGGAATCAGGTAAAAGATAGAACAAGGCTCTGGAAAACAGCAATAGCACCCTTCCTCATCCTCCTGAGCAGAAGTCAGGACAGCCCCTCAGCATTTCACGTTACATTTGCATTGCATATCTTTCTGTTTTTTGTTTTTACATTTACAATAGTAAGTAGAAAGTGTAGTCTCCTGTTTTGTGGTTTTTTATTTTTATTTTTTTTTTAACTTAATTGTACCCAAATCCCAGTTTGTGTCTCCTTTGCTCTTGAGATTCCAGTCCTCTAGAAGGACCATACAAATCCCAGGTTGCTATTTTCTTTAGAGATGCCGTATCACTTGGTTTGGGGAATGGCTCCCTTGACACACTGCAGCTATGACCTTCAACCCAAGTAAGGGGCTATGGGAACAGAGCAGTCTTTTTGAACAGCAGAACGAAGAGGGCAGTAAGTATTATGAAACATCACTTAGTGTGGCACTTACCAGATACGTAACACTTCCTAGAAATGCTTTAAGAAAATGAGCAGAGCAATGGCTTTCCCAGATCTGTCTCTGCTGTGTGGAGAGATCTTTTCTGTGTTGCTGGAAAGTTTGGTTCAGATTTCTCTTCTACACTGGAGAGAAGGATATGTCAAAGAAATTCCAGGCTGGCTTTTCTTGCTTGTCTCAGCTGAGCCCTACTGCTTAATAAATATTTGCTTTGCTATTGGCATGGATCAGGGAGCTCTAAATGCCTCATGAAGAGAAAGTTACTCATGGTAAAGAACTTCCTTTCATTTGGTCTGAAATCAATTCTTTCTGCATTTTTGCTGCTGCAAGGTTGAAACAGCCTGTCCTGGGGCAAAGACAAATGCTAATGATGGAGTTACAGTTTTCGGAAGCTTTGTGTATCTTCAGGTAAAGTTATTTACTTATTCTTTTAAAATAAAAGAAACCTTTGAGAGGGGGGAAAAAAAAAGTGTCTCTCTTGGAGAATAGGCAGTGGCTTTTATAAGAGAGCAACCTGCAGTGATAGTACCCGGCCTACCCCCAAAAGCCTCAGCAAAAAGCTGTCCTTAATCTGTAAGACATTCACATTTATCCTTTTCACTTCTTAGCATGGATCTTTTCTGCTCTGAGCGCATTCTGTATGGGGTGTGGGAGGAGAGGACAGCAGCAGATGTATGGGGTGTGGGTGACAGCCCTCAGCCAGTACCTGGTGGCTGTGGGAGTCTGGCTGCAGAAGGGAGACTTGCCTGGGCGTTTCTTCCTTTGTTTTGCTCAGAAAACAGCATCAGGGATTTTTCTTGTCCTTGGGTTTAAGAAACTGGGGGGTCTGGGCACTTTACACTTGGAATGCACCATTGTCATCTCCTCCTGAGGGATTCCAAACCGTGGGAGTTGCTGCAGAAGTGCAGGGATTGATTCGGCTGATAGAGAAATCATTACTTTTGGGTGGGATGGAAACTCTCTGGTTACCACTGAGTACAGTGGATAGCTGCTAGTAGATAAAGACATCCCTGTACCTAGAGGAGTATACAGAGCCAGTGAAGATGATGATTCCTATGGGAATTTATACCCCCAAAAAAAAGGTCTTCTCCCAGTGTTCAGACCTATGAGTCTAGCAATTGTACTCGGCTCTGGTGAGGCCGCACCTTGAGTACTGTGTTCAGTTTTGGGCCCCTCGCTACAAGAAGGACATGGACGTGCTCGAGAGAGTCCAGAGAAGGGCGACCAAGCTGGTGAGGGGTCTGGAGAACAAGTCTTACGAGGAGCGGCTGAGGGAGCTGGGATTGTTCAGCCTGGAGAAGAGGAGGCTCAGGGGAGACCTCATCGCTCTCTACAGGTACCTTAAAGGAGGCTGTAGAGAGGTGGGGTTTGGTCTATTCTCCCATGTGCCTGGTGACAGGATGAGGGGGAATGGGCTAAAGTTGTGCCAGGGGAGGTTTAGGTTGGATGTTAGGAAGAACTTCTTTACTGAAAGGGTTGTTAGGCATTGGAATGGGCTGCCCAGGGAGGTGGTGGAGTCACCATCCCTGGAGGTCTTTAAAAGACGTTTAGATGTAGCCCTTAGTGATATGGTTTAGTGGTGGACTTGTTAGTGTTAGGGCAGAGGTTGGACTAGATGATCTTGGAGGTCTCTTCCAACCTAGATGATTCTGTGATTCTGTGAATTAGTTACTGCTGGCAACACAAAGGTAGCAGGAGATCAGATTTTAACTTGCGTTCTGTTGAAGCTGGTGGAAAACTCCTTTGGTTTGAAAAGTGCTGAGCATTTGCTCCCTCTGTAGCAGAATATTTTTTTTTTAATAAATTATATGCAGCACTGTCCATCTAGTGAAGACTTTACTCCCATGTTGTACTTTGAGATCTGTATCTGGTATAATATAAGCAGCAACTACTGCACCCCCGTTCAAGCTACCCCATATTCTCCCTGTGCAGTTCTGTGATAAAAGGTGCCTCCTGTCTGGGGATTGTAATGGGATGTCACTTACTTCATCTATTCCTTAGCTAGCAACTGAAACTGCCCCAGTGAAGGGCTCAGTTACACACTGCCAAGTCTTTCATTTCCAGAATACGAAAGAAAACCCAATGAAAGCAGGTAAGTATCTTGCTTGCTGTAAGGAACATGCTAACTCTAATTGGAAGTAGAGCTTGACAGCTTCAAAATCTGCACAGTTTAGCACTTAAATGCAAACATTTTGATAATACTGTTCCCTTATCATTAATACTGTAATGCTTGTTTAACCAATTGCTAATTTGAAACTATCATACGTTCATAACGCTATTGTGAAGTCTGTATATTAGATTTTCTCTGCAGTAGAGTTCATTTTGACCTGTCGTGTACTGGCACACACCTAAGGAATTTTTTAGTCCAGATTTCTCCTACGTGACATATATAGTTACATATATATGTATTCCATCTAGAAGCACAGTAATGAATTGCTATAGGTCAGAAAAACTGCTATTGCTCTCTTAAAGATGATACTGTTAAGTTCAATAAAAAAAAAAAAAGTAATGCTCATTTACATTCCTGGCTCCAGCTGTACTCAGGCTCCAGGCCAGAGGAGATCCTGTACCTTTCAATGCCAGGTTGTTACTTCTAGTGATTTGTGGCAGTGGATTGTGTTTGCTGGTTAGGCAACGCAACTGGAAATGCAAAAACATGTATTTTTAGATTAGGGTGTTATTTCAAAACTGGTATTTCCTTCACGCTTAATGTGCTATGTAAAAGCAGCGTGGGTGTATATGAGCTCCCATCCTCTACAAGCACATTAATGTAAACCAGCCAGCATTAGAGTATTGAAGAAAATGAGATCAACTGTATGCTGTTTGTCTAGTGAGTCATAAGTGAGTTTTTGATAGCATTAAGAAGTCTGATTGCTTTCATTTGAAGTAGCATTTGATAAAAGTAATTCGAATGAGTTTATTTTCATAGTACCATAGCAATTGTTTTTTGATAACTTGTCTTCGATGAAATCGATTAGTTTGCCTTCTAGTTAATTTTGGCTGTGCTATAGAAGGTGTTTGAAAGAAGTGTAACATTACATACCGTGTTTGGTGGAGTTCTTTCTTCTGCATTTGTTAAATCTCTATGTACTTGATGGAACAGATCTCTATTTATATGTGTATTCCACATACTTTGCTGTATTAACATGAGTCTTAACTGCAGTAAAAATCTCTGAGTAAAACTAAATGTGTCTATTTTCCCACCAACTCCATTGTTAAAGGATTAAAAAATTGGAAGAAGATGTGAGGGTTTCTTCTCAGTTTTATGCCAGAAGAAAGAAGTTAACGTTAGTTAATTAGAGGGAACGTGCCTGAAAATTTTTGTTCCAGCTGAAGTAGTTATTTTGCTATATTAATAAGTGATATTGCAAATGATCTTTGTTACAATTTTAATCTGGTAGAGCAGTGTTGCATCTAAATAACTCTAAGGCATGGGAGTTGGGTTCAGTAGTTCTGCTCGGGACACTCTTTGAGTTGCTGTTCTCTAAATCAGGATCTCGTACAAGTTAACGTGCCAGCAAATTGACAGTAATATTGCACCTCCCAAGAGAGAGCGATTGCTCTGTAGCATTCAAAAGTGGGGGGCAAACAGAAAAACCTTAGCCAAGCAACCTTTGTTGCATCTAAGGTGAATAAAGGACACATGTTCTGTAATGGCCTTTGCCAAGTCGTGGCTGGAGAAACTGTATATGTAGTCCGTAAGCGTGCCAAAATTCAGGACAGGTGTAGCCTTCTCACTTGTTGTAAACAGGAGAAAATAAAAAATAAGCCTGTGACTAACTTCTGAATTTAGGCATGAATCCTTTCTGCGCTCCTTGCACTAATGCCTTTGGTTTCTCTCTAAGTGCCAACAGAATTGTTAAAATTAAATTGGGGTGATACCGTATCCTTCAGCAGCTCGCTGCAGGTCTTTTCTTGATGCTGGAATAAGTCTTTAGAAATGCAGACATGGAGTGTGGTTTGGAAGGAGGTAGGATTAGCTGTCAAGGAAGACTCCAGGGAAGCCACCTGTTAGCACTTTTCAGCAGTGTTGTGAAGTAAAAATACCGAACTTTTTTCTTTGTCCTTGAACAAGCATATTAGAAGCCACTGGATCAAGTCTGCAGTAAGGTTTTATCAGTCACTTTGTATTGTCCTGTATACGTCTCCAGGGTGTTCATTCTTCTCCTTCACCCTCCGCATATCTCTATTCTCAGCAGTACTGCTCTGAGATGAATAGCAAATTTTCTCTGAAAATATGGGAGGTTACTTTGTCCTTCCAAATGGCTTTAGTGTGGAGGGCTAAAATGTATGTTTGGAATGAATTAAAAGGTTTAGCCAAAAAAATAAAGTCATCCTTGTGTGACACTGTGTAACTATGGAAGTGTGTGCAGTGTTCATGACAGATGTGAACCATTCATACATGAACACAAATTCAGTATAGCCTTCTCTCTTACTCCATTTTCCCTGCTGGTGCTTTGTTGTGCAGTGTAGGCTGTTGTAAACAAATGGGAAAGAAGAAACCAGTTAGATAATCTGGTCCTTTGCTGCTATCCCAGTGTAAGTTGGTGTTTACACATTGTTTTAATACGCTATTTTGTGCATTTGAATAACTGGCATTTTATGAAAACTTACTTCTCATCTTCATAAACATGGAAACTTTCATCCCTTTGATATTGTTCGGTGATTATTACTTTTATTTCTCTTGATAATTCACTGTTATTTGTCTACACCCTTTGATCTTGAATTCATTACCTTGTAGACTGATTCCATAACTGAGCTCATGATTTCAAGAGGGGAGATGGAAAGAAGTTTCATTTGTGGTGCCGTTTTTTTCTACCAGCAGTGCTTCAACCAGCATTTTTCTTTTCCTTTTTTTTTTTTCAAATACATCAGATGTTTTAAGCAAAATTTTTTTTCACTAATTAAATATAAAGCTGCATCAGCCAGCTGAATAAAAGCTATTGTAACTCAGACGTGGGAGCAGGGATTCTGTTAACATCTCAAATGGCTTTATTTCGCTTGTTTTAGCGTTACATATTCTGTCTTTGCAAATGCTGCTAATCAACATGTATGATAGCACCGTATCTTCATTAGGCCTCTTATTCCCTGTTAATGAAATAAATTGTTCTAAATTACCAGCTGTCATGTTTACCATTAACAAATAAGTCATCATTAAAGAGCAGAGGTAAACAAGCCAGCCGCTGTAGTTTGTTCACAGATTACAGTGATTTCAGGAGCAGCTCAAGTGCTCTGCTTCCCATCTGCAGGGAGTGTCACAGCTAAAACCAGAAAGCTGGTGCCTTTTTTTTTTTTTTAATAAAATAATCCTCATGCTTTTAGCACTGAAGGCACCTGTTCCAGTCTGCAGTGGGTCAGCTAATATGAGAGATCTGTGTGACTCAGAGGGACTAGATGCTTGCTGGCTTACTGTGTGCATGATCTGGCATAGTTAGGTGCGTTTTGCATTGCTGCTTTGTTCAATCTACTTTTCCTACGACTGTGGCTTCTGCGCTGTTTTTAAATTTTAGAAAAGGCAATCCTTACTAGTTAACATTTAAAACAAATGATGCTAAAAATCTGTGCGTGTTTACCTCATGTAAATTGCTGTTGGGTGAGCAATTGGCGAATATGAATCTCATATTTTGCAGCAAATTACAAAATTTGTTTGTTATTGTATATCCCGTTGCTTTTGCTGGAAAGCTGTAATTATATGTATGAATCAAGAATAATTTCTCACAATGGAGCTGCTTAGGAGAAACAAGGAGACTTTCATAAATTCTTGGATAAACACATTTTTATTTTTTCTAATTCTGAACTCAAAAGAAATAAGAACATGGGAAATGCTTTTTTTTTTTTTTATATGGATGTCCTACTTCTTAGGGCAATTATTACAAACTCTTTCCTCTTTTTCCCCTATCTGTGGGCAGACCTTTATTTCTTGGCCACGCAAGCCTCCATCAGGACAGTTCCTTTGAAGCCAATGAAGCTGTGCTGGTTAAATCCAGTTCAGAATTGTGCCCACAGGAGATATGCCAAGTGTTCCGCAGTTGACTCCCTCTTGTGCACTTGTCTGTTGCGTGTTTAATGAAGTACTGGGCTGTTGTTTCTCTCTTGCTCCAAATTCCTGGATCCCCATTGCTCAGGCTGAATGGTGACAGAGCATGGTGCAGACAGGAGTCCTGCTGGAAGGAAGGTTTTCCCCTGTGCTGTTGTGCCATAGCTCTTAGGAAGGTGCGTGCACTCATCAACACAGCCAGAAGAAAAATTAGAGGCTTTCTATAGTCTGTAGGAAGTTTCAGCATTTTTGTAGTATTTTGGTAAAAACAGATTGGTTGGCTTGGGCACTCAGATTGGAGAGACAGGGTGGCAAAAGTTTTGAAGGAGGGGAAAACAAAAGGAAAAAAAATCCTTCTAAATGAACTTACTCACTAGGAAAATTCTGCTGATCACGGGGTACTGCCACCAGGGAAGCCCCCTGAGGTGGGCACTACCAGCGTTCAGGTTGCGAAGGCTCAGTATAGGCACTTGCCCACTCTCCTAAGTGTGGAATTGCCAGGCAGTGCTGTATTTCAAGCTACTCAGGTGTTCGTGAAAGGTAACGCACACATCCGAAATGCTGTGGTTTTTTTTCCGCTGTTGTTTGTTTTTTTTTTTTTAAGAGAAAGATTCACTTTTTGAACGTAAAATCAATAATTCAGTTCTGTGATGTTCTTAGCCTCTGAACCGCAGGCATTTGGTCTCTCAGCACTGTGCGTTTTGGAGGCGAGTCATGCTACAGGCATTTGACAGGTGGTGACTCCACACGCCCAGCAGTTAAGGAGACTCTTCCGAGTGAAATCCCCATCCCAGTCATGTCAATGAGAAAATTATAACCAGCTTCAGAGCTGACATTTCTGCTAGAGGCGTTTTGCTTGTCTGTGGGCAAGTTGCTCATGTCAGAAGAGAAACAGAGCAGTACTCTGCCTACTCTAAGAGAAGTTTAAAAGTCTCTTAAAGAAAGTAAATGAGCATATGTTGAACAAGGAGGCACTGAAAGTTTTCATCTTCAGTTATCAGCGCTTCTCAGTTTTCATAGTATCAATATCTACAGTAAATTACTGTGTCTCATCCACTGCTGTGGTTTAATACTAAGCTTTACCTTTCATCTTTAATGTTAGACCTTCAAGTCATGTGCATAGCACCAAATATTAATGCCATGAAAGGGGATGCTTGCATGCATGTGATTAATAGGAAATACTTTGCATATTCAGAAGTTGCTGTAAAGGCTTCCCTTTTAAGCTGTGCTTTCCAAGGTGCTTGGGAAGGTTCCTGTGGTGCATGAAAATTACCAAGGTACGACTCTTTGTGCAGAGTCCAGAGTACAGGCATGCCTGCTATTATTTGTTTCTGTTTCCCTAATTTGCCAGTCATTATGTTTTGTGTTCTACATTAAGCAGAACATCACAAGCAGAGAGAGGCATGTGTTTGGAAGGAGATGGTGAGCCAAGCTACGTTGTTGTTTCGAGCTAGTAAATAATCACCAGTTCTGGCTAGCAGGCCAAATACTCATTTGTTTCATTTCATTCTGGGTACTGTAGAGTCTGAAGAAGTTGACCTCTGGTTTGCTTTGTGTCTGACCTGTTCATGTATGAGCACAGGTTCTAATGAAGAGCTGAACAGCTCCGTGCTTCTGCGGAGAAGGATGCAACCTCCAGCCGGCCGTTTGATTTCACACTTTGTTCCTTCAGCACCCCGTTGGAACTTGGTTCCAAGTTTTAACTGCTGGGCAAATGGAGACATTACTACTGGTTTCCAGCTTTTGCCGGAAATCAATTATGATGTAAAAAATAACCAAAATGAAACACAATGAAAAGAAAAATCAAGGGGTGATGGAAAGGCTGAGGTCACTCGCAATGCTACAAATGCAGCATTGCGCAGGCTGCCTGTGTAGCCTGAAGGATTTTTGTAGGCATAGGCATAAATGATTATGTATGTATCTCATGTACTTTTATATCTCGTCTGTATATCTCAAGAGCAAGGAAGAAAAATGCTTTTTAAAAGTTGTGTTAAATGTTTGGTTCCAAGAAATTGTTTTTGTTTTGCTGTCCAGTTTTGGCATAAATGTTATTTGGTGTCATGTCCCGTTTCAGTCCAGGGAATGAAAAACAATGAATGGGATATGAAAATAATAAATGAATTTTCCCAGTGGTTTGCAAATAACAAGCTCTTTTTTCTAGATCCGTTCTTTTGGTCTAGAGTGTAGAAACTGAGAATAATTGAAATATTCTTTTCCAATAAATGCTGTGATGGGTAGGAACTGTATGTGCACTCTACTTCTGTTCCCACCATTCTTCCCCTTCCACATTTTATTTTCCACAGGTTTTTCCAACCTGAGAGTTCAGTTTAGCTAGATTCTCTCCTATGTATTCCTGTGTTTCTGAAGTGTGGCTATTAATATCACTATTTAGCAACCTAAACAGAAAAAGCTTTAATTTGCAAACTGGGATGAGTGTGGACTCTTCTGGTTCAAATCTTTGGAACACCCCTGTAATTTTAGTGTCTGAAAATGAGTCTACTTTATTTCAGGTAACAGTTAAATCTTGAAATCTTGAGCCTCCAGGTTGAAAATGGTGGGCTCAAGTTGCTGTACTAAGCTGGAGAGGAAAAATGCAGTTTGACTTTGGGTGAATTTATAATGAAAGGGAGATGCAGTTTGTTCAGGTTGAAAATAACAGCGGAAACCATAATAAAAAAGAAATGGGCAGGGACTTGAAAGTTATCTGCAGGATGACTTATCTGTGAAGTCACTTGGCTCTAGAGTGCTTAAACTGTGTTGAAATTGGTTGGTAAACACTGGTGTGTGAAGCAGGACTGATATAAGAAGGAATCAGAGCCTTTAATTAGGATTTTTTTTTTTATGATTTACACTGAGTCTCCAAATACGATGGAAATGCTGGAAATCTAGTGTGTGTGTATATGTATGTATAAATATAAACTATATATATACTTACATATATAAATAAACTAGTCTTGTATTCAAGCACTTGGCAAGCAGACGAGTGAGGTTCTTAAGATCATCTGTTGTTATTCGGAAGAAGAACGGTGGTGTCCTGGAGCCCCTGCCTCCGATTCCCCTCACTTGTTTCCTTGAAGTCTTTCAGATAATCTCCAGGACGCCTGTTCTGCGCGCGGCAGCCTCGGCATCGCGAGGAGATGAGGGGATGCTGCTCTGTGAGCAGAGCTCCTCTGGGAGCCAGCCAGCCGCTGCCTTTATCTCCTCTCCTCGAGGTGCGAGTGAAAGATCTTTGATGCCATTTACATGTAAAACGAAAGCTGGGGGCCCCCGAGCACCCCCTGAAAGGCCTTTGCCACCCATGGCACAGGGGGTTGTGGGAAAATCTCAAGAGCTGTCGCGGCTTTGTGCTGCTTTCTTTGTGCAGCCCGAGCCGCATCAGCGGTGACCCAACTGTACTGGGAACAAAGAGGTACCAACCTGGGAGCAGCCGCGCATGGGACGCGTCGGGGCCCTCCTTCTCCCTGCTGGGGTTAAAAACTGGCATGGAAAACGAATTAAGGTAGAATTGGTTGGAAGGAGGTGGCGTAGAAATGCTTCCCTGAATCGCATATGCTTTGTTAAGGATGCTTTGAAAAAATGCACAATGATTTGCAAGTGAGCTTTTGGTATGTAATAGTCCTACCTGTAGGTGTTGTAGGGACTAGCCCAGTTATACTTAAATTACTTGGAAATTGAGACAGTAAAGCAAAGGGCTGTTGCATCAGTCATTTTGTAAGTCTTAATAAAGTTAGAAAAAATGTTGCACTGCAGGCATTAAAACATTTAAAAGTCTGGTATCTTTGTATAAGTTAATCAAGTTTCACAGTACGAGCGTGATATAAATAAGTTAGTTTGTCTGGATGACTGACTGTAAGTTTATTTGACTGGATCTTAAAACAGTTTCCACCGGTGCTCCTGTGTTCATCCAGAGCTGCTGTTGAGGCTGAGGAAATGTGCCTCAAGTGGAGCTGACAGCAGGACTGTTCCTCTGCTAAGTATCTTCTGTGCTTCTCCAAAGTAAATTGTTTGTGGTGCCCATTTTGCTTAGGGCTCCTAAGATAAGGCGTTCCCCTTTGTATATTAGAAAAGATTTTACAAAGTTTGTTAGGTCTCAAAGTTTTTTTTTTTTTTTTTTTTTATGTCAAAACTTGATCAATTGTGAGCATGTTAATACACGAACACTTTAGTGAGTGGTATCTTCAAGGTTAAGAGCACTGCAGGTGCTTTAAGGGACGCTGTTTGAGCATAGTGCTCAGTAGCAGTGTTTGGGTTTTGGTCATGAAAGCATGAAGTGTGTCACTTTCCACATTTTTCTGTTTTATTCCTGGGGTGAGATAAATGCTGTGTATTCCAGGTGTTTCATGAAGTGCTGTCCTATGAGGAGCAAAACAAGTATCCTCCTCTCTGAAAGTTATTTCCTAAGAATGGTTTTACACAACTTACCACTGGAGTCAAATCCTATAAAATTTGCGTTTGAAATGCTGATGCATCTCTGTTGAATCTGAACAATGAAAACTGTGGGAAACACTTTAATCTAAAACAGAATTTTGGAGACAATTTTTATTTTTTGAGTTTGGATCCTCAGAGGCACTATGAGTAAAGTTCAAATTATTTAGCAGTGTTTTCTAGTGCCTTCAGTCCCTGTTGCTGCAGGCTTCATTTTTGTGTCAATGTCCAAAGAGGGCCACTTGGTTATGTTAACATAGACAATTCTGGATCCCCAAAGTGGGGTTGAGCCGGTATCATTTTTAGGATTTCCTGATTCATTGCTTTTGGGTTAGAACTGAGTAATATTGAATAAAGAGGAGCACATATTAGCAGCTCTTTCTGATGGAAGTTGCAATAATAAGATACTGCTTGTGACTACAGGTTTTGGTGGGGTCCTATTTTTGTACAGAATTTTAATGTGAAAGCATGAAGTGTATCAGTGGTGTCATTTACAGCTGCTTGTTGTAGGATAAAGTCTCAATGTTGCTCCTCTTGATTTCTTTGGATGGAGACAAAGGGCAGTTTAGCCCATGCGTTTTTAAAGAGAGTTTTTCTTACTCTGCAGGTGGAAGAGGCCTTAAAAGGAATATTTCAGTAGACCACAGCAACCTAAGTGGGTTTTAGGCGCTGCTGCTGTTTTGTAATAAGATATTTCTGAAGGGCTTCTTTTGATCATTTGATGCTTAAGAACATAGTCGGTGACTCTCAGGAAAAGGTGGAAGAAATTTAAATTTGTCAATGTTTTCCAGTATTGCCCCCTCTTTGTTTTAAGACCTTACCTTGCTTTCAACTAACTTCAATTTTGGAAGGTGCAATACTGGCTTATTCAAAATTCTTAAGATCACCTAAAGTGAGAGGGTAGGAGATGCTTGCCAGGGAAGAAAAGAAGAATAAAAGGAGTAAAGAAAAATAATATATTTGACATTTTTGTACACTTGAAATTTCAGAGGAAGGAGGAAATTTGAGTAGCAGTTCTGCTGTAAGGTTTTTAGGCTGTCATTTCAACCAGTGTGATTATGTAAGCTTTCTTTCTTATGGCATGTGTTATATTTAATATGACACAAATCGAGAATGACTCTCACAAATGTGGGACCCAGCTGAAAGTCTACTGAAGTGATCTGGATTCTTCCTCCTAGCTTTTCTCCGAGCGTTGGATCAAGCCCTACAAAATCAGCTTTCAGAAAGGCTAAACCTAAGAAAGCTTGGAAATGCAAGAAGTTGCATTTCAGCGTCACCTTAAGAAATGGTCAAGGAAACCATGCCATGAGAGGAGAAGGCCATTTCTGAACACTCGTCAGCAGTGGTTTAAGTTCAGTCCTGAGAAAAGACCTCTCGTGGGACTGGTGTGCTCCTTGGAAGTCCAGTTTATGGCTTCAGAACAGAACAAGTTGTGTGTAAAACGTACGTAAGCCTGCTCGGGTGTTTTCCCCAGGAGCTGGGTGATTTGTATTGATGCCTTCTTGGAAGTGTCTAAAATGTGTTTGGTCTCATGGATTCAATAATTAAGGTATTATGTTTTTGTTTGTTTTTAAAGGTAAAATGTGTCTTATAAAACTGAAAGCCAAAATTCTCATGTAATTGCTGGATTACAGGATCTCCAAGAAAGAGTGAAATGCTATGATTCACAGGATTGTAATGTTGTGCTGCTAGCTTTAGGTACTTTTTAATCGTGCCTAAGATGGTATGGCTGTGTTTAAAAATCGGTCTTTGAAAATTCCAAGCTTTTGTCTATAGGAAATGTGGGCTCCCAACATATTAGTTTTGCCTATAGATGATTTTATGCTAAATTTTTTTCTTCCTTTACCTTCATAATTACTATCAAATTATAAGGCAATTAAAGTTTAGAGGTCCACCTGCGAAGCGTGGTAACCCCTTGCTGGAGGGGAATCAGCTGTGCCATAACTCTGCTGTGTTCACTCTCCGGGGATGCTACAGAGCCTACGGCAGTCATCTGCACGCTGAATTTAAGCTTGACAATAGGTTTGCTTTCTTAAATATTGTCTGCAGACCTCGTTGAAATGGTCTGTGGGCCAAAGCTTGAAAGTTGTCAGTATAACATATGATACATGAGAGAGCCTCTACCGCGGGGCTGTGTGGTAGGATGTGGATACAGTCACCTGTAACGTGGCTCCAAGCTGGCAAGCGCTGCCTGCAGCTCTGTGAGGTGCAGCATCTGCTGTGCACCACAACGTGGAGACGCGCTTCAGATGCTTGCTGTGACGATAGTGGGTTTCTATTTCCAGCTGCTATTATATAGTCTGCATTCCTTCTCAAATCCCTCTGTTTCGCTGGAGTACTGCTCAGTGGTTGAAGTCATTAGAGGGTTGCTTGGAGAGCTTGCTTGTACATTCTCCGTGTAATTTTAGCAGACGGCTCACATGCTTAGTTATGCCAGGCATGACACTGAAGAGCATTTATTATCTTTGGAAACTGTTGACATGACATAAACATATGGGCTGGAAATTGTTCTGTAGGCTAATGTTGTAAGCAGTTGAAGTCAGCCTCAGATAAAAATGTCAGATCTGTTCTCTGAGTAGTCGTTTCATTGATAAGTATGGTGAAGTTGTAGTAGACTCAGAGGGGCAAAATGTAATGCATAACTTCCATTGTTTTTCATTTTATTCTGTTTCTATTATATTAATTTTTAATTAATAATAATTTAAAAATTGCAACAAGCCCAGAGTATTACTCGGTGCTCTCAGTTTCCAACCCTCTCTCGAGCCCCACTTTGGGGCAAATGGGAGAATCTTTGCAAAGGTCAGGAAGAATGAAAATCCTGGTAATTGTTCTGAATGCTTTTTTTTTTTTTTTTGAATGCTGGCCAATAATGGTCAATTAAATTGTGGAGCTGAAGTTGTAGTGATGCTGAAGGTAAGACAGTTTTGGGGAATCTACTAGTCACAAAGGAGTTAAGTGTCTTCACTTCCCAGAAACAAAATAAATCTCCTTAGATGATTTCAAACTGAAATCATGACCATTTGGAATCAAGAGGAGTGTTGGTAGTGTAAAATTAGCATCAGTCAGATAAGGGTGGGGACTGAAATGTTAGTCGTGAGCATTATTTGATAAAGTAGCAACAGATTTTATTTCGTGGTGTGAGGGCTCTTTGAATTCCTGGCTTATTCTGATATTTACATTTATTTCTTTATTAGACCAAAAGAGGGGGGTTAGGGAGGGAAGGATGCTTGCCTGTAAGTATGAATGCACTCATGTTTAAAAACATGTATAAATGTGTTACAGCGAAGAAGCCAGAGCCTTGGAAAGATTAAAAACTGTACTTCAGTGTGGTGTTGAAAGAAGAAGCTATTGTTAGAAATACAACACCGAGTGGGATTTGAAAACGCCTTTCTTGCCAGAGACAATAATAAATTCCATTTTATTTTCTTGCTTTGTATTTCAATAGGAAGTATTTTGCCTTATTCTTGTGGGAATGGTCACGCTTTTGAGCAGATTGATCTCTCTTTAATTAAGGTCTTGGGTCTTAATCACTGTCCAAATCACTAACCAAAGTTTCCATATAACAAGTATTTCTTAGAGAAATGGGAAAGTTGTTTGTGATTTTATTTCTACAAGAGCCTTTTAGAGAATGTTTCAGTGAAGACAAAAGGTCAACAATGAAATGTTGGATGTAGCTTGTGTTCATAGGGAAGGGAGAGACAATAGAGTAAGACCATTTTTAGGTCCCTTTGTGCATTCCAGTTCGAGGTTTATGTTCTACGTTCATAAATATATGATCAAGCCCATGTCCTTAGAGTTTTTAGTACTGCAGGTGGTTTTATACAAGGAGATTCTGAAATCATATGGATGGTTCATGAAAAGAGATCCCTATTAGTAGACAAATTAGCTGGAGGAATAGACTGCATGTTGCAGAGTAGATCTTCGTGTACTGTGAGTATCACTCCGTCCTCTGTCCTGTATACAGGACTTCTTTTTAAGACCCTGAAATGTATGGATGCAGCCTTTCAGCGTGAAGGAGGGCAAACCTCACAACTGTTTCTTTTATACTCCATGAGAAGTAGGAGTTCTTTCATTATTCAAATCCCAGTTGGGCTCTCATCAGCTGTGGGCTTAGCATTTTAGATGTAATAGCCCCAAACCAAATGGAGACCCTTAAAATTTTAAATGCTTTTATAATCCTTTTATAATGCTAAAATTTATGGGGCTGTAAAGCTTCTGGGTTACTCTCATACTGTACTTCTGCATTTCTGGATCCTTGTAGTATGCTACAGAGATGTTAGCTATGATGTCGTGGTCAGGTTTTGGCAGTGCTCCATCACTTCCTAGAAGAGCTAGAAGAAGTCTGTCTTGACTTGCAAGCAGCAGGCAGGCAGCTGTGCTGTATTGGCTTTCCCTGTCATGCTTTATTTTCTGAGTCAGGATTGTTGTTGAGATTTTTCACTAAGTGGTGAAAATATCGCTTCTTTCCCTTGCTGTGTGGTGTGTGTGTGTGCTTTAATCAGAAGGCACGAGCTACATTCAAAACTAACCCATTTTTTTCAGTTGGTTCAGAGATCTGTTATGTGTCTCGTGTTCACACCTGTGCCTGACTTCATTGGTCACCTCGTGAGCTGCGGACATAACCAAGTTCTGGGTGGCAAGAAGCATCTTTCTGAGGGGTGGGTTGTTACTCTATGAGCACAAGCCACCTGTTTGATTTAGTTTTCTGGAGTTTGGGCTTTTTGTCCTGTTAGGATGCAATGTTCAAATGTTAATAGTACTTGAGTGTTGGCTTGTACTGTGATTCCTCCTCTTTTGGTGATCATAAAATGTTAAGGACACTAGGAATATTAAAATATTTGTATGAAGAATTGCTTCATGCAAAGTATCCGGGTAGCTGCTATGTTATTCTCCTCCTACAATCCTCATGATTTTTTTGTATGTGCCTTTTCATAGCATTGCCTACGGATTCCAACCAGCCAGCCTTGCAGTCCTTGCCACTCCCGTAGAGAATTAAGAAATGTGAAGACAAACTAGTTAACTATGAGGCAGGTGGGTGGTAAAAGTTTCACTAACTGCTTTGAACCTGCAGGAAGAAGGCCTCTTTTTGAAACTGAAGAAGCCTTCTCAGCAGCAGTGAGGCTCCTTGCAGTGTACTGCAGTCCCGGGGTTTGCATGCAGAACGGGTGAACTGTGTTAGACGTACCTCTCCTCCTAATGATGTTAACTGCAATTAATGGAAGGCTCTTCTGGTAACACTCAAACCCTTTTCTCCAGAAGGCAGTGCAAAATGTCCTGCAAGCTGGCCAAGTGCGTTTGTGGGGTGGGCTTGTGGCGTGTGTGCGCACGCAGTTTTACCATCTGCAAGATAAAAACAAGTTGGGAAGTGCTTGTCAAGCCTGTGAATGGGCTGTGCCCGCTTTCAGTAAGATAGCACATGGAACACCAAAGTGGCCTTTTCTTTTCTTAGTCTGTTTACAGATAGCAAAGGACTGCTTAAAGGATTCCTGAAACGTGGCGCTTAGGCACCCTTGTGCCAAGCATTTTGGTAGAGCCTTTTGTTTACTTGTTTGTTTTTAGAGTTTGCTTTTCTTTTTTTTTTTTAATTGCAAGTACCAGGAGCAGTTAATTCTTTGGTTTGCAAGATGACCTGTGGGAAGATAATTAGGAGTTACTGTTTCAGATGTCTTTTCAGTTCTTGTAATTCAGTTGAAAGAAAAATAACCTTCATTGATTCGTATTTTCTTTTGAAAGTAATGTTAAGAGCTGGAAATAACGTGGCAAATAACAGAACTTCATATGCATGAGCTAACATCTCTTCTGTTCACAGATGTTCAGTTTTATCCTCTTCGTTCTTTCAATACTCTCATTTTACTATCTCCTGTTTATCAGGACATTCCCTATGGCAGGCAAGGCTTTCTGGGCAATTAGAGCAAAATACTCTCCCTAACAGTCCTGCTGTGCCAGAGGTGGGTCTCCGTTTGGCCTCAAGTGTGTATTTCCCACTTTGCTTATCATGTTTAGTGAATGCATTTTAGAAAAGAGGAAGGGTTTTATTTTTGTAATAATAATAATAATAAAAGTTAGGTCGGTATGTTCACATGCAGTGACTTAATATAGCCTGGAAGTCTTTGCTCCATTTATTTCCATAGTGCCAGACACTGAGAATACCCACTGTGCTAGTTGGTCATGGCACCCTCCTGTCAGCAGTAAGCCCGTGTGGCAATGGGAACAGTTTTAAGTGTGTTCATCCAACTGGACTTCTCAAAACGGCAGTGGCTGCTTTTCATGCGAACAGAAACATGAAGTCCTAAGTAAGATAAAATAATAAGAGTAATAGTTGCACGGTTTCTTTTTCATTGTTTTGTTGCATTTGCGAACCATTTCAAGCAGTTCTTGAAATGAGCTGCTCCGTGCCAGGCTTTGACATGCAGTGGCTCTGTGACAATTGCTCACCCTCTCACAGCAAGGACTGGGGTAAAATAGGGCGAACTGATGAACCTGCCCTGCAGCATGCCATAGAGCTGGTGATCATTATGAGGGCAGAAAGAGAGGAGCTCAGAAACACCGTAGGGCTTCCTTTCCTCTCTGCGTGCCGGTGTGCTTGGGAGGCTGAGTGTTAAACCTCCATTTCACTAGAAAAAAGCTAGTCTTAAATCCTGCTTATGCTGTACCTGCTGCTGCTAAAGGGGAGCTAATTGCAAAAACCTGTACTCTGAATAACTTGGCAAATAGCTGGGATTTACAGTGTCTGATGGATGAAACACTCTTGAAATTACATTTTCAAACTGCTGCAGCCTTGCTAAACTCCAGTGCTGTAATGTGCTGCTGGAGATTAGAGGACAAAACGCAAGCACAAACTCATCCACAGATTTTTAGCGTAGTGACTCGTGTGTGCATGTATGAGAGAGGAAAAAAGAATGAGCTCTTGGCACTGTTTGGCATTCATTAGCGTACTTAAACTGGGTAATTTTCATACTTACTATTATTTCTCTGTGTATACTCATCATAAGGAGCAGGAAGGAGTAGCTTTGCACATGCTGGCTGTTTGTCCTGCCCATTGTGCCTGTGCTAGTGTGGGATTATTAAGCGAAGAAGCCTGGCTGGGTTTTGTGCCATCTACAAGGCAGAAGCGCTGCCATGACAGGCATTTTGAGAATGATGGGCTGGCATTGATGGAACAGTGAGTCCACGTGGAGAGAATAATTTGCAGAACAAGCCACAGTGCTTTGAAAACGTTGCCCTTGGACAGGCTCACGTTTCTTGGATATGCATTTGAAGCAGTTCTTTGTAGGGGTGCGTGTGAATTTTGTGGGGTTCATACTCCGCAGAACTCCAGATGCTTTTTAGTGTTTCATGAAAATGGCTGAATCCCTGCACATCACCTAACTTTGCTTTGAGTTTCTGTGGATTCAGCGTGCTCCCGGTGCAGCTGGTCTGAAGAAACGTCCTTTCCATCTGCTACAAGTCTGCTTATTTTCCATGCATCCTCCTTTGGGAGGGAAGACGAAGGCTTTCCATAAGTCTGTCGGATGCTGGGGAAGGAGCGAGCCCTCAGCCTGACCTTTATGCAGGTATCGGTGCGATGCAGCAGGTCTAGCAGGAGCCTCAAAGTGGTTCCTCTGGTTGAGGTCGGTGCCAGCCAGGAGTCAGCCAAGTCCCTGCTTCCCAGCTGAACTTCTCTCCTCTCCGTCACATCCAAGACTTCGAAGCAGCATCCTGGAGAAGAGAATGTGCCATATCCTTCCTGCTTCCCATGTGCTTACAGAAAGGGGCATAGCCATTTATTTTGCTCTCAGTCTTTGTTATTCGAAGCACATGCCTGTTACGCAGTTAAATACTCTCCAGGCCTCTGACTCTGACAGAAATGTGTTGGTTTGCAACATGACTGCTTGATCCGTGTGAAACCAGGACCGGGACGTGAAAGGTATGGGATGGGGTTTACAGCCAGGGGGCTTGGCAGCCGGGCAGCAGGTGGAATGCATTTTTCCTACTTCGTGGAAATAATCTTACAAAGTAACTGTGACTTTCTGGCTGCTCTGAATAGAGATGTATTTATTTGACCTGAACTTGGGTTATGTGCCTTGCCACAAGGCTGTCCATGTTCTTAGGGTCAGGCAGACATTACTTTTTCTTCTGTCTCCTTCCCAATGCCTACTTGTTTGAAAGCAGTCTTACTGGTCCAGAGCTTTCTTTGGTAAGATATTAAATTGCTTACTATTCCTGCAGTATATCCTACAGTATAAGGTGGTTTGTTTTCTCGTCTGTTTGGCAAGAAAGGCCCTCCCTCCCTCTTTCCCCCCTTGATGGATCAATTGTTTTGTCCTGATTTCTCCCTCACTCTAGTGCCAAAGCATCATGCGTTAAATGTGAGGCAGCATTCCTGCTAAAACCAAACATGAATAAAATTTGTTCATGTTTTGTCTGACCTTCTGTGAAACACTCTTTTGTGTATTATAGTTGTACAGCCTTTTCAGCCTTTTCCACTTCATTTTTGTGCTTTTGTTTTGTAAGTTCCTTAAAATGACAAAATTAAAATCAGAGAAGTGCCACATAGCAACAACAACAAAAAACCTTTCTGATGTTCATATTTTGTTGAAGGCACGTTGTGGAGTATGTTTAGACCTGCCTGGCTGGAATAGCATCTTACACCAGAAATAGGAAGGTAGTGGGACTATTTACTAAGTCACTAGTCCTCTTGCCAGCATCTTGCTTTTAAACATATGTACTCTATTAGTCTGAATTCTTCCTCATTTTGATGTTGTTTTCACCCTGCCAAAATAATAATAATAATAATAATAGTAGTAAAAAAAAAAAAAGTAAGGGTGAGGCTTTCTTCATTATTGGTGCTTAGCTGTTGCATGCAGAACAAAGGGAATAAGAAATCTAAACCAAATCCCAGGCTGCCAATATTTGTTCCATTATTGGGTTGATGGTGTTAATTTAAAACAAGAAGAACAAAAAGAAAAGCATGTTGATCTGTAACAGAAGGACAAAAGAAAACAATAAAAGAATGTTTTCCTTCTGTTCTCACCCCACCATTCCTTAAGGTTTCAAAAAGATGTTAAAACATTTCTGTAAGAACTGGTACACAAATGCCTTTTCTGTGCAACTTCAGCCAACAAAACTGGGCTGAGGTGTGTCGCTGAGCTGGAAATCTTCTGAGAGAGGCAGGAGAGCTTCGGAGCTGGAAGCTGGCAGGAGGGGAGGGCATTTTGCACCAAGATACAGCTGGAATTAACTGCCTGCTGCTGTAACAATCTTCAGTGTTGTTGCTTTCAAGTGTATAAGTGGTGAGACTTTTAGTTTGGAAGTGATAAATCCTCTCACATCATGTGAACTACAATTTCTTTCCTGAAATGATGTTAGGAAGTCTTGGGAGTTTTCAAGAGGAGGGTGTGCAGCATTGATGGGACCGTCGGAGAAATCGTAAAAATAAGTCCCGATCTTTTTGTCACTCTGAAACTTTGTATTCCTTCTGGAAATTTGCCATTATTTTTTTAAGGAAGTAATTCAACCAGATTTGCCAAAAGCACTAGCAGAATAGATTTTTAGACAGCTTTGTGACATTAGTTAAATAACACCTATCGATTCATTTCTCTTGCATTGCGAAGACAACAACATTTTGTATGGCTGGCTTCTATGGTTTGCCTGAGCCCAACCTGCAAAGCAAACAGATAATCTGCGATAGCCCCTAACCTGCAAAAGAATGATGACATAGAAAGAAAGATCAGCATCAGCAGAGGAGCACCATTGAACACAATATTGAACAAACGTCTGTTAAATACCTCTCACGAGGCTGTTTGTGAAAATTCAATTGGATGTTCAGAATGTTTAAATAATAATCATAAAATAATAAAGGAAGCCAGTTACGGCAATACTTCAGTTTTGGCAGTTTTCTCCCCAGCTGCTGCCCCCCTACACCGTTCCCTAAGATGCTCACTTTCTCGGTCTTAAGAATAAAGCACGGTTCTGCTGGAGGTTTGAAGAAAGTTGGTCTTGGGTGTAAACCAGTAAACTTTTAGCAGCCATGGCAAGTGCTGCAAATGGTGTGAAAGAGTGGTAAAGGGACTTTTGTTTGCTGCTTCCTGTGTGCTATTGTATTGGTTTGCTGCTCAGTGAATAGTAGGTAGGGACGGAAAAGAATAAGCTAAAATAATGAACAGCAGAAGACTCCTAAAGAAATAGGTCAACGTCTCAAATCACTGAATGGCTCAGAAATGCGAGCTTGCTGTTGTCAGTTTTAATTTTCTATGGGTGCATTTCACACATTACTTGCATCGATCATCTGCAGAAGAGCAGCTAGTGAGCCTTAACCCCTTGTGCCACTCTGTTTCTCCTCCTTTTACTCCTTGTGCTTTCACTTGTGCTGTCTTCCAAGATACAGACAACAAAAAAAGATGCCTTAATTCATCATAACTTAAGTATTTCATCATTCAGATCCCTTATTTGTGCTTTCTCTGAAATACCTTTTGTTTGTTTGTTTGCATGATCCAGGTGATAATGATGTTTGTCTCTCTTGTGGGAAAAGCACTTTGGAAAATTTTTGCTTTTTGGTGATAAATATGTAGTGAGAGATAGAAGGCTGCTGCTGCTGTTTCTTTAACTTTTTAGTAAACATGGCCATTAATAATGATTTAATTAAGAAATAAAGATTTAGTTTAGCAGGTTTTTTTTTTTTTTGCTGTATGATGTTGCCATGAATATCACTTGTTTATCCATGCACAGAGCGTTCTGGAACTGTATGCTCACAGACCTGGCATTTAGTGGTGAAGGATGAGATGTATGCGAGTTTACCATATGAACTGCCTTTTTTTAAAAAAAAGTCTTTTAATGGAATATCCTGATTTACTTTAGAGCTGTTTTTCATTTCACTTGAGTGAGCTCTAAATGGGTTTTAATGCAGTTTAAAATCAGAATGCGAGTGCAGATGCAGAATTTGTGGTGATTTTATTGACCAAATCGCATTTTCAGTAAAAGTATCGGTAGGCTTCATGCAAACATAACCATGGGGCAATGACTGGAATAAAAACTGTTAATGTTCACCCAAAGTTTTCTGACATTATAGCCAGGTATGTTACCTTCATGGCGCAGTTGTGCATTGCAGTAGTGGTGAGGCTTCAAGTTACGTGACTGTGCTGCATATATATTTGCCTACACAGCCCTTTCAAACACAGCATAGGTCAGGCTGGCAAATGGAGCATGGCTCAGTCACCGAATCTGCTAACACACCTTACCTATCCTTGCAGCTACGGGGGAAACGGTGAGCTGGAGGACCAGCTGGGACGTGCTAAGGTGGCAAGGTTGTGGAGCAGCAGAGATATTGTGAGAGCACCCATGCTCTTACACGCTAGGCAGTGCCCAAAACCTATTGTAGCTGTTTGTGCCGTCTTGTTTAGGCTGGGCAGTAGTTATTCTCACAACTAATAGTGAGGTTGTCCATATCTAATGTAGTAGTATGCTCCTCTGCCTTGCATCTGCGGTCTGCTTCTGCCTGGGGTTGCTGAAAAGCCCTTGGTTAATGCCTCTTGAATGAAATGTGCTTGAGATGGATTTCAATAGGCACAGAAACCAGGAACAGATGGTATCGTGAGAAATGCAGAGAAGCTCAGGTGTAAGTGAATTTCTCCTGGTTTCTTGGAAACACTTGGTTTTGGTACTGTCGGTGGTGCCAGGCATCAGAACTGGTGTACATGAGAGGCTTTCCCGAGTCTCTTCATTATGAGTTGTCATGGTGCAGCTAGGTTGAGTTGTCCAATGGCCAAGCTGCCTACCCTGGGATGCTTTCTTTTTCATCCGTGCAAGAGCTCTGTGTGTGTTAAATATCTGCCTGATTCAGATCTGGATGACATGTAGGTTCCTTAATTGCAGATAGTCTACTGGTATCTACACAACTGCCCTGTGGCTAATTCTGTTTTGATACCTCAAGGAAAACGGGCTGTAGAACAGTATGACACAAAAAGCAGGGATATAACCCCATGAAAAGAAACCCATGTCTTCAGAGGAGCTTTTGATGAAGTGGTTAAGTAGCTTTAATGCCATTATGCTAGAGATGAATGAAGCCTAGGGTGCGTGCTGCAGTAACTGAATTTGGAAAAAAGAGAAGGTTGGCTTCCTGAGCACACAGCAACAAATGCGCAAGGCTTAAGCCTCGAAAATTCACTGTTTACAACAAATATATGTACGAAGAGTTTTATTAAAATACAGTGTATTAAATTCAGTTCAGCAACTCTGTTAAAGCATTACAGCATATTCTGCTGACCATAGTTTGCTGGTCACTGCTGAAGTAGGGGATCTAAGGTGGGGATCTAAGACGGAATGTAAAGTATGATATTAGGGGTCCTTGCCTTGTTTTTCCTTCATAATTTGCTATTTTAAGCGGCAGATAAGTTTCTCATGAGAGGCTCAGATTTTTCTCGTTTCCGGATATCTCCAGTGCCATCAAACTGAAGAGCATTATAATGCCATATTGTAGTATTGTTTATCAAATTAAAGTTGAAGCATTTATTCCTAAGCTGTTTATCTTGGAACCTTGTTACTTCTATTTTAGTCCTGAAGAAGCATTTGAATTTCTTCTACATTTCCGTATTTCGTCTAATTGAGTCCATTGCTCTGATGTCTCTTCCTACAAACCTTGCTTTGAACAGTGGACTGCATTTAAAGGAAAATAATAACAAAAAGATAACTGGGAGCTTCTAAAGTTGCTTGAAGTCATAAACATCTCATTTTCAGAAAACTGAAGCATTTTCCGTTTGAAAGCCTGATTCCAGCGGGGTTTGTCCCCGAAATTGAGATGTTTAAAATCTCACTTCATTTTCCATTTTTCTTGCCATGACTAGACCAGTTGAAACAAGTTTCATAATGCCAGATAAAATAATGAAACACACTTGTGCACAATAGAAACCAATCTAATTTCAGACATCCAAGGTAAAAGCTCTCAACTGCCCTGTGGAAGCGCCTACCTTGACCAGTATGTGCGTAGGATACATACAAAGACAAATACCTGAGTTGTTATCTAACACCAGCCATACTGTTTTTGTCCAAAATTTAAAGGTTTTTACAGCACAGCAGTGATCTCCACAGCACGCCAATGAAACCACCTAAGCGCGGTAAAATCTTGCCAAACATAGATGCAGTTTTATTGAAAGAATGGTTGTCTGTATCAGGAGTTATTCCTTGCTGAAAAAAAGTGACCCATGCTAGCTGAATTCCCCTCAATTCTAATGTTCTAATACAACTGCAACCATAGAATCACAGAATCACAAAGGTTGGAAAAGACCTCCAAGATCATCTGGCCCAACCACTGTCACGCACTAAACCACGTCCCTAAGCACCACGTCCAACCTTCCCTTAAACACCCACAGGGGGACGGTGACTCCACCACCTCCCTGGCCAACCTGTCCCAATGCCTGACCACTCTTTCTGAGAAGAAATGTCTCCTCATTTCCAACCTAAACCTCCCCTGGCGCAACTTGAGGCCATTCCATCTAGTCCTATCGCTAGTTACCAGTGAGAAGAGGTAACCAACCAAAAACAAACAAAACAAACAAACAAAAAACAACCCACAGAAATCTAGAAACATGACCTGTTCAAAAAACAAAATCTTAAAGCTTACACCAGATTTAAGAACTGAAATTTTGAACCAAAGTTTTCCATTTGTATGTTCCAGTAATCCTCAAAATAAAGACTGAGCTTTCATTTCTTGAGTGATCAGACCAAAGAAGCCTGTTGAATTTCTACTTGATAAGCTTAAATGAAAATTATTACCATAATCATCTAGCAATTCACTTTTCATTTCTCTATGCTGATTAGTCCTGAAATAAGTTTTGAATTTTCCAATTTTTTATCTTGGGTGTTGACGTGATTTTCTGCTCGTGTTCCATTAATACACTAGTAAGCCTTCTGCAAATAATTTATGCAGTGAAAGATATTCCATACTGCGTGTATTTTACAGCTTTCTTAATTGTATTTGCTTTCAGTTATTTACTGTAAACAGTGTATGCATAATTCCTGCAAGTAATGATTGTTCTCTAGGTTTTGCGAGAAATTCATTGTAAATAGCAGTATTTCAGATCCCAATCTGTGTAGTTGACCTCTAATAAATCCCTTGGATTAGGTGGTATTCTGATCTGTTCCCCAAAGCAAGTGCGATTAAAGTGCATTTACAGTCTAAACACTTGTATTTGCTTTCAAGTCTCTTCTGCAGAAGTTCCCAAAACAATACCTAAAATGCATTTTTTTCAGAAAATCCCATCAAAACCTTCACTAGCACATCTCTACAATGCAACTCATACAAGATGGTTTTCTTAAACCTTTTTGACTAAGCTTCTTCCTTAATATTCACCTGCTATTTTATAAGTAACCTTACATATTTTCATTATTATTTTAAAAGTTTCATGCTTCAAAAATTGTCAACCCTGGGTTTAATCATCATGTAAAGAATGACTGTTAATGTAATAGTTCAACAGAAGCTGTGAGTCACATCCAGTACCACTGCCTGGTCAATGGCATCTCTACCACTATTTCAACTTCAGGCTCACCAAGAATTCCTCAAAGACAGCTTCATTTACCCAGGATTTCCAAGATGTTGCTAGAACAAGAAAATAATGATTTTCACTTAAACCATCTATATGCCAAAGAGTGAAAGGATGCTGTTGAGCTGTAGTTGTTCTCTGCTGCAGGTGCTCTTGGCATCCAAAGGCCCACTCGTAGGAGCATCTTGAACCCAGCATTCCTCCCCAAACAGACAGTCCTCATTGTTGTGACAGATGAAAGCTCGGGCAGGCATCAAAGTGAAGCAGGTACTAAAGGAAGATGAAGAAAACACAGAATGCCTAAGCAAGCATGTGTGGATAAGTAGCAAAAAGTAGCTGCCAGGCTGAGGGCAAGTTAAGCTTTGAAAGGGCAGTGTTGGAAGGAACAGGAGGTTGGTATTTCAGCCGAAGCTCCTGGGCGTAGCATCATTGCCATGCAGGTGTTAAGCAGACATGACAGCCTCAGAATATGCTACAAGGCAGGTCCATGTTCCAAGCTGTGCCTTTTCTCTGAGCATCTGCACACGTGTGCACACACTCACCCCGCACGAGTGTTTGAAACCAGATGGAGCATCTGGTTAGTGTTCACATCACCTCATAGCGTTTCATATGCGGCATCTTCAAAGCAGGCAGTAGTAGTAGTGCAACACAAGCAAAGACCTGAGCTCCATCACATCGTAGCTTTGCTTATGATCTGAACGCTCAGTGCCATGCAGGCTTCTTCTGACAGCAAATAATCAGCAGCGATATGTTAAGTAGGGTTTGTTCCATGTGCCGCACATGGCTTGCATCCAACAAGTTAAAGATGAAGCAATGCGGTGCCTATTTCTGCGTATACAAAGAGGATTAAGTTTTACCTGCTGCTTGGAGGTAAGGCTTATATAAGACGATTTGGGGGAGGGAGAGTAGGGAACAGAGAAACTAACATGAGTACCCTAAGAGTACCTTGATACGGAGCCTGCGTGTCTACATCAGCAATTTAAAGGGAATCTAGCTTAACTATTTGGCACGTATTACTGTATTTTGACCTGAAGGGACCTCTTTACTTACCTGTTGACCATAGAGACATGCGGAACTCAACAGGGTCTGCTTCGGGCCTGCAGTCTGGTACAGTTTCTGTGAGAAAACTGCTAGTGTAATCTCAGTGTAAGAAAGAGCCTCACGCAGTAAACTGTCTGCAACTTGATTTGTCCTGTGCGGGGGATTTAAATTCAGTGGTGTCAAAGCATTTGTTAAAAGTGGACACACTAGGAATCCCACCTGTTTTGAACCCATTGACTTCATCCTCTTGCAGATGCACATGTAAGTGAAAATACCCAACATCTGGAAGGCTGCTGTAAATGCCATGGGCTTTTCTGAACAGTAGAAAGATTGGATAACGTTTCATATGAGCTTCTGATAGTATCACTTCTAAAGAACATTACTCACGTCTGAATCATCCGTTTGTTTTCATGCTGTTCTGTCACTACAGCTACTTCAAGACTTTCTCACATGAGCTGCCAAAGATTAGTCAGTGGCCCGGTGACGTTGTACTCAACCTCTTCTTCTCCCAAGGGCCAAGGATTTTATTCCCCTTGCCTTGTGGTGGTGGTTTGGGTCGGTGCTTTTGTTGTGGCTCTCTGGAGATGGGTTCCCAGATTTTGGCCGATGTTTGCTTTAGGAATAGAAAGGGTATAAAAAGAGCCTGTTGTGGTAAAGCAGCAGAGACATCTGCTGAAGGGAGGGAGGAGGAGGAGGTCAGTAACCAAACGCAGCAGCAGGGAGCTTGTGGTTCCTCCTCTGCTTGCCGCTAGATGTGAACCTGCCGTAGTAATATGAGGAATGGCACCACAGTACAAGCTCCAGAGGGAAATGGGTCTCAGGTCAGCCAGGTAGAGAAACGTTGAAAGAAAACATTAAAACTGTATAAGTATTGGAAGATTCATTTCCCTCCCTTTGGTCCCTAATCCAGTTTGGAAGTTGTGCATAAACTCCAGTGAAAGAGAAAGCAGGGTATAGCCGTGGAATCTGCTGCTGCTGAAAGTAATGGCAGCCCTCATACACCAAAGTTTTGATTCATTTAGGGAAAACAGCCAGGGATCAGAAAATAAATAACTGAAGGTAGGTTTCTAATTGTACCCTGCAGTACTACCTGAAGCGTACAAGCTTCCTGCTTGCTGCAGCTGGGTGTATGCAGGCAGACCTCTCTCTCCTTGCTTGGCTTACGGAGTGGGAATAGGTCGCAAAACGTGTGTGCAGCGTGCAGAATGTTATGATCCTCTCAAAAGCAAGCTGCTGATTCAATTAATGATGATTTATTGTTTTTATTAGGACCAGAGGGCAGCAAGTTCTGGGAAGGGGTGAAGAAGAAGGGGAGGGAGATTTATTAGGAAACGAGCTCGAATCCTGATCTCGGAAGTTAAGGGTGAGAGCTTTCTACAGGAACAAAGTAAATATACACCAGAAATTTTGTAAGCAAATACTACATCAACTTACTGAGAAGATTAAAAAATTAGGTGAAAGTTTTAAGTTCCCACCGTGTAACTTACAGGTCAAATTGTTGGCTTTTGTAGCTTTACCACATCCTTTCAACTTCCAGATTTAATCAGTGTTCGTGCTGTCAGGACAAAATGCCGAGAGCCAGCGCAGAAATAAAGTAGCAGCCTGCGTGTTTGATCTCCTCTATGAAAACTGCGTTTGTCCTCTAGATTTGCAGCTGTATTTGCTGCAAATTGCTTTTTATGGGACCGAGATGCAATGAGCAAGGTAGAAACAGAGCCCTTGTGTTGCCCATCCAACCCGGTACTGCTTTCTGTTAGGTGGCAGGAGAGCTGGGAGGAGCGGAGCAGGCGACGTGTGGCCAGCCTGGTGTTGTCCCATAGCCCTGTGGGGTGGCCGAGTTTCCCTGCCCAGTGCTCCCCAGCACGAGGAGGAAAGGACAGGGATTTGAACACGTCTTCAATCGATGATTTGCCGTAACATAAAGCATTCGTGGTGCTGGATATCTTCATTCTGAAATTGCCAGTGTGGTTTTTTTTTTCCTTCCCCTTCTGTTGTCATGACACTATTAGTTGTGGTCTGATAAATTTTCCTACACTTGAGGTAATGCACATTTTGGATCAAAACTAATTTTCATACACTCGAGATAATGCACATTTTGGATCAAAACTAGTTTATAGTCTTTCATGTTGGCCATCTAAATAACATGTCTAAATCTAGATTGTTGTTAGATACCACAGGTTTGGCAAGCTTTGGCTTTAAGCAGTGCAGACAAAGTGCAGAGCTGCAGTTGAGTGATACTGGACTTCTCGGTAGCAGCCCAGTAATCAGCTCCATGCTTACAGCGAAGTACAAGATAGCAGCTAATGGAGTTAATACCCGCCATACTGGGAATTACTTTGGACAGTGTTGTCGCTGAATTTTGAAGTATAGGTCATCCTTTAGCCTTGGTGATTCGATTGCATGCTACAGGAGGCAAAAGTTATTATCTTATGTTATTATTCTCAGCACTGCAGCCTTTTGTTAATACATTAAAGCTGATGGGAGAAGTTTTTGTAAGTGTGGAACTTGTCTTACTGTCATTGTCTATACGTCCTTGCTTCCTATAAGAGAAATGAACCAGAACTGAATTGCAAAGGAGCTCAGAATTTGTGTATTTCATTTTAAGCTTATGATGGTTTTCCTTCTCTTTGCTTAAAAAAATGTTCTCAGCGGTTTAACTTCCCTCTTAAACCAGCTGAAATTACCGGTCATCTCTTCTTTGTAAAGACATTGTTTAGTCTGAAGAGGAAAGAATATTTAGGGACAGTAATTTGAGACTTGGGTCAGTCAAAAAAACCCTCGCATTTTGAAAGTTCAGTTCTTCTCATTTTTAGACAATTTTGGTTGCAATTTTCCTCTCTGTGCTTCCGTTTGTTTGATTTTTTTATTTAGTTATTTTCAAGTTTTAAAACTTCCCTTCTCCTTTTTCTTGTCATTTAGTCAGCCGTATTGAAGAACCAAATTTCCTAAAAAACCTCAGTTCATGAAAGCAAGGGTTTCTACTGGAGGTCATAGCTTTGGGTGGGAGAGTAAGTCTGCATATTTTTTTGTTTGCCCCCCTTTTTTTTTAAAGTCTGTTTAAACTGAGTGAAAACCTCAAAAAGGAGCTGAAATATTCCATAGCTAACTGTTCACATAAAAGGAAATTGTTGTTAATTTTTAATTATCTAAATGATTTTAATGAGTCTTAATAAAACATTTTTTCAGCACGCATATGTACTGATTTTTTTCGGAGCCTTTGTGTCCAGACGTAGGTACTGACTTGTGATTTTTTTTCCCCTGTTGTTATGCAGTGGGTTCCAGAAAGTGTCAAGGGGTAGGTTGTTCCTTTCTCATCTCATCAGGGAAAAGCAGATTTGCTCTTGCAGACTCGTCGGTGCCACCTGAACACGAAGCGTGTGCTCGCCAGCAGCGAATAGTCTCCTTATCGAAGTTCTCTAACAGCAGAAACTGAACTTCTTCAGGTTACTGACTAAAAAGCGCATGTAAAGTCCAGCTAGCTGGGAAAACATTGAATTGTGAGCTAATGCTCTGGGATGTTTTTGCTTGGTTTAAATCCATTTTTGGTTATGTTGTACGTGCTGTTGGCAGTGTGATGATAGATCCCTCCGTGTACAAGGAGCATGGCACATGGAGTACTTTATGGTGGTGGCTCCGGAGGGTAGCTCAGCCTTTTACAGATTCCTGGTCACTAAAGCGTGAGATAACAACCAAATAAAAAAATAAAGGGAGAGAGCACTTTGGAATAATACCGAGCTTTTACTTTTCTTGCTTTCGTAGTTTTTCTTTTATGATGGCATTTAAAATAAATGAAGGGATTCTCTCGAGCTGAGCAATGCTGGGTGAACTGCTTGTGTTTAATCATTGTGAAGGTACCTGATGTTAAACAGTGCTTTTCTCTGGTAACCAGTGTTCTCCTGCAAACACACAGTGCTCTGAGTCTCATCGTACGACACCCACAGCCAGGCCTATCAGAGCTTTCATCTGATCTGTCCTTACTTTTTCCTGCTGTGAGAAAGGATGACAGCTCATTTTATCTGCCTTGTGAACAAACACAAATGCTGGATTTCCTGCGTGCTTTTTTTTCTTCTTCTCCATGGGGATGAAGGCTTGTATATGAAGTGACGCTGATTAATTCCAGCTGTTTCATTTGCAGTTGAGGATGGGTCCAAGCTAAAGTGCTGGAGACATTCACCACCACTGGAACCTGAATGCAGCCCCGAGATCTCAAGCTCTTTCCCTTCAATAGGCTTTTCCAAACTCAGAGTTTGAGCTCCTTGGACACGAGGTGGCAAATCTGGATCTTAATCTTGAGGCTTAGTTTTCTGCATATGTGTATCTGTCTAATCCATGTTGTCTATCTAATCTGTGCAAGCATGAATAAGCCATTAAAACACTCAGTGCTAAAATGTTTACTGAAGCTTTTGTAAGAAGGAAATGATATGGCACAGCAGATGATTGCAGAGCAAGGGACTGAGAGTTGGCTTTCGACACAGGAGTTGACTGGAAGGTCTGACTGGGGGGTTCTGCACCAGCACCATTCTTCCCTTTTGCCCCCCTTTTGTTTCTACCCCTTTTGATTTTACCCCATCTCATCCCTCTCGTTTCTAGGAGAAGCCACCAGCAGTTTGTAGAGAATAATAAAATCTTGGCAGTAGAAGAGATTTTAAAGAAGCTATAATGAGAAGGGCAGCTTCCTAGACAAACCTGACCTAATTTACATCACCCAAAAGGGGAATGGGCTCTGAAGAGTGCACTGAAGTTGGTTTGTAAACCTGATACTATGGAAGGTCAGGGCCTAGGAGTAGGGGAAAGATTAGCAGCAAGGGAAAGAGGATTAAACGTTTAACGCATATTTATGTAACATAAATCATATCAAATCCAACTTGAACCTAATGGAATGCATCTATGTTTTAAATTGTTTTTTATTTTTGCATAATCTGTATTGTAGAAACTTTTGTGCAGTATATATGTTACTTGGAGCATGAATTTGTTTCTCCAGCCTTGCTGACAGGTAATTGTTGATGGCTGCATGGGTTACTGCCACATGCTGTAGGTGAGGAGCAGGAAGCTGACTTCTTGCTAAGGGCCACTGAAGCCTTATAAACAGCTTCTGCGGGCCACGTGTTGATGCATATCTTCATGTTACCTGATACAGATAGGATACAGAAAATTAACTATCACAGTATCACAGTATCACAGATTTCTAGGTTGGAAGAGACCTCAAGATCATCGAGTCCAACCTCCGACCTAACACTAAGTCCTCCACTAAACCATATCGCTAAGCTCTACATCTAAACGTCTTTTAAAGACCTCCAGGGATGGTAACTCCACCACCTCCCTGGGCAGCCCGTTCCAATGCTTAATAACCCTTTCGGTAAAGAAGTACTTCCTAACATCCAACCTAAAACTCCCCTGTCGCAACTTTCGCCCATTCCCCCTCGTCCTGTCACCAGGCACGTGGGAGAACAGACCAACCCCCACCTCTCTACAGCCTCCTTTAAGGTAACTGTAGAGAGAGATAAGGTCGCCCCTGAGCCTCCTCTTCTCCAGGCTGAACAACCCGAGCTCCCTCAGCCGCTCCTCGTAAGACTTGTTCTCCAGACCCCTCACCAGCTTGGTCGCCCTTCTCTGGACTCGCTCGAGCACGTCCATGTCCTTCCTGTAGCGAGGGGCCCAAAACTGAACACAGTACTCAAGGTGCGGCCTCACCAGAGCCGAGTACAGGGGCACAATCACTTCCCTAGACCTGCAACTATGGGTCATATGAAATACAGCTGTAGACTGTATACATCCCAGTAAGTGCTGGTTGCTGAATCCTGTCACTTTAATTTATATTCAGTCTTAATTTAGTTTAAAAGAAATTAACTCAGTGCTATACCAATCTAGCCCTAAAAAGCAAAAACGTACAATGTACACAGTATTTCTCCTTTCGGTCTGGTTTTGCTCCATGTGTTTCTTTCTAAAATGAAAGAAAACTTCTTCATGTCTCCATACACTTACACTATGTACTTTAGGATGTCTGATTGAATTTATCAGGACAGGGAAATGGAGAGTTGATTTGTACCATAGGGTATCAGTTCTCAAACCCAGGCTTCTTTCTGGAGACCTGTCCATGTGAAAAGCAGATGGAGCATGTCCAGTTTGGAATATTGTCATTAGTTTTTGAGGTAAGCTTGAAATTTGACTTTGGATATTTTGACATGTTTTCAGCATTGAAAGAAACAGCACAGTCCTGCAACATTATCTGCTGAAAGATGTAACGTTGGCATATAGTTTGACATATCGTTTGAATTCCACAAGAAAATAGTTCTTTTTACAATGTTACTTTTAACTTATTTTCTTGACAATCCCATTCCACTGTTTCTGCCTTTCAATAGTTATTTGGCAAACCTCACAAAGAAGTTTAGCATGTTCAAGAGAAACGTGTTTTGCAATGTGGCAACTACGGCTGGCATGGAAGTCCCTTAGAATTATTGGTTTTATGGATAGCCTGCTTGGTTTGACTTTTTTTCCTTTTGAGAGGGACTCTGATTACTCTTTATTTTTGCCCATGATGTTTACTGTGATCTATAATTTTATTTCAATCATATGCGAAGCCAGCTGGATTCATGTTTCAAAACAAATTGCCGCCTTTTCTTATTTTAAGACTTTTAAAAAATTCCCTTCTTGTTAGAAATCTTTTAACTTGGCAGGCACTGTCTTCTGATTTAATAAAACTCTCTGTTCTTTTGGCTGTGTCATGGCCAAAATCTTTATTGTTTTTCTATGTGGGGATAGAATCGCTTTTAAATTTGTATCGTATATTCTATTTCACTGTAGATGACTTTTGCAGAGTTGCAGTTTCACAGAGAAATTTCTCTTAAGATGATTGCCTTGCGTGCAGTTGCATGCTTTGTCCAGTTACCTGCTTTTGTGTTTCTCTTCCAAATTGCTCTACCTTTTCTTGCATCTTCCCTTGTGAATCTGCTGTGTATCCTTTGCTGTTCCTTTCCATTTTCTGCATAACTTCCTGAAGCTAGTTCCATTACAGGTAAAGGCTTTGCAGCTATTCTGTCTCTTTCTGATGCAACTTAGAACGCTGTAGCTGTGTGGTCTGTTCCTGTCACTTGCAGAGCTTTTTCATGGCATCCTCTACAGAATGAGTATATAGACCAGGGCAGAGAAAAGTAGATTTATACGGAGCTGTGAAAGGTGCGATGTAAATCAGCAGGCAGCACTTTCAGAGTCATTTATAAAACTCACAAATAAGGCAAACATGTGCCTCCTTGAAAGGACAGCAGAGACTCTAAATCACTGACGTCAGTGGAAGCTGCTTTTGGAGACTTGAGGAAGCTGTAAATCAGGCTGCAAGAGAAGGCTGGTGGGAAAGCAGTGAAGTGATGCAGAAGAGGGTGAGGCAAAAAGAGAAAGGGTAAAACCACCGCAAGAGCGGTGTCGGGCGATGGGGCTGCCTGTGGCTGGGCTGCGGACCCCGGTCACCCACCTCAGATTGCTTCCCTCCCTGCCTGGAGGAGGCGAGCGGCTGGAAGAAGGGCAGGTGGAGGGAGAGAGACAGGGCATTGAGACAGAAGGCATCAGCAGATCACAAAGCAGGGCATCGAGTTTGGTGTTGGGTTGCCGTGCCTTTGTGCATGTTGATGGTAGCTTTCCGTTGGTTGTGTTGGAAGGATCTGCTGGTGTTCGTAAAGGTGTTTGAAGATGCAAAATGAATTCCTAAAATGTGTTGGCACGGTCATTGCAGGCAAAGCTGGAGACAAAGGAGACTTTAATTGTTTCTCCTTATTTTTGTATAAAACAGTGTCTTTTTGCGCCTACATCTGTTTGTAGCTACGAGGTCTTAGTATTATTTCACCCATAGACTGTTTTACTTAATTTTTTTCTTCAAATAATATTCCATTGAAATAACTTGTTTGTGTAAGTATCCTTGCCCAATAAGAGGGGAAAAAGAAATACGTGATGAGTTCATGTTCTGTATAACCTGTGACAATCTTGCAATTGTGAGATTAAGGCTGAAACTAAAATGTATTAGAGGAGATCTGATATGGGCCTGCACGCAATGGCAGACTTTCTGAATTGCTTATAAAAATGTAATAACAGAATAATTTTTAAGGTGCTGTAACATGCAGAACTACTTTGTACCCATGAGGGGAGTGGAGAGGTCATAAGTTCCTTCGAGACAAGGGAGAACCATCTGGGGTGTGGGGCCAACTTGCAAAATGTGACTAGATCAGGATTTCCTAGCCTACTTCTCAAGGAAGAAGAAGGTATCAATCATAATTTCTAAACAAACAAACAACAAAAAGGACAAATAGTTGCACATTTGGACTAAGTTATCCTGACCAATATTATGTATTATAGATGATTGTTCGATTTCACAGAGCATAAATATATGTATTATTGTATTTGCAAGTCAAGGGCCAGAGAGTGGTTTGACTCTCCTTCTTCCCCAAACTATGCTTTGAGGGAAAGCTTTGTAAAATTTCTGATTCAAGGATTTCCAGTATCTGTGAATAATGATTGACTGCTTGAAAAAATGCGTATTATAGCATAGATGCAGTTTGGAGTCTCAGCCTCCGCTCTGATTCCTTGATACCAGCTTGGCTGTTCCTTATGGGTGGTAGCACATCCAGCTCTTTGGAGCCCTTCCAGTTGTCCTAGAGCACATTTCTTTTTGGAGAGCATGTTTTAGGGCAGTTGTCTGCAAAAGAAAAGAATAGTCTTTGGTCTTCCCTGGAAAGAGTAAATGTTGGCGTGGCTTAGGAACTCTTAGGAAGACGAAATGGGAGCTCTCATTGGCATTGTAAAGTAGCGTCTTTTGTACGAGAGGCCCTGGGTGCGTTACAAGCTTCTTGTCTTCAGAGAAGCCGCTGTGCTGAGCTGCGGATGCCTCATCAGTCAAAAATTGCTGCCAGTCAAAATAGTTCGGCAAGGAGTCAATGACTGCTCTGTTTCATTTCCTTTGTCTGGCCACTTTCTAACAAAGCGCCTATGTTAGTGGGGTGATGGAAATGCCATTCCTTACCACAATAATCTAAATGGAGGCTACGTTAAAAGTTTCCATCTTTAGCTTCTCTTAAAATAATGAAAGGAATTGTCTTGGGCAATGCTGATATGAAATGAAACTTTGAACTATTGAATAAGTAAAGCCACTGAGCGTATGTGCTTCCAGCTTTGAACAAGCCACTATGAAGTGCTCAGAGTTCTTCCTTCCTCAGAGAACCTACATTTAATTCTTCGGTCAGCTCAAAGTTGAAGTTTGCCATTTAAAAATAGCCATTACAGAGTACTGCTGAAGTTTGTTCTCCCTTTTGCCCATAATGTTTCACAGAAGGTACCCTGTCATTTTGGGACAACTCAGGGGCTTCCCCACTCCTCTTTTTCTCTCCTGGACAAAACAGATCGCTTTCATCTACCCCCAGCATCAAGCTACCTGTATATACCCTTTCTCTGTTGCTGTTGTATCTTGCCTTAGCAACACATATTAAAATAAAAGGTGGTAAATCAGACAGCTTGTGTAACACATGGTTGTGTTACTGTGTGTATCGGTAGGTAAAAGACAATGAGTAACGTTCATAGAGTATTTAAAGAAGAAAAAAACCAAACAACAACAAAACCCACAAAAGTATTCCAGAGCTTGCTGGCACATCCGCAGGGAAATCTTTTTGGTGTATGTAAATCACAAGAGAACGAGAGGGTGAGACCTCATGTAGCTAACAAATGGGATGGCAGTCAATGCAAGCAGAAGTGCCAGATTATTAGAAACTATAACTCGTGTGATTCTGATATTACTATAAACGGATTGTTTTTTAATTTGGCCGAATGCTGTTTGCAAGAGTATAGCCCAAATCTCAAACAGAAAAATAAATTGAACAATACTCTAATTTATAGTACATATAAATGGTATAACTTTTATTGCATATGTTGGCAATAGTGAACGTGTAGTAGTAGTGCTCAGGGTGTGTAGGCTTTGTTTTCAGTTACTTACGTGGCCTGAAATGGTAAGAAAGTTGAAATGCAGTGAGGCAACTCTGCAGAGCAATGTGGCCTTTCTCTTGCCCTGGTTCATGATGAGCTTTGGCAGCCCTTGACCTGTCCCCAAAGCAGCAATGAACCTCAAGGAGGTTCCTGGCAGGTGGGTGCCTCTGTGCCCTGCAGAAGAGGGTCATCCATTGCATCCTTGTGTGGCACCAGTCTGGTGGGTCCCAGGTGGCCCTGGTGCCACTCCACAAAGGACAAGCTGCTCCTCTCTTGCTGCCACCTCCCTAGGGTGGCTTTGTCCTTGCGGACCTGAGGACCACACCACACAAGCAGTAGATACCCTTGAGCCTATGTTTAAACCTAATGATTTTATCATGCTTCCACTAAAATTCCCTTCTGTGTTTTGAAGTTAACTGTTTTGCTCCTTTTGTATTCATTTTTGTAGTGTTTCTGGTGTACTTTGTTCTTGCTGAAGATTCGTTTCCATTAAAATAAAACTTGCAGTTAAATAAATGAATAAAAAAAACCCTAAAACACAAACTCAAAATTTGTGGGCCTTTCAGATGAAATATACTAAGGAAGGGAATGAAGATACAAGACTAGAGAAGGAAAATGACTAGGTCATAGCATTTACTAAGCTCAGACTTGTAAAGGAAAGCAAAATGCAGAATCAGATAAAGGAAGGACGAGAAACTAATGAGACTTAAGGAGGCCCAGGGAAAGAAGAAAGTAGGTCTGATGATAAATATAGAGCTTGGAGGTAGAGATGAAGGTAGTATTATTTTTTTTTCAAAGGGGGGGGCGAGAGGAACACTTCATGTGCACAGATGTAAATATTTTTGTGATGTACCTCAACTGGAGGATGTAGCGCAATAAGGTCAGTCACTCATTGTGACACATCTTTATGGGGGGAACATCATAGGGGTGGGGAGTAAAGGGGGAGAAGTCTTGCTGTCTTTTAGTTGGCCTCAATGAAGTTGATTTTCTTGGCAGATTTAGGCTGTTTACAGCAGCCATTTCTTAACATTACAAAATGTGGGAGCTTGGGAGATTTGTAAACTGGAGAAGGCTAATAAACCTTTTACTTGATACCTCCTTGCAAAAGCTTTTTCTCTACCAGGAATAAGTCAAGTGTGTATGTTAGAATGTCATTTAATGAAAATCCTCAGATTTTTTTTTTTCGTTATATAAAGCTATGATATTGTACAAACAGTTGTTGTTTTCCTAGGAGTCTTAACTTGTTATTTAAATCAATATAAACTAGGTATTTCATTGACTTTTTTTTTAGAGCTATAATGGATCAAAGTCGTATAGGTTACAGAAAAATAACTGCATTTGTGACAGGCTGAGTTTTGGTGGAATACATTGATATCTTAGCCAAAGGAGATATTTCAGCGATCAGTGTTGTTGCCTAGTTTATAATGCATGTTTATAAGAAAGGGTGGCTACAAAAGAGTAAAACAGAGTATGTTGCTTGTAGAAACCTGGAGAAAATTTCTTTTCATCTTGACGTTGTGTGTAAATTTGGAATACTTTTGTCTGAAGAGTAAAGATAAAACCACTGGCATTCATAGTAAATTCTTTTTATTATAGAATTTTTGATAGAGCTTCCTTGTTTGTCTTCCTGCGTACCTATTTGCAAGCAGATTTTATTGTGTTTTCAGCTGTCAGATGTAGTGCAGCTCAGCGTTAATTTCAGTATTCTTTCCCCTTTCTTTGTGAACGTTGCACCTGTCATTTACCTTATGTGGCTGCTGTCTGACAGCCTTTTTATTTTACTCCTGCTTCATTTTAACGTGTTTGCTGATATGATTATTTCTTCTTGCATGGTAAGATGTTTAACGGAGAGCTGAACTACCACTTCTGAGCTGGTAGAGCCAGGGGTCTGGTGGCAGCTGTCAGTCAGACTGCTAATACCCTTGCAAAGATTTTCCTCACATATGGTAGACTTGAAACTGCTGTGCATCCACACATTGTGATTTCTGCACTGCTTTTGAGATTTTGTTTGCTTTCTGCATGTTCTACGTGTGTTTTTCACATGCTATGTTTTGCTTCGTGATGTCTGACACATTTCTTTTGGTTGCATAGTACCTGCTTTTTCACTGCTTCTGTTGAATGTAGTGGGTGATCCTTTTAACACCCACCAGTTGCTAAAGATGCCGATTTTGGTACTATTTTTAAACCTGAGTGTTGCATATAGAAATCTCCTATGTGTTTGGATTAGCAGATAAGAGACCTACAGCAGTATTTGCTATCACTTCTTCTGCTGTAAGCAACCAGAAATTATAAGGACATGAATGATACCAAACTTTCAAAGGTGGGAGTGAGATTTGACTCTTTCTCACTCTTTTCTACTTTCTGACACTTCTGGAAATTGCAACAAACAAGGCAAGAATCTTCATACAGACCTTGTTGGCTTAACCTCTGCAAACTGATGTCATGAATATCTGCCTTGTTTTTAGGAATTGCTCCTGGATTGCAGCATTATCTATCTGAAGTGAGTCAGGGGATATGGTCTTTGTCACTGGCTCAGGGGCTTTGTATTTGGGATTGCCCCTCTTCAGCTGCAGAGCTCTGGGGACAGGTGGTGGAAAAGTTTTTGTTCTGGAAAAAACAGGGAGCTGTGTGTGGTTGGCCAGGCACCACCTCCATGCCGAGTAGGCATTGCCATTCATTCCTTTGAACACAAGTAGCTTTATATAATATAAACTGTGAAACACAGATAGAAGGTACTTTATGCTGCAGACAATCCCCCTGTTTCTCAGCAGCTTGGAAATATGCTGAACAGTACTTAGCATAATGCATGACAAATAGTACTTTTGTCAGAAGCAGCCAACACACATTTGGCACTTTTTGCTCTTCTTCTTTTTTGCCTTCTTTTTATTACTTTTCTTGCCTCTGGCTATGCTCTGTGGAGGAAGCCTGTTTATAGGAAACAGAAATGGTGCTGCAATACTGAAGAGTAGTGCGAAATTCAATGTGCTGGACTAGCTGGAGTGTGACAGAAAGATAAATTTGTTTGTATTAAATACTTTATTTTACACTAGGGTGGGGTTTTCTAAAAACTCACTGCCCTTACTAGAGGAAGTATTTTTAATTATTGATAAAATTATTAAACTTCAAACTGAAATTGGAAGATTGGTAGCACACAGGGTATTACTGTTCAAGTGCTGCAGACTTGTACGCCGCCCTTCTGAAGACGCTGCTGACCACAGTCTGAAGTAGTGGATTAGAGCAGGCACGCACTGGGTCTGGTCCAGCATGTCAATTGTCCTCCTAAAAAAGCCAAGAATAGTTGATACTCGTTGGTGGTATTAACACATCATTTAATAAGGCTTGTTACTTTCAATACAGTTGTTCTCTGGAGTGGAGTGACTGGGGGAAAATTTGGGGTAAGAAGGAAATTTTTAACTGTCAGCTTCTTGGAGGCTCCTGTGAAAATGTTTCTAAATGTCTCCTAAGACTTGAAATGAAATGGGGAAGAAAAAAAAAAAAAGACAAAACAAAAAGCCAACTCTAATTTACTAATTTTTAAATGCTCGGTTTATTTTTAAAATCTTAAGATTTAAGGAAGCATGATTTCTTGGAGCAGCTGAGGTTGACAGCAGTGGATAATGGCTAGCTTTAAAGATGCTGAATACCTTTGCCGTCAAGTATGTGTATCCAAAGCAAGAGCAGGACGCTACAACCCATTGCTTGTCTCTGGAGTATCATATGTTCAGAGACAGAGGTAGAGGTTCTTGGAGTTGGTCTGCTCTTCTGACAGCTTGCTGTGGGGTGGCCGAGCTGTGAGAATGCCAGATCTAGCAGCAGTGGTATTAATTTAGGATAAATCATGTACTCTCTTGAGTCTAGACAGCCAGAAAGTTGTAAACTGTATGGGGTACAGCTAGGGCTGTGTTATTCTGTGCTCCTTCTGCTGGAGTTAATCACTTGCTGCTCCAGCTGTCGGCATTGCTCTGCGTTTAATACTCGTGAAGAAAAAGGAGGAGAAGAACAGGAGCCAGTGTTCTTTGTCACATTCAGATTTATCTTATGATGTTGTCAGGCTCTTTTGTACAAGCCATTTTTTGTTGTTGTTTTTTTTGTTGCTGAAATTCAGGACAAGTTTCAAAAGTGAATATGCTTTTTCTCATATTTCAAAGTGGAACAAGAAATTCTGATTCAGCTTCCAGGGTTTGAACATACCCCCACTGTTTCCTTCTAACCACATTTCAAAGAATTGTCTATCTTTTCTTGCATGTGAAGGAGGTGCAGCCAAAGCAATCTCATCTTCGTTCCTGCCATTCAACATCTCATTGGATTTTGACTGCAGTGAAACTAGTACTTATCTTTGAGTTGACGTTCAAGCCTATCTATTTGTTTGGTTTAATTTGTGTCCAGATACTGTCTTCTGAAAGTAATATACTTCAATTGCCTAAGTGAGAGAAATACAATTTGATGATGCATGTTTGCTCTTGGACTTTCTGCCTATCAGGACTTACTGTGGTCTTACAAGACAAGGAAGACAACCATACCAAATGTTTGTGGTGATTCCAGAAAATATCAAAAATCCCTTGTCTATGTAGTATTGAAAATGTGTCCAAATATTGCAAGATTTTTCTGTTTATTAGTCTGTGATGCTTAACAATTTCACTAAGTCTCCTGATGTTGGTAATAGAAGACGAAATAATACAATATTGCTTAATATGTGTTACATTTGCAATGTACTGTTCCGGGGCTGCGCTTGGAAGATACAAAATATATGTGCAAGGATAGCATGGGAGAATGCACTGATTCATGATGAGGAGTAAGGAGGACTAAAAGAATGCTCAATTTGCAAGACATCTAGATAACTGGGGCCTCTTGGACCCTGGGAACTGGATCAAACCAACCTTGTGGTTTGGACTGAGACTGAGGGCTCAGAGAGCATGCGTGAGAAGAAAAAGTTAAAAAGTTCAACTCTGATGAAGACATCTTACTTCATCCTGACGACCACCCGGATGACCACCAGAGAGTAGTACGCAAGCGCAGAAGGACTGATAAGATAATTAGCATACGAAGCGGGGCTAGGCGGAGCTAGGAAATGAATATGCGTAGATGTGTTGTGAAACTTAATGGATACGTAATATTTTAGGAGATAACAGAGAACTGAGTGAACAAATTGGACGAAGTTAGATTTGGGCAGGCATGCCCCTAACTTCCGGCGCCTAATAAAGCACCTTCATATAATCACTTTGTGGATTATGTGTTTTCATGTACGCTAACACTGAGATGAAAGCAATTGAAGTGGTGTTGGGACTGGTATTGCCATTTGGAAAAACTGACAGTTTTTGTCATCCAACTGCATATAAAGGAAAGTGCAGTTAAGAAATGAAAACAACAAATTGAGCCAGTAAATCTGTGTAAAATTACTATGCAGTGAGGGTCCAATGAAGGTGTAAGTATCTTCCAGTTCCCCTCAAAAACGTCAGGCAACTCCACTTTTGAGCAGAAAAATCTACTTCTTCTGGGGCATGGGGGAAGAAGTAGCTGGCTCAGAACAGAAAAATGGAAGGGAGAAAGAGCTTTATTTAACATTAAAACTCAGTCTTTGAGAAAAGCCCAGGAAGACCAGATAAGCAGTTGGGGAGGCGTGCAGAGTCTGAGGTTGTTGACAGCGTGCCAGAAGGCCTTCAGGCCTTTTCGAAAGGGCCAAGAGAGTGACAGGAGACTGAAGGAAATACTGGAGGTCTGTGAGTCTGGGGAAACTTTAGTGGGGTCTCACAATTAGGTTTTAAAATGTAAAAATGAGCTGAATCCAAGTTTCTAGTTGTGTCAAACATGCAGATAAAGACATACGCAGAAATGTGGTTCATAGCTACTGTTTCCACCGCCACATGTAGTGATGATGTTTCAGCCATTTTATTAAGCTTCTCTGGCATAGCCCTGCAAAATCAGCATGGCAAATCTCCTAAATGTTACTGAGTATCTTCAAAGAATAAAACAAAAGAGAAAAACAGCCTGTAAGTGTGTTGGAGACTAAACAGAGACACAAGCACAGGTATACAGCCTGGCAGGTGGGACGGGAGGCTCTGGGAGCTGCAGGTGCAAGGGCCTGTGTCCTCCATAGCTGGCATGGCCAATTGATTTTATGTTTCAGTTCGTTAAATGAAAAGAAATTTCAGTTGTCAGAACATCACAAGCGTCAAATCTAGAGCAGTTTTGTTGTTCAGGGCATTCCAGCAGTTGAAAACATAGCTCCTCATGCCTGTTGAGCCTGTATCTGCAGGATGACCTGGAGTCATTTGGGTAACCGTAAGGAGATTGATCAAGACCCCGGATTTTTCTTTAGCCAGGGGTCCTCCATGGCTGCAGTCATGACCACAGATGCTGGAGGAATTTTCTTCTCGATCACATGAGCAGAGAAATGACTGAGATGTTTGTCCAGTGTTGTTAACAAAAGTTTATTTAATGCAAAGTAGAATTTTGATCTGTGACTGCCTTAATCAGCTTTCCTTAGTTTTCACCCAGACACAACCAACCACATACCAGTGCTGCAGGAACACATGCTGATTATGGCAACACACCTGTGTTGGGTAGTTTTTCTGGCCAACTTTTTATTATTACTCTTACCTGATTTTTATCTTCAAACCATAATTATTTTGTTCATTGCAAAGAGCCTCTATCAAGATAATGAAATTAATTGGAAAATGACTTTATCCAGATGTGCAAAATGAATTCCTTTTTTAAATACTTTACTGTTGGCCTGCTTAAGACCCTCCTAAGACACTTCTTTGGTAGAAAATAATGTCTAAAATGATAATACTTTCACTTTTCATGGTTGCATTGTTATATTATCAAGAAATAAAAAGGAGAAGAAAATTGCCAAAATGACAGACTATTAAGATCTGTGCCAGTTTTCTGATTGCAAACTAACACTCTGCTGCTAGAATGCATTTTGTGTCGTGAGGACTCTGAAATACCACCAGCAAAAGAAAGCAGGTTTTATAGGACAATATACATAAGGACTGCTGAAAATAAAGCCAAACCCTTACTGTTGAAACTGCAGTGGATCTGGGATGTAATCAGCTCTTGCTTCTTAATAAGGGATGATGTCTATTAACAAATGTGAAAGTAACTTTCTGGTCATTATGTTCTTTATTTTTTGTGCTTTATATCAATATGTTTTACATCATCAGTAAGTTTACAGAAAACAATGTAGGTTTCATTCATTTTGTTAATCATTACTGCTTTCCAGTTCAGCTCCCTCTGAGTGAACTCAGCTGCCATCCCACTTGATTCTTGAAAGAAGCCAAACTGTTCTTTCTTTTTATTAATTTTTAATGTATGATGACATAAGTGTCCAGTAGCAGATGAACAGATTCTTAGGAGTAACTGGAGTAAATGTTCTGAACCTATATGAGAGCTCTTACTATTTTATTTAATTTTCATTTGGTTAACAGATATCTTTAATTTTGCTATTATTCTATAACTGATTATATTACAGCACAAAATCGTATTTAGGAATTGTTTGGCAATGAAAAAAAGTCTGTTAATTCCCATGTCCATTAGAGTCCTTCTTAAGTGGAACGTGCAACTGTTCTTGAGTTAGAGCAGACAACATGTGAAAAGGTCTTTCTGAAGTACACATGCCTTCTGTTTGACACATAGAGAAAGATTGCTTGAATTTCTGCAAATCAGATAACACAAGTCAGACAGTAAACATCATCCTTTACCATACGTAATACAATCATTAGATCAGAAAATTCACAGTGTAATTACATCTGTCACTTATGGGCAGCCTGGTCATTGGCTCACTTAGCTATGGTCAAGTTATCTATTTTAAATTTTGGGAGAGGGATTTTAGACATTCTGCACAGAGATTCATGTAGTTTCATTTTCTATTGTTATTAAAGCTTCCCATGTGTGATCTTTTTTTTTTTTCCCCTGCCCACTTAAAATTTATGTGTATTATTCAGTATGTAATAAATTTCACTCAGTGTATTAAGCCCTGAGTACCACACAAATAGATACTCAGGTAGAAAGATGAAGTGAGTTCTGCCAAGCAGGAGAACGTACACATGGAGGCAAGCCTGGTGATCAAAGAGTTAGGAAATTTGTTTAATGTTTTGATCTGGCTGTGTAGTTATGAAATCATTCGCAGAAGCAGCTGACAGGGCAATTGGTTTAAGATCTGTGTTTGACGGTACCTTGAGATGCAAGTGCAACAAATTCAGCTTTTCTGTCAACAGTGGAGGTGCTACCACCACCAGCTGTGGCAGTTGAATTGGAAAGGAGGAGTGAGATGTATCCTTTCCTTGCACTGTGTGCTGTGGGATATACTCAGTGCAGAGAAAACCAAATAAATAAAATACAATGTTTGGGAAACAATGGTAGGCATCAGGAGGGAATCATAGAGAAATTAGTCATAATAGGGAATACTTCTAAGGGAAATAGTAATAGCAGATGCAAGTTACATATTGCAAAGTTAATATCTGTATTTTAGTGTATTTATTTCACTATGTTGTTTTACCACCGGTAATAGTGAGACTGCTGCTTAGTATTAACCAAAATTGAAACAGCTACTGTCAGGTTGCCCCCACTGCCCCCTGTAACTCCCTCTCAAACCATCAGGGACAGACACTGAATTTGCCTGAATTGCCTGTGCAAATCCCCCAAAAGATAAAAAAAAAAAAAAATTAATTACAGGCTGAATAATTATCTATGTATTGACATGTGTTGTGAGCAAGTGTAGTGACATGCTCAATCTCTATAAAAATCTAAAACATGCTTACTACTACCCTAGGCATAAAAAAAAAAAAAAAGAAAAAAAAAAAGTGATGTATTAGCTCCAGTATATGGGGGGAAAAAAGATTTTGTGAATAGCAGATTGGAGGTTAAGGTGGAGTTTACATGAGCCACTGTCTACACCATACTATACATATAGTATAACATACTATACATACAACATACTATAACATACATATAACATACTATACCATACAAAATACTTCTTTTGCAGAAATGCCATAAATTATAAGTATTGTCTTCCTTAGTTAGAAGCCATCATAATATGTTCTGAATCTGGACACATGTAAAGGTTAGAGTGAGAAAGACGAGTAGTCATCCCTTTCGACCATCAGTAATTTTACTGAGTGGAAAGAAAGAATTTCTTAGACTGAAAATAATGAAAACAGTACCAAAACAGTACCAAAACAGTACCAAAATAGCATGTATTACAAGATTTGCAGAAAAAGGCCTTTTTGAGAAGTATTTGAAATATTGTGATATATCTTCAACTTTCACTCCATCTTTGACTAGGCGATACAGTTCCCAGAAATTCCAGATTCCTTTCTTCTTTGTTAAAAAATGATACAATGTTATCAATCCTTCCTTTCCCAGTTGGATGTAGACATGAATAGGACTTGGGCATCACTATTCTTCTGCTTGAGCCATCGTGGGTCTTGCTTACAATTAAGGAAAAAAGGGGTAAAATAATGAATAGGTGGCACTTTCTGATATAAACAACGTTCACTTTAAAATACTTCAGCTGAAAAGAAGGGAAAGTTCATCATATTAGAGAATCTCATTTCATATACATGTAATATATGTACACATATACATTTTGTACTTTTTGTTCAGCATATATCATTCAGAGGTTTTGGATAGTGTGTTATATTTCTTATTCTTCGTAAGGATTTTCATTCCTGGTTATTCCAGACGTGACCATGTCCAATGTGCTGCCATCTCTTTCAAAAATCAGAACCAACTAAGCACCCCCCCACGCATTTTCCAAAATAAATAATCTAGTTTTACTCTGAAGTGTGTATGATTCATTCCTAACAAAATGTGCATGCATATGCATATATACGTATGTAAATCACAACAACATAATGGCATATACACATGCACAGAACCACATACATTAACAGGTCATGAAACAATTCCACTTAAGTAAGGCCGTGATATAAATCATGTTTCAGTAGCAGCCGTTCTGGTTTTGTCAGGTTTGTGGAACTGAAGAATGTAGCACTTAGTAAGTGATGCCATCGTTATTTATAATACAAACATAAGCTCCTACCTTTGTGGTCTCTTGGCATGCGTTACGTGAAAGATTTAACTCCTGCAGAAGAGATTCTTCAGTAGAAGTATTTCCTTTCCAGTGATAAAAGTGTCTCTCTAAATCTTAACCTTATGGAGTCCTTAGAGCTAGGATAATGTTCAATTTATCTTGTACTAAAGAATTAGGAACTTGAAAATGAATATTTACTTATTTTAGAACACCATTACATTTTGTATTTTAAAAGTCTTTTGCTGCTTTAGAAAGTTGATAGAGGATAATACAGTTGCCTTTCTGACGTACCCAGAGAAAGGAGACATTTGGTAGATGTTATCCTCCTTTTTACAGAATGTTTTTGCTTTCTTTTATAAGCTTTTGGCATTAGTGAGAACATGAAGTGTCAGAGTAACTCAAAACTCATCATAAGGGTAGGTTAGCACAGGCAGGCAGCTCGTTCAGGGCCACCCGTACAGACATAAACACTGCTTCTTTCCGCTTTTCTTAAAAATTGAACTGATGTTGTTCCTGCTCAGCTGTATTTCAGAGTGAAGGCACCAAAGTGCCAAGATTGTGATTTACATCGTTGATAGGACTGAAGCCACAAAGACGGCTTTTCTAAAGAAGAGTGTTGGGGTAGCCTGATGCTTTCACAGGAAATGTCTGCCTTCTAGCAGTGCTCGATTCAGCCATCTGGTTTTACTAAGACATATCAAACTGAACCTGAATGCAGATGATTCTTTTGAGTTCAGTTGTTTCCTCTGCTTATTTATTATCCTGAATAAAATCTTCGTATAAATGGGAATGAATTGTTTGCCTGCTGCTTGGTCCCAGACTGAAGAAACTGGAGGACAAATTCGGGCTCATCCATACCATATGAACACCCCCCAAGATCCCCAAATAAATTGGCTAGAAAGTTAAAATTCAGACTGGTAGAGCTCAAAGACGCTGGAGATGCAGCTTTCCCACAGATAGATCACGTGCCTGATTTACTCAGATTATATTGCCCAATAACAGTCCTATTTCCTGAGCTGGTCTGAGAGAGATACGTTTCATATTTGTGGGAAGAAGGATAAGTAGTAAATTTTTTTTTACCTGTTCTTGGGGAGAGGGGAGGAGCACCAACAAGCCAACTAAACAACAAAAATACCTGTTATTAGTCCCCTCTTCAGTGAACTTCCTGTGATTTTGGAGGCAGAGAGTTATAGCTGTCAAATTTGATTTGGTCAAACCAAACCTGACTGTTCCCCCTGGCTGCTTAAAACAGATGGTAGCAAAAGACCAAATTTTACTGGAAAACAGATTTTATTAATAGCTCCATTTTAGGAATTTCAGAGGGTCAGGCTGATGGAATTGAAGAAATCAAAGGCATTTCAGCTTACATGTCACCTAAATTCCTGTTTATTTTACAGAATTATGATGAACTTTGCTAGTATTTGTTCATCTGGGACACCAGGGAAAACTCAAAGGTACTTCAGTGTTTTGAAATGAATTATTAAAAGTTCTGTATGCTAAAACCATGGATAATTAGATACATGGTTGAAAAGAGTAGCTTCAGCTTTCTTCAGGAATTTATTAGCATTGGAAAGACTTTTTCTTTATTTTGTAAAGATTCCTTTGCAAAAAGCCTTAAAGAAAAGCCACAGATCTCTTAGAGATTTACTGGTAGTTATTGCAAGAGTGATAAAGGTCTGCTTATATCATGACTGCCCTTTTATTTGATGTTGAGTGCATATTGGCATAGACCCCAGATACTGACTGAAACTCTACATGTGAAACCAAATAATTACTCCTGATAGGGATAATATATCAGTACTAGGACACTGATAGTGGTAACTCTCCATGTCATTTAGATAGTAGATAACAGCACTACGGCAGCTGATAAATGATCAGCTTCAATCATGAAATGAGGTACATGTGGGTTGTTTTTTTTTCCCCTGGTGGGGTATGTGAGAATTACAGTTAATTTTTACTTACTGCATGCTTGTAATATAGACAACGATTTCAAATAATGGATTTATTGAATCAGGACGAGAGGAATGTTTTCTCAGTTCACTGTTAGATACCCCTCGTTTTCCTTCAGTATTTCAGAGCATGTGGAAAGAAGGGAAAAGCTTGGTAGGTCCTATAGGGGTGTTTTTGAGTAAGACAGGAGCATGTACACCCACCCCATCATTAGTCCGCAGGGAGTTTCCAGACATCCCCATGTTCATAGGATGCTCTCGTCTATTTCCAAACCTGAATTGGAGGGGAGGTGGAAGGAAACGTCTGTCTTTTCTTCCTGTTTGATAGGCAGTGGCTCTGAGGCTGCTTCTGCTAAGCTTTTGGGCACATAGAAATAGCCAAGGAAAAGGCTTAAAGTCGTGTGTCCACCCCCACCCCCTCCTTGGGTCTTCCTCCTTCCCAAGTAAATCTGTGTCTGGTTACCGTTCATGAAGAGCTAGTTAACCATTACCTGTCTTAATCTAATCTCTTATCTGTTAGAGATCAAGATGCACCTCAGGATCCTGGCTGATTATCCCACATCTGTCTGTGATGGAGGTCTTGCAGCCTGCTCTGGAGCAGCTGGGTTTTGCAGCTGTCAAATGATGGTGCCTCCAGTCTGATTTAATAGAGCAATTTCTGTCTTCATCAGTTCCAGCTTTGCCTTCCATTATGAACTGATTTTCATATAATTCTGAAATGATGAACAAAATCTTGTATAAAATATACATCATGCTTTTCTTAATGCAGCCAGATGTACTTAATGAAAGCACCGAGCCAGAGGTAATGAGTTCATTAATGAGACAGAATATCGATCCTTTGCTGTACATGCTACCTGCATGTACTTGGAGTATGGAAACTGAGTATTTTGTATCCCTTTTGCTGCCTGTTAAATGAATTGTTTTGCTGGTAGTCACTCATTTTTGCTATGAGACTGTGCATTTGTATGAATTTGAATGAGTTTGTATGAGGAGATTGGTTAAAATGCATTATAAAACTCGAAATTATGCCAGGAACGGATGTTCTTAATGAGGGTTATTACCTTTATAACATTTTTTTATAGATACTTTCTTCTGCTACAATGTGGCTGAATCAGGCTTTAGCAGCAGTCTGAAAGTCTGTCTGTGTTTGATGAAAAACAGAATATCCTGTAAGAGACGTGGAAAAATTGCAGTGAAAGAAGCATCATGGAAGAAAAAGCAGATTCAACCAATTCTTTCAGCCACCCACACTATCATAGCAAAGCTTTAGGAGGTAAAGACAAAGGGTGGGGAATTTACAGTTTGATTCATATCTGGAGAAAAAATCCAACAGACCATATTACAAGGGCTGTGGAGATGCTCCTGTGGCCAGCAGTGATGCCCTTATACATGCTGAATGTACCTTCCTCCCCAGTAATTAAATAGCGTAGCATTATGCAGTGCATCTACAAATGTTAAAGCCATACTTTTGGCTGCAGGGGTAGTTTTTGTCTGGAGCACTGCTTTGAACATTTAAGGGAGAGACATGTAAAAATTGAGTGCTTAGTCCAAGACACGCCTAACTGTAATTAAAGTTGAAGCAGGGAAGAGCAGGCAGACTGTATAATCACTTCATACACATCTTTTGGCTGCTGGAAATGCGGTCAATCACCATAAATCCCGTTTTATATAAAGATAAGTAGAAGTCATTACAGCTTTTTGGCTGTTTATGTTTCGCTGGTGGCTATTGGTACACGACAAGGCAACATTAATCTTGTCTTTCTGGCAGCTAGTAAGAAGAGAACCGCACATGGGCATACAGAGGCTGCAGAGGAAGCACAGAAATATACACACTGGAAAAGGTGGAGAGGTCAAGTTTAGCATTCAAATCCTGCTCACGACTAACTTAAAATATTACCCTTCAGCTGCTAAAGGCTGGATTTCAGCAGCAAATTTGACCAGACAGACCACACAATGAAGTCATCAGCGCTGAGACCCACCAGCTTGAAAAAGCAACAACCCCTGGTGTTAAGACAAATGCTTTGAAGAGTGGTTGATATTAATCAGGTGGTGCTACTGGTTTGGAGTTCCTTAGTCATTCCGTATGAATAAAAACTCCTGATAAAGGACATAATAACATTACAAAGCCAAAGCAGTTTTGTAACACAAGAAGCCACGCATCTGAACCCTGCTTAGAGAGAATTGGTCAGGGTCCATTTTAAAATTCCTGAAGCCAACTTTGTCTCTGGGCTAACTCCTTTGAAGTCACCGGGGTTACACAAGGAATTAATTTGGTCCTTTGGCTCTGTACTTCAGCAGAGGATCGGAGTAGTGATACTGCTTGCCGTGTTGGAGGTTTATCGCTTCAACATGGTTTCCTGAGAGGAACTCCCAAGGCAGCCCATTGCATTCCCGTTGCGGGCAGCCCTTGTCTTCCCCACCCTGTCTTCTCATCTGTTTCTTAATTGCTGTATCAACAGCTGAGCAATTTTGTTATATTTTTATTTTTTTAAAACTATTTCATACTATGACTAGATCTCCTTTTTCATTTCAAATGTTTGTCTGTAAGTATATTTGGTAACCTGAATAGAATTGCTAACTTGTCAAAGCTGGGCATGGCCTTGAGTCACTGAGAGAAATTAAAATTTGGTGTGCTTGGCTCTGCTTAAGCTGCTGGCATAGCAAACTTTGTAGCACTTTGTATAGAAAATTACATTAGCTGGAGTAGATAGAAAACAAAAGGTGGTAATGACCATTGTAACATTCCCCTTTCCAGTTCCAGCACCACTCCATGAAGTGAGGTGAACCAAAGAATGAGCGTGATTGAAAATTAACCCTGCAGCTGTAGGACTAAGCCCATGCTCCCGTGTTTAACATGACGGGTTGGGAGCAGGGAGTCTAAGAGTAAGATAATATGACGCTATGAGGGATAGACAATACCCAATATTTTCCAACTAAATGTTGTTGTTTTTTTTTTCTTGTTTGTTTGTTTGCTTTTCCCTAGAAGAATGTTTTAAAATAGAATAGACTCATATCTAAGTATTATTTCTTAAAATATATTTTGTTCTAGTACGCTTGCTTCTGTCAAAGGGTGCTTTGGATTACAGCCCTGTTGCTAACGTAAGGCTTCCCCTGAGAAGTTTGTGTCTTTTCCCTTGAAGGAAATATATTCTGGCTCTGGCTCTTATCAGCCACGGGTCTTGACGGATGGTGAGAATGAATGGCAATGGATTAGCTCTCATGGTATTGAAAAAAAGTGAAGTTGCTTTTGAACATAACTTCTCCTTTTGCTTCCCCTTTAAAAATCAAACAAACAGCAAAAAGGATGCAGTGGCACAGGGAATTCTGAAAGTGCGGTCTGTAATCAAGAATTAATAGTAAAGCCTTAACTAACCAATTTCAGTTATTAGTTTGATTTTAATCTGTTTTTCACCAAACAGTGGCAAATGGGTACTCATTTATTTTGTCATTTGACTTTTGTAGTCCAGTCCCATGCCTGGAAATGGTTACCTTTTGGCTTAGTGCCTTAAAACTGGGGTTTTACTCATACATCTGTGTCCTAGATTTTCATCATTTGATCTCCAGCCTTATAGCATATGTGGTATTCTATTATTTAATGCAGTGCAGGAGAAAACTTTTGATCACAATGAAGGACTTTGATAAACTGAAGCTATTGTTACTATTTCTTTCAGCGTTTCTGTAGTGTATCACAGGATAATTGGTAGTTGACTCTTCACAATTTTAGAGTTTAGAAAAAGTGTTCCTTAAAGTAAAGCACACTTTGACGTCCAAGCAGTGCAGTAGATGGTAATGGAAGTAATGACATACATTGTTCGAGCACCAGGTGCCAGGTACAACACCTGCAGAACACTGCTTGCAGAGCCAGAACTGATCTTTCTGTTCTACAGCTTTTCTTGCCATGGGATGTAATGTTTGTATAATTTCTTTTTGGAGTGGGTTGCCAAATATTTATAGGGCATAACAGAAGTATCGTACAGCTGTTTCCTTTTTTCGTTTTTTTTTTCATGTTCTTTCATTCTTTCTTTCTTTCTTTCTTTCTTTCTTTCTTTCTTTCTTTCTTTCTTTCTTTCTTTCTTTCTTTCTTTCTTTCTTTCTTTCTTTCTTTCTTTCTTTCTTTCTTTCTTTCTTTCTTTCTTTCTTTCTTTATTTCTTTTTTTTTTTTTTACAAGAAAGAATGGCAGCTGTTGCACTTTTTTCAAACTGGGCAGAGTACAGGTTAATATTTTGGCTTCTCATAAGGGAGTAACCAATATGAAAAACAGGAGAAGGGGAAAATGGTTCAACTGTAAATAAAATATCTAAGTGAGAAGAAAGATGTGATATTTTAAAACACCTGTTAATCTTTCTGTGCTGCTATCATGTGCTTCTGCAAACTTCAGAGGATTGAAATTGTTGTCCCTTTCTGTATAGCAAGTATTTTAGGTTTGAATCTGAAACAGATTTATACTGGTGCTTAATTTTAAACACAAAATGAGATTACACACGTACATGAAGTTCGCTGTGTAGAGATCATAGTAGACTGTGGAGCTTTATGCAACACTACTGTAATCTTCTGCAATCTTCTGTGTATGACTGATCTTCCAGTGAAGGCATCTCTACATGGTGGTCTCATATTCAGGACCTGAATCCTTTACCTGCCAGCTTGATAAATCTTTCCTTGACACAGAAGCATTAAAAAGACAATGCCAATCTGAAATTTATGAGCATGAACACTAATAAAAGGTTAAGGGTCATTTCTAGAACCAGCCAAGCTCTGCATTCTTTGATTATTAATATTTGAGTGTCTCCCCCATGAAAACTGAAATGTTTGTTTTCTCCTTCTGGGGCCGTAGAATCACAGACTCACAGAGTGGTTGAGGTTGGAAGGGACCTTTGGAGATAATCTGGTCCAATCCCCCACCAGGTAGGATCACCCAGAGCACGTTGCACAGGATGGCATCGAGGCAGGTTATGAACATCTGCCAAGAAGGAGACTCCACAGCCTCCCTGGGCAACCTGGTCCAGTGTTCTGTCACACTCACAGAAAAGAAGAGTTTCCTGATGTTCAACTAGAACTTTCTGTGCCTCGGTTTGTGCCCGGAACGGCCTTGTCTTGTCTTGTTGCTGGACACCACTGAAAAAAGTCTGGCCCTATCTAGTAGTTAACAAAGCATCTGTCCTCCTCTGCATCGCACATTGCTCAGGGAGAGGTTGGCATCTGGCCAGCTTAGCCGTGAGAGAAGTTTCTCTGGGTTGAATGAAGTCGGCTAGGCTTATCTGGGCCCCATCAGTGGCTGTCAGTGCTACTGGGGGAAAAGGTGAGGGGATGAGCACCCTAGGGTCCCCTTCAAGCAAGATCCCGGTGGCAGAAAGCCCCAGCCATGGCCAGCTGCGGGGCTGCAATCAACTGTGGGCACCTAAGGCCGCCCCCAGTGCTCGGCCCGTATGGTTGCATACCAAATACCAAATACTGACTTTGATGTTCCAAGTACAATATTGCAGGCGTTGCCAAACCCCTCTGAAGCAAACAGTCAAGCGATTCCAAGAGAAGCATTGGGACTGGGAAGTGATGACAGTAAGAAATCCAGTCAAATGCTTAATTTAGCGTATTCACGTTCCAAGTCACCCTGAATCCACATTGCTACTGTTCGGTTTAGTGTGTTCACACCTCCCAAAATTTTGTGAGATGCTTGTGCTGACTTTGGAAAAATGGCAGAAATGACAGAAGATATCTAAATATGCTAGAGTAGTTGTGAAAGAATATATGGAAAATATCCTGAGAATCAAAATGAGCTGGATCAGGTAGGAAAAGTTGTAGAAAATAGCTTTTATTTGTAGTATTATCTCTGAAGATTCTTACTACCCGGAAGGTAAAGAAGCATTTTAGTTAGAAAAGATAGTATGTTTATTTCAATAATCAGCTTTTACCCACTGACCCTTGGTGTAAGTAAAGGAAAATACACAGGCTGAAAGAGAGAATTGTGTCCTGCTGTGGTCCGATGGGACAAATTTCCATTAATGTTTAAAGGCCTAAATGCAGGTAGGCTTTAGAAGTAGGATGTCAGTGAGCGACACCTGAATCAAAGTGTGGATCGGGAGTTTCGTAGGCTCTTGTAGAGCCAGAGAGAAGTTCTCTGGCAGGATTTTCTGTGCTGTTTAGGAGCAACGTAAATGACTACATTAGTTCAATTTTTTTTATTATTATTTTTTAAATTTGATGTGCTGTCTAGGATAGGGGTGGAAATATTGTGGCTTAACCCAGCAGGCAGCTCAGCACAACACAGCCACTTGCTAACTCTCACCAGTTGGGTTGGGGGAGAGAATTGCATACGTGAAATTGCAAGAACTCATGAGTGTGAACAAAGACAGCTTACTAGGTAGAGGAAATCCATGCATCCAAGTACTTCATTCACTATTTCCCATGGACAGGCAGCTGTACACCCACTTCCAAGAAAGCAAGTCTCATCACACGTAACAGTTTCTTGGGAAGGCAAACACTATCATTGCTACATTACGATCTCCTTCTTCTATCTCTATCACAGCTTTTACTGCCGAGCATGATGCCAGAAGAAGAGCTCACACAAGTCTCAACAATTGTCAAAAGAATTATTTATTTACACAATGTCTTACAGGCAAGCCTGCAAGACATCCAGTCTGGTGGTTCCGCCCAAGTTAGTGGTGGGCACGGAGGCTACGCCGCGCGTAGGGAGCTGTTCAGGCACTCCTGCGATGCTTTTGCCAGGCTCTGACGGTGGACACCAAAGACATGTCAGGGTAGCTCCATGCTTGTTCTCTGAGCGGTGAATCCACTTCCATGGTTTCTTCTGCATCTTGTGGTGGATCCACCTCCATGGGTTCTTGATCATCTCGTGGTGGATCCACATCCATGGGCTCCTCCCTGTTGGCTGGCAGATGGACATGCCTGTGTCCCTGGTTGTTGGCAGGACGATTGGCGGGCCATGGTCCCACAGCATTCTTTGTCCAAAAGACATGCCAGGGCCTCGCGTTGGTCGCTGCTGGCTTCAGAGGCGTGCTGTGCATTCCGCTGGTCACAGGGACGCTGGCTATTGCGGTCTTGCCAGAACAGACATTCGTCGGCCCGGTCTGATTTGTTTGATGCTGGGGCCTCGCACTGCTCCCTGCTGGCTTCACAGCCGCGCTCTGCGTTCCGCTGTTGACATGAACGCTGGCCATCGCTCTTGTGAGAGAGCTGATCTTCGTCCTCCTATTCTGTTTTTTCTTCTTATGACGCAGCCTGCTCCTTGGGCCTGAGCACACCACCAGTCTCCTCATTGCGTCATTCAAGGATGGGCAGCCACCCCTCTTCCTGCTCTGGCTCCTCTTGCTTCCGAGCATCCTTTGCGCTTGAAAGCCTCGAAGCCTCGCAAGTGGTGGGCTGGCTGCGAGGCTCCTGTATTTATAGGGTCCAGAAGGAAAGGCGCGGTGGTGGTGGCTGCTGTGACATAAGCAGGCCGCTGTGATGGCCATTGTGACGGTGGCCCACACGTGTAGCCAAACGTGGCCGTGTTGCCATGGCAAGGAGCTTCAGCCTGAGGGCGTCCCCCCTCCGGGCCCTAAGGACCTTGGGGGCCTCCAACAGTCGCCCTCTGTTGCGCTGGCCCAGAGGAGGGGAAAGTTGCAAGAGAAGTTGAAAGGCAAAGAATTGTGCCCTGCTGAGAGACACGTTGGTAGTACGCTAATCAGGAACTCCAGAAGCAGGCACTGGTTCGGAAGGCGTCGTGGTGGAAGCGGGCAGGCAGCTAAACCCCACAGAGCTGTTCACTCACTGCACTGCCCTCCACCCCCCACAGTGGGATAGGGGAGAGAACTGGGAAAAAAAGAAGATAAAAACTCAAGGGTTGAGATAAAGACAGTTTAATAGGACAGGAAAGGAAGGGAGAGTAATAAAACTCATAATAAAAAGAAAAAAAGTACAAAGCAAGCGATGCCCAATGCAATGGTTCACCTCCTACTGACCGACGCCCAGCCAGACCCCAAGCAGCGGCCCCACCTCCCTGGCCAACTCCCCCCATATTTATTGCTCAGCACGATGCCGTATGGTCTGGAATATCCCTTTGGCCAGTCTGGGTCACCTGTGCGGGCTCTGTCCCCTCCCAGCTCCTGCTGCACCCCCAGCCTCCTCGCTGGCAGGGCAGCACGAGAAGCTGAAAAGCCCTTGGCTCTGGGTATGCGCTGCTCTGCCACAACTAAACCATTGGGGTGGGATCAGCAATACTGTCACCCCAAATCCAAAACACAGCTCCACACTAGCCAGTGTGAAGAAAATTACCTCTATCCCAGCCAAAACCAGGACAAGATGCCACTTCTTTATGAGGCTTGGAAGATGGCACAGCTGGACTTCCACAATCAGAAGGGGAGATGAGCCTGCACGCAGTCCCCAAGGTGCCAAATAGGAGAGGAGAGCATTTTATCAGATGATGGTGGTGGTGGTGTTCTTGTTTCCTTGTTTATTGCCCCATCTTGGGAAGAGCTCCTCATGAAGCATCTCAGAGGGACCTCAACGCTGAACCTCAGCACTCCCTTCCTGGCAGACCTGAAGCCTTTTGCTTCTCCAGAGGAACTGCTGCCCCTCTCACTTCTTTGCTCAGCCTGCTGCTATGCTTTGGGCACTGCCACGGAGGCTCTGGCTGCATCTTCAAGCACCCTCTCTTTAGCCTTCTCGTCCCCAGACTGAGACACCTCCCAGCACCTGCTGGTTATTTAGATGTTCTTATTTAGATGGCTTGATTCTCGGGCACGTGAGCATCTACATGGCATACTTTTACAAAAAGGTTCTCCACCCCAGCAGCCATATCTTGCCACAATGCAGCAGCCCAGATGGGTTTGCCTCTGCCCTGCCAGTTGTTCTGCTTCCATTGCTGCCACCACCCCACACAGGGCATTTGCCACCATCCTTGAGTCAGTATAGAGATAGAGAACTGGCCACTTTTCTCTTTCGGCAATATCTAAAGCCAGCTGGACGGCTTTCACTTTGCAAATTGCCTCAATTCACCTGCTCCTTCATCAGTTTCTGCAACTTGTTGTATAGGACTCCATACAGCAGCCTTCCACCTGTGACGCGTTCCCACAATACTGGCTGCCTTTGACTCCAGGTCATATGGAAAGTTCTAGTGTGTCTGGCAAGGCAGCACTCAGCGGTGGCACGACTTCGTTGAGGCCACGGTAGTCCACTGTTAGTCTCCACTTGCCATTAGGCTTTCACACTGGCTGTGTGGGACTATTAGAGGGTGAGTGAGTCTTGCTGATCACTCCTTGCATCTCCAGTCCATCAATCAGCTTACAGGTGGGAATCAGGGAGTCTTGGTGGGTGCGATATTGCCGCCGGTGCACTGTTGTGGTAGCGACTGGAACCTGCTGTTCTTTGACCCGCAGCAACCCCACAACAGAAGGGTCCTCCAAGCGGCTGGGCAAGGTAGACAGCCGCTTAATCTTCTCCGTACTTAAGGCGGCTATGCCAAAAGCCCACCGGTACCCTTTTGGGTCCCTTGAAGTACCCTCTCCTGAGGTAGTCTACGCCAAGGACGTACGGAGCCTCGGGGCCAGTCACAATGGGATGCTTTTGCCACTCGTTGCCAGTTAGACTCACTTCAGCCTCCAATAAAGTTAGCTGTTGGGATCCCCCTGTATATCCCCTGTTGGGATCCACTCCAGAAATGCAGATGGGCTTCTGCCCGTTAATAACTTGATGGCATTAGGGTACAGTGTGCACTGCTGTCCACTAGAACCTTATATTCCTATGGGTCTGATGTGCCAGGTCATCGAATCCACACTGTCCAATAAACCTGATTGTCCCTTTCCTCCACCTGGCTGGAGACAGGATTACTCTGGTCCTAGTCATAGGATTCATTACTGTGTAGAACCGCGGGGTGGCACGTGGTGTGTACCCACTACATCCCCTTTCTTGAGCAGAGGGATGCTTACTCCTAAAAGCTGAGGTTCATACAGGTGGAAAGTGTAGGACGTATCCTTTTTGAATTGCTGAACTCCCGGGACAGTGTCTCTGTAGCACTTTCTTTGAGTTTGCAGACCTCTTGGGAAAGTTTCTCCACAGCCAAGATGCAGGCCCATGAAAAGGAAGAGAGACTCATTGTATTGCTGAAGTTGGCCAGCCAATTCATCCCCCACACGTTCCTCTCCGTCTTTCCGTGTCATTGCTGCCGATGAGTTGGCATATGATGACGGTGCACTCCATACAAACTCCCGCAACTTGGGTCGCATGCACTTGACTTCATCTGGATCTCTGGATATTTGTTTGTTGTCTATGTCATCATAAATCACCCCCAGCACAGCTAATTCCCCCAGGTACTGGATATCCCTCTCCGTGGAGGTTCACTTGCCTGGGTGACATACAACATCTTCCTGGGAGGGATACCTTTCCTTCACGCCTGACCGGAGTCACCTCCAGAGGGTGAAGACTTGTACCCCTGTTCCAATTGCTTTGTCAATGCCCCCTTACCTAGAAAGGGATCCCAACTGCTTGCCTTCCTTGCGCTCTAATTCCAGGCTATTGTCCCCATTATTCCAGCCTTGGAGCAGCCAGGTGATAATGAGCTTGCGTGGATGACAGCTAAATCTTTTTGCATTTCTCGCAGCTCACCCAGGGGTAGGGATGGGTTGGTTATTGCCACTTTTATGATATATTCCTCTTCCTCCTCCTGTTCCCACAGTGGCCCTCATTTAGAGTAGCCTGCCTCTTCTTCTTCTTCCTCCTTCCCCTTCTTAATAGGAGATTTTTCCCCTACTAAATGAGCTAACTTTTGCATCCATCGTTCAGTCTTGCATGCAGGGGTGACTGACAGCAACACGGGTTGGTTCTCGGGCCCTGCTGCAGTGCCTGCTGCGGGGGCTGGCGTAGCCGTGGGGCCCATCACAGGGGTTGGAGTGGCTTCAGGGTCTGTTGCAGGAGTGGCCACAGTGCCTGTCATTTTGTTGTTGGATCCAGAAGCCTTCTCTTCCCCTTGAGGATGCTGAATAGGGTGGTAAACAGGGCTTGGCAGGCATGGGCCAGGCCCCAGTAGTGATTCATGTCTCTCTGGAATTGCAAAGGTCACGGCATATATATATATATTTTAATATTTTTATTTTTTTCCAGGATTTTGCACTTACCCAGGGGCGAAGTTCCAAAATATTGGAGGTGCCCACTGTCCCAGGTACTTGCCCATATCCTCCGTCACACCGTGCTACTCATAACTATCCTGCCTTGGGGCAGATATATGGGTTGTTTTCTTAAACAGGTGTTTAACTATAAATGAAACCTGAAACACATTCATGAAACATAGCAACAGGAAAACGCAGGTTTGAACATCCAAAGGATGTTCAAAATTCTCCAGGGCTATTGTGGCAAGCGTGAAAGAGGAACATGAAGGAGAAGGGAAAGGTGAAGGAGAGGGGGACAGTGTCCCCCCCCCTTATCACCCCTATAGATTGGCTCCCTGAGGACAAAAGGTAGGCAGTGTAGTTATTAATGGTGTCTGAAAGATGGTTCCTGAAGTACGGAGATGACAGCAATGCGGAATACAAACACCGCATTAGTCTCACAACTGGTCATTCTATCATATCGTAGGCCAGTGTTACACAGTACAGGAAAATGATAACTGTTAACCAGCCCACAGAAGCGATCAACAGCATGACAGGGAACATGGACAGCAACTAAGGATTCTATCACACCACTCTGAAAACACACACAACAGCGCCTAAAGAAAATAAATCAACACTGTGACCAGCAATATTAAACTAACGTAATGCTTTTAACAAACTTGGCCAGAACTCTCATTAAAACAACTCTTTGTGCCCAGTCTTGGGAAGCAAAAAGCAGTGTTGGGGTAGAACTGGGCAGGCAGCTAAGCACTGAGTAGCTGTTCACTCAATCCATTGCCACCCAGCTCCAACACTGGGATGGGAGAGAGTAAAAAAAGTAAACTTTTGTGGGTTGAGATACAGACAGTTTAACAGGACAGAAAAGGAAGGGAGAGTAATATTAACAATGAAAAAAAAAAATACAAAGCAAGTGATGCCCAATGCAATGGTTCACCTCCTGCTGACTGACGCCCAGCCAGACCCCAAGCAGCGGCCCCACCTCCCCGGCCAACTCCCCCCATATTTATTGCTAAGCACGATGCCGTATGGTCTGGAATATCCCTTTGGCCAGTCTGGGTCACCTTTCCGGGCTCTGTCTCCTCCCAGCTCCTGTTGCACCCCCAGCCTCCTCGCTGGCAGGGCAGCACGAGAAGCCAAAAAGCCCTTGGCTCTGGGTATGCGCTGCTCTGCCACAACTAAACCATTGGGGTGGGATCAGCAATACTGTCACCCCAAATCCAAAACACAGCTCCACACTAGCCATTGTGAAGAAAATTACCTCTATCCCAGCCGAAACCAGGACACGATGCCACTTCTTTATGAGGGCTGGAAGATGACACAGCAGGACTTCCACAATCAGAAGGGGAGACGAGCCTGCACGCAGTCCCCAAGGTGCCAAATAGGAGAGGAGAGCATTTTATCAGATGATGGTGGTGGTGGTGTTCTTGTTTCCTTGTTTATTGCCCCGTCTTGGGAAGAGCTCCTCATGAAGCATCTCAAAGGGACCTCAACGCTGAACCTCAGCACTCCCTTCCTGGCAGACCTGAAGCCTTTCGCTTCTCCAGAGGAACTGCTGCCCCTCTCACTTCTTTGCTCAGCCTGCTGCTATGCTTTGGGCACTGCTACAGGGGCTCTGGCTGCATCTTCAAGCACCCACTGTTTGGGCTTCTCATCCCCAGACTGAGACACCTCCCAGCATCCCCCCTCCCCAAGCCCATGGTGGTCCTCTGAGGGACTCCTCCTGTGACACCAGTACAGCAGCCAGGTCCCCTCCTCCCCTCTCCCTTAGGGCTCCATGAAGAAGAGATGCCACTTCTTCAAGTGGCACGGGGGATGGGAAAGAAGAGCTCACACAAGCCTCAACAATTATCAGAACTATTTATTTACACAATGTCTTACAGGCAAGCCTGCAAGACATCCAGTCTGGTGGTTCTGCCCAAGTTAGTGGTGGGCACGGAGGCTACGCCGCGCGTAGGGAGCTGTTCAGGCACTCCTGTGTTGCTCTTGCCGGGCTCTGACGGTGGACGCCAAAGACATGCCAGGGTAGCTCCATGCTTGTTCTCTCAGCGGTGGATCCACTTCCATGGTTTCTTCCGCATCTTGTGGTGGATCCACCTCCATGGGTTCTTGATCATCTCGTGGTGGATCCACATCCATGGGCTCCTCCCTGTTGGCTGGCAGATGGACATGCCTGTGTCCCTGGTTGTTGGCAGGACGATTGGCGGGCCATGGTCCCACAGCATTCTTTGTCCAAAAGACATGCCAGGGCCTCGCGTTGGTCGCTGCTGGCTTCAGAGGCGTGCTGTGCATTCCGCTGGTCACAGGGACGCTGGCTATTGCGGTCTTGCCAGAACAGACATTCGTCGGCCTGGTCTGATTTGTTTGATTCTGGGGCCTCGCACTGCTCCCTGCTGGCTTCACAGCCGCGCTCTGCGTTCCGCTGGTCACATGAACGCTGGCCATCGCTCTTGTGAGAGAGCTGATCTTCGTCCTCCTATTCTGTTTTTTCTTCTTATGACGCAGCCTCCTCCTTGGGCCTGAGCACACCACCAGTCTCCTCATTGCGTCATTCAAGGATGGGCAGCCACCCCTCTTCCTGCTCTGGCTCCTCTTGCTTCCGAGCATCCTTTGCGCTTGAAAGCCTCGAAGCCTCGCAAGTGGTGGGCTGGCTGCGAGGCTCCTGTATTTATAGGGTCCAGAAGGAAAGGCGCGGTGGTGGTGGCTGCTGTGACATAAGCAGGCCGCTGTGATGGCCATTGTGACGGTGGCCCACACGTGTAGCCAAACGTGGCCGTGTTGCCATGGCAAGGAGCTTCAGCCTGAGGGCGTCCCCCCTCCGGGCCCTAAGGACCTTGGGGGCCTCCACCAGTCGCCCTCTGTTGCGCTGGCCCAGAGGAGGGGAAAGTTGCAAGAGAAGTTGAAAGGCAAAGAATTGTGCCCTGCTGAGAGACACGTTGGTACTACGCTAATCAGGAACTCCAGAAGCAGGCACTGGTTCGGAAGGCGTCGTGGTGGAAGCGGGCAGGCAGCTAAACCCCACAGAGCTGTTCACTCACTGCACTGCCCTCCACCCCCCACAGTGGGATAGGGGAGAGAACTGGGAAAAAAAGAAGATAAAAACTCAAGGGTTGAGATAAAGACAGTTTAATAGGACAGGAAAGGAAGGGAGAATAATAAAACTCATAATAAAAATAAAAAGTACAAAGGAAGTGATGCCCAATGCAATTGTTCACCTCCTACTGACCGACGCCCAGCCAGACCCCAAGCAGCGGCCCCACCTCCCCGGCCAACTCCCCCCATATTTATTGCTCAGCACGATGCCGTATGGTCTGGAATATCCCCTTGGCCAGTCTGGGTCACCTGTCCGGGCTCTGTCCCCTCCCAGCTCCTGCTGCACCCCCAGCCTCCTCGCTGGCAGGGCAGCACGAGAAGCCAAAAAGCCCTTGGCTCTGGGTATGCGCTGCTCTGCCACAACTAAACCATTGGGGTGGGATCAGCAATACTGTCACCCCAAATCCAAAACACAGTGTTTTGTGTTCCTCAAGTGAAGAAAATTAACTCTGTCCCAGCAAAAGACGTGAAGAGCATTTTGCAAACCGGTGACAAGAATTTCATTTGTTCACAGCATGCTCGCTAATAAGCGTTTTTCAGGCTGATAGTTCAGTTGTTACCATTGAAGCATAGAATCATAGAATCATTAATGTTGGAAAAGACCTTCAAGATCATGTGTTCCAACCGTGCCCCTACCATCAATATGACCGACTAAAACATGTCACTAAGTATCACGGCCAACCTTTCCTTAAACACCCCCATGGATGGTGATTTTCCAACATAAACCTCCCCTGGCACGACTTGAGGCCATTCCCTCTAGCCCTATTGCTAGTTATCTGTGAGAAGAGCCCGACCCCCAGCTCCCCACAACTTCCTTTCAGGTAATTGTAGAGAGTAATAAGGTCTCCCCCGAGCCTCTTCTTCTCCAGACTAAAAAACCCCCCTCTCCCTCAGCTGCTCCTCATAGGAGTTGTGCTCCAGGCCTTTTACCAGCTTCGTAGCCCTTCTCTGAACATGTTCTAGGGCCTCGATGTCCTTCTTGTACTGAGGAGCCCAAAGCTGAACAGCATACTAGAGGTGGAGCCTCACCAGAGCAGAGTACAGGGGTACAATCACCTCCCTGGTTCTGCTGGCTACACTATGCTTGATACAAGAGGGGATGCCATTGGCCTTTTTGATCACCTGGGCACACTGCTGGCTCATGTTCAGGTGAGCATCAATCAGCACCCCAAGATCCTTTTCGTCTGCATAGCTTTTGAGCCAATGTCCCTTAAGCCTGTAGCCCTCCATGAGGTTGTTGTTGCCAAAGTGCAGGACCCAGCCCTTAGCCGTGTTGAACCTCATCCCATCGGCCTCTGCCCATCAACCCATTCTGTCCAGGTCCCTCTGCAGGGCCTTTCTACCCTCCAGCAGATCAACACAACCCCAGCTTGGTGTCGTCGGCAGACTTACTGAGGGTGCACTCAATTCCCTCATCCAAGTCATCAATAAACATATTAAAAAGGATGGGCTCCAACACCAGCCCCTGGGGAACACCACTTGCGACCTGTTGCCAGCTTGATTTCAATCCATTCTCCACTACTCTCTAGGCCCAACTGTCCATTTTTAACCCGGCAAAGAGTGTACCTGTCCAAGCCATGGGCTGCCAGCTTCTCCAGGAGAATACTGTGGGAGACCATGTCAAAGGCCTTGCTGAAGTCTAGGTAAACTACATCGACAGCCTTTCCCTCATCCACCAGGCAGCTCACCCAGTCATAGAAGGAGATGAGTCAGGGCTTGCCTTTCATGAACCCATGCTGGCTGGGCCTGATCCCCCGGTGGTCCTAGGTTGTTGAGAAGTTGTCTCATTGCAACACTAGCTCTTAGAGCTGATTTCGCAGCACTGCTTCAAGCACTGGGTAAATAGCCCGGTTCTTAAAGGAGCCATGTAGAGTCGGGGTGAAGCACTCCATGCTGAACACTTGAAAATCTGGCCATCGTTGACTGCACTGGTTCTTTCTTAGGTTTCAGCAGGTATCAGGGTCAAACATTTATATATGTGGCAAGGTGTGAGCTCTGCGATCTGTGTTTTCCAGGTAGGAGTTAGTGTCCCCATTCAAACGTAAACTATGCAGACAGCAGCATTCCTTACATTGTATGAGGCATTAATGCGCTCTCCTTTACTGCTTCAGGATAAATACATACCCCAGATTCAAGTTGCAGCAGGCGTTAAAAGATGAAATAGTCACTAAAATCACATTTATTAAGTACGCTCACATACTGTGTTTTGAAGAGTGTGTGAAAATTGAGTTAAAGGCTGGTGTTCTCAGGTTTTGGTCTATAAGAAAAATCTCTGCTTCACCTTCAGACAGGAGGGAAAATGACAGTCTCCTATTGCTGTCTCTGATTTTAGTGTTCTTAGCACTGTTTGTGTTTTTAATCAAGCTTTGTTATTCCAAGTTACTTTTATTATTACTTTTTTTGCATGCTGGCCAGAACGTTTTGTTTTGATTTATATTTTATTAAGCAAATGATGGAAGGAATTCAGGTATGCAATAAACCTGCATAAATGAATATACGTTTTGCCAGACCAGAATAATGGTAAAGAGAGAATCATTGTTGTTACTTTAGAGAGGCATGGAAGTGTAATTGAGTGAATCTGGTCTATTCAAACCTACAAGTATTGGACTGGGTACCCGTGGACGTGGATTAACATTCATAAAATGCTGCCTTCACCATTTCTCATTTTAGGGGACAGTGGCCTTCCCCGAGAAGTGTTTTAATCAATGCTGCTTTCCTTTTGGGGTAACAATTATTATTGTTAGCAAGTCAGAGTTTGGACTTCTTGAGAAAACAAGAAATCAATTAAGGCAACAGCAGCTGAATTAGCAAGTTAGTACTTCATTGTCTGCAGAAGCCAAAGCTATAAAATCGAAGGGAATTCAGCCTGCATGTCTTCTTTCTTAAGGCACCATGGATTTGTGTGGGATTCTAGTGTTGGAATTGCAAAATTAAAGCAAGTTTTCAAAATCGAGTCTTATTTATTTATGGTGTCTTGATGAGGGCCTCTCGAAACACAGAGTAGTCCGTTTTCTTGAATAGCCTTTTGTTTATGAAATGTTTAGAAATGTATTTAGCGGAGCCTTTTTGTTCATGTTCTGCTTTGTTGCCTTATATGGCTCTTTCGCAGCTATATGCTAGATTGAAATCTTAGACTATACTTTGGTTGTAAGTAAAAAGGAATGGCTGCTTATCTTTTCTGGAACTGACATGTGGTTCTGTAGCTTAGTGTTTTTTTGGAGAAGCTATTAATCTTCTTTCTGTTCTATGCTGTTTTTTTTTTTTTGTTTTTTTTTTTTTTCCCTCCACACTTTGCCAGTGGTTTTTCCTAGTCCTAGTGTCGTGTTCAGCTGCTGACATGCAATCCTTGTCCACCTCAGTGGGAGTGAATGGAGTGATGAACCACACGTGCTCTTTGTTTCTTTGATTTTTCTGTTTTTCTTTTTGTTTTTTTTTTTTTTTGTTTGTTTGTTTGTTTGTTTGTTTTTCCAGTCATTTTCTTAATGTAGAAGTTCAGCCTTTTCCTCTGTTACATTTGTACGTTTTAATAAATGTTTTGATTGTTCTGACTTAAAAACTTTGAGGATGATGGTGAGAGGAGTCTTTTAAAAGGGTTGGAGTTTCAAAAGTGTGCTATAGTATAGTATACTGTGTAGTGTATCGATATACTATAATATGATACAATGCCTGCTCTTGCCAAAGCCTAATGATAATATATAGTCAGTAGCATAGTAACCCCTATAACAACTGAAAAACAGCAGGGAACATACAGCTGGTTTTGCAGCGTTGCATACTGGAAGACTTTTTTGCCATTTAGGTATGAATGATAGTTCATGCAATTATCATTGTTGAATAATCCTACCTGAGTTATTTTGGTCTTATTTTGGTAATTTAGATACATAGATTAATCAGAGATCACATTGAAGATGCAACTAAATCTCTTGACATGTTTTTATGAAGTTTTCTTTTTTTTTTTCCAAGTTGCTGCTATCATTAGAATTATCTACTGAAAGGTAAAATCTCATAGGATTAATTTTCTACCATTATGAGATAAAACCTTGTGCAACTTCAGCTTAGCTGAATTGGAAAGAAGACACTTCCACCCCATCGCACGTCCAAATTCAGAAAAAAAGTAAATTTTTGCACATTTTAAGTACAGCTCACCTCTCCTAAGCAAAATAGTTTTTGTTCCCATGTTGTATTGCATTAAACTTTTTTTTTATTATTCCTTTTTCATGCCCTCTAGAAAAGGTAGTTCCTTCTTAGGGTTGTTCCTGCAATAATTTTGAATTGAACTCAGTTTGTTCCAGGTGGCTTTTGTCACTACCAAAACCCTGTGAGAAGAATCAGTCTGCAAAACTTTAAGTCATCTCATTCACATTGAGCTTATGCATTCATCTTCTTCCAAGCTCTTTTTGTAGTAGGCTCTAGAGTCCTGCCAGACCTGTCCACTCTGTCATGTACTGAAAAAATGAAACAAGCAAACAAACAAAAAAAGCCTTTGATCTAAAAACAACGGTCAGAAAGGCACAAGTAATCACGATGGGTTGTTCTTGTTTCGGTTGTCTTGACTCCTACCTGCACAGCAAAAGGAGGATGGCCCAAGCTGTGTCCCGGGGTGGCTGGAGCACAGCCTCACCATCCTGATGTGGCCTCAGGGATGCAGCCCTGTCCTTGTGCTGACATACAAAGCGTGAGTGAAAGCCTGGGCCAAGCAGCAGACCCAGAGCTGCAAAATGCACCGCAGTGTCTTCTGATATTTGTAAAAACTGTCAGTAGTACAGTCACTCTTACTTCACCCTTTGGCGATGGTACTTTTTCACGTTGTAAGCTCAGTGAAGACCCGTGCAGTGCCTGCCAATGGGTGAAAACAGGGTATGAGCGATTACAAAGCCTGGCTCCGTGGCTCAGACTTGTCTGCTATCTGCCTCCCATCAATGTGATCCATCTGGTGGACAGCAGTGTCATAGAGCAGAACAAGCCAGGGTTGGAAACGGAGTCACTGGACGTGCTGCTGTCCACAGATGCTGCCTCTCTGGAGGATGCATTGCTGCCTCCGTGTTCTCTTGTTCTTGTGCTTTGGTTTTGCCTCAGGTTGAAAGGTGTGGCTTACACGAAAGGCTATCTAGAACTAGGATAGGTAGAAAGCACTCAGCTCCCTTCACGTATCTGGCTGCAAAAAAAGAATTCCGCCTCAGAAGTGTCCCTGAGCTTTCTGAAATTCAACGTGTTTTATAGGTGTTACGGACCCTCTTCGTCTAGCAAATGCTTGTGCTGAGAGTTTGCACACAGATGCAGAAGTTGGCACGTTGACCCTAATTAACTGGATCCAGTCCATGGTCTTCACGTCACTTGGCCTTATTAAATGTGTGCATCTGTGAAAATTCCCCATACTAATTCCTCATTCTAACCAGCGTCTAAATATTTCAGACAGAACAAGTAATAAATTAGACTGAGGAACCAGTACTGACTAGTGAGATAAGGGTTAGATTGCCTGTACATGGTGATGAGTGAATTATGATTCACGGGGTGGTGAGACTGTCTTGCTGATGCAAAATGAAGTTGCTGCTAAAGGAAGGAAAAAAAAAAAAGACGTTAAAAAAACTTGTTACAGATAATCAGTGACCAAAGAGCTTTTGTGTGTAAAGGTTCTCTCTTGTTATCAATATGCAAAACAAGCCCTGTGTATAAACCTCTGTATTTGAACCCTAGCAGTTTAGAGAAGAACGACTCACTCAACAGAACACAAAATGAGTAAAAAACGGTGTGGGTTCATTGGGAACGGTTGAGTAATGTTGTCTGGCAGTGCTGGTAGGCTGATGCTATGTTATGAGAATATTCTGAAAAAGAGAAATAATTTGTAGCTGTGTTCACATCCATATTTTTTATCCTCCCTTGTAATAGAGTAAACAGTAGTTATTATAGAAACATTGCAGTGTAATGTATCCATCTAGTATGTGCTTTGCCGTAACAAATGATATGTTGCAGGCATTCTGTTTTTGGTCACATAAGTATATGATAATGATTTTCAAATTTAAATTTTATTTTCAAAGTATAATTCAGTTAAGGAGCGAGTTTGGCATAGATTGAACAAAAGTGATGCACGCATATCTGGTATCTCATTGAAAATGGCTGCTTTGTAGGAGATCCTCAAGAAACCAGGTGTGCGTCTTTTTGGTTGCTAGTGTTTCAGGTTCTGAGGGATGCACCCGAGCAGTAGGTGCACAGCATTTAGTCAACTTCCAGCTGATCGCTTTCCTTTCATTTCCTTCCAGTATTAAGAGTTGGTCCTCTCCAATGTAACACTACAGCCACCTTGATGGGTATCATGCCCAAATGTATGCAATTGCAGTGCTCTGCTGAGCAGTCACATGAAATCTGTTAAATGAATACATTGTTCTCTAGTCCTCCTTGAATATCAGCGCTGTCACATTTAAGATATATTAGTGTTGCACAAGCCTTAATTGCATGACTTTTGTTGTTGTTGTTTTTCGGGCACATTTATTAGATGGTTTTGTATTCTTTTGTTGCCAGGGTTTCAAATGTTTCTGAAGACTGTCATAAAACTCAGAAAAGAGTTTTAGGAGAAGATCTGTTAAATCCTGAGCAAAACAGCAGTATAATTTTGCAGTGCGCTTGTTTGCACTTGCATAACTGTAGGTGTGAAGCTCAATGGGAAGAGTGGCTGAAGTGTTTAGCACTGAGCTGGTACTCCTGTAAGGCTCCGAGTTCAAGCTTCTCTATGGTGCTGCATGTGCAGAAAGTGGGGTCCAGAGGCTAACAGCAGCTACAATGAAATTTTTCTCCTTCCACACGTTTTTTTTTTTTCTGTAGCAAGCACTTAGAAACTTCTTGCAAGATAAATGAACTGTGATGGAAAAGGGAAGCTGAACGCTTTCCAGGATTTAAAGAAGAGGTATAGTATTTCTGATTTATGGAACGCTCTCTGAGAGAGAGAAAAAGGTGTGTTGTGAAAGGTTGTTGACTAAAATACTTCACGTGTGTTCATTCTGCATCGCCTAAAATCCAGGTGCAAGTCTTTTCTCCAATTTGCAGAAGAATCAGGAAGGGTTTCAGTGTAGAGCTCTGCAGTCACCAAGTTAGCAGCATATAGCCTAGAGTGATGGGTCGACAGAGGTTATTTGAAGGATGGAAACACCAGCTATATCAATTAAAATGTTTGTTTACTAGCTCTGTAATACTGAGTGACAGGATGGAAAAATCCTATTTGCCCTCATTTGGAAAGCCGTGCCAAGTTCTGCTCACTCTCTGCTGGTGGTGGTGAGGCTGGTGCCCTTGGAAAAGCAGCTCACACTGTCCTCTTTTTTTTTTTTTTTTTTTAATGTGATTTGTAGCTGCTGCTTGGGGGTAGGAAAGCAGTGACTCCTGACTGTAGCACGTGTCCTTCTAATACTTTGCAAACTTGCAAAACTGTTTGCTACCAGTGATTTGCAAAGGAACCTGAGCTCTGGAATTGTGCTGACTCAGGGGTTTTCTCAGAGTTACTGCAAGAGCACAGCAGGCCAGGCGATGCAGAATCCAGGTTGTCTTGTGCTGCTTCCAAAAGCAATGCCTTTAGAAAAGCTGAGGGAAGCAATCTCTGCGAAATGGAAAAGGACAGTGGGAATGTGTAAAATGTGATTAAACGCAAAATAAGAACATATTTCAGAAGGAATCACTTGTTTAATTTTTAGCACATGTGGTGGTAAAAGTGCTGGTTGTCTGTTCACAGCAGAATGAATGCTCAACATCAAACTGACTGACTTCTTTCTGCCGTCCTTTGCTCCTCTCTAGGTTAAAGCAGTAAGGGGAGGACATGGTAAAAGAACTGAGGGGAGACGCTTGGTCCGCTTTCAACCTCGCTTCCCATTTTCAAACCTTCCTACCCCTATGCCCCAGTAGTTGCAGGGTTGCTTTTAAGGTTTTGTTGCATCTCACCTCTTGACATGAAACGGGGACAGACTCCCTGGCTGGTGCCTGGGTGCTTTCATGTAGGGAAAGTGAGGGTTTATCATTGTTTTAAAGGGAGCAGCTGTAATCATTTGGCTGACTTGCATTCAGAAATCCATACTTCAGTCAACACATATTTTGTTGTCAGAAAAATCAAGTCTTGGTGACTGTGACAAAGCAGCAGACTGTTTCTGCCAGACGTAATTGGAAAAGTAGAAAAGAGGACAGTGAGCATTGCTTGCATGAGTGAGTTGACAAGTCATTACAGGGATGAACAGGAATGGATTGGATTCATGGCTTGTTTTAAACTGGTGCAGGATAAGATCCCTCTCCTTTCCTAATTCTTGTTCTTGTTCTTGTTCTTGTTCTTGTTCTTGTTCTTCTTGTTCTTCTTCTTCTTCTTCTTTCTTCTTCTTCTTCTTTCTTCTTCTTCTTCTTCTTCTTCTTCTTCTTCTTCTTCTTCTTCTTCTTCTTCTTCTTCTTCTTCTTCTTCTTCCTTCTTCTTTCTTCTTCTTTCTTCTTCTTTCTTCTTCTTCTTCTTCCTTTTTTTTTTTTTTTACTTAAAATGATAACGTTAATAAAAAAAGGTGATAGTTGTACCGCATGCAGGTAAAAATGCAAGACTTGTTCCAAAATATTTTGTGGAACATCCAGGGACCTGAGAGCTTAAAGATGAGACCACGAGTCTTAGATGATGATTACTTGAAATTTCACAATAGCATAGTTTTGTTTCTACACATTGATTTCATTATTTCATAGTTTTGGATGTTTGAGGGGCTTTTTTAATCCCAAACCTTAGAAAATTGGAGCACAGAAGTTAACAAAGACGAGACTACAAAATAAATAAATAAAACAAAACCACTGATGGTAATATGCATTGTGTGACAGAGGTTGACTGATAAACCAGAGTAAGAGCCTATGATTGCAAACAGATTGTTACTGCAAATAATAATACACATCATATGTCTGTATATGTCTGTGGTTAACAGCGTGGCTTAGATGCCATGGGAGGTTGTGGTACATGTTTACTGTAAAGAAGGCAATCACTGTTCATATGAATAGAAAATTTCTGACCATACCAGAAACTTTCTGGATGATGAGCCTCCAATCCCAAGAATGCATGGGTGGGTTTGTTTTCACATCAGGTCTCACAGGGCTGAGAAGAATGATCTTCCATTTCTGATGGAGCTGGAAGCCTTCTAACGTGATGAACTAGCTCATGGAATTCTTTGAACATTTCATGAGCTGACCTCCAAAACATGGCTATCCTTTGTTAGCTTTTGCCACATAACACATTTTTCAAGCAAGGATGAAGGTGTATTTTAGAAATATCATGGAGTCAGTCTGTGCATTGCCATGAAAAAAACACATGTAAGTTCATTCCTGAGTATATCCTTCACCCTCTCTAAAGACAGTGGAAGCTGACAGTGTCTATTTTAGGATATATTCTCCAGTTATTCAATGGAAATATGAAATTATTTTAATCATGAGAAAGTTTTGAGACATTTTCATAAGCAGCTGCTGAACAGATGGTAGAATATTAAATGTTGCAATGTACAGATATGTTCTATGGGTTCTGTTGTTCAGCAGTCTTAAAATACTTGTGTTGAAATGATTTTAAGTGATTTTCAGTCTGATATCTTTCCTTAGGCTGATATTCATCAAAAAATGACTCACTAATTGCCTTCTGAAATTGCTCTTCTGTTGATGTGACTTATCCTGTGTTTTTAAGACAAAATATACCAATTTTAATGCTTTAGAGGTAGAAAGCAGGAATCTTCAAAAACGTGCTACCAGCTCAAGAATTTGGATTGCAGTGTCCTGGAAAACAAGCAAACAAACAAAATAGCTGTTATTGTCTGGCTTCTTGGAAGATATAGTCCACTGTTGAGGAAAAAAAAATGGATGCCTTCCTTATGTCCCGCTGGCTATAGTGCAAGCATAAAAGCATAAAGAGCGGGTTATGGATGCTTTGTGAGCAGCTGTGTCACTGCTACATATGACAGCATTCTTACTGTGGAGCAGTTTTCCTAAAATGAGTTGGAAAACTTCAAAGCTTTCATTGCATCTCCAGTGGAATAACATCTGTATTTAACCATGCCCCTTTGCGTAAGCCCAGTCTTGGATGATGATGTCTGTCCATGGCTCAGAAAAGTTGTGTTTTGGGATCTCCATTACTGTCTGAGCTGCATCTGATTCCAAATAGCTTGATGTTTTTGCTGGAGAATGGAGAAATCGTGGTGGAAACCACAGAGCCGGTTGGGATAGGAGAAGTAGGATGTGTCAAGGTTTGGAATTTAGTTTCCTCTGAGTCAGTCTTTTGAGGTTAATAAGCACTCGTGCTGCCTTCTGTGGGATAGCTTTCTAATCCTTTATTCTGTACTCTTTGTTGACCACAGGGAAACATTGCCTGGAAATAAGGAAAAAAATAATTTTTTTATTGGCTAATTGTAGAGTTAGGATACAGCTAAGGATGCAGTAAGTGGTCATGTTGATTCTATTTTCATAATGTTTAGGCTATTTTTTCATTGTTCATTTATTTGTCTAAGAATGATACTAAAAAGTCCACTGCTTTTTATACTGCTAGACTGAGGTGTTATTTTCACAAATGTCTGAGATGTAGAGATTATTGCTCTCACAGCCATAGGATGTATACATTTGTAAAGACAAGTACAGAACATTCATATACTAAATGGGTAATTTAACCATTTAAAAAGCATTATCTACATTGCTCAGAAGGCACTTTTCAAGCAGATTTTTATGGGTGCAATCCTTTACTTGAGTTTAAGTAAAAATGACTTTGAAAAGCTAACATTGCAACAAACAAATTAAAATTAAGGGCAACTTTAACATCAAAACCACTTCTCATCTCTTGGTAATTTGGTATTGGCATAAATGAAGAGCTTTTGGAGGGGATGGCAGCCTTTTTTTGCTCTCAGTGTCAACTTTTCTGGTTTTGGCTTTGTGATGAATTTGCTGATCCTCAGAGTCAGTCATAGGATGGCTGCCACACCAGGCTGCTGATTTCATTTATGTTAATGTTAGAAAAAGCAGAAGGTCAAAGTGATTGTAAGGTCTTTCAAAAGTATAATTGCAGGAAGGAAAAGGTTGGTTTTGCACCTCAAGTGCATGTGAAGAAGAAAAGCTAATGCAGACTACGGTTTTGTAGAAGAAAGACACTTTAGGAGTTACAGAAGGCATGGCTAAGTCTGATGTATGGGCAGGGAGATTAGATTTATAAACCGCAAGGCAACAGTAATAGTTGTTCATGTTTAAGTTGCAATTTGAGATTTTTCTGCTTATTTTCTTTAGGGTGCTGGCAAAATAAGAATTTTACACAAATACTTGGCTCAAATTATTTTGCTTTATTCTCTTGTGGGTCTCGGAGTAGATACTTGAATTGAGCAAACTATTTGCCCCCCGAAGCTATTATACGACAGACTGCTAACATATCTGCTAATCTGAAATACAGTAAGCACATAACTGAAGTGTTTATTGCCATTACAAATATGTTCTTGAATCTTTTTTGGAAAGAATAACCTTCGGGTGATTGCAGTCTTTGTTTCTTTAAGGTTTAATTTTCCTTTTTTCCTCCTCTTTTCCCTCCCCTCAGGATGCCTTGCTGTAAGGCTATCTGTGAATTCTTGCTTTGGCAGTGACTTGTCAGTTATTCTTCTTCGCAAAACTGCGCAGACACAGCAAAAAATTATTCAGCTCCTACCAAGAGGGTTTGCAAGAAAATTCTTGGTCCTAGGTTTGTCTTGAACCGTCTTGGGTGTCGGAGGAAAAGGCAGAAGGTTGCCTTGCTCTGTCTCCGCTCGTGACCGGTTTCCTGAGCAGGCGCCTGCCTACAGCTTTTGGAAAACTTTATCTGATACAGTGCATGTAATAAGGTTGGTAAATGAGAGATCCTTAAATTTCCTAAGATAACTGCCGCCATGGTTTGTCAAGACATTATTTTAGTGCGAGGCTTTTAGTCATCTTAAGGCATGAATCCTTCAACTCTTCATTAATGGGCTGAGACTTGTGCTGCAGAGCCCTGCGGTTTTGGGGTAATCTCATCAACAAGCCAAGCCGGGGCTCAGTATTTGCTGCCCTGTGTTTCTTGGTGGCTGTAATAGATTTGTCCAATGCAAGAGGATTGTTTGTGCACGAGGTTCTTCGGTGGGGTGCTTTTAGTAAGCCTTGGAAACTCACAATTCCTGATCTTCTCCTTGCTCTGCCCCATCTCCCCTGCCACCCCTGCTGTTTTGTCGTTCTCACATCAGCCAGTTTTTAGATTGAGTTTCCATATTCTGGTCCACAATGGTAATTTTAATATACTTTTGAGTCTTTGTTTCTGGTTCACAAAGGTTTGCCTGTATCCTTTTCCACATGAGAACAAGAGTGGTCTACTACATTGATTTTTACATTGTAAGGGAATTAGATTAACTCTTGTTCTTTGGCCTGGGCCCCAGTCCAGGGCTGAAAAATGAATCCACGTATCCAAGGATCAGTGCTTGCTTCTGTTTTTTCCATATATGTATAGCCTGCTAATTAGTCTTCCTGGGTCTTAGATTGGACGATACTCAATAATCACATGGCTGGTGCTTAATCTTCACCTGCCATTGTTTTAATTTGTGCGGGAATATAATCACCAGCGTGTCCGGAAGGATATACATAGCATTTACACGGGGAAATGCAAATCACAGACTCACAGAATGGTTGAGGTTGGTAGGACCTCTGGAGCCATCAGGTCCAACACCCTGCTCCAGGGGTGCTCAAACTACTGATTTTTACAGTCCTCGGCCATGCAAGGTTCTTTTGTATTTTTCTTTCCTGTGTGCTATCAGCACTGAAGCCACTCTGAAGTACAACAGGTATTCACCTGATTTTTGGGGTAGTCCGTCAGGATAGAGGGGTCTCCGAAAAATGCTGACATTAACATGTTACACTCCATCTCAATGGGAGCCACCAAGCCACAGGTATGTAATAGGGCATGTGGTGGAGTGGGAGCTTCGTACCCTGCAGCTCCTTACAGTGACTGAAATCAATTCCAGCTTGCAGAGGATACAATAGCCCAGAGAGGCCAAGGCTCTCTGAGGCTCCTGCCAAATTACCAGCGTGATCATCTACTGTAAGTCAGCTTAGTCTTTATTAAAATTTCCCATAACTTTCATCCTAGGCTTTTAATCAGTTGTTTAAATACAAAAGGAACATGGATGTCATGTTTTTATCCTATGGAAACATTCTGTGAGTCTGTGATTGGTCTAAGAGCAAATATGGCAATACTGCACAAAGTAGAAAAGCCAATTTTATGATTTTTTTGTTGTCCATCACTGAAGAGAAGTATTGTTAAATGATAATCTTTCTGTTAACGTGAAGCATAAGTGGAGGTCAGGAAGTAAACTCCATGGACTTATCTTTCTAGAAGATTTTATTGGATTCTGTCAAAAAAAAAATACAAAGGTAGACAAGATATCCAAGTAAGACTTTCTGGGTTTAATTTTCATTGCAAATGAGAATTTCCCACTCTGTAACATAGAGAACTGAGGTGAATTCGCTGAGTTGGGATCAACAAACTGTGGCCCTGTCTGTTCCAGTTCACAAGGCAGTGTGTCTTCCAGCAGTACAAATAAAAATCTGCTTTGTAAACTGAACAAGATTCCTGGAATAAGCTCATTTCTTCATACTTTTCTGTAAGTAGTGTTGTTCCTTCAAGGGCCAGAAAATTAGTTTAACAATAACTGAAGGAAATACGCAAGCATCATGCTCTTCACCTCTTTTCTTCCATTTATGTCTTTTTTTTTTCCAGAACATCTGTGCTCGACTCACTTGACATGGAAGTAAAATGATTACTTTTTTTTTTTTTTATGCCAGCCATAAGTCGGTGGGCTGAGCCTTTCGAAGGAGAACTTCCCTCAAAACCAGTGTTCCGTGACAGCCAGAGGCAGAAAGCACAGATATGTTCCCTATCCTTTGTTTTTTGCTGCTGGCAGAAGGCTGTTTTTCATGCACTTTAGCTCCTTTTCTCATTCTCAACCTCAAAATATTCAATTTCTTGCATTTACTGTTATTGCAGTCCTGACTGATTGTCAGAATGAGAGTTCTGTTTGAGTGGTAGTGCTGTTAGAAAGCAGTGAGATGGCAGGAGTTAAGCACACGTTTAATCTACTCGAGTTGGTGTTTGCTGAGACGGGAGCAGCCCTCTCCTGTCCATCCAGGTACGGCCTGGTAGCTGAGGAGCTGCTGCTCAGGCAGCGGGAAGGGTCTGGTGAGGGTACAAAAGGTGACTTGAGATAAATGAAGATATACACCAGCTGTTCTTGTAGCATTTTTATTGATTTCTTGATCTTGGAAGGATAGCTTTTCCTCAAGGCTTTTTTTGCATTCAACAGCACAGAAGTTTCAGGCACATTAATGTTTGCTTTAAAACCATCTTGAGTTAATTCTCTAGAGACAAACAAAAAGAGAATATCTGCAAATACTGCTGTTCATGAATATTTGTATTATTATTCTGAAGCATTCTTTGAGGCCATTTGTTTACACAGTTTCAGTAAAATTGCATCATAAGTGCAAAATGTTAATGTGAAACTATGATCATTTTATTATTTTTTTTTAAATGGAGTTTTTTCTGTTATGTACTGGGAGGCTTTTTGTGTGTTATTTCCAAGTGTTTTTTTTTTTTTTTTATAATAGTAATCGGTATTACCTGCATTTGTTTTCTGTGTGATATCTATATCATATCTTCCCCCTTCTCCCCCAATTGCAAAGTCAATGTCTGTCTTCCCCCTGAGTCTGTAGTCTCCACACAGACCTGTATAGCTTTAGGGGAGAGCCTTCCTGACAAATCTCAGGTAAAGAACACTGCCTTTTTTTGCTTTATCCCAATCTACCCAATATAATCTGTTGTGGTATGTTATGCAGACATATTTCAGAAAAGCCTTAAAAAGCAAAACAAAACATTTTTGTGTGTTTCAACTGTCTAGTGTCACTGCAAAAGCGCTTCAGAAAGCAGGGGTGCACCAGAGCATGTTTTCAGAAAGCGTATGCTTAAATTCTGTGATTTGCGTGAATTTGGGAGTCTCCATTTGCCATCACAGACATGCCGGGGGGGGGGGGTTGGGTGGGATTGATCTCATCAGTGTCTCTAAATTCCTGAAGAGAAGATGCAAAGAGGATGGAGCCAGGTTCCTGTCAGCGGTGCGCAGTGCTTCTGGTCCTGGAGCACAGGAGGTTCCCTCTGAACACCAGGCAGCACTTATGTGCTATGTGGGTGACTGAGCACTGGCACAGGTTGCCCAGAGAGGCTCTGGAGTCTCCCCCCTTGGAGATCTTCAAAACCCACCTGGACGTGGTCCTGGGCAGCCTGCCCCTGCTCTGCTCTGGAGCAGGGGGTTGGACCAAATGGCTCCAGAGGTACCTGCCAATCTCAGCCATGCTGTGAGCCTGTGAAGTTGTCCTGAAACCTACAACCAGATTTCATTATGTCACTGGGCTGTGGTATATCCTGGAAACTGCAGTTCAGCTATCAGTTTTGCTCTTAATTGGTAACAGAAATAAACAGTTTGATAAATGTGTGGTTGAGATGAATATGCCCCTTTGAGTTATTAATTTGTTGGCCAAAATTGGTCAGTGGAAGTGCATAGGAAAAAGTTTGAAAATGAGCATCACTTTGGAAATTCGAGTAGTTTTTAATATTGCTGGACATGCCAGCTCTGGAGCATGAATTGCTTGTCTCCAGTATGTTAAATGCCATGGCTGAGAGCAAGTCAAAATTCCCCAGGTTATCCAGGCAACGTGATTCAACAGCCAGCCTTGAGGTGACTGCTGGCTTTTGGTAGGTATTTCATCTGGTAGGTAGACCCCCCGGTCTACCCAGTGACACCCAACACTTGCAGAGCTCATTGTTCTTTTCTATTAACTTTGACACAATATATTGTTAATCTCAGAGCTGGAAAAGACGTGGGAAAGTGGAGTCACAAACATTTGTATTTTTGTAAGTCACAGCAGTTCCCCCGATCGGCTGTCTTCTTGTTTCACATTTTAATAGCGCTGGAGAAAGTATTGCCAGGATGAAGTTTTTTTTTCCCAGGCTGCGCAAGATCTCTCTTAATAATTTATAGCCCTGGGGTAAAACATTTCTAAGTCTATTCTTGTGTTTTACTAAATAAGGGGAATATCTGTTTTTTATTTCCGTACCTGGAGAACACAGAAATACGATCAACATACATCTGAGGGTACCTTGCCGCTTTATTAGCAGGCGTATTTAGGTGAATTTTTCAGGCTCGTGCTTTTTGGCTGTTTTAATACGAAGCGTTTTAATGATGGCTAGAAGACAGGTTTCTCAGAACAGCAAGCCAATTGTAGAAGGAGGTTTCCCCAGGCCCTCTTCCAGGGAACGCTGCTGAATTGTGCGCGTGCTTTGTTCTGCGGACTGCGGAGAAGACAAAAGGTAGTGTGTAACTGAGGGCTGAAAGGAACAGGTCAGGAATAAGGGGAAGATTGATTACTTTCCAATAACTTTTTGTGCCTGGGTAGTTTCCCAGTGTTTTCCTGTCAGTCTCTTGCATCTGGGGAGGGGGCTGTGTGTCTCAGACCATATTTCAAGTCTTAAGGCCAATTACAGATATGCAGTGATTTTAGAGCAGGCTATAACTAAAAGTTGGGTCTGGAACTGAAAATAACTCTTGGAGCCTAGAAGGTGATGAGAACAAATCATATGCTCAGACGTGCTGTGGAATTTGTCTAAAGAATATAGGATAAGCCAAGATTAAAGAAATAACACTAAAATGTTCGGTGCAATTTTATATTGAGACTTCAGGCTGCATTTCTTGATCAAATTATATATATATATATATATCTATCTAAAATTCAATTATGTCTAGGATATTTGCCAAGAAAGATAGCGTTACAACCATAATATCTTTGGCCTTTCTATCGTGCATATAGAAGAGCCTGTTTTGTGATCAGAGGCAACTTTTTGTGAGGCATAGGCAGAGGAACTGCCAACTGCCAAGTTATTCGTGGTGCTGCATTATGACTAGCAGGAGAGAGCAGGCTTGAGGCGAGGCTCTCCATAGTCATCTAAGTATGTTGTTGGAGGTGCATCATGAATACTGATGAGCATTAGCAGAGCGCCAGGTATGGGGGCCGCACGTACCTGCTGCTCAAGGGCACGGGCAGTCACTCAGGAATCAGCAGAAATGAAAGGGCAGGTGCGATGTGTGTTTCACCACCACTGCCAGGAACTGAATCAGCTGGGATTTCTGTGTCACCTCTCGTGCTTCCAAGCAAGAATCGTGGCAGGGAGGAATCAAAACATTTTTGAAAATTTCTGTTTTGTTTGGGAGAACTTCACCTTTCAATCTATGTAACTGCACTAGGCGTTAAGAAAGCATTTTCCAAAGTAGTTTCTGAACTCTCTGTAATAAAAAATAACAAATAAAAGCAAAAATGTTGAAATAGTTCAAATTTAGAGGATGGAGCAATCTAAGGGCAGATCCAGAGGCATCTGTAGCATTGTGATTTTCTGCAGGACTGAAGAACTGACTGCCACAATGTGGTAAGTGTTCACAAGCTATTTTAGCATTGGGAAAGTCGTAATCCCAACTTGTATTGCCCCTATGGCAATAATATGGCAATAGTTACAATTTTAAAATCGAAATTGTCATCATGGCAAGCCATTGCAGGTTAATCTTGATTACCCACTTACTGGAATGTTTAGATGTATGTCAGAATAAATGAAACATCCTTTGAGGGATTGCAGATTCTCATGAAATAAGGGAATTTCGTAAATGAATTTGCATTAATGGAGTTTGAATTGTGATTTGATCTGAAATTGTTAAGTAATAAGTGTGTATCAGATAGGCTTTGTCAGAGCTTGGTTATGGATGGGTACTGATGTAAGCTGCTTATTTTATGAAATTAAATCTTAACTGCTTAAGTTGAAAAGATGTCGTAGATGCAATAGGTCATTGCATTTAGGAAGTTCTAAAATTGCTTACTTCAGCATGAGTTCTGGGTAATTTATTTTTTATTATTAAAATAGAAAAACAAACAAACAAACACAAACAAACAAACAAACAGAAGAAATACCTTTTCTTCGTAGGCTGCTCTCAAATGCCTGGCATCCTTCCTTGCCGAGAAGGGGAGCTGCACGACGGCAGTGCTGGCTGCGTGCCCATCGATACCCCAGTGCGGGTAGCTGTGTGTTCGTGCTCCTGTCTGTCCCAGCTGCGTCCTCGCTGCCAGACACTTGATCTCCTCCCGTCATGCCCTGAGGAGACCTTTGAAAAGTGGGCGTTTTGACTACGTGGCATTTTAAACAATGGCTAAACAGCAGCGCTCTGTGGCAGGGCTGCATTATGGCTGAATATAGCCTTTCTCCTCAGGCGCGGCTGCAGCATTTCTGCTTTCTCTCCGTCCTGGGGCACCCATAACTGAATGCAGCGTGAGCTTCGTGCTCTGCATCGCTGGTGCATTATTTTTGCTGCTCTGGCAGCTGCTCGATGGGGCTCGATCTGTGCGACCAGAGGCTTCTCTTCTGTGAGGAATTACACAAGTGGACTTGTGGTTTTGTGTGGTGAATACCCGGCCCCACTGGCTGGACACCGAGGGCCCGTAGGCAGGGCAGGTGGACGCTGCCCTCGGCAGTAGAGCAGCCCCGGCCTGGACATGGAGGGGTTGTGCTCAGCAGAGCAGGGCTCCAAGGGGGATGGAGGCATCAGGCAGTGAGGCTAGGCTGTAGTGGAGAGGACTGCAGGCTGGCTGTAGTTGTATGGTTTCTCTGAGAGTTACCTTAGGGAAGCTTCTGCGGGGGGAAATTGCAAAGTCCAGTTGGTGTAATAAGCAAGGAACATGGATTGTTTTGTTTCCATAGAGCTGTTACAAGATGCAGTAAGATGTGCGGTTAATGGAGTACTTGGCAATAGCGCTGCTCATGCAAGACTCTGTATACTTACAGGACAGAGAAGGGGAAGATGGTGTAAACAGGACTAGATGAAATGGCCTCAAGTTGCACCAGGGGAGGTTTAGGTTGGAAATGAGGAGACATTTATTCTCCGAAAGAGCAGTCAGGCATTGGAAAGTGTTGCCCAGGGAGGTGGTGGAGTCACCGTCCCTGAGGGTGTCCAAGGAAAGGTTGGATGTGGTGCTTAGGGACAGGGTTTAGTGGGTGACATTGGTGGTAGGGGCATGGCTGGACCAGATGATCTTGGAGGTCTCTTCAAACCTTAATGATTGTGTGATTCTATGAGCCTAAAGCCTGATCCTTTAGGAACAAACGCAAACCTTGCCTTTGCTTTTGGTGAAGGCAGCGTTACGCCATTCATTCTGCACGTTGCTCAGGCATTGCAAGAAAGCCAGCATGGAGCGCTTCAGAGTTGAATTCAATAAACTTGGCAAGCTGTTGGAGCTATTCACATGACATAGCTTCATGAGCATGTCTCTGAAGTCCCTACCTTCTGCAGCACTGAGCAGCACTGCCATTTTGAAGCTGAAACTCATGCAATGAGAAGGACAATGGGAAGGAACAACAGACATTTATCTCTCAAGTACCCCTGGCTCTTCGTATTTGCTCAAATGCTGTCAACTCTGGAAACAAGAAAAGTTTAAGCATTAATGATTTCTTCCTCCTTCCTTTTTTCTTTTTTTTTTTTTCCCCACCCATTTTATCACTTCCTACATTTATTCTCCTAATTACAACAAAATATTTCTGGTCAGCTCTTCATTTTCAGCTCAAGCAAGATGATTCCTAGTTTGCTTTATTTATTTTTTTTCCCTGTGTAGATTCAGCCTCCCTTTTAGCCAATAGCTGCGGCATCTCGCCCTTTGCTAAGCATATTTCTGAATAGCCAGGCAGAGCTATTTCAGTGCGTGAGCCCAGGCAATTTTAACAGCTGCAGATTCTTTGGTGTAATGGATGTCTTTGGATAGAAAAAACAGCTCTTGAATGATATGACCCTTGCATTTGAGAACCACTCAGTGGAAGAAAGGGGATTTGATACTTTTCATTAGCGCAACAGAGACTTCGCAAGTGGATGTAGCAAACCGTGGCCCCATTAAAGGGAATGCTGGGTTTGGGTGTCGTGGTATTTCCTGTTTTTATTGCATGCAGTGTGGCAGCTAGTTCGTATGTGCTTTGAGCGGGGGCTTGAGCCAGATGTCCTTGAGTTCCCTTCCCACCTAGATTATTTTTTGATTCTATAACTTTAAACGCTTCTTTTTCTGAATTTGGATGATGTGTAAAAGTATGTTTGCACCTTGATGGCTCATAGCACATATGACATGCTGCAGCCGTGGCACATCACAATTAAGGCTGTGTTAGTTTTGTTCCAGAGCTGGATGATGCAATGACGGTGATTAGAGGAGCTGCTGGTTGACACAGCTGATCCCCTGTTATGAGAATGAGTCCATCTCTCTCTGCACAGGATAAATGGAGATCTGCTGCACCCTTGTCCTCCTTTTCCCCTCTGTAAACTCACTGCTTGTGCATGTGCAGCAGCATGGACCCGAGAGCAAGAGCAAAAACCTCTGCAAAGCACCAAGCTCCAGTTTCTGTGTTCTCACTGGAGTTTACCAGATTAAAGTCTTGTTGTGATCTGTACAAGCCTAGAGTTGTATCAGAGGCTTTGTAGTCCCGTGTGCTTCATGTTGTATATTCATGTGCTAGGATGAGGGTAGGCTCTGCTTCGCAGCAGCATAGCCAGAGTTGCTCTTGATTTACTCTGCAGCAGGGTTGGATCAGGGATCAGGAGTCCTTGTTTTATATACCAGGAATCGTGTTTTACACAATCTATGCCTTCTTTGTACATGCTCTGTCATTCGTGGGACTGAGTAAAAACCTGCTTGAGGGACAGAACTGTGGTGTTTGAACACCATGGCCTGGACGGGAGGGGCAGCCTGCACATCTCCCCCCCAAAACATGATAAAGAAGCTAGTAATGGATTCTGGTTGAGAAAAAAGTCATCAATGTGAGTGAATGAGTGTCACAGCAGAGACTTTCCAGAACTGGTTTAGGAAACTGTTATTTCATTTAAAAGGCAGTCTGTTTCATCAGTCACCTAAGATTCAAGGCTGATGCTTTGTGGGAAACTTGGTTTTCTACTATTTTGAAATTGACTGGAGATATTTCTAACTTATTTAGGTATTTGAATACCTTGAAAGGCTGACATCTGCCTTTAGATATTTCTTAAGAAAATGGTAAAAAATCACCTTTGATTTTTTTTTTTTCTTCTCATGAGCAAATAAACCAGATTGCAAGAGCTGTGCTAATAGCCCTGAGGATCCTGGGCTGGCTCCGTAGGGTCTGGCTTCAGTCCAGTATGGCACAGTAGCTCAGGCATCAGACTTCACTGTCAATTTTTGTTAACTTGACAGTGAATGCAACAGGACGTGTGGTACAAGGTTGTCTGAGCTTGACTCCCTGAGATAAAAGTCAGAGAGTGGTAATGTTGGCTATATTTGCTCTTAACGAGAAAACGAGCGTCTCCCTCACTCCCTGCTAGGACAGCCAGTGCAGAGTTGACTTCAGCTAATTACGCTACTTAAGCTTAAAATCCCAGCTTCTGGGGTCTAAAAATACTTCCCAAATTAAATACTGATAATGTCTGTATCCAGAGCATGTGATTCATATCTTTTATACAATCTTCAAATTCTATGAATTCTACAGTTTATAATTTTTTGAACATTCTCTGAAATTTTGCAAGCTATGGTTTTGAAAGGAGGATGTCTTGGGATTAAGTGTGGGGTACGAATCACCGCAGGGCTGTGAAACCATCTGTTTCTGACCAAAGACAGGGCTTGATAAAGTAGGGCAGTTGATTAGTCATCGGTAATTTTATTATGCATTATGTGAGACATTCAAGACATAATAGGAGACATTCCAGGATATACGATATGCCGAAGATCAGGCAAAGGAATTGTGGTATCCTCCTGAATCTCTTCCCCTCTTCGTGGTGCTCTGGTGGTGCCCGCAGGAGGGGAGTGTTCTCTTCACTGGTATTTGAAACCCGTCCAGGCTCAGAGTCACTTATGCTGCAAGAAGATAAATGATGGGGAAAAGCTGAAGGGATTATTAAGAGGGAAAAAAAAGCAAAAAAAAAACCTATTCAGTCAAAACATGTTGTTCAAAATGTAACCTCTGAACCTGGACAATATTAGTGAGCTAACTATTTTAGGCACCATAGCACAGTAGGGTTTTGGTGAGAGTGTTATTCCTTAGCTAGAAATATAATACAAGTCTCATAAAGAATTTCTGGTCTGACTGACAAAATGAGATACATTTTCATCACAGAGGGACTCAAGGTGAAAAGTTCAGGTCTGGATCCGCTTTGGGTTTGGTCTATTTATATGGATAAATGTGATAAAATGCAGCTGCAAGCTTCAGACTCATGTTTTTCTAATGTTTAGGAGAACTTCGATTCAGTTGGGTTTTGCACCTTCTGCAGTTTCCAAGGGTCTGCTGCCAGGAAAGGAGCGATGCCACTGAACAATGGAGCTGGACTTGCGTGGGATTCATACTGTTCCAAAAGTAGATTGAAATCCTAGATCATCAACCATCGGAGCTAAACCATCTTGACACCTCCCTCACCCCCTCCCCTTTCTGCTCTAAAATTGTTTTCAAGTCTAAAACCTGCTGAGTAACAGAGCAAGATGCCATTCAGGTCTCTGATCTGGGGCTGAGGATGAGGCAAATAGCTGGCCATGCAGCTAAGTCAAATTCCAAGTGGAACAAAATTTGTGAAGTGATTCGGCTCCACGAGCCAGCTGTGCAGAGCCAGGTGCAAATGGTGCATAGCAGCAGACCACATGCCTCTCAGGCTGGACATTGACATTGTATGTAATTGCGTCGGATGAATCAGATTTGACTCTGCTCCCTTTGCATTTAAACCAATTGGATTTGCATGTAACATGTTTGGTGCTGTCTTGCATCCATTAAGAAACCTATTTGTTTGACTTGTGCTTGTAAATCTATCATAAAACAAGCTAAAATAGCCTGCACCAAAGGCATACCTGAATTTCTGTAAAGTATGAAAACATTATTGCATCCATTTTAAATACGGGAATCCAATATACAATATAATTGAGCAAAGATTCTGCTGGACTGAGCCTTAATCTTTGCACATAAATGGTGGGTTTGACTTTGGGGCTTTATTCAGAATTAACAAACGAGAAGAAATTTCTTAGATCAAAGCCTGTTCTGCTTGCAGGATCATATAGAGGTTGTCTAAGATCACCTTCCTTGTGATTGTTTCTAGGCTGGAAGAAAGGATTGTGAAGCTACTCATGGCATAAATGCAAAAGCTGAGGAGGCAAGCAGTTGATATGCAAGGAGAAACAAAAAGATGGACACATGCACGTGGCCAAACGTATCTCCTAATTCTCTCACCTGAAAGCTTGAGCAGGTGTTCACTTTGATGTGATTCACAGGCAGCTGGTAGAAGCTATCGGTTGGTATGGTCTCTTGATGAGACTTAGCAAGCACTTCAGTGTGAAATCAAAACTTGTTCCGAGTGAATCGTCATGTCTGGGAGTGGTCTCTGTTGGGGTTATAGTCTTTTGCATCTGTTTTGTCATACAGAGCACAAGTTGCACCAGAATAAAGAAAAACCTACCTGACTGTAAGTCCTCTATTTCCCTCTTTCCGGCACGGTGAATCCCATCAAGGGAGCGCTGCTTCAGTTGAGTATCAGTAGCATGATACTTGCTGCTTCATATGTCACAGGCAAAAAAAAAAAAAAAAAAAAAAAAAAAAAAGTGAGATTATCACTTGAAACATAATGTGGTGTTTGTAGTCACAACTGTTGCTTTGCATGAAGTTAAGGGGCTATTGGAGAAGTTGCAATTTTAAGGCTGCTTATCAGTTTAGGGGCTGCCCATGGATGTCCTGTGACACACAGCCTACTGAGAAGCTTGAATTGACCCTAAATTGACCCATGAATTTTCTTGAGAGAGCTCGGGTCTTCTGCGGAGGTCTGCTAAGCAAAAGCTATCACCATACACATTTATTTGCAAAGTTGGCTTTGTTTGGTCTATTTGGGCTGAGAAGGGTAGGGGAAGATGGTAGATAAACATACGCCCACGTTGCCCCAGCACAGAAATGGCATGGCTGTGGCTACCCTTGCCAGTGTGATTTTGAGGCTAAACCAGGGGGTTTCAGCCCCACCAGGTCCTCAGCGTGCTGCAGAGCCTCCCAAAGCGCTGCTAGCACGTGGGTCCCAAAAGCCCTAAACCGAGCCAGAACAGTCCTGTTTGTCTCCCGTTAGGGCTCAGATCCTGAGGCACCTTGGATGGAGCTGTAGCAGACTGTGCACACTGCAGTGCAGCAAATGGGCTGCGCAGTCGAGTTTGTTACCTGGGGTTTGATGAAAAACACACATTTTTGACTGGTTTTGTAACACCTCAGTTCCTAACGTATACAAGAGGTCAGGGATTTGATCTGATAATTTCATCTACTTCTATCAGTCCTTGGTGAATATATTGTGGTAGGCCATACTGAGCATGCAAACAGCCTTTTCAAGAAAACAGCTTGTTCCCTTTGTAACAGTAAATGAATACTAAAAGTGGTCTTCTCTTGTTGGAGTAGCTGAATCCCCAAATCCCTTAAAATTACACTCGTGATAGTAAGAGATCTCGTATTTCTACCTAACTTAGGAATTGGGCCTGCAATTGGAAGATGGGACCACAGAGTTCTTTTTATCCTCACCACACCTTCCTTCTGAATCTGAATGGCTCTCACCTGTGTTGTATTAATATATGATGCTTATAAAATTGATTTTCTTTTAAGCTATCTCCTCAAGATTTTATTGTGACAATGTCAAATCCCAGTCAGCTTTGTGTAACAAGTTGTCTTTGTAAGTTACTTCACCAGAAAAAGTTTCCTGTGCTATACCCCCGGCATGATCTGATAGTTAAAATCTGTGCCTCTGCCAGCATAGAAAAGTCAGGTTGTGCTGTGAATGGATATCTAATGAGAACTTAATGTGGATGTCGTAGCCCTAGTTGAGCAATTCCATTCAATTTAGTGTTTGCCTAAGTTACTAATTTAAAGCTGTGCTTACAATTTCAGCAAAATGCCTAGTCTGTAAATAGTACTCATAAATTTTCCAAGTGGCCTAGCAGTTGTTTTATTCCTAGTGGAATAAAAAGCCTAAGCCTACCAGGCTTTGGTTGTAGTAACGATTGTGTGGGTGGGAGGAGATCTGGGAGCACCAGCACCGGGTTCAGTATGGACAAAAGGAAAGATGATGGTCAGCACTGAGGGCTTTGGTGTCACGTAAAACTATAGGTGAATCAGGCCAATAAGGTAATCAATGCTGAACTGGAAGGAAAATAATAAAATAAAAAATTGAGTAGATGGCAGGAAGTAATTCACAGACTGAGTTTTCCTAGCCAGGGCCAGGCAGCAGTGATGTGAATATATCGGTGAGTCATCTCAAAGAGGTTTGTTTCTTCTTCTAGAAGCTCTTTTCTGCATGCTATAAAATAGATAAAACTCCCTGGTTTGTCAGTTGTGCTGAATGGCAGAGGTGTTTGCACTGCAGTATGCATAATTTCTTGCTTCAGAAGTATGCAAAATAGAAGCCAAGTTCTGCTTTCTAAAATATATCACAGTGTGATGGTCCTGCAATTAGATTAAGCACTTGGAAAACGTCATTCTTGTTTCTCAACAGAATATACATCCAGCCACACACATTTCTGTTAATGGGGAATGAGGACAGTGAAGGAAACCAGCGTTTGAGGGCCGCTTTTATGATCACCATATGGGGAAGGAGCGCCTACATTTTGATATTTGTGCACATCTAATCCCACCACTGTCAATGGGATTTAAAATGCCTACTAATCAATATGATGCATATGGTATGTGTCACGGAGTGACTAATGCGATGTAATGCAGTAGCCACTGTATACAAAGAAGTCTCCCATGTGGCTGTAAACATCTGCTTTTGTTATCAGCGACTCTGGAGTCGTAATAGTTGGCAAAGGGGAAAAACCAAACAAAGGAAGGTTAGCAAAAGAGGCTTCAAGCTTTAATCTACGTGGAGGCCCCTGAAGTGAAATACCCTGTGGGAAGCAAAAGGAGCCATGTGTGTCCTTTCTGCATAGGGATCAAATAACCCCAGGCTTCCCCTTCTCTCTTCCCCCACCAAGTGACTGTCCTCAGACTGAGGGTCCCAGCTTCCACGCAGAAATCACTCAGAGGCAGAGGTGGTGAACAGCAAGTTTTTGTGCATGTCATGTGCAACATGAAAGAGCGAGATTTTCAATACGAAGATGCCCCGATTTGCCCCATATCAGTGCTCCTATCCACACTAATCCTCCGACCCCACTGTGGTCAGAGGCTGTGGCCTTTCTGAGGTAGCAGGCAAAATTCTCATCGTCATCTCTTTTGCAGAGTGGAGCCTTCAAAGGTGAGGAGGCTCCGTACAGCTGCATCATCAGGAGGGAGGGATGGAAATGAGCCCTGCATTGACTTAATTCCCAATACCATTTTGGCTGGGGCAGGATTGGTCAAGTAACCTGCTGAAAAATGAAGGGAGAGTCAGTATCTTTCCTCTCCAGAGCACTCTTATTTCCTCCAGGTGGGACAAGTCGTTTTTTTTGGTAATGGGCCCTCCATCATTCTCCACTTACCTCCCACTCTGTGGCTCAAAGAGGAGAAGGACTTTGCCTGGCTCTGGGCTGTGTGATGGTGTCAGAGGCAGGTTAGAGAGGAACTGCTCCATCTAATGCTGAAACCACGTGGCAGGAGGTTACTGCTTTCCTCAGGTGTGCAAATGTCAGTGCTCCTCAGGCTACCTGACTTCTGACACCCTTGTCAAGAGCATTATTATGTCCTTTGGGCTTCCTCTGTTCACAGATATTTTGTATGTGGGCACTCCTGAGGTTCGGGAAGCACTGATTTTATTGCATCTCCCACAGTACGTGCTGAAATGTGGCAGGTTTGTTCCCTAAAACAGTGTCTGTCAGGTACAAAGGGACATAGTGGCAGATCTGGTGATGGTGCTTCTGTCAGTGGTGCTGTTTGGCGCAGGAAGATGCTGCCGCTGGGTGAGCACACCTGCTGGTTTAGGCAGATGAAACAGTAGAAAGTCACAGCTCCTAGGACCTGAAAACCTGACAAACATTTTAAACTAATGTTGCAATTGAAGCTCTCACTTGTAATAAAATACGTTTGCAAAATCAGGTGTAGGCACTGGGAGCTGTGGCTACGATTTGCCCTGGAAATGTTCACTTCTGTTTCACTTCTGTTTATGAAATTATGCTTTATATTATTTTGATAATACACAGTGGCAAGAATTGCAGGGGTATGTGCTACTTCTCATTGCTTAACCAGCAAAATCACCCTGAACGTGAACCCACTGCAGCGGCACATAGAGGTGGAAAGCACAATCTCAAGTTTAGGCCCCTCATACACCCTCATTTTTTTCATTACTGGGGTGGTCCTTGTCACTCCCAGTCAGTTTGTAGACGCATGGGACAACTTAGTTGAATAGAGACATGGAATTAACAGAACTTCCCAGCTTTTTGACAGGTTTTGTGCCATGGGTAGCTCAAGTGCCTACTCCCATTTTATATTGGTATCGCTCAGATACTGTAAGGCAGTCAGAAAGCTCTTAAAAAACACTGTGTAAATGGTAGCAGCTGGGCTTGGATGCAGCCTTCCTTATTTTTTCTTTACTGTGTCATGAGTCTCTCCTCCCTCTTGCCCAAAACACACGTGCACTCACATCCTCGTCCTCATCTTCATTCCTGTTGGAGGTAATTTTTTCCAAGGTATAAATCCAGTGAGCTTTTCCTGATATATAGGCTCTTTGTTTCAAGACAGCTGTAGTGTGAGGCCCACCCACACCATGCTGTCCCCATTGCTTTCAAGCCAGTACTTCTGACATAAAATAGCCATCCAAAGCCTTTGCTTCAGTTCTGCTTGCTGGGGATGGTGTGAAAACAGCAGTTTTTATAATCTGGGTTTTCACCCGAATAAACCAAATGAGCAGAAGATTACAGGACTTCAGCCTTGGGTTGTCACTGGAGCTACTTTTGAGTAAGCAGTTCAGGTAACAGTGTTCGTGCATACCATGTCTCTGTACCTTCTCTAAATTCATAGCAATTTTTTTATGAGCTTTGCGTGAAATTAAGAAGAAATATTTCCTTGTTACCCTCGCTTAATTTCTTCAGATTTTGGCAGAGCCTCACCTGCAGATTTTACACATGTGGTGTGGGAAATGGGAGAGCAGTTTGGCTCTAGGCAGCACGAGGCAGCGTGACTTCATTCTTCACGGCCGAACCAGGGCTGCATGGAGATGTTGCTGTGTGATTTCCGTGTTCGAAAACCCTCTACACAGGATTTTCATGGGACAGCACCTCAAAAGGAAAAGGAAATACTCCTTCTGGCACACTGGTTTAATGGAGTTTAACGCTAAGAAAATAACTGCCAGGGAAAATTGAAGCCAGATACGAGACACCGAGCATTCCTGAACGACTTAACCTGCCTCCAGCAGCACATGTAGCATGGCTCGAGCACTCCGGCTTCAGGAATGTGGATTTCTTTAGGCAAATTCTGATGTAATGACAGAAAAATGGTGCTTGATTTTAATTGCATAATAAAGTCCCGTTTGTTTTGATAGTCTGTAGGAAAAGCACGTTTACCAAGTTCAGATTCATCTACAAATCTAGGGCTCGGGGAATAATTGAATCTGAAGTTCAGGCACCGGGTCACTTCTCACAGGAACTTTGATATTTTTTCTTTGCTGTTTTCTAGCTTCGGAGATTTTGAAGTGAGCTGATTTTGTGATCATGCACAACTAGCTGCCAGGCACTGGCCAGCTTGTTTATCCAGGGTATTTCACTTGTAGTCTGTGAACTATAACCTGGCTGTTGTCACATCCGTTCATGCTGGGAAGAAGGTCAGCATACCAAAGTAAATGCAGTTGCAGCGGGTATTGCTTTACACGTTTCAGGACATGTAATTTTTCAGTGAACTGTCTTATGTTGGTATTCAGGTAGTTGATAAGTTACCAGCCGTGTCGTTGGTAGGGGAGAACAGTAGTTTATTTTGATTAAAAGTGTGACTAAAATAAGGACAATGGTAGGATGTGAGTGGCACAACATACTTTTAGTATTTGCATTCATTTTTATGTGTGCAAGTGTTAAGCATTCCATCCCCTCAAAAAAGTAAAAAATAAAAATTGTCTTATAAGATTATTTAGTGTTGACAATGGGATTGATATAGCATGCAGCACACATCTGGGTAGTGCCTGCCTACCCATAGCATTTGATGTCCTGAGGAATTGTGTGAGGTGTGTTGTGACCTTGACAAGTATGGGATGTGTGGAAGTACTTGAAAATCTGTGACTATCTGGCAATGTAAGCCCTGTAACTAATCTGATCCTGCAGCAGCCGAATGATCAATATGACAACATGCTGCTGTGCACTGGAAGAAAAATGTGTCATGGAACGAGTACAGTATGTAAGAAATTCAGTGTTTCAGTAATGTTCTGTTTTACTTTTGTTGGTAGATTTGTTTTCTTGTGTATGTCACCGTTACTGCAAGCCATGCCAGCAGAAAGGATGAGCAAGTGCTGCAGAGTTCAGGAGGCTGCTCTGGGTTCCTCTCCTCCATGCAGTCTGCCAGTGCTGGATGTGGGGCTGCTCACAGGAGAAAAACTAGATGGCAGAAGCAAGTGGTGGGCTTTTGCAACAAGCCTTGCGTTTTGTCTCCTCTCCATCAAGGTCAGTGTTTGTATCTTGAAGCAGAGCTTGCAGAGCAGGGTTTGAAGTGTCTGTATGCAGCAGCATGCTCATCCAGAGCAACAAATCTGGGGAGCCAGCTCTTTTGCCCTGGATCTTTCCTGGCCAAATGTTCAGTGGTACTTGGCATAAGATTGTCCTTCTCTGCTTGTGGATGGTCCCTGGTTGGCTTGGAGTAGTGCCGCATGGGAGGCTACATCCGTCTGTAAAGTCAGTTGTGTTGCACTTGATCCAAATTGTTGCCATATGCTGATTTGAGCAGTAGGTAAGATTTGTTAAAATTTGTTTAAAAACCCAGCTGTCTGCACTGCTTTGGGGGCCAGCCTGACTCCCATGGTGGTCAGGCAGAGCTGCACTGATGCTGGAGGGGTGTTGCCCATGTTTTCGCTGGGAGCAGACACAGGGAAAGCAGGCAGCAGGCTGAAAGAGTTGTCCAGACATAACTGGGGCTGCTGCATGCAGAGACCCTGGGAGGCTGAGGGCTCCCAGAGCTCTGTTTTCCTCAAGGAGTGTGCAAAAGGGAGACAGGCACTGGGCTTTGCTTTTGGACGAACATCATAGAACCACAGAATGGTTTGGGTTGGAAGGGACCTTAAAGATCATCTAACTCCAACCCCCCTGCCATGGGCAGGGACACCTCCCACCAGACCAGGCTGCCCAAAGCCCCATCCAGCCTGGCCTTGAGCACCTCCAGGGATGGGGCATCCACAGCTTCTCTGGGCAACCTGTGCCACTGCCTCACTACCCTTAAGGTGAAGAATTTCCTCTTAGTGTCTAGTCTAAATGTATCCTCTTTTGGTTTAAGACCATTCTCCCTTGTCCTATCATTATCTACCTGAGTAAAGAGTCCTTCTCCATCTTTTTTAAACCCCTGGGGCCAGGGTGATATTTCAGTGCTGAAACCAAGAGCAGCGTGCTACGTAGGGGCAGAGCGAGCTGCATGCAAACTCCTTTCTCACTTGTTTTTCAACAGCTGTTTCTGAAAAAATGAATGTCGTTATGCCACTGGAAAAGAGCAGTTTTCTTCGTGTGCTTTATATAATCTCATTAGCTGTTGTCTCCATTAATTAAACTATGAAATGTTCAGAGAGAGAAATGTTGCTTGTGGTGGGTTCGCTGACCTTGCGAGGCGTACCGAGGAAGTTGAAGGAAAAATAACTGTCCTCTGCCGAGTGGTGTTCCCTGAAAGAATAGAGGAGATGTAAATACCACAGACAGGCTTTTTAGAGACAGCAGTCAGAGTAAGCCAGGGTTGCCTCCCATATTTTTTTTAAATTGCGTTATAGGAAATGGTTTTGAATTGTTTTATTTCCTAATAGTCACATCCTTATTAGCCTTGTGTTTTTCCTTCCCATACCCCCGCTCTGGGCTGTGTTGTATGTGGGAATTTCTACACTATAAAATCTAAAAACTTGTTAGAGAAAAGCAGTTCACAATTTATAGAATTGTTAGTCATTTGTAGCATATTTTTTGCTTGCTCATCTATGTGTGCATACTGAAGCGTCCTGTGTTTTATTGTAGATGTGGGCAAGATTTGAGAGGATTATTCGAGCTTTTTAATTGGTTATTTATGATTTTATTGGTCTTCATAAATTACATGTCCTCTTTATTTGGGAAGGACATGTCAAAAGGCAAGAAGGAAGGGACTGAGGAAAAGAAATCCATTGCTCCCTTCAGATGCAAATTCTTTTCTCCCCCTTTCTCCTGCGCACTGTGGGGTGACCAGAGTAGCGCAGCTTGTCTGAAGCTTGAGCTCAGCATTGCAGGGAACCCTGTGATGTTAGGGGGAAGAGACTTATTGTTACCTTTGTCATCGCATGTGCAAATGCCTTTTTTTCTTTCTGCTGTTCTTAGAAACTAAAGTAATCATAACAGATTATTCTTGTTTGAAACCAGTTTATATACTGGGGAAGAGACCACTACCAATTTCTGTCTTTTTCTGTAACTGTAAACATTCTCAGCTGAAGCCATCATCTGTGTGCATTTAGAAATTATTCATTTTGTTTCACAGTTTTATTGGTTTGCTTCCTAACTGTTATCAGTGAGTTAGAGCTGAGCTTTTTTAATTCAAATGGCATGATGCCCAATCCTCTGAGATTAGTTGGCAAACGATTCTGGGCACCTTGCCACCTGGCATTTATCAGAAAGGGGCTGCTAATAAAACACTGGAAAAAAATAAGATTGTTCCAGACATGCAAGCCCCTGAAGTTTCAGGGAGTGAGGAGTGACAGAGCTTTCACAAACACACCCAATATTCTGTGGCATGGCTCTGAAACTGCTCAGGAAATACCATCCTAATACCTCTGCAGAAGAATGATATGGAAGTAAATGTACTTTGGGTACAAATTAGTTTTCCCTTTCTTCAATTTGCAGCTGAAATTCTTGTCCCTCGTTTTCTTGGTGCTTTGGCTCCAGATTGAGCTCTCTGGGATGCCTGCAGTGGTATTTGGGCTCTGAGAGATTTCAGCCTTACAGAAGCAGCAGCCTCCCACAGGACCATCTTAGGGCTGAAGACCATATGTGTCCTGGGTCCCCGACTGTAAGGAATCTAGGCAAACCCCCATAGGATCCTATTTTGAATCTAAAGAACATTTGTTGGCTGCAAAAGACTTTGAATGCAATGTTTCCAACGTAGTGACCAGCATTTTCTGCTTATAATTCTTGTTTTGTCAGAAAAGCTCCAAGAAGTTTGACTCCTGGATAAATAGGTCCCAAGCCATTTAAAGCTTTATAGGTCTAGACTAACATCTTAAAACTAGCAGGCTGCCCAAGCAGATTGTGCCTTGCAGATTTAATATGCTCATGAATTAAAATGCCACTAACAAGCAAGTTGCCAGAGCCTGCACCAGCTGAAGTTTTCTAAACACATTTGACAGGTTGTCTCATACACAGCATATGGCAGTAGTCTGTCGGCACTCATTTGCATAAGTAGCCTAGCCAAAAGCAATAAAAAAGAGGTGCACAGTAGGAACTAGTTCTTGAGTCCAAGAAAAGTTTTTTTTTCTTTTTTTTTCTTATGGTTGTTTTGTCCCTTCAACTTCACTGTCTGCTTTCTGTGTCGCGAGGATTAGTAGCGGTTGCAGACTGGGAATGCCACTAAGGCAACCTTGAACAACTGGTTATTTCTTCATGGTTTTCCTTCTGTAGAGAGCAGTAATAATATGTCCTGCATTTCTTCTAAGAAACCACATTTTCCTGTTTTCTATATGTAATAGAATATAATCAGATGTATAACCCCCCTTTTTTTTTTTGCTGGAGCCTTCTTCTGTACTCATCCCCTGTCATCATCCCAATTTTCTAGTGGCTTTGTGTAGACTTTAAAAAGAAAGACCGTGTTTGCAGGGGTCGGTGGAGAAGGCAGTGCTCCAAGAAGGTAAAGACTTTCCAGTGCAGTGTCAGAGATTCGATTGACTTCAGAGAGTCAGAGGCTTTTCACTCTGTTTTCTGCTGTAGCTTGCACCTACATGTCATTCTCTCAGAAGTCCTCTTTCCTCTTGGCAGTCCTTTAAGTTCTATATAGCTTGCTCTGTGTGTTTCCCAGCCATCAACTAACATCAACATGGCACGAAGCTACAACTGTACAAAATTATCTTTTAAATAAAAAACGTAAGTGGTCTTTCTGTCCTTCATAGATACTTATGGCCACTTTGGGTGAATGAATAACCTTAACTGAAAGACCTCTTTTCTGTGTGCTGGACCAGTAGTTAAGTAGTCGCCATGACAAATGAGGCATCAAGCAAGGTTCCCAAGTTGTTGATACATGATTTTTTTTTCTATCCCTTGCCAAGGCTACAGAAGAGCAGTAAGGAGGAGTCTAAATTTCTGCTCAGAAATAAGGCTGTAGAAGAAGTAGGAGGATAAGGGTGGTCTGTATCTGTGAAGGCCTCGACTTAAATGCCATGAGCAGAAAGCAGTAGGAGAGCACCCTTCCAGCCAGAGGCCCTCCCGAAAGGTCTCCTCAGCTCCTTGGCTAGTGCCAAGGTGGTTTCCCAGTACAGGGGAGGCCTTGCAGGACAGCAGAAGCCCCCCTGTCCTTTGCCCAGCTGGGGTCCACACAGCCGGGGGGGGGGGGGTTGTCAGGCCTACTCCTTCCCAAGGCTGGAGGTGACACATGGGTCTTGTGCTTATCCTCCTTGCTCGGTATCTGAGATGCCTTTCAGCTGACTGGTTAAATCCTGGCAGCCAGCGCAGATGCCAGCAAGGGTGTTTGATGTCTGCGGCAGAAGAATTCGGCTCATTTTGATGACCGTGTAAATGAATTAAATTTATGTTTTGGTGTCAACACCCTCACACAGGAGAAGCCACTGGTGACAGGAGTGACTTTATTTACAAAACAGACTTGGAGGAGTGATTAGATGCTTTTTTTCCCCTCCTTTTTCAAGCAAACTGGGACTGAGATTGTTTTTGGGAGAATCTAGAAATGTTTATGCCCCACTTTCCCTCCTTACCTTAGCCTAACAAATGCACTAGGGGCAAAGGGAAAAAACCCTAACAAAAAATACAGTATTTCTGTTATCTCCCAGGAAATATCTGAAAACTAAAGTTGAAGTGTGTGTGTAGTATTCCTTTTGGATTCAGTCTCACAACAAATATGTTCATATAGGATCATAGAAGCAATGGATGGAATCACAGAATGGTTTGGGTTGGAAGGGACCCTAAAGATCATGTCATTCCAGCCCCCTGCCATGGGCAGGGACACCTCCCACCAGACCAGGTTGCCCAAAGCCCCATCCAGCCTGGCCTTGAACACCTCCAGGGATGGGGCATCCACAGCTTCTCTGGGTAACCTGGTCTAGTGCCTCACCACCCTCTGAGTGAAGAATTTCGTCCTTACATCTGATCTAAATCTCCCCTCTTTTAGTTTAAAGCCATTTCCCCTTGTCCCATCACTCCACCCCTGACACAGAGTCCCTCCCCAGCTTTTCTGTAGGCCCCTTTAGGTACAGGAAGGCCACTGTAAGGTCTCCCCAGAGCCTTCTCCAGGCTGAACGACCCCAACTCCCTCAGCCTGTCTTCACAGGAGAGGTGCTCCAGCCCCTTGATCATCTGTGTGGCCTTCTTCTAGACTGCTCATCTTCTTCATCTTTTAGACTTGTTCTAATACATCCATGTCCTTGTGCTGGGGGCCCCAGAGCTGAATGCAGTGCCCCAGGTGGGGCCTCATGAGAGCAGAGCAGAGGGGGAGAATCACCTCCCTCGCCCTGCTGGCCATGTTCCTTTTGATGCAGTCCAGGACACAGTTGGCTTCTGGGCCGCAAGCACACACTGCTGGCCCACGTCAAATTCTTGAAGTAGGAATGGAAAGGGATTTATTTATTTACTTTGAGGTCTGTGCTAACCAATCTGTGCTGTCAAGTGAAAATGTGATGCTGTAGTTCACAACATTGTTTTACACAGTTCTTCAAGGAAAAAAATTATGTAAAATATGAGACAGCCAAACCATGCAAGAAACAGTTGTGGATTTACCAGGAGCAGTCAATGGATCTTGAGTTCTTATAATGTGTATGGTTCTTCTCGAACTATGTTTTTTCAAAATCTGCAAAGCCTATTAAGTACCCTGAAGGGAAGATCTCGTCCTTTAATGTTCTTGCAGATCCTAGCTGTTCACTTGCTTTTAGTTGCATGGTTATATACTTGTCAGTATGATTAATGAGCAATGTTAAGTATGCCAAAAAAAAAAAAAGAGGGGGGAAACAATGAAATATTTTCCTTCAGCAAGAGACAAGAAATGAAAAGGAAATACATTACTTGTGCTCAGTAATCACTGAAAACCAAACAGTTTTTACTTTTCAGTTGCAGGATCTAATTCCAAAATACATTCTCAGTTCACTTGATGCTTATACTAACTGAATTTATGAATTTTATGTTCCAGCTTTCAAAGGTTTGCATTAAGTAACTGAATATGTGTAACGTGGGTGCTGTAGTAAGCACATGATTCAGCTCCACTAAGTGGATAAGGAACTGCAGATTTTTTTGAAGACTCTTCACACAACCATTGAGGTGGCCCCTGGTAGTTGTCCAGTCCCAGTCCAACTCACCTGTTCAGAGCAGGGTCAGTTTGAGCAGGCTGTGCAGGGTATAGTACTGAATACTTCCAAGGATGGAGACTTGACAACCAGTTGATTGTTTTAACTTATATGCGAAGTTATTTTCTTATGTTTGGTTTAGCTGAGCTGATAGGAAACAGGAAAATTGCCTGTTCACTAACAGAAATAGTACCTTTTTGCACATTGTTGTGCAAATTGTTTATATAAAAGTCATATTGAATCTTTCACAGTATTTCCTCAGTGAAGTCACGAGTGGTACACAAATCCACAAGTGCTTGTGAAAAGTGAACCCGGAGTGACTGTCCAGTGTTCGTTGTGCAACTCTTCCTTGTGTGTTTTGTTAAGATGGTTTTGTGGTTCAAGAATGGTTGCACTTGTACACGATTGTGATAAGAAACCAAAGTTGTGTAATGCTGTGGCTGAAATAGGAGCTGTAGTTTCATGACCTTAATACTTAGCAGTGAATCATTTAGTTTTGTAACTAAGACAAATATCCTTTCTGTGATGTGGGACAGAATTTGCATGACCTAGCCAGGAGGGATCCTCAGTCAAAGTAAAACTTTCCGCATCTTCATGTACATGAGGGATGTTGGCTCATTACTTGTGAACACAAATAGGAAATCTGTGTATTGATCCAACAGACGGAATGACTGGTTAACATTTTTTTTCATGTAACTGGGTGCAAAGTTTATCTTTCCTTTCATCCTTTCAAGACATTTCACTGTCCTCAGAACAAATTCGAAGTTAATATTTCTGTTCAGCTGTTGTTTAGGGCGATCACTGGAACTCACCCAAGCTGGCCCAAAAGAGCATTCTCAAGCTTTAGTTAGAACAGCGACCTATTTTAGAAATGAAGTATCTCTTTTGCAACAAGATCTGCTCCCACTACTGTAATGCATTGCCGCCCATAGCTGTAAGATTTTAGCCTACGCCAGGAAACTGAGAATTATTCAGGTCTTAGCAGCTCTGCGCTGGGTGACTGCCTTTTGCTTCACAGTGAGTTGCTGTCTTTATGTCGTTCGTTGCCTCCCAAGAAATATTACTTACCAGTTATCAGCGGACAGAAGGGGTGGAAGAGAGTGTTGTCGTCGGTGAGTAATGCAAGAGCAGTTGAATCACTTGACTTAGAACTCCTTGAAGAAAGATTGAACAACACACTGATGCATGAATAATTTCTGCATCAGTATCAGTGCCTATATGTCTTTTTCTTGACAGACTTTACAGCCAGTCGCAATCATCATATTTGTGATGTACCACATTTTGGTAATTGGAAATGATGGAGCTGTAGCTAAGAAAGATAGTAAAGTGGAAAAAGGAAAACACAAAGTGTTCTGAAGAGTTCATAGTAGTTTTTCAACTTGCTTACAACTGGTGTTTTGAGGCTACTAATATAATCCTAGAAGGGATTGTTTTGGAAGCCAATGGAAATAGGTGATCTGTATAACTATGTGTGTGCGCATAGATGTATGTGTGCACGTATACTTTAAAAAAGTGGTGGGGGTGAAGCTGGAAAGCTTTGGAGTCAAGCATCTAATCGGTCAGCCTTACATCAGTTCTGGTTTTGTCTGGTGTTTTTGAGGCTCTGAAATGCAGATCAGCAAGTATTTGCTATGACAAATGGGAAGTTTAAGAGGAGGAAAAAGTGCAGTATTTTATTGAACTATTAAATTAGTTTTAAATTTCCATTAGAAATCCCATTGCTGAGAGAAAGACTTGAGAAAAGGCCCATAAACTTTCTAATGGCCTTAAAACTGGAAACATCTGCACAAGTCAGGTGCTGCTCGTTAGGTCTGTTCAGCAGCTGAAGGGATTGAAGTTGAGCTGTGCCGAAGCCAGTGCTGAAAATGGGTTTTAAAGGGAGATGGAACCAGAAGTGAATGGACTATGTGTGTATTTGGGCTCAGGCTGTGGGGACTTTACTATCCCTGTAAGCAGAGCAGAAGAACCAGTGCTGTCACCTTGAGGGCCACTGCAATACTTGTGTTCTCTGTAGGTGTGACAAAAAGTGAGGAAGCAGCACTGAGGGACCTTACATTTTGAGCAAACAAATGCTTTGCACAGCAGGTAATTATATTTATATTACAAATCAAAATTTCCAATCCCCATGGCAATTAAGCTGCTTTTTCTTACCACATGGAGCCTCCTAAAGGGAAACCATTGCCTTTATATGTTTATAATATGTATAAAGAATATATATAAAATATATATTTGAATATATATAATATTATATACAACTAATGCATGTATATGTGGTGTCTGTATATATTTAGCATGTGTGTATACATAGCTGATATTCTCCTGATTAATTAGGTAAGTAGAGCTAGGGCTTTTTGCAGCCAGTGACTAAATTAATAATGAACAGAGAAAAATGTAGTGTGGATGAATGCTTTCGTGTGGCTTTGGTCAAATTACTTTGAGGTGGAAATAATCAGTGGTTGAGTTAAGTGAGAGGCATGATATATGCTGGAAAACCTCCATCATATGTCAGATCTTTTACAACTGTGATAAATGACTTCAGATAAATAATGCTAACATGTGTTAAACAAGTTCAGGCCAAGTGCAGCACGGTATGGTAAACAGAGATTGCACTTCAGGAATGTTTGAAAATATAAATGGATGATAGATGGTTTTGAAGAGCCCTCTGAGGATAGTGCTTTCTCTGTGGAGGGTAAAAGAAAAATTCTTCTAAAATGCTTCAGAAATAGCTTTTTATTATTATTACTGTTTTTAATAAGTACAGGCGTAGAGGTTTGCTGGTGCTGAAAAGATTGTTTGGGTTGTTCAGTTGTTAAGGGGTGAGCAGTGTATTTCGTGCTTATTTCAAACCTGCCTGGACCAGCACAGAACCGAACCATATGGGAAGGAAAGCAATAGCTGGAGTGACTTTTCTTTTAAATTATATTTATTAGGAAAATTGTTGATGGGGAGTGAAACCTCACCAGAAAATTAGTTGAAGTGAAGCTAGGAGTGCTGCAGGGTCTGTCACCCTCACGAGGTGGAGAGAGCTGCTTCCCCTTAGGGGAAGCATGGCCTGGGGAGGCATTAGGAGGCTTTTATTTCAGAAAGACAAACCTGTTGATAGAGCTGGTGGGTTCTTTTTTTGGTTTGTTTGTTTTAAGAAATCTTCCAAACTGTCATGGTACGGAAAAAATATGTATATATGTATGTACATTAGGTTGTAGATGAGCTTGACACTATATCACTGCTGCGGTAGGGGAAGTTGGATCCTTCTAAGTAACATGCACTAGCTGAGTAAATTGCCATCTATGTGTCCTAAAGCTCATAATATGTAAATTTAAAGGTAAGGATTTTAATTACATTACATTTTCCTTTTACTATCTTTGGCCTATAAGAATGATCCAATGCTTGAACTGGGCAAAGAAGTAATAAAAGATATTGCCAGTTCCTTTGTGAAAACCATGTCCCACGTGTTAACAGACAAGCAAAAAAAAAAAAAAAACTTTCTGTCAATCTAAACTTACAAATATATTGAAGTGTCTCTCTTCAGTTTGCTTGCAAAGAGATGTACGGTTTGTAGTCTGCTGAGGAAGTAATAACATAGCTGATGAGGAAAACAAGAATTTGGAAGTAAAGTTGACTTCATTCCAAAGCTGCATTCTGGTATTTTTCAGTCATGTTTTGATATAGTTTCTCAAGCAATTTTCACTGCTCGTTCTTCTCCGAACTTCAATCCTTGATCTAAAGGGTTTGGAATTTCAGTAGCCAGCATGGTGGTAGCTCAGCAGGTTTGGGGACAGGATCTGAGCGTTGCTTGTCCAGCCCTTGGTAGCAGGAGCCGTTTGTCCTCTGCCTCGCCATGTGAGAAGCTTGCTGCTGCGGAGGTTGAAACTCCAGATCTCTGGGCCCAGTGGACAGCAAGAAGCACCATTCTTGCTATATAGACTCAGGGATGCAGGATGCAAACATGTGGTGCGCTGTCATTCCTGAAGTTGCATGTCTGCCCTGTCCTCTATGAGTGGCAGATGAACACTTGGATATGCATCCCTATATTGACAGGAATCATAGGAGAGCAGGCTCTATCAGGACAGCAGATGGAAAGAGGTCCCATAATCCAAAAACAGTGCTGCAGAACTGACCTTCTGTAGCTCTCGGCTTCATGTTATAGTATTGTGGTTTCAGGAGTGTGCAGCTTAAAAGACAACCTCCGGTCTTTGTTTTATCTCCTTTTGGGGGGAGGACTGGATGGGCAACAAAAGGTGAAATAATTTTCTTTACAGGAGGTTAAACAGAAACCTGTCTGGTATGTAAGCATCTCTGTGCTCATGTGTAGGATCTGCAGGGCTCATGCAAAATTCATCGATTTCCAAATGCAACTGAGAGAAGCATTTAGCACAGAGGTTTTTTATTTGTTATATTTGTCAGTGGAGGTGAAGTGGCTGCTCAGATACTCTTCTTCATGCTTACATCCAACCATGCTGTTGTGGAGACTGGCAGTGCTACACATGTTGTTCCTGGAACACGTGTGGTATTTTTCACCTGTGAAAATGTGGGAGGAACTCCAAAAGTGAAGCTCTCACTTGATGAACATGGTCATTTATCACTAATTTATTTTTTTTTAAATGTGTGTGGCTTTGGGCCCCTCCCTTCATCACAATTGTGGTACATGGGAAGAGGAACGTACCCTGGTTTTACCTCATATTTATAAGCACGTGAAGGGCTGAAATCCTTTCACTGTTTTATCTTTGCAGTCTGCAGTCCATTAGAGAATATGAAGGTGTCTTTCCCTGCTGCCAGAGAAGCCTTTGCATTCACAGCAATCAGTAGTAATTAAAAAAAAAAAAATCACCCGAGGGAAAACCAATCTGCATAGGAGTAACAGAGCAAGTGCAGTGCTGCCTCGCAGGGCTGCCAGGTCTGGTGTGTGTAGCTCGGGACCGTCAGCTCCCACATGGTGTTACCTCGCCTGCTGGCGCGCTAAGCTTATCGCAGTGCCTGTGCCACGTTCCTGGGATGCCTCTGCACGTCTCTCGGGCTGCAAGGCACTGTGCGGCGGATGCAACCGCGATGGGCCAGCTGCCAGGTATCCACGTCGGGTGAGATTCCCGCATTGGCACGGATTTAACTGGAGGCCCCCTTCTGCTTATTTCTAAAATCTTACCCATTCCATTCCAGTTTATTCTAGGGGCTTTCTTGTCCATTCAGTTGTCAAAATGGTGCATTTTTCATCTGTCCTAGCAATGCCAGAGCAATGGGAAACTTGCTGACCTTGAACTATTTTGACATCTACTTAAAGTATTTGTGCTACCCTCTGCACATATCTGATGGCTTCTTCATTCCTTTTTCTGTTACAAGTCAGCTTATGTTAACTTAATTTCTGTTAATTTAACTATATCCTTTATGTATACATCCTCTTCCAGGATTTGGGCTTTCATACAGCCTTTCACATAACTTCTCTTTCTCATTTTGATCTGTGTATCTTGAGTATGCCCCATGACTTTACATAATGAGGTGGGTATTGCAGGCAACCAGGTCAGAGAAATCCAGGACAAAATTGCCCTGCTGCTGTTAAGAAGAACCGTAAAACACATCAAGATGCATGGAAAAAGACTGGTCAGCTTATTTAAGCAGGCCTTTTTCACTAACCTAATGTTTTTTTCTGAGATCATGTCTGCTAGGAATTGTGAGACTTGCTTATGGGATTGTTCTTGGCTGTATGGCTGTGTAATACATAGCAAAATAAAGTCTTGGTTGGTTGAAATGCTCTTCTCCTCTGTACTCAAAATAGGTAAAGCCTAAGTTTGGCCAGTTAAAAATGTTCAACGACTGGCAGAAAGACTGGGAAGTCTCTGAGCATTGGTAATGCAGACTCAGGTATTTCATTAAGTATGCACGATACTATTGCAACTGCTAGTAGTGTTTTGAGAAGCAGCGGCTTTATCGGATTTTTATCATTGCTCCCTGCTGATGCTGTCTCTTTTGAGTGCGTGTCTTACTGTCAGATACTCATCTGATCCATACCTGCTGCCTAAATTTTCAAGCAACCTCTGCTGGGGGTCAAATGCCTGCAGTTAATTAAGAGGCTGCATCCTCAGAGATGTCTAGGCTGGTAAACCCTGATGCACTTCCTGAGGATGGTCTGGGGTCACTGAACACGCTAGTCTTGCAGATATCCTCTGACCTATTTTGGCATGTCTTATGCAACAATAAAACTTGGTCTAAACTTGAAGCTCAGGAGCTCATTCACGTTCTTGGCACCAATCTGTGTTCTCTTTGCACTCAGATGTTTTTGCCTTTTGCCAAGCTGTCAGCACAGATAAGACAGTCGTAATTCTAGGCATAGCAGGTGTGTGCCTAAATTTTTTTGGCCCTTTTTTTTTTTTGATTGGTTGCTATAATTTGCTCGTTGCAGTTTGCCTACTAATACTTGCTGAATATGCAGGGCAGCATGTTGGCACAGCATATTTAAAATGGAATAAACCAGGAAACTCAGATAATGACTAGCATCATGTTATTAAATGCTTGTAATCCAGGAGGCACTGATACGCTTGCTCAAGCATAGGCATACAGTTCAGCAATTCAGAGACCTAGTTGTAAACTGAAACAGAGATTGAAGATTCGTCACGACTCACGTTCTTCTATAATTATTCTTTAGCCTCAGATTGGTTACAGTAATCTCTAAAGAAAACAGTATGTTCTTCTATATTATTTTCCGTGCTAGCAGTTTTCCCTGTCTCCATTCACTTGAATTATGTAACCTATATTTTGGTATAACAACTACTTTCCTACTGTATTACTCTCTAGGGACCAATTCTGCATTAGTAGGGGGATGAACAAGATGACCTCTTAAGTCTCTGCCATCACCACTTTCTGTAATACGGTGCTGTAATATTTGACCTCGTTCCTTAGCCTTTTCCCTTCTGTAACCCTTTGACTCTTACAAAAGAGCAGCCACAGCATTTTTTTTTTTTTTTGGACGTATGGAAGTGCCCTCCTTTGAAGTTATCAAACTGCAATGCTGTTTCCTGCACTTGAGAATTAAAGAGCATATTAGTGCCTTTGCATTCAAGTGAGGAGGACCTATCTAAATAAATCATCGCAGAGAAATGTGCTGCAGTGCCTGTTCCATAGCTGGAATGAATATGCTGAACAGGCAGAGGATCTTTATTTTGTTAATATGTTGGCAAGGCTGTAACTTTCGAATAAGCCTTTCTAGTGCAGCTTTTTATGTCACGGAAGGAAGGAAGACCTGCTTGAGCAGCCTCTGCTAGCTCAGTACTTGGTTCACAGACCTGCACAGTGTGCTTCACTGCCACTGCTCTGAAGAACCATCTATCCCCCTGTGCTCAAAACGTGTCAGTAGGCATCAGACTGGATGCGAAGTACAACTCGAGGGAATTCAATATTCTAGCTGGCAAAATCAGAAAGGATAAATGTGGGAGGTGTAGTTTGGGAGTGGAAAGAAAAGCTGTGGTGAATTCAAATGATTAGTGAAAGATGCCTTGCTGTCCCTGCTTGTTCATAGCCTTCAGCTTGTAAAGAAGGGCAGATGCTTTTTGTGGCTTTGGCCTGGCAATGAATTCTGAGAACTCTCCAGCTGGTCCAGGAAAGCCAGTTCTATAAAAGATTTTTTTTTTCAATGAACAGCCCCTGTATTTTCTTTACCTCTCCAGAGGCAACTAATTTATGAAGCCTGATTTCTTTTTTCCTCCCACTGTTTTTTGTGCAGTTAGTGTGTTGACACTGGGTTTTACTCTTGCATTCTGATTTTTTTTTTGTACTTCGTAATTTAAATGTATAACCTGCTGTTATGCTCTTCTGCCGTTGAGCTTTTTTTACTGCCTTCGTCCTTGTTTTTCCACAGCACCAGCAGGAGACAACTGAGACAGCTTTCTGTAGAACTGAGTGGGGAAAATAGTAGTGGAAAGTAAGGGAAGATGCAGTAGCATGCTTCTGTCAGCCAGCTTCACCCCATTCTCAGCCCACATCAGCTTGTATCTCCTTCTTTGTTATTTATGAGAAATCAGGGCCTTAAAAGGCTAAGTAAGTTAGAAATCAAAATAGCAAAAGGAAGTTTTTACACCATCAGTTTTTAATATTCTCTTATTCGTAGCATGACAAAATGTACAGCTATGGAGAGTACCAGACTCCAGACCTGCAGGATCCAGAAGAAAACTAAGGTTGCCTCTTGCACTTTACTGTGTAAATTATTAATGTGTTTTAGCTTTTCCTTTTAGTGTAAATCACTGGCGTTTGGTTGTTGTAGTGTGTATGGACAGTGTGATAAATATTCTTCCTAGTTCCATGTGGATGGGACTACAAGAGCAGAGGAATAGTGGTTTACAGCTTTGTGAAAGAAATTTTGGATAGAGGTTTATATGTTGTTTCATGTCTCTGGTCTTCATCCTCAGGGTCCTCACTTTTTTTTCCTCAGTCCTCTGGAGTTTTCTTATTGTTTACTCCTTTTTCCCCAGATGATTGAATTTCATTTCACAACCCTTGGTAATATAGGAGCAGGAACCCAGGTACACTTAGTTTGGAGGACACTGGCACCAAGAGGAGCGGATACACTTTGAATTCAGTGACAAATATGTAAGCTTTCTTATGCTGATAGCTTTACGTTAATTCACTTGTGATAGAAAGTAGTTCTTCTGGTGCTTCAGAGAAACATTCAAAAAACATCAGCTGAAAGCCTTCCTCCCCAAATGAGGTCTGTCCTATATTCTCTCCATGTGGAAATGCAATGGATGGTTGTTGCCAGTGGCTTCTTGCAGCAGAAGGAAAGCATGCCTAAGAGGTAGGAAACCCCTGAAGTGTTAGTGTATAGAGTTGCTCTGACATCCTGGTGGTACTGGGTATCTGTCACTCCCAGCAGAGGTCCCACTTGTCTCCCAAGAGGTCCCAGAGGTTCTCCCAAGCCAATGGGCTACCCTGTATTTACAGATGCCTTCTTTCCGCAAGTGGCTTGTGGCACCCACTTCTTTAAGCCTCTGTCTTCAGGGTATGGGGCAGGACAGGATGTCTGAGGCTGTTTTGTGACTCTCTCCTCCCACTCCCCACCTGTGGACCCTTCACAGAGAAAAGGAACAAGGATGCAGGCTCACAGCATGCTCCTCTCATATGCATTTGCAACAGGAACCTCCCCTCACAAAGGATCCCCCTCTTGGGGTGGGGGCAGAGGACCTCATGCTGAGGAGAGGGGCTGTCCCAGCTAATTAGCTAAGCAGCTGTGCTGTCTCTAAATGAAAACGAGCTGAAATGGATTTTGTCCTCTTTGTGAGGCTGGGTGGCATTCCTCACGAGGCAGCAAGGAAATTCCTCGGGCTCGGTCAGTGCTGACGGTAAGGTGGGCTCACAGTCCTGCTGCCAAGCTTAGCATGAGTTGTGCTCAGCCCGTTGCTTTTCATCAGGTCGTACTTTATTGTGGAAAAACCTTTTTTCCTTGCTAAGTGTTCGGCATTTGTCCCTGGATTAGTGGGAGAATATGTAGTTGGAGATTGTGTGACACTGAGCACTCATGAATACATAACCATCTATTTGTACATAGAAAATAAGATCAGATTCAGAAAGGAAAAAAAAAAAAAAAACAAAGATTTGTAATGTGCGAAACAAAGTGATCTCAGCAGAAGGACCAATTATGTTAATTTATTAGTGGGCAATCTGCCTATGAATGAATCCCCTCGCGGTGTATTTTCTAGGGGATCCAAGAGTAAAAGGAGAATGTATTGTCTTGGCAGCAAATTTATTACTAGCTTTTGTGGACAAAAACAGAACAACAGAGAGACTCTTCTTGGCATAGGACCAGGTCTTTTCTTAGGGTATTGCTTGAATTTGTTTGACGTACAGTGAAAGAATGTCACACTGCACTAATTACTTTTAAATACAGTCATTCTATAGATCCATAGCCCTATACATAGCCATGGGCCCACTTGAGTAATGCGGTGAGGTCTGTCAGGCTGTTCCATGAAGCCAGCTTTCGGGATGGGATACCTATCTTTTAGCTTTGCTACTCAGTTTTTTATCCAATTCTCTGTAATTTTTTGGTGTAAATTCATTCAGATAGAGTAACACCCATTTAAAGTTGTAGTAACTTAGTAATAAATTTGGAGGTGTGGTACTTGGCATTTACAGAAAAGAGTTTTTTCTATTTTGTTAAACAACTTTTTTTTTTCTTTTCGCCTCTTGCTGCCCCACCCCACATCAGTGCTGGTGGAAAACTACCCGGTTAATTTAAATTCTAAAAGAGAGAAACTATTACTTCCTTGTAGTGAGCACTTTTGTTTAAAGTGTTTTATTCATTGTTTCAGGGAGGCAAAATGAGATTTGAGTTTCTAAACAGTAGCCAGTTTGCTAGAGCAAGACAGAGAATATTACTGCTTCTGTCCCATGCAAGGACTTCAGCAATGAATGGCAGGAAGTGTTTAAAATGCCTTTTAATTAGATCTGCACCAGGTACCCTGCTAATGTAATCAAATGTAGAGTTAATCTTCCTTTTATGTTTTTGTAAGGAAAGGAGCTTCGTCTTGAAATTATCGTTTAAAGAAAAGAGGCATAGATGGGAGATGTGGAGGTCATTCAGGCAGCAGCAAGTGAAGCAGAGCAACTCCCATTTGTGCTCAGCCAGATGTTTGCGAGCCTTTGCCAATAGCTCAAAAGGCTGATGCTACATAAATTACTATATCCCAGGGACTAATTCAATGGGTGTGATGGAAGAGGAAGGGAGGAGAATGGTACCCTGTCGGTCAGAGGTCAGGTGTAACACATGAGACTGAACCAGGCAATATTCAGCCAGTTCTCTTGTTTTTATTTTTATTTTTAATTGTGGATTGAAAACAGTTATTTTCACAGTGAAAGTACTGAGTTTTCTTCCACGTTCTTCAATAATTTAAAGGCCAGATACTACTTTCTTAAAATCCCACTTCCCATGTAGTCAAAGAAGTTGAATTCTCCATGAAACTTGAGCCTCTGACAGTCATTTCTGAAAATATATAGTCACCTTTGAAAGCTACCGGTGATCTGATAAAACAAAGATCTATAAAGTCTTTTCTTGCTTTCTGAGAAGATGCCAATTGCAGACTCCACTGCCTCACGTCCAGCATCAAGTTTGTACAAAATTCATCTAGAGAAATCCTTTTTCACCTACCGTGTGTTGTTTTTCTTTCCTCTCTAGGAGAGTTATTTTTACAGAAGTAAAAGTAAACAAATAAAAAGCTAGGGTAATAAATAATGGTTTTCTTTTAGAGCATAAAGCATGTTCTCCAAGTGCTGTTATTGCAAAAAAAAAAAAAAAAGGTACTTCTAGCTTGTTGCCTCTTGTGTACGTGTTTATATCACCAGTTCAGTTATGTTTAACATCTGCTTGTGGAAAGAGGTGGTGAGCAAAGACTGTCATTGTCTGTCAAGAAAATACACCTTGTCCATATGGTGCAAAGGATAATTTAACAAATGTGACTCTTGCACGTTACAGAAAGGCAAATAAAAACGAAGCTTATACCAGTACTTCTTTTTCTGTCAGGTGGTTTCAGAAGAGTTTACTCTGATTTTGAATGTTTGAGGATGGCAGTGCTGATGCTTTTTGGTTTCTCAGGATGTCCTGCAGGCTACAAGTAAAAAGCAGGCTTTCAAGGTTAATGAAGTACCAATTTTAGCATCACAGTCAGTATTGTTCGATCAGTGGGAAGCTGCCATGGAGGGACAGAGTGCCTTTTCTTTCATAAAATAAAGGAATAAGCAGTGCCCTCTAGTGTTAGCTGCCATCAGAGGAAACCACCAGGAGACTTCTATCATCTAGATAACGGCAATTAAACCTTTTTCACAGACATAGATGCCACTCTTTCCTTTCTTCTTGACGACTGTTCAAGAAAGAAAAGCAATAGCACAGCTTATTGTGACATAACTTTCAGAAATGTGATCATTTATAGCTAGGTAGATGCAGTCAGATACCCCAGACTCACTGATGTAACTTATCTTTTCCAATTTTGAATTGTGTGAGTGTAGTATCTTTGAGTCCATACTTGAGCTGTGTAAAGATAAGAGGTTTTGTGGTGTGGGTGTGTTTTTGTTTTGTGGGTGTTTTTTTACAAAAGGGCCAGAGGGTCATTATGTTTTAGGGAAAGGTGTAGTGGCACATATTCCTGCCTGAAGTTCAGAGGTTCAATTTCTGTGTAATGCAGGCCGGATACAAGTATTCAAGCTTGCATACGACACATTTATACAACTCAGTTGGGTTCTGTGGGCTGTCCTTGGTCACTTTTTGGTTCTGTTAACAGCAGCAGTGTGTAGTCCTGCTTCACAGCCATTTGTTTCAGTTCAAGAAGCCTCTGTCATAGATGTATCTGTGGTCACCTCTGTACTTTAAAGTGAAAAGCTACTTCTCAGTCTCTTGAAAAAGAGCAATGCTTTACATTTCTAAGGTAAAACAGCCAGCATTAAAAAGCATTTGCTATCTGCTTTCTCTGGTGTCTGAATCACCTTCAGTGTGAAAACATTGTAAGGAAATGTGCCTTTCCATCTCTGTTTTAATTGTTTTTTCTACCACAGCAAGAGGCCCTACTGGTTATTTTTGCCTTTTGTATTCTGCTCGTGTGTTTTGATAGCTTTGGTTCCAGTCTGGGCCTTTTGGTACCAGGCTGGAGGCCCCTGTGGTGTTAGGTCACTGTTGGCAAATGGGAATCCCTTAAGGCACAAAAGCTTTTTACCAAGTGCCCTGGAGCTTTCATCTGGTAAATGCACTTAGGGTTTTCTGATATACAGCACAGAGAAACAGAATAAAGCTTGTAGAAAGCAGCCCATGACAGACTTCCTTACCTGGGCTTTCCTGCCCAGGCCAAGGTTCACCCTGGACTGGAGTTCTCTAAACCAAATCATCTTCTCATGGAGCATAGCTCAGAGGGGCAACTGTTTCGCTTACCCGCTTGGGTCATGCTCTGTGAATGTTTCTGGTGGCCACCAGCAGTATCAGAAGTCATTCATACTGCCCTAGAGTAAGAATATCGGGTGAAATGGTGAGAAACTTGAGTTTCTGAGCTGATTCAACAAGATGAGCTCAATGTGAGGAGGGAACTGTGTACATTTGTTGTCTCTGTGTAGATAGCTGTGCCCCTGTAATAAATGTTTGAAATGAGACAACTTACCTGCACTGTTGCTCCTCAAAATGTGTGTCAGACTAGCTCAAGTGTCTGGGCTATGCGCTGCTGTCTTGTTGCCACTGCTGTTACAAAATGTGATGCTTCTAGTAGGTATTGATCCTTCAGCTCTAATGATAGGCCCTATTACGGACTGCATTCCGTAATTTGTCGTCTTTGCTGCGTATGAGGAGGGATAGCATTGTTTGTGGCGATTGCCAAGGATGATGTTATATTCTGTGAAAAGACCAACAGAAAAAATGTTCGGCATTGTTCCTCTGAGATGTACCAAAAATCTGCATGCACCAATGAAAGCAACTGGTGTTATAGGATCATAACAATAGTTTGTTAGTACTTTACCCCAGGCTGGGATGATGATTTTTCCTGTTAAAACAAAAAACAACAACAACAAAAAAAACACAGATGGCATTTGTTAGAAAGTTGATATTTATGTACAAAGTTGCCAGCACTTTAAGAAATGGTGCCTCTCTTAATTAAGATGATAATGTGCTGCCTTGTTTGGAGAGACTCAGCTTGTAATGATGCTGAATTATGAATAGAGGGGAATTAGTAATAACAAATGCCAGATGGAGGTATCTTTCAAAGAGGAATATTTTGTGTTATATGGCATGTAAAGTTGACAGAGCAGGTCTTTAAAAGGCCTTTATTATTCTTTAAGTTTTTCTGACAAAATTACTCTTTATCCTGCCAAGAAGTGTAGTTTCACATGCCTGTGTGTTTTTAAGCTAGAGTAATTAAAGTATGCCTCTAAATTTATGGCTTCAAGTGAAATCCATTCCTCCAATGTTTTGTCAGGAATCTATAAACAGTGCAAGGAAGGAGACAACTTACAACAACAATAGTTTTGCCAATTTTACACGTTTTGCCTTTGAAATCAAAGGCAATTAGGGATGAAAAAAACTACTTTCAAAGTTTACCAAACAAAAGTGTAAGCTCTGCTGAAGTTTTATTTCACTTTTTTTCTTGGTTGAAGATAACTGTTGGGAATAAGGAATGTTTCTCTAAAATTAAAATCTGCCTTCTTTAATTGAAGTTGAAAATGATTACTGAGTTATAAATGCATTAAACCCTTGAATGCTGGGCTTCTTTTTTTGTAACTTCTTGAGTGAGAGAATTTAATTTTATTTTGTAGTGTAAATTAGTGATTAAAAGAGAAATAGGTGTGGGAAAGCAAGAGAGAACTCAGATTTTAAAATTTTATCTTCTCATATGAATATTCCCACTCCACAGGCACGCCCACATTGATCTCATGACCTGCCAAGTCCACTGTTACTGCCTATTGCAGAGCAGGTCTTTGTCAGATGGTCTGTGAGTCAAGAGAAGTGTGTCACAGCAGGTGGCCACAAAGATTAGGTTTTTGTTTGTAATTGACCTCAGATTGCATCTGTGTAATAAAATTCAACATGGTGAAATTTAAGATTGTATAAAGGAGATTCTATAAAGGCTGTTGCCTGTGTAGTAGGCTAAAAAGACTCAAAGAGCCGTATGTTCTTCTCCATCCATCCACAGAGTTACAAAACAATTCCAAACACACAGCAATGAACTTGAGACATATGATACAAGAGTTCTTCCAAAGGCACAGATGTTGTGTTAGGATATAGAATGATAGCAAAGGAGTTCCTTTTGTCTACTTAAAATTATTTTTATGAGTATGCACTAATAGGGGAATAAATGAAGGCAGATATATTTCAATACTGGATGATGTAAAGAAGACTTCTGCTTCATTTAGGAAAAAGATCAAGATCAGTTTTCATGAGAATAAAACGCTGTTTTGAATTATGCTTAGAACAGACTGTCCGTCTATTTCTGGTATTAATGTTCATTGCCATTGTAGAATGGAATTAACAATAGAAAGATGAGAACACACGAAAAGAATGTCTAGAAGGAAGGCAGTCAAGGATGGGATTCAGTGGCTCTAGTTTTGATAACAAAAGCAAAGACTGCTCTGAGTTATATGTTTTGATACTAATCTAGTATTTCAATAAACCCTAAGTTTGCTTTAATGCAAGAATTTGATTATTTCTAGGCGTTTTTGAAAACTCCTTACAGCATAGTTTCTTGCTGATCTAGTTGAAGCTATAGTGAATTTACCTGGGAGATGCCATCTGAAGTTATGGACAACTAAACCCAGTTTTTACTTGTGTTTTTGATGAGTGAATACTATATATATAGATAGATAGATACATCTGTCTATCTAAGTATACATTAAAAAAAGAATGTTGCTTAATTTGACAGAACTCTACCTAATGGAACACTGGAGCACTAGCCATCAACTCTTCTGAAATCTGTACTACTATTTTCTTTTTGGTGTTGTCAGTTTGGTTAATATTGAACTTCCTTCTGGTTGTCTTTTTTTCCAGAAAAACTTTACAACTCCAATGGACGGGAGCTGAGACGGGCACTTTTCTCATTGAAACAAATATTCCAGGTGAGCAAATTCTGGCTCTCCATTCTGCAATTTGAATATGACTTCAATTTCTCTCTCTCTCATGGGGAATAACTTACGGTTTCTGGTAAAAGGGAGAATTTTAGGACTTCATTTGTAATGTGTGAGTATCTAATTGCTTCTTAGGGCCTTTTTTTTTGTGTTTTTCATTTCTGTTCCTTCAGTCTGTCAAAAGGCAGGACCAGATGCAAAGTAACAGCAGACGTAGTGGTTGGAACCTGACAGAAGAGAGAAGAAAATTTGAACTCTTGCATGGAAACTTACACTGCTCGTTTGGACAATGGCATAGTTTTGCATTGGGAAGAGTGGAAGAGGGGCAGAGGGGGGACGGATGTGAAAAGAGGAGCTAGGAATCTATAAACTGGTGTGGTGGCTCACTGTTGGGCTAATTTCCATCTACAGACGTATTGTTGACAGATACACTAGGTTGAAGCCATGCCAAAACCTGAGAAAAGGATGCAAGAAACCCTGGACATTTCTGATGAGGAACCAAAATGTAGTGTTAAAGCTCTGAAGATGTTAGAACTTAGATTTAGGTTAGAATTACTTATTTATGGGTTAGCCCCGAGGATTCTTTGGTCACAGCTAACACCCTTCAGCTCCACAATCAATTTAATTTTAAGGAAAGGCATGGATTTGAATGTGTGTTCATTTTGGAGGAGACCTGGAAGCAGCAGGATTGTTTGGGTCCTGCAGAGAAGGAGCTAATGTGATAGATAAGTGGTGTGAGTGATATGGAAACAAGCTGGATAAAAAGCTCAGATTTCAGATTGGTTTTCTGGGCTAGGGAAATCACCTTGGAAAAGATACAGGGCCAAAAGGAAACCGTTGTTGGAGGAACAAGTCAGGAAAATAGGTGAAAACCAGAGCATACTTCAGAAGTGATTCTAAAATGGAATTCAGGATGACACATTCTGTCTTGATCAGTAAATATAAATGAAATCAATAAGAAAAACACCTGTCCTCCTTTACTAATGGATCCATATGGAGGATGACAACCTTCCATATGTTATTCAGTGCAATGGTAGGTGCAAGTCTGTGAAATAGCTGCAAGGGTTTCAAGCTGTTAGTTTAGCAATTTTTATTTTGTTTTAAATAAACATTTGTTCCAGGGAGAATAACATTGCAATTCTGCAGTCTTAGAATTCTGAAGTTTTCCAAAATACGCAATTTATTTTTTAAAAATTTCAAGGTAAAGCATTCAGAACTTAGTAAATGCCAGGATGAAGATTTTTCTGAGTACAGGAATAGCTGATAAAGGGTGGTTCATTTCACAGAGAACTTTGTAGTTGAAATCATTTGTTTTTCTGGGTCAGAACAAAGCTTTTGAATTTTGAAACTTTTGGAAAGGAAAGGAATTCCAGTTCCCAAACAGGTCTGATCATCTTGTAGTCAACTGATTGGGAAAAATGTTGTCTCTTCAAGGCATTCCCAGGGAAAGGCTGTTTAAGAATTGTGATGATGCAAATTGGTTTTGCCTGTGAGACTGCCAAGTAGGTGGACTGTTTGCTTAGAGGAAATCAGGCAGCTTTTCAAGAGTCTTCTTTGGCTGCTTTTCTTTTGGTTCACCTTTGGAGAAATATTTGTATTTCTATCAATTTACGTATTTCTTACATTAATCTGAGCATTCAGACACACTTAACTGTGAGTGCTAAGCCTCTTTCTTCCCATCCATGCATCATCTCTCACACCTCCCATCAAAAGGTTTCCCAGTTTGGATGTTTTCTCTTCCATGTAGGTTCTTTGAAGTTTAGTATGTATTTCTGAGTACCTAGCGTGCAGTGCTCTCAGTGGACCCACCAGTAAGATAAGTCTTCCAGCTTGTCAGCTGTTTTCATGGAGATGTTGTAAATATTTATCCATCTAGTAAATTTAATTGCAGTGGGTTGAAGAGTAATAAGAGGAAATGGAAAAGAGAGGCACATAAACACTGTATCTGTGAATGAACTGTGGTTCTGTGGGAGACGGGAATAGTAGAACTGTGGTGGTGCATTTGAAGACTTTATCATAATCTAATCATAAAAGTTGCATAGGTAACTGATGTTATCCTCATGTTTCCTGGCCTTTAATTTAATTCCTGGCAAGTCAGCAGTACTCTCTCAACATTTTAGTTATTACAAATAGATGATCAGACTTTCTGTTTGAGATGCATTGCCTGCCTAGTATTAAAGAATTCAGTTCAAATCTAGATCATTGGAAATGCACCAGGAGTGAATTTAGTTTTCAGGTTGTCTGTCTTACAGTTTCAAAACATAACTCTCCTTGAATAATTTGACCTCCCTGCTTCCTAATGTATATGATACAGAAAGGAAGTTGGGAATTATCTGTTAGCACATTAAGTAGCTACTTCTAGTAGAGCTGTGGCCATTCATCGAATGAAGGCACACTTTGAAGATCTTTGTATACTCTCAGACTACAGGTTCTCATTAGTGAAGAACGGATAAATCTTCCTCAAGCTGCAGAGTATTCATGCCATATGCTCAAGTATTTGAGGTGGTGTACTTAATGCTGGAAAATGAAATGCTGCATGATGTAAGCTTCATTTTACCTGTCAGCTTTGCTGTCATTAATAGTTAGCAGCATTGCTAAAGGCACCATTGAAGTTTGATTTTGGTTTATCTCAGAATGAACCATGAGAGAGAATAAGATAACTTTTGTATGTTTTAGAAAAATAAGTTATTTTTTAGTGAAGAAAAGTACAAGTTAACAAAAAAAGTTATAGACCAAACACTATTGTCCAAGTGGTCATACCCAATTTCTCTTTTCATCTATGACATTAAATGAAATTACCATTAGAAATCTATTTTTTTCAAAATAAGCATGTTTGATTTTGTATCTCATTGTATTTAGTGTATTAAATTTTTCAGCATTATGTTGTTGCAGAAATAAAATGTTGACTTCAAAACTAGTCTTTATTTTTATTTTAACAACTTTTAGAAAGTTATGGAGACTTCATTATATCTTTAAGTGCCAAGACTGTTCGTAACACCATGTTTTTATAATCATTTCATCAGAGCTGAGTTAATTTGGCACAGTTCTGTGTCAGTATCATTTTTTAATTTAAAGAGCTTCAAGGTAGTGTGCAGTCGCTTATTTGCATTAAGTGGGAACCAGACCAAGTTTTACATCAAATACGAATTCCAAATAGTCAGAGTTCTTGGTTTTTCACGCAAGGCTTCAGCGAAGCTTAGCAATGTTTGGCAAAAGTAGTGTCTTTGTTTCAGATTTGAAATGAAAGATTCATTTGGCAAGTACAAAAACGGAATTTGTTTGGTTTCTTATGGTGGGCTGTTTCTGGCAAAATGATAAAGGATATAAGAAGCATTTTGCTTTAACAGCAATGTCATTTGATTGTTGTAATTCACTCTGAAGGGTTAATATAGTCATTGCCATGATCTCTTGCTGGACTGTACTACAGTATTATTCTTTGGATTTACCAGTACTCTTTTCAACAAAAAAAAAAGCTGATGGAGCAAAGAAAGTAATATTTGTACTGTGGAAGCACTTGACCTTAAAATAACTGTGTGCGTGTGTGTGTATATACACACGTGCATATACCCATACAGATATAATTGACAATCTGTTGGACTGCAGTTTAACTCTCTCTTAATGTATTTTCTGAAAGATTTCTGTGGTGTTTTAAGTATTGGTTCTTGAGGTCATTAGAGACTTGTGAATTTTTGTGCAAAGTGCTAAAAGGCTCAGGGGAGACCTTATTGCCCTCTACAGCTACCTGAAAGGAAGGCATGGGTAGCTGGGGGTCAGCCTCTTCTCACAGGTAACTAGTGATAGGACTGGAGGGAATGGCCTCAAGTTGTGCCAGAGGTGATTTAGGTTGGAAATGAGGAGACATTCTTTCTCAGAAAGAGCAGTCAGGCATTGGAACGGGCTGCTCAGGGAGGTAGTGGAGTCACCGTCCCTGGGGATGTTTAAGGAGAGGTTGGACGTGGTGCTTAGGGATATGGTTCAGTGGGTGACATTGGTGGTAGGGTGATGATTGGACCAGATGGTCTTGGAGATCTTTTCCAACCTTAGTGATTCTATCAAAAGACCCAAAGGCATACAGGAACAGAATACAGTGAAACATGGCACTTAAAAAATCAGAATCTGAAAACATTGTGTTACCTGATAGTGATATTTTAAAAGTGATAAAAATACAACTGCTTAAAACATTTAATTCAATCTTTATCAATCGTAAAAACAGAAAAATTGGGTTTGAGCACTATAATAGGTGTAAACAGTGCTATGCCATTTACTTGATACTAAAAAGGTTTATTTTACAAGACCTCTGATATGAGTAGACTTCATGTAAAGTAAGCATGTCTTAGAAACTATAAAAAAGTGCCTTGCAGTTGCAAAGCATAGCTTCAATTTATGCTGATGGCATAATTTCACAATATGAATAAGATGGATAAGAATATGATGTAAAAGAGCTACAAAGCATATTTCAACCATGTGAAAATCTGTAATCTTGTAAATCTGCATGGCTTCCTAACATTCTGGAAAGTATCTTTAATCAATCAATGCATTAGCTTTTCTGGAAAGCAGACCTTAAATGATATTTTGAAGTATTAAGGAAGAAAGTCAGTTTTCTTTTTGGACGAATTTCCCAGTAAGTGTCATCTGACAAATGTGGGAGACCTCCCACTATCTTCCTTGAGGAGCCTAGATTCCCCTTTTGTGCTGTGATCAGAATATCAGACAATGCTGTTGCAAAATTCTCTTACAGAATTTTCTTCTATTGTTTAAAACAAAAAATCATTAATCATTGAACAGCTGAGCTTTGTATAAAACGTTACAATGAACAGCTGTAGGGGCCCTGGAAACATTAACTATAAGGTGTTTGGATAGACATAATCTTATCAGTGAATGAAATCAAATGTCACACACTTCAGCTGCTAAGGGGTCATCAATCATCCTTAGCTGAGTAGAAGGAGTATTCTGTGTTTGCCTCATTGATCTCAAGGAAGGAGGCTGTTCCTTCCACTCTTGCGAGCATGACTGATGACTCCTCAGGGTCTGAAGCGGCATGGCACTTGATTTAGGGGCTTCTGTCATCGCTTGTAAAGCAGACTGTCACCTGCCCCCTTTTGGAGGGTCTCTTAAGTCATGAAAAAGAGAGAAATCTCTGTTGCCTATCTACTTTAACTTCCTCAGGTAAGTAATATAATGCAAGAATATTGTTTAATCTGCTGCTTAGCTGCCATCAAAGAATATTTCTGACAGGGTCTGCTCAAGGTGGCTTTTCTAGCAGTTTTTAGTCCAGTTACTAACTGGAGGTGAAGGAAGCACAGTATATTGATGTATATTCTGTCCAGGTGCAAAGGATGGAATTCTATTCCTATCAAGTCAATGGCAGAAAATTTTACAGTGATGAAACTTCAGCTTTTCTGGCTAATAAATATGTAGATTAATCTGATACTGAGGTGTGATTTTTTTTCTTGCTTCTTGTACTCACATGGAGGGAAAATAAAACACTATCTGGGGAAAAAGATCCCAGTTACCTGTACCTTCATTAATTGCAATAATAAAATTATTTCCTGATGGTCCAACTTAATGAATTAGTAGTGGAGTTCCTCTTCCAACATTCTTTCTTTGAACCTCTTTGAAGAATTTAGTACAGCTCAGTTCCCTCTCCTGAAAGAACAGGGAACTCTTCTTTCTTCATCAGTGTAGTGCTACTTGAACAGGTAGTCCAGGTAGATCTGGATGGTGACTCTGGGGTCTTCCTCCGGTAAACATGGTATCGTGCATCTTCAATGTTAGTGCAGTGAAAGCCCTATAAGCGAGCATTAGTGTCACAGTAAGATGACTTCCTGCCTGCAGTTCCCTCAATTGATACAAGGAATGAGCAGGTTATGTGAAAGTAGTGAAGGTAATGACCAAAGTCACTGAAGAAGCAAAACGCCGCATTCGGAGTAAAGGGGAGGAACTTTATAGGAGATGATGATGGTAAAGATCAGGTAGTATCATAACAATTTGATTTTCGGTTACTGAATAAGACAGACTTAAAGTAAGAACATTAATGTATTGTGGGGAGAACTTTGTCATGCAGACTAAGCACCCGTCCCTCCTTAAATTTTAAATAGTCTTTTATCAATTTGAGACGTGAGTGATTCTTTGGTGTTCTTGATTACGTCTGCTAAAGATAACTTGGCCTTCAGGTTTTTTGTTTCCTTCTATGGATAAGTGCCAATATATGTATTTTACAGATTGATTAAATCTCAGAAAATTCTGAACATTGCAAACTATATTTCTCCCAGCTCTAAGAATTTTTGTGTGTCCTAAAGGGGGGAAAAAGAAAAGAAACCCACTGTCTTAATGGACCAATTCTTCATTCACATACAAATGAAACATACCTCACTGAGGAAAAAGTAATAAATGAGTAGAAATAAACTATGTATTAAACCTTGACAAAGCAATATGAATATGAGCTGAAGGTTTTCAGGTTTTAAGTTTATCCTTTTTTCTTGGATGTCCAATAAGAAAGAGCAACTATTCTAAGAAGTTGCTTTGATTTCGCTAGATAGATTTTTCTAAAAAAAAAAAAGCTAAAAAGTTTAAAACTTTTAAATCTTTTCATGAATGCATGAAGTATTTGTTGTCTACCTGCTACTATACTTTTTATTTCTGTTTTTGTTGGCTGGAACGTACTGACCGAAATCTACCTTAACTGTGTCTAATAAACACCGATTTGACTCTAAGGAATCTCAACAAATCTAATAAAGCAACGTTTTATTCTTATCTATAACTTATTTCCTCAAGACTTCTTTCATATTCTACTGGACAGCTACTGGAGTAGCTATGTGGCTGATGTTGGATGTCTTAGGTATCTGAGTATCTGTCATTTCTCAGGTGTTTTTCCTTGAGAAGTCTTTGCATTCTTTGAGACACTCATACAAGTGTATAGTTTCCAGAGAGATGAACAAAACCTGAAGATATTTCAGATTAGAATCCTTCCCAATATCCTTAAGCTTGAAGTAATTCTGCATGTACTAGAACTGCATGTTTGGTATTTGAATATTGCTTTAATTTTCATGTGCTTTAATTTGAAAAGTAATGCTAACTACTAAATTGAAACTTCTAATTTGCCCCTGTGTATTCTTCCAACTCTTCAGAAGAAACTGGCATACGATTTAAAATTGTCCCTTTATAAAGCAGATGTGAGAACATGTAACTTCTCTAATATGAAATGCTGGCAAATGCTTATGTTTTGTTGGTATTTTTAATGCAATACAAAATGTGAACTTTTCTGGTTTTGCGGATCAACAGAATATTCATTTTCTGTATTGATGATGTTTTAGAAGAGAGGCTCCTGGGGATTAATGGCTGTAAATAAAACATTACTTTTGTTTATCAGCTTATTTGTGCCAAGGTGGCAATCCATAATCAGCAATAGTTTGGACTGTATTTGAATTAGTTTAATTAGAAGATCAATTTAATCTTGGAAAGAAAGAAACGGCACGGTGTTATCACAGCTGTATGTGTGATGGGTTGGCAAGGTGGAAAGGCTGGAGCAGGGAAGTGAATAGGAGGCATGGAGTCAGTGCAGAAGGGTGTAGAGAAAAGCTTGAAGGGCGGGTGGTGAAAGCTGTGGCACAGTCAGTGAGGGCTGTAAAGCGGCTGTAGTGCATTTGCAATCAACAGAGATAGCAAGCAGAAGGAGCTTTGGTTAAGGGACAAACTGGCTGCTTCTGCCACTGCCTTGGTTACCTCCACCAACTGATTGCAATTTTGGGATATGGCAGTCTGGGGCACTCTTGTTCTTGAGGGACTCTCCTCCTAGTTGTGCTGGGGGAAGTTGTTGGGCAAAGGGCAACAGGTAAACTTGCATCTTCAGCTTGGAATAGTTTCTGAGAAGAGCTGCCAAGCAGCAGAGAGTAAAGATACTTTGAGATGGACTGTTCGTGACACCAGAAGACTCTCTACTCCTCGCTGCCCCTGGGAGATGTGCTTGGTTCATGTTCCAAAAGCAGTGCCCTGCCTCAGAGCAGGTGTTTAATGGCTAAGATTTACCTGCTTAACCACTGACTCATCCACATAGAGAAATGTTTCATAGATGCTTAAGTAACTTAGTTTTAAACAGCAACACAATCTTGAGGGACTCATAGCACTTGCACTGACGCATATATAAATATGCATGCATATGTGCATGTGTTTGGGATGACTTCTTTCCAGATTTGTTTGCAGTAGGTGACTTAGCTCTTAAAATGAACTGAAATAAACAGTGACAATTGAATTAGATACTATCAGGCACTTCTGGATTGGCAGTGTAATATTTTAATTATATCAATAATTCTGGAGTCCAAAGAACAAAACTATAGTTTAAAGTGTGGGAAAATAACTATAAATTATATCTTGGCGGTCCATGCTCCTTCAATCACTTCCTGACCGTGTTTACTCAGTTTTCAAGCCAAAATGAGCTTTTCTGACTTCAAGCATTGCAAGCCAATCTTGATCTATAAAACGCAACCTGTTGCTTAGCCAATAAAAAAGCTGGACTCCAGAAACAGCCTGGGATTTCTGTTTCTAATAGAGCACAGCATAACTCTTTTATTACTACATCATTGTAGTCTTGTCGATGGGAGCAATTATTTTGCTGGTAACTAGCAGATGCGGTGTGCACTGAAGGCAGGTAGCAATAGTTAAAAATATTCTTGTGGAGGCTTTATTGGGGGATATTTCTAATGTAGGCTCAGGGGTCATGTTGCTAGCTAGGCAGCTGAAAGGGCCGGGAGGAACTGGCTGCTCATTATCCATTGCTACTGGGGCAGAGCACCATATAAACATTTTAAATTATATGGGGAACCTGTGGATGTGAAGCCCTCAGGTAAGGGAAGTGCTTTCTGGTCAGAGCCAGGTGCTCCCGCATTGCTGGTACTGACAGGGGCTGTCAGGTTAGGGACCAGCTATGGGTGGTTTTGCATGCATTAGGGTTTGCCAGAACCAGGGGAATGCTCAGGAGAGAAAAAAAATAAGACTTCTATTCTCTGTGCAATATTAGGAATGTGAAGGGTAGACTAAGGACCATCATTACTACTATCTTTAACAATAAGAAACACAGATTTTATTATTCTGCCTTTACTTGCTTGCTAACACAGGAGGCTTTCTGAGTGTATTGGGCAATAGTGCTGCATTTTTCTTGTGGTAGAGCACCAGATGTATTGTCATTTGAGATTTATATGAGCAAATGCTTTCAGTCGTGCATGCTTTGCTCTTTGACCTGCCTCCTTCCTCCCTCTCCTCACCAGTCAGCTGCTGTCCCTCTGCTGCTAATTTACATCCCCCAATGAATTAAGGCTAATCCCTAACCCTTAATCCTCCTAAAATGTGCTCAACTTTGTGATCCTATCTTGACTTTAAAGGAGATTTAAGGTTTTTCTTGTTTTTCTTTTTTTTTGAAGTGTGGCTGTCATTTACATTAGGGGGTGTGGGGTAGTTTCGGTGAGTGGGCTGGCATTTTAGTGATTCATGTATTTTTCCCATTTTTATTTTTTTTCCACATTGAGCAGAATTGTTCAGGGTTTCTGTTTCACTTCTGCCCCCTTGCTATGCAGCATATGTCCCTGAAAGCAGAATCTGAAGAAAAGGGGTTTCCAAGGAGACATCACATCGCTCCTACACATTAATGTAGAGTGAGGACAGCACACTTTCCCAGCACACTATGTGATTGAACACAGCTATGAATGAAGATTTCCCTAGCTTCCCTGTCAAAAAGTAGGCATTTTTACCTCTGGAGCCAGTCAACATCTGAAGGGGTTATGCCCTTCTTGAAGGTCGGGCTCTGTGTCAGTGCACTGCCAGCATCCTGCTCCACAAAGTTTCAGAGTGCAGGGGAGGCTGCTCTTTCTCTTTGAACCAGGTAGAGTTTAAATTTCTCCTTATGCTAAACCCAGGACGATTTGGCAATATTCATCTTTTGCCTGTGTGAATTACCACAATGTTAAAAATGTGAATGTAGTATAACTTTGTGAAGTTGTCTTTTTTAGCAACTTTTCTTTTAAAGGCAAAATCGGAGCTGGCCTAAGGAACCAGAGTAAATCTTTCTTAAAGGGATCTTGTGGAGTGACAGAGCAGCAAGGGAAGCTGCTCTGCAGAGGGTGAGATGTGTGAACCCTGGGTTCATGCCTGGTGTGAGAGCAGGACCCTCCTGTAAGCCAATAGTCAAAACTTTTTTTTTCCTTTTCCTATTTGTGCTTAGCAAGAAGATTCTTGTGCATGTGGCTAGTACCTTGGCTGCCTCTGCTCTTGTCACTTCTACACTAGCTTATTGCAACTTCTGCATTTTGGCAAGTTTGGTCGGTACAGAATGTGATTGCTGGCTCACTAAAGAGTGTGTCGTGCGGAGAGCACAGGCTGGGGAGTCCCACGGTTCCGTATTTAAATAAGTGAACTTTATAAAATTTGCAATGTCTAATTTTGTAACAGAAACAGGAGAGAATCATACAGCATGCAATTAAATATGGGAATGCTCAGGCAACCAAAAACAATGGGATAGTTCGTGAAAGGAAGGAAAAAAACATAAAAATGACGTCCCCTTTGGTGGAAATTTCATAGACAAGCATCTTGTTACGATTCCTTGGAAAGACAGTGCATTGCACAGCTGTTAGACATGTAAAAGGGAAATATGCATGTGCATATCCAAGTGTGATTATTCAGTTACTAATCCAGTTTCCCCAAATACTTGGAATAGAGCTTTCACCAGTGGTTGTTAGCTAAACAAAAAAAAAGTTTCACTTGAGGAACTGTGTTCCAAAACCTTGATTCTTATTAGAAATTGAAGCAACTTTCTTGTGGCAGAGGAAAAAAAAAAAATCATGCTTTGGGTAAAACTTTTCAAACATATGGCTCACAGAAATAGCAGGCTTCAGGAAGATTGATCTGTAACAGTACGTAAACAATTTATACTTGCACATGTAAGCTGCACATCAGATAAGATGCATTCTTGCAAAGCGGTGTTCCTTGAAAAAAATCTCAAGTCTCCATCTCTGGATAAGACCCCACAAAACTGCATTAGAGGTGTATCCAGTGGTGCAGAGGCAGGAGAACAAGGAGGACTGAAGGAAATCTTGGCTGCTCTTCTTTGCGTTAGTGGCATCTGAGCGTGATGGAGACTGCTTATCCACAGGGTTTAGGGGGTCTTTCTGATAGCTAGACTGGTGTGCAGGTAAAAAAGTATAATTTGTGCATTTTGTCAGTCATTGGCATGATAAGCAAGCTTTAAACCTACCAGTTTGAATATATTTAATGTTTTTTCATTGTTTGTTGGTCTAAAACAGAGTTCAATTACAAAGTAACATACAAGATCTTGTGTTTTTTTCCTTCTGAGATACCTAAACAAAGGAAAAGACACGATCCATTCCAAATCTGTGAATGAAAGTGTAAAATACCCAGTCCTGTGAGGAGGCCACCAGTATCTTTTCATAAAGACTTTAAGTAGCTCATCTTTGTGTCACTGCTCAATCTTTATGGCTACAGGAGCTTAGTAGGAAGCCTAGAGAGCTTTAACTGTGTTTTGCTGCTTTTCTCATCAGTCCTCTAATGCCTCCTGATTAAGGGCTCATAAATCTTCACAGTATTAGTGGAGGAATCCATTTCCATAGCAAATGACACCCTTTCCCTGCCTCCTTTTAAATGTTATCACACGCATGCGGCAGCTACTTGTCCATATCGTTGTCACACGCTGCATGTTCTGTACAATGAATGCTCTCTTCCTGGAAACCCGAGCCTCTTACCCCTGCTAGAGAGTAGCCTTTCCTCTTGAGGTCACCTAACTTGGCAAGTCAGTGAGTTAATGGGTCCGAAAAGATTATCGTAGCACAAAATTGATGTAAACATTCTCCTTTCCATTTAGAATATACGGGCCTGGATTCCTTTCATCTTTCTGTGCACATTCCAGATGTTTGCTTCTTTCCTCTCATCATATATACATGATGGGATAGATAATGTACTGAGTTCAAACTTATGTCTAGAGCGTGATGTGTTTGTGCTCTGCTTCATTACACCTTCTTTTTCCCTTTTATTTGGGGAAGGAGAAGTACCTTAAAAGCCTTTTTTAATTCAGGTTTGATTTGTTTATTCAGTGCTTTCCAAAAGCAGTCTGGTTAAAGTCCTTCATCCCCTTCATTTCCTCTGCAGTTCTCCTGCAATATATCTCGTTTCGGTCAAGGACGACTCTATGCTGCAGCAGTTTACTCCTTTGGCTGTTTTGAAAAAGTTCCAGAAGGCACAGCTCACCATTTTCTTTTTGAATGTCCTTGTTTTTTTTTTAAATAATTAAAAAAAAACTCAAAAAAAGTCATCAAGATAAAGCAGATCTTCAGCATGGGGTATCTTGGGAATTAGATGCTGTTTTTTCCCCAGGTGATATTCTAACGTGTATTCACTGTTAAAGATTATGGGGAACATCTTAAAGTTGTAAAGGGTTTCAATTTTTCTTTCACTGAATGTCAGCAGCCCTTAATTGCTGTGTGCTGTTAAAACTTTACTTTCATTCTTAGTTTTTGTCTTAAGTTCTCTGCAGCTGGACTACTTTTAACTTCTCTGTGTGTAGAGAACTTGTTTCGTATCTTCTGATTATTTATTTATTTACTTATTTTTCAGAAATGGAAATGTTAGATCTACTAACAAATACCAGACCATGGTTATTCCTCCTCCTCCTTCCCACTTAGCCAGTCTTGTATATTTGATTGTGGGTCAGTCCTAGAGGAGGTGGTTTGTTTTTTTTATTTTTAAACTTTGACTCAAGGATATGCCACACACTTCTCTGACCTTGATGCAACGTCAAGATGTCTACTAAAATATATGTGAAGAACTAGGATGTTCTGGGGCTCCAACAACTGTAACCATTGCAATTATTTCATCTCATTCAAAAAAACAAAAAAAGCATTTATTTGTCATCAGGGTTATGAGAAACTGTTTTGAGGGATGGATTTTCCTCGCAGCTTTTTTTTGATTCTGCAATGTTTCCACTTTCTGTTAGTTTTCCTTCACTCTGTATACATCTGCCCTTTCTGTCTCTCGCCCTTGTTCCCACCACTGCCCACTCTCTTTGTAGGGGAAATCTGGCAACTTTTCCTCCTTAGTTTAGTAGCGGGGAGTTTTTAAGCACTGACCTTGGCCTACAGTGTAACTTACTTTCCAAGCACTGTGAATGCCATGCAAAGTCCTTGTTGAATTTCCACGGAGTTCAGAGTTAGCGTGTCTCAACCCTGAATGTACTTGACTTTAAGCTTAGCCAACAAATTCCAGGGAAATCTTCCTCTCCTTTGTGTTTCATGAGAAATAAGTTTGAAAAATACAGGACAACAAGAGGTGACTCTGGTTTCTTTGTGTAAAAACAACGTATAGAAAGGGATTTTGGGGAAGGAGCAGTTGCCTGGCTCTGAGAGGTGGGAAGTCCTCTGGGCTCTCCTGGGTATGGCTGTGCCTCCCCAGTCATTTTATTTTATTTTTTTTACGTTGTTTTTGAATTTTGTCATCCCTTGTTGCACAAACTAATTTGGGATGAATTGCTTTAGCATGAAGTCTTCTTTCTGTTGGCATTTGGTTAGGGCCCTGCTGCCCATAGGAGACAGCCGCAGGTCTGAGTGTCCCAACTGACCGGGCCCCTTCCTGGGCCCTCTCCCATGCATTGGGACGTGTTGCTTGGGTTGGCACTGTGGCCATGGGTTTGGTGGCCCTGCTCTTCAGCCCTGTGCCTGCCAAAAGTCCCCTGCTGTGGAGAGGTCCTTTACTGCTTAGAGCAAACACCTCGTCTGGCTCCTCACCCCTGCGAAGCCAAAGAGAAGGCCCCACTGTTGCTGTGGGATGGATGTTTCCATGCACCTGTAAAACACCATTAGGTAAAACAGAGGAATTCAGAATATAATTAGCGTCTTCTATGTTAATAAGCAGATCCTCTGCATATGCTTTCTCTGGTATCGCCGTAGTCCCACTGTGTTTTGAGTTTGGCAAATGGATAGATGGAGGAAACTTGTCTTAATAAAATTCTGTGCTTGCACATATAATGCCTGATCCGACATGGGAGTTTGTAAGTGTCATGGCTCTTCAGAAAATGTTATCAAGGCATTTATTTATACAAAGAAAAATATAATGCCCTCAAATAATAGAAGTCTTAAATAAAATTTAGAGCTCAGTTGTGGATTTAATCTTACTGATTTGGGGGGGGGGGGGGTTATTATATAGGTTTGCAAAGATATGGCGAATGATTGTATGCTTCCTTTTTACGTACTTTTTAAAGAATAAATAACCTTTATCATGGTAAACTTCATGTCTATATACATTAACATACTGTATATATTTAAATTGTTTTAACAAATTTCACCATTAAATAGATTTTTCTCAAGACTTCTAAATTTCTGATGACTTGTTAGGTCACCTTACAAATATCCCTATATCAGCTCTAGGGAAAGAAGAAAATTCATACAGAATAAATTGTTGGGCTAGAATTTTCAGTGAATGAATTCATTAAGGGACTTGATTATTTTAGTTCACTTAGCAGCTTTGAAAGTGTATGCAGTGAAATCAGAAATCACTCAAAATGAAACTATCTAATATCTGGATCTTATGAAAAATAATGAAAATAATTATATTAAAAATAATCCAAAGAGGGACTCAGCAACAGCAATGATTTTCTCCACAGAGTAGTTCTGTTTCATCAATATTTCAAATTGTTTTCATTACTAATTTGTGTAGCTAATTCATGAAGTGCTGTTTAATCAAGTCTTTAACAGCCTTCTGTTTGTCTGCATGAGCCTCTGTAAGGTGAGAAGACAAGCTTTAGATACGGTGCTCTATATTTCCTTGGCATCTTTTTCAGCGTGTAATTTCCAGTGAGGCTGTCCTGGTATGTGATATGGTGTCATTCTGCTGCACTAAAGAGTATTTGCTTTTATATTAAGTGTTTTCCATCATAATGTGAGAATCCATGGAGCATTCTCTTGTTTAACAGTATAATTCCCCATTGTAAATATAACAAGTATCACAAAGTGAAAAATGTAATATGTTGTAATAAAAAACAATTTTAAAAGTTTTGTTTTATACGCACTTCAAATACTGAAACCGTAGTTTTGCTATGGCATAGTGGTGGATTTCTCTAACTGATACTGACACTCTAAGGCTTTCAGAATGTCTGTTTATAAAATATGAAGAGATCTTAATATCAGGTAGCATGTCTGCAAACATTTAATGAAAAATCCAAAGTTGAATGTTTTACTGATATTAATCTTCTTTAGTTGACCTAAATGTAAAAGCTTGGTTTTTATCACTTTGTATCATGTGTTTAATTCTGATTTCAATGTCTTGTATATAACATCTTCCATATAAACTCGCTTAAATCATCTGAGAACACAGTCAGTGTTGCAGGCATACATTTGACTTGGTTGTGATATATCCTATCTGTTTGTCTTCTAGAGTTCTAACATAGCTTTTCTTTTCTTCTGTGGCAGGATGACAAGGACTTGGTTCATGAATTTGTTGTTGCTGAAGGCCTGACTTGCTTAATCAAAGTGGGAGCAGAGGCAGACCAGAACTATCAGAACTACATCCTGAGAGGTAAGACAAACGTGTCTGAAAGGTGTTCTATAGCTGCGAGGCTCTCACAGGTCTGCTACAACTTGCAGCATGTTAGAAACATATTTTTCTGGTCCGGAGTCTTGCGTATGTAGGAAAATTAGGCTGGGATTAATGCTCACTGCTGATTAGGATGAATTGGAAAAATAAAATGCTGATGTTCTCTCTATTGTCCAGCTTCTCAGTTAGATTATATTGAAAAACACTAATTCTAAGAAAGAAAAGGCATTCTAGAGCTTGAGTTGGATAATTGTAAATGTCAAAGGTCACAGAACAACATAACTTCTTGGAATTGGATTAGTAGCTTGTCACATGATAGGGAATAAACAGCGAGACAGTCATACCTTAAGGTAAGTAGGCTGGAAGCAGTTTCAGCTATCTGATATTTTGGAGCTAAATAGGTAGTCAGAGGATTGTGTTCTGTTCTTTGCACTTAAGACAACTGGCAAAGGTAGAATTTGGGGAATGACATGGAAAGAGTCTTACCGAATTAGAAAGCTGACTTAATGTATAGTGTTCCTGCATGCATATCATGTGTGACTGCATGCCGTTTTTATTTAGCAAGGAAACCCAGGCTGCAAATTAGGAGAGTTCCTTCAGTGTTTTAAAAGGTTATGACTGAGGGCAGAGCAGTCATAACAAGGGATCTGTACTTCTGGGTGATCTCATAGTCAATAGAGAGCGCTAATGGATGCATAACTGTGGTGGATTGCTCATTTGAATTTTCTTAGACTGATGTACATAGCTGTCCCTGAAAATGTCAGTTTGATATATTTAGCTGACAACACTCAATCTGCAAATTGAGGAGCAAAATACGAAAATAGAAAAAGATTTTTCTAAGAACCAGAAGTGCTAAGTTACTGAAAGCAAGAATTCAAATAGTAAGTGTGGTTTTGTGCAAAGAACTTGGAAGGTTAGACTGTACAAATATCAGCTTTTGGGACTGGATAAGAAACCAAATCAGTACCACAGAAATTATGTTCTGTGTAAGTAGTCATGCAGTGATGTAAATGTAATTGAATAGTAGCTTGCTTATAGTCAGAAGTAAAAGACTGTTAACCACAATGCAAGTAGACAAGAACATGGAAACATATGAGAGGAAAAAAGGCTTTCTTTACAACTGGAAAAAAAAAAAAAAACCTTTCTGGGAGAAAATCAGCTATTGATACTCTCCAAAAATTCAGTCTGGAAGCAAAATGAAGGTGCTGCATTGGACAGTCTGGCCTTCAATCTAGGGGGTTACTGTTTCATTAGCTGAGCATTGATCTAGTGGCTGGGTGATGTCTTTGCGCTTCAGCAGGCTTTTGCAACCAGATACTGGAAACTCAAAGCAAGGAAACCTGGTAAGTGTTTACACTACCTGAGCACCCAAGTGGCCTTGCAGTCCAAACACTGGATTGCCCTGCAGCTCTTCTTTTCCAGTATCAGATAAGATCCAGGGCACTGAGCCTCCTTGCTGACAGAATGACCCACTAATACCAGAGTTGGTCACATCAGAACTAAGATCCTTACTTTAAGAAGATGCTTTCAGGGATTGGTACTATCTTTCAAATACCCAAATCAGGTCTCTTGTTCCCCCCATTTTGCTGGTTCTTGACACTGAAGCTTTTTTCTGGGTAGTGTATCCTATCGTCTGCTACAATAATAGGATTTTTCTGTGTGATGTGGGTTTTATTTCAGAAATTAAAATTGTCACGATTGTCTTTCAGAAACTTCAAAGCTTGTTACAACTCCAAGATTTTGTCAGCTGGTTTTCAGTTCCAGGACCTAGCGTGTGCTCTCTGAATAGGTCTTGCATGTGCAATGAGATAAAGATAGGTTTGGAAGTACAGTGTAGCTAGCCAATCTTATCCAAATACATTGAGGAGTGCTGAAAAGAAACATTAAATACACCAGAAAAACACTCTTACATGATGTATTATTTTTGGAATGCCATAGACAATGGCTGTTTTTTTGTTATTGATATTTAAATAAAAAAAAGTCTGTCTAAATTTTTTTTCCCTTACTGCTGTGGTGTCCTGGTCTTGTGGTTCCTATTGGAGTGGAATGTATCCTCATTGTTTTCAATGGGCTTAACATGAATCATAAAGGGATAGGATTTCTTTTTAGTCCCATATCCTGTCTGTATTTCTTCAGCACCTCTCATTTAATTCACTGTTTTCCTCCTGTGCTACTAACACAGCTTATAGGGCTGACAATAAATAGCAGCCTTAGCCATTGCATTGCTTCTGTCGGCAGGGCTTACCCCTGCACTGTTGTCCTTGGTTTTGACTGAGTGGTTTCTGAGTGTTTCCTATTTGCCTGCATTCTTCAAGAAATAACTTTGTACTTAGAAATGAAAATAGATTAGTTATACAGGTATTTGTAGTTGTTGTAGGTGTTCAATACCTTATGCATTCCCAGGTACTAGCCCTTTCTTGAACTTGCTTTCCTTTTTTTTCTAAAAGTCTGTGTTGTTTCACTCTAATGCTTCCTGCTTGTGCATTTCTGCTTAGCAGTTTTGACTTGGCTCAAGGCTGGCTGAGCTGCCAAAAAAATGACTAAATATGAGTCACAAAAGTTTTAGTTACTTTAACGGGTGAATGGAAGATAAGTGTGTCTTTTACATGCAGTGCTGAGAAATCAGGGCAATTGTTTGTCGAGTGCTGAAGAGTGACCGTTTATTTCTGCTAGGTTTTGTGAAATAGGATTGTTTGACAGCACCTTTCCAAAAATGTTTCCTTTTGTCAGCCTGTAGTCTATGGACGTGAAACAACAGTAGTCAGGTCTTCTCTCTTTAACTATTCTGTTAAAATACCAGTCTAGGACACACATTTTCTTCCTCCTTAGTTACTAGTTCTTCAAGCTAAATTTTCCTCTTTGATATTCCTTTTAATTGTCATGGAGATGTAGAGTAACTGTGTTTTGTGGGATGTTCCCCCCCCCCCCCCCCCCACAAAAACAGGCTTTCTTACTTTTTTTCCTCTCTCCCCACTTTTGGGGGAAAGTATCCGTAAGAGCAATGAACTCTACTCATCGCACTGAACTTAAATGTTTCTGTGCCAGTTACAAGATTGCGTAAATTTTCAAAGCTAAATGGAAATGGTGAAAGATTGAAAATAGTCACAATTGATGAAGATTTATATTAATCTTTACTGTAATTTTGAAGGTGTGTATCATTTGGAAATCTTTTTTTTTTTCACTGAATGAAAAAGCAACATCTGAAACAGTGTCTGAGCACAGGATAATTAAATAATTGATAGAATTATGGCAGTTTTCACTTTTTCTGTTAATTTACTGGTGCTGTTGGGAAGGTGAGAAGGAAAAGCAGTTTGTGTAGATGAAGGATTAATAGTTTTAAAAACACTGAGTAAGAGGGGTCTGGGGATTCACCTGACACTGTGATATGAGAAGTACTGCCCAGTGGTGTCCTGTCCCCTCTGCCCCTTGCATCCAATGAAAAGGTTGTTAAAAAGGTCCTCTGGCCTTTTTGCAGAGCATGTTTCGTGCTTGGAGCCCTAATTGTCTATGTGGTGGATTCAAATCATTATTTAGTGGAACCCGTAATTAGACAAAAGATAGAGTTTGTTGTGGTGGTCTGAAAGCACAAGCTAGGTGTCCAGTCCAAGCAGAAAGAGGCCCTGGCCTCACTGCAGCCCACGGTTTCAGAAACTAAGGGTGAGGAAAAAATTGTACCATCAGTGCGTGCGTGTGCTAGTGTGTGCTTGAATGAACCTCTGCCGCTGGATGCAGAAGCTGTATGCTTATACTGGGAATAAGAATTTGGGTTTAAAGTCTGGATGAGAGATGGGTTTTGTTTGGTGATTTTTGTTTGTCTTCCTTTTTTGAAGGAAAAAAGGAAAACAAGTGTTTAGAAGGAGCCTAGGAGTTAAGATTTGAGGCAAAGTTTGTGCTTTAAGTCACCTCCTCCCCGCAGAAAAACAAAACTATTATTATAATCTGAAAGAGAAAGATATGATGTGTCATCTACTGGAGTAATCTATACTCGATTCAATAATCTGGGCAGAAGACTGGATTGTAGTGGAACCAGTTTGGGGTTTCGTATTGCAGGCCTGCTGCACTTCCAATGAAGTGAAAAAGTCCTGTTGGTCTCTACAGACATTCAAACAAGTACAGAAGATGAAGGTGATGGTCCTGGCTGAGGGATAGGATACATCCTCAGGGAAAGTGACATAGCATTTAAAAGGATTAAAAGTCCATAGCTTCCTATACACAGTCAGCAGCATCTTTAATCTGCTAGAAAAACAATTTAATTATTATGCCCAACATTTTTTTCATAGTAAATGTGGTTTATTTTGGAATTGTATTTTTTACAAGCATGCTTTTATCTTTGCACAGATAAATGAGCATATAACAACACTCATTTTCTCTCTTCATTTTGCAAGGCCTTTGGGGATTTTTAAGTAATTTAATGGGAGGCTTTTACCAGAAAAGTCCTGTGTGAGCCCTGAAGTGTAAATAAGAAAGAACAAAGTATCTTCAACCACTGAAATCATGTATGAAAAGTAACTCCAAGGCACATTCTGATCTTTGTTACATGCTTAAAACGTAGGAGTCCATTGAAACCATTCACTTCAACCTTAGTATCTGTGATCTACACTGTTGCAAACTGCCAATGCCAGAGGAGCAGGGGGATTACCAAAGCACAGGAGTGGGAATCGAGAAGCCTGAAACTTCCCAGTCCCACAGTGGGACATGATGAGGAGGAACCTTTTGATTCCTCGCCAATAAATGGGAGCCAATCTTTGCAAGGAGATGGACGGAGAGAAAGGAAGTAGCTGTATCTGGGTAGTCACATTTCTAGTAACCTCTGCTTTCAAATTACAAGGTAATTCAAAATCCATATCCATGCAATGTAGCTAACAATATAGAGGAGAAAAAAAAAAAAAAAAAGAAATTACAGTAAGAACTGCTTGTTATGAAGAAGAAAGATTTCACTGCTGGAATTTGGAGATGCTGAGTTGCTTGCTTGCAGTGTTGAAGCATGCACCAGAACCTCTGGGATCACCCAACTTCACCAAGAGCTCTCCAGGCCATGGGTCAGGTTTTCTACCACAACAGGCAACTAGTTCAGCCGTGAACATGCGCTGAGGCCTCCAGCAGTTAGGCCTATTTATAAAACCAGAGGCACGCGATTTCACCTGCACACCAACTTTAGCACAACCAGCTATGCCGCATATTCTGGGAAATCTGATTAAAGTCCTAAAACAGCTCAGTGCTGTGTGGTAAGAGACCATCTGGTTACTGTCTTTCACCAGGGATGCTGTGTGCCCGAAGATGTCAAGAAGCTGGAGGAAGTAGAGAGCGAGGGTGAGGTTTTGCAAGCGGGCAGTGGAAGCTGCTGCTGATAACCCCTTGCTCTGAAAGCCAAACACAACGTTATCAGCAAGCTGAGGGTATTTCTGCATTGAGCCAAGGGCTACTTGGAATGCTTGGGTTTATAAATGTGCTCTCTGTAACGGGGCAACCCATTTCCAGGAACCAGCTGGCTGTATTTACCAAAGAGACCCCTCTTTGTTGCAAGGACCAGAAATCCTCCAGTGCTCTTATATTTTCCTCCTTCACCTGGACAGACTGTGGGGCTTTCGCCTTTTACATTAAAAGTTGGGTACTATAAAGCATTTAGCATAAACAAGCATATGCTTCTGCAGTAAATGTATGCAATGCTTTGTATTATTGGCACTACTTGTACAAATACCAAGAGAATAGAAATAAAATAAGAGGCTATGTCTATCCTAAATAAATGTATCTTGCTGATTTGGTGCCACAGCAGTAAAACAGGTGGTAGTAACATACGTTTAGTACTGGAAAAAAGCTCTAATGCTATGTAGCATGCATACCTTGACATTACTTCTTTTTCAGTGTGGACTGGAGAACTGTGTGAGGTATTCCAGCTGTAGGAAGGTATTCCAGCAACTTCAGAATGATATGCTGAGAGCTCAAAGAAAATAGAACAGACAGCACATGATTAGTCTTTTCTTTACATTTATTTCTTGTTCTGAAGCCAAATACCAAAACTTTCCTGATGCTCTACTCTTGACCTTCAGTGTGCAGGTATCCACATGTAGCTGTGAAGTTCTTATCCTTATCTCTACATATTCAAGTTGGCTTCTTATGTGCAGTCCTTTAAAAATTATGTAAACCTCTCAGCTGATCTCAAAATAGCTTCAGTAAGGGCCTGGGCCTTAAAGAGAAATCAAGTGCCTGAAGCTTGATTACTTAGGGGTATTGCCTCTGAGAGGGACTCAACCTAATCTCCCTGTAAAGCCATTTCTTTGATCTTTCTGCAGAGTCCATTAGAAAGAGTATCAGAGTTGGACGCCTGTCCTGTAGGGATTTGACCAGTGCATCATTCATGTTGTACGGGACAGCAGACTGCAGTCCCGTGAAACTTTGCCAATGCTCAGCAAATCTGCCTGGAAGCTCCATGTGGAGGTACAGCCTTGGTCCCCCCCCCAGCCCACACCTAAAAAAGTAAATAAATAGAATGATAGCTGCATTAGCAAATTAGTGTACCTGTGCAAGTAAGACCTGCCTGTCAGCAGCACTGCTGAGCTTAGGTACGGCGCCTCTGTGATGCAGCTGTGGTGTCTCCTTTTGAGAGATACCTGTGCTGCTAGCTTTCCATCAGAGAGAGATCGAGCTCATATTGAAGGTAATAGTGATGGCATGGTACCTTTTATATGTGTACAGAAATAGTAGATTGTTCATTCTTTTGTGTGTCTTGAAAAGCTGTGGAATCAAAAAATATGAATGGATTTGGCATCCTGGGTCATGACTCTTTAGAAATAGTGAGATTAGGATGCTTTTCATTGTACTGGAAAAGAAGGCACAGTGTACCATCTCCTCGACCAGTAATATAAACAGCAGACCCTGACTCAGAAGCTGAATCCTCTTTCATTTCTGCAAATCTCTCTTTAAGGCCAAATGCATTTGTTTACTTTTCCAAGGGTAGCAGGAGAGCTTGACCTTGGAAGCCTTGCAGTTTAAAATGACAGAAAGCATCCTACTTGCTTTCCTGTCTGTACTTAGAGCACTTCCTTTCTTGTTTTCTCATCTGCATATTTTTAAATGACGTTCCTTAGAGTCAACCTACACATCTATTGCGCTGAGAGTTTCCTACCAAATGCAACCTTAAGTGTTCCCTTAGTTCGTGGAGGAACCCCTTCCCTCTCCTTCCTCCCTCCTCCTCCGCTTCCCTCCCTTCTCCCTGGATGCGATTCCGATCTGTGATCCGTCTGGAAGCAGAGCCAGATGGTCCTAACGCACTGCGTACAGCACGGGTCCTCCCAGCCTGGGATGGGAATTGGCACTGAAGCAAATGTGAGTTCAAAAGTTTAACCACCAAACAGTAATTTACACATCTACAAATAAACTGAGCGGCTTCGTGCGCCGTATGGAATTGGCCGTCCGTGTTGTGACTGCTCGCGAGGAGAATATGGTGTTCTCATAGTCTACGTGGAATTCAGCAATAACACCACCATAAAATTATGGATTTCCCTTGTTTTTAAAACTGACAGACTCTGGAAGGGTTTGGGTTGCTTTCTGTCTACATGAAAATGAATCTTTGGGTTTTTGTGTAATTTTTATGCTTTGTGAAATTCCCATGAAATGTGACACCTCAGGCTATGCAGACTCCATGTAAAACGAGGAGCTGAACCATGAAAAATGCACATCCTTAACTACTAAGCAAAGAATAAGTACTTGGAAGTGGTCTCAGGGGTCTTTAAAGCCATTTTGGATGTTATATGATTTAACTACTCGAACTTTATGAACAAGTCTTGAAAACAATGCACCGGTTCCAACTGGAAGGAGCATATTACAGAGGATTTCGGCCTTTTTGTAGTAATCTTTGAGCATGAAGTAGCCAAAACCTGATTCATTAGAGAAGGGGGAAAATGTGCAGAAAATGAAGACATTCATAAGCTGGCACATACGTGCACACTTGCACAAAGTACCCCGCTATTAGGGATTTTGCTATAAACTGTTTGTAAAGAATATATGCATTTAATATGCTACAAAATACACTGGGGAAAATAATCTTTGCTTGTCCCCATTTCAAGATAAGATGCTTCCACAGCTCCTTGTGATTGCGATAATTGGGGTGGCACACAGAGTGCTCTATCCCAATACAAAAGCAAAAATAAAAAAACTAACGACTCTAAAGGGATGTGGGGGGAGAGTCAAATGTGTATTTTAAATGTAGGATAATTAGAAAGTGCTGACTGCTATTCTGTGGAGATGATAATTATATGACATAATGAGGTGTCAAAAATGAGCTTGTTTGAATGTCTTCAGAGTTAATTTCCCTATACAGATATACCTGAATTATTTTAAGTTACATCTGAGCCCTTTTGGTCTATTTATACTTCTTTTTTTGTAGATGTGCATTTCTATTGCTCATGTTCTCATAGGAGCAATCAGAAAATAGAGTGATAGACTGAACTCCTAAAATACTTATCTTAATTGCTATGAACAGTGATCTTCTTGAAGCCTCTGTATCAGAATATTTTTAAGAGCCCCAGAGAATTCAAGAAATCTAAGATACTTGCATGTGTTAGTCCAGTATTATTTATAAACATATGATAGTGTTCATGCATATGTGTATAAGGAAGAAAATATATAATCAGAACCTGACGTCAGTGAGGGATGATTTTAATGAGCATATGAGAATATTAACATTTGTTTGCTGCTGTGGAGGGTTTCTGCTTGCTTGTTCTTCTGCACGGCCCTGAGGACCACGGAGGAGTGCAGAAGGTACGCTGTGTAGGGAGGCAGAAGTAGCTAATGGCTGCATGTTTGCAAGGGCTGAAGAAGAAAAGATGGGAACTCTTTTTGCTGCTCCTTAATGAAATACAGGGACCAGTTTACTCTCCGTTAGTGCTTTGCCTCTCCCCACCTCTACCACCTCCCACGTGCAGGACTCAAGCTACTGATGGTGGCATTAGAGCGAAGAGAGGAGAACGTGCTCTGGTGCCCTTATAGATGAAAAGGTAGTCAGAATATGCGGGCAGGGACTGAGCAAACGGTGGGCATGCAGCGAAGCCCAGCCACTGTGGCAAGGCAGACAAGTTATTGCATCTTCCCTCTTGAAGCCAGAGAGAAAAGAGGTGAGGTTTGCAGTTCCTGCCTGCTAGAGGAGGGAACACACAGGTTTAGTGCATTCCTTAGAGTTTAACAAAAAGTTGGAATTGAATACCACCTTAAGCTGTGGATTTATGAATTTTAACATGTTTTCTTTCTCATCACGTTTCCAGGCAAGAAGGAATTTTTCCAGTTTTCAATGTGTGAGGCATTTCCAGTATTTTCCACTTAAATTTCGGTAGCTAAAGCCTGTGCTGTCAAGCCAGGAAAGAAGGTACTGATCTCCTGCCCCCTAGTGACACGAGGCACTGAGTTTCATTAGCTGCCAAAAATACTGTATATACATTATTCAGGGTGTTTTTTTCAATAATAGATCACTTTGAAATTTCTTCCTGGAGGTTTTAGTGAATAGAGTTTACTGATGTAGGTGCCATGCAAAATACGTCATTATTTTCATTTGCCTCTTTTTAGTTTGTTGACAGCTAGAAAACAAGCATTCTCTTCTCTTCCTAGAGATGATGACAGTGATTTCAGAATAAAAGAGGAGGGATTATTCAGGGTGTATGACAGTAGGAAGGATCTGTAGCCCTGTGGACCTAGGATCAAGGCTGGAGTGTTCCAGTCCCACAGACTGGTGTTTCAGAAAAGCACTGAGTAAGTTGTAGGAGTGGGGTGATGTATTGATGACAATCTTGCTCAGAAATCTGAACATCTCTGGAAGAAAGAGCACGTAGAGAAGAGGAGTTTCAAGTTTGCACTGAGTGGCTCCACGTCATACTGGGCCCAGAAGGACGCATCAGGGGAAAGAAAATGGTCTATGAGCTACAGAGAGAGAAAAGCACAAAGAAAGCTGCCGAGAAGCTAAGGAGTGGTAACATGCCTCAGGAAAGATTACTGATTAAGGGCACATCCTAAGGGTTAGCTTTAAGGAAATGTTGGGATGAACAGACTCTTTTACAGTTGCTGTTTTTCTTTTTACATTTCACAGTTCCCTGAAGTGGTGAAATTTTAATAAATAAATAAAATCTGTTTGCCAGGAGGAGTACAATTAGATAGCTCTGATGTTACAATGCATTGACTTTAATTGTTGAAGTGCTACTCAGGAATACTCAGGAATTAGTATATACTCACACTTGGGAATTAATATACCTGTAGCATGTTTTAAGTGGGTTTATTTAAATGACAAGTGGGGTCTTAAAGACTTCTGCCAATATTGAGCAATATCCTGTTACCTCCTCCTGTGAGTTATCACCTAGCCTAGACAAGGATCTCAGTTTCCCCTATACCTGCTCTTCTGTACCTCCCCACCTAGTGCCCTGATTTCCTCATTTTGTACTCCAAATCTTTGCTTCGAAACCAGTTCTGTCATTTTTTTAAAGTTACACCTTAGGCTGGCTTTGGGTACAGTGGGGTTGCACAGCACTTACTCCTGCTATTTCTTCAAGTTTCTGCTTGCAGACTTTTCCCCTGGCTGCTCCATATCTCAACAGCCTGCCCCTGTGCAGAGGGCAGTGTCAGGGAGCAGACTCTGTTCTCTCACCCTGCAATACGATGAGCCAAAGTTTAGCTTTTAAGGCAGACTTTCAAACTAACTTTGAGACATGTTTTCCAGCTTCCCAAAAATCAATATTGGGACACCAGGCGGTTACTTTTAGTATATAGATTAATATCAGTGATGGAAACAGTGATTGTAGTATTTATTAATCATGTATATTGGCTTCTAAAAAGAATACATCTATGAGGTTTTTGATAAAAGTTTCTAAAAACTGTTCCCCAAGATTATTATGAACAGATGCACTTAGAATACCATTAAGCTTGATTAATAAGTCTTGAAAATTAATAAATACCTGTATGCCTTATTTTGCATGCATGCATATCCCCTTTGTATGCAAGCTGACAGTCTTTGATCACACAGTGGGTATGGCTTTTTCCACAGCTGCTCGATTCAGCTAGTGAGCACTGTCACACCTGTACACTTAATGAACACCTTTTAAATAGCTTGTTGTACCTTCAAGGCTGCTCAAGGCTTTGAGATTTATTTCTTGCTATGCAAATTCTGTTATGCTTGTTTTTCTCATGCATTTTTCTGTGGTTTGTCACTAATTGTTATCCAAGACCTTCACAAATACCATGCTATTTCCAGAAGCTGAGGGGGCAGTGTAATCTTTATGTGGCAGATAAGGAAATGAGGTACTTGGGACTAGACATATTCTGAATCCAGAATGATTCAGTGAGACTAGGTGACGTTTATTAGATTACTTGGGCTTGTTTTTCAGACTTCATATGGTACTTTCTGTTTATGCCTTTTAAATCTTTACTTTTGGGGCTTCATTTCCCATTTAGACTCTTGCCTAGCCTGTCCTAGTTTTCTCTCTCTCTGATCTGTATAGACAAAAACCGTTTTCCCCTTTCCACATCAACTTCTTTTCACCATCACCAGATTATCAGTTCATTTACATTATCAGTCAATATTTGTCAAATAATTAATAATAACTACACATCAATTTTCATCAATTTATTTGCATGAATTTCTTCATCGGTTTAAGCTGGTTTAAACATCTTTTCTCCCATCACTTCTTCCTACTGCTGCACTGTCTCCTGGGTTCTGGCACCACAGCTGTGTTTGTGTGATAGTATAATGAATTTGACAGAAGAATGTGTTCATCTGAAAAATTGCTCGGTGGGGTAAAGAGGTGTATATATTGCTGTTTTTCTGGATGTTTCTCAGTGCTGTCAAATAACCCGGTCCAGTTCTCTGTGTTGGGGCACAAGCCCCTGTGCTGGCAAAACCCTCGGTTTGACCCAAGACAAACAAGTAAGGGAGAGTTTTGCAGTACTGCTATCAAGTATGTTGTCACAGTTTCAGTCTCTTATCTCTAGTCCATTTCTTTCCTCAACATCTCTCACATTAGTCCTAATCCCTCCAGCCAAGTAGCTTTTAGTCTTTCCTGTTACTTCCCTCATTTATCCCAGTCACTTCATCTCTTTGCATAACTCTCAGATGCTCATTAGCACTTTCTATCAGAGTTCCTGCTTTAATTTTCCATTTTTTTGAGCTTCTCTGGACTTAAACTTTGTTTCCTTCTGCATTCAGATCAGAATTCTCCTCCTCACTACCTGAATAACCAGATGATTCATTTAAAAATAAAAACAAAACACTTACAAGCTTTCTGGTCTTATTTTGAGTGCCATGTCCTTCCTTGGTGGGCAGTTGCTGGGATTGTTACAGGGATCTTTTGAGCACCAAGGACTGAGGTTTCAGTTGATTGTATATTTTCAGTAGAGAGTACTGTAAGTGTCAAACATGGGTCATTTCAAAACCTTTTAACTACACAATTTGGACACATCTTAATCTGGTCCATATGAGCTTTTTCACTGACATGACATTATAGTCTTCCTGAATTTTCCAAAGAGCACAGCTTATTTATTTATTTTTAGAAATCGAACTCAGCAATATTTTTAATTCTAGTAGTATGTTCTCCTTCTCCTTCCTCTTCCTGCCTTCTACAAACCCACCGTCAATATAGGCAATGTTAGAAAATTTCCACGAAAAAAGAAAGTGATGTGATTCAAACACCACACAGAGGAAGTTTCAGTCCAAACTGAAAACTTTAAAAATTATGTACAACTAACCCCAGGAGAGTTTTCACGGGAATTATCAAGCAGTTGTATTAACAAGCAACAAGACCTGTGCCATATCTAATGAACCTCCAATTTTAATTTCACGAGGCTCATGGCTCACTACTGAAAACGTGTAGGAAAATCATGCTTTATTGGCTAAAATATAACGTCCCTCTTGTTGCTTTATGCTTTGCTTTATTCTGGTCTTTAGCTATAATAATGTGTTGTTAACGGTGACTAATAAACTGGTTATAGTGTAATGGTTTGATTTTTATTAAGAAAGAATAGACAAAAACTTTGCTATTTTTTAAGTAGTATATCTAATGTAGTGTTCTTATGTAAAATCTTCACTGTGAGTCAGCAGAGCAATACTTGACTGAGCAGTAAATTTTGGAATGTCTGTTTGGAGCTAAATTTTATATCAGTACTTCAAAGTAAGTAAGGGCAGTTAAATACACACTATGTATCATTTGAAAGAATCCTTTTTGGCTGGTTTGTAGGGCAGGATTCATCTCACCTAATTCCAGTGAACTTGTCTCAGGTAGTCAGCTAGATCCCAAGAGAAAACACACCTTTGTGATTGAACTGGGTTTGCTGCTTGATTGGCAGTTTTTCATATCTGCTGTTATCTTTTGTTTCTCTGTTTTCCATCTCAGGCCATTAGTCTGTGTCTGCAATTGTAGTTTAACGTAGAAAGAATTTGAGTACTTGATGCAATTCAGTTCATTTCAGTCTCAACTAGTTCCTCAAAAACAGTGGAAGGAACTCAGCAGAAACTGCTTCAGACCTGTAAGCTATCTCTGTTATGACAAGAAAGACATTGGTAATATAACATCCCAGGCTGAATGTCTGTGATCATTTCCCTCAATTTACTTGATTGAACGAATAGGTGGATAACAGCAGGTCTATTCTTTTTCTCTTTGAAGACATTCAACAAGCTGTCTTATAGTCAGCTTTGTGAAAGTACTTGTCCTTCAGTGCCTTTCATTGCATTTTGGGTTGCAGGGTGGAGGTGGGGGGTGTTGAGATAAGCAAAAAGACAGAAAAGCCCAGACAACCTGCTCCTGAACTCAGGCATCAGAGAAAGCAAACATCTACACTTGACGTTTTCAGGCTTTACAAGTCCTGATGGTGCAACACGTTTATTGCTCTAGCATAGTTAATACTTGCTATAAAAAGCCAAGCCACCATTATGTGTTTAGTGGGTGTAATGGTTCCCTGAATCATCCAGTAAAAGAATAAGACTTGCTGTTTGATTTTAGGAGCATCTTAGCAAGATGATGTCCTAGTTGATTTCCTTGACTAGCATTCATGGATGGCAAAATGGTCATTTCAGGGGTTTTAGCATCATTGCCTCAGTTGAACAATGACCTCAGTAGAAAGATTTGTGATTTCTGCAAATCAGGAGAGAAATCCAGGATCTTATTCTTTAATCTATGCCAGCCTTGCTAGCTTTGGCCAACAGGAGCTGTAGTGCACATCCTAAACCTGACGTAACAGCTCTGTGGTCAGATGTGCCACTTCGAGCCGACGTGGTGGCCCGTGTGGGCCCAGGTTTGGTGAGCTGAGTACCATGGACAGGGGCGGCACAGCATCAGCCTGTGCAGTGCTTAGCACTTGCCAACAGTGTCAAAATAGTCGTATGAGCCTGAATAATTGGTGCCAAATGAGCAATTATTAATCGCATGTAAAATAGACGTGCCTTCTTAAGCTCCTTCTCGCAGGTGTTTTGGATTCAGACCTCCCGTGCGGTTGTGTTTGGTCCAGAGCTCTTCAAGGCCCTAAAATACTGTGTGATAAAGAAAGCTATTTCTTTGTGAAGCTTTGAGAAGGCACTGCAGGTGTTCATGAAGTCCTCTTACCGAGTGTTTCACACTTTGTGCTGAGAAAACCCTTTCTAATGCCTTTTTTGTGTGGAGCGAATGTCAGGCTGTCACGGCCTGTACCCTTCAAATGACATTTCGTTTGAACACAGTGATGCTGTGATCTTAACCAGCCTTGTTCTAAAGTGGTTTTTGAGTTTCATATGGGTTAAGCTGCAGATTGGGCATTGACATGCTTCTTCCAGATGTCTATCAGAATATATTGCTTTGTTCCAACTGGAGCGCTCAGACTGCTGTTTGGTGGTGGTTACCCATAGATGGGTGTTGTTGGAAACATTCCCTTGCACAGGCTATGGCAAAATATATATATATATATATACATATTTTTTTTTTCCATCCTGAAGTATAAAGGTTCATTTCACTAATGACTGTTGACATCATCTGCTTGCTTCAGACAAGACCAAGTACAAAGAAAGACCGAGACATTATATTTAGATTATTAAAAAAAAAAAAAAAAGCAGTGTTAAATTAACTTGAGAGACTGAGGCTTCCTATTTGTTATGCATTCTTATTTCTGCATTTTCTATGAGGAAAATGCTTCTCTGAAACAGTCCTAGCCATGTTGAAGGGACTTGCAGAAGAACTATTTGTTACTCCCAAGAATCTGTAATTTCTTGATATGTTGCCAGTGTGAATAAGACAACACGTTCTATCCTCGATTTCAGTGTTCTTCCCACATGTTGCACTTGTAATTGTCAGGGACTCAGGGGGGTGTTATGGCTGCTATGTCCTTTGTGCTTGGCGTGTTGGAGAGCCACGTGCAACATCAGAGCGAATCCAGGAGGAATGAACCATGCTCGAGCAGAACTTCGCCACCTCAATCACTGCGTTGTCTTGTTTGTAGCTAGGTTGATAGTTTTCCCTTCACTCCAATGTCACATTATTTTGCACTTCCTGCTCTAATTCAATTTACAGGCTGAATTCTATAAATAAAAAGTTTATTTTTGATCTTCCTTGTCAGTATATCAGTGCATTGACCTGATGTTCAGGAATTCATTTATTCAGTGTGTGTTTTCAGCAGCAGTTTCTGGCCTACAAGACTGAAGAGGACATGGAGAATCCCAGTGCTCTGAAGCTATAAGTCTAGTTTAAAGAACAACAAGTTATTAGAAATAAAACAATCTGGAATCTTTCTATTTATAGAGTGATTTCTGCATGTAAAAGGTATAATATTTTTAATTTTTACTCTGCAGTCAAAAGACCAAGAAGCTTAGAGGAGATTCTCAGCTAATGACATCACTCCAGACCTTAGGTTGTAGTTAAAACATGAACAGATTGCTGTGGAGTTACGGGAACTGCTCCTTATCAGATGATGGTGCTGCACACAGGCATGATGCATGTACATTGTGACACATTTCTGTCTTAGGTGTTGTAAACCAGGATGGTTCTTACCAGCAGGAATTTTGGAAGTCTCATTTCAAACAAGATTAAGACCTGATTGGCCTTGGTTGCGCTCTTGTTTATCTTGCTGACGGAAATAGGAGTTAACTCTTGATGTGTATGAAACACACAAATTGAATCCAGAACTCTTAAAAAAGAAAAGTCCTTCATAGTTACTTGCTTGTCATGTTATAATGTGCATGCAAACAAAAACACCGTAATACTGAAAATGATGTTACTATTGAAAAAAAATTTGTTTTTCCTACAGCACCAAAAGATCAGTCTTGATTATATTGACATTTACTGACATTTTTTTCATTTGAATGGCATCATAATCACTCCCTCGAAACACAAGAATTGTTTTTTTAGGTGAACACTCTGAAAAGATCATTAAAAATAATCAGGGTAATTTAGCGCTGCTTTAGCTCAAATTCCCATTTTTCATTAATGTTCTTCTGTGTTTGCTTATAAGCTTTTCTAAAAAAAAAAATATCTTAAGATTAAAACATCCTGCTTACTGGGTTATCCTGTGAGAACCACAAGCACATTACTGCACATCTTGAAATGCCAGTACATATCCTAATATATACTTCATATAGAATACATAGGACTGTGGTTTCTCTAAATATAGTGGGGTTTTTTTTGTTTTGTTTTGTTTTGGCATTTCTACTCTTCCCCCAGTTGTTGTGTTCCCAACAAGAACCATATTGCATCTATGGGCTTTTTTATATTCTTTAATAGCTTGAAAGTATTTTAAATCTGTGTTCTTCTTGCTGCTAATGAGGAACATTTCATGCTATATTTTTGGAAATGATTTCTTTTGCGTCTTATTTGTCCAATCAGATGAAATTCAGAGACCTTTCAGTCAAATGAAAGAAATTTGCATTTTTTTATGTCATACCCTTGATGCTTCAGTTCTTTATACTGCCATTATTGCCAGCAGAAAAGATCCAGCAAATCAAAATTGTAAAGACAGCTTTAATTTTACAGAACAATATTCCCACTGTAATGGGCTTTAAGCTTTCTATTGGCATCACTTAACGCCAGTACAGTGTGATGTATGTACATCAGTAAAAAGATAGCTTCTGCTGCCTCTAGCTGGAAGAATTTAGGGAGGAAAGCATTGCCTTCCTGTCCCCCCAAAGTAGAACAAAACGACAGTCCCTCCCAGTCCTCCTGCACTGTTGCTGTTTGTTTCGGTATCCCACACCATCGGTCCCCAACATGGAGCTCTTCTGGCTTAAATTACCTGGTTTCTTACTGCTGGTGGGTCAGTTTGACTTCTTTCAGTTCTTGATCCAGTTTATCTTGGGTGTGTGTGCAGCAGCTGCAGCAATACCAGCGTGAGTGGCTCCCTTGAGCAGGAGAGAGCTGAGCTGCTTTTTCCAGCAGTGGTGTTGGCTTGCTCCGTTTCACAGCGTGTGAAATTCTTGCTCCAGTGACTGGCCTAAAGTGGCTTTGTTTTCTTCTTGCTCTTACAGGCCTGTGGGTTGATTTCATGCAAGACAGATTCGGCTCTAGCTGTTTTAGTCTGACCACCTGTAAAATCTTGTTGCATTTATTATCTTTAAATATGTTTTGTTTTGAATTTTGTGGGTAAAATTACGTACTCAGGATGTTCTCTTGAGCATGTATAGAGATGACACGAGGCGTCTCCCTGTAATGATTGGACTTTGATTATGTTGCTTGAAGGTGGAAGCAGCAGGGCCCTTTCTGCTGCCAGAGGAGGAGGATGTTCTTGAATTTCATGAATGGGAAGCACTGAGTTGCAGACACCTGGGAAGTGACCTGGATAGCTCCACTTGCTGCTGCTCCAAAAGAGATGTAGGGGAACAGCACGTGGCTGCTACTGTTTGAACAAATTTGTAAGATGAGGTGCTGGAAACTAAGCGTAGATGTTTTCTAAAGCATGCCAGAGAACCTGGAAATGCTTTCAAAATAATGGCAAAATGCATAATAGGCATAATAGTTTTATCAGAGAGCATCAGAGAGAGGGCAGTTGAATATCCACAAGATTTCATATATCTTTTCCTAAGTATTGAAGTATGAAGTAAGACTAGGGACGTTACAGGATTGCTTTCCTGTACCAGACTAAAATGCAACAGTCTGAAAGTTGATAGTGTGTATTATGAAACACAGATTACAAGCAGGTTCCACTTTATTTGCCATTTAACTCATTTTCTGTGTAAATTATTCAGCATCAATGATATTTGAATAGAATCTCATTGCTGAAGAGAAAGGCAAACTGACCCCCCTTTCTCTGACTCCAGTCTTACTGAGGTGTTTGAGATGCAAAAATATAAGGAGAATGAAACTCTCTAACAGTTTACAGATGTTGGCTGTGAAAGCAGGCTAATGTAATTCCCTCCCTGCCATCTTGATTATCACGCTTAGCCCATCCTCTCGCTTCAGCTAGGTTGCACCTGTGTTCACTTTGCCTTGTAAGAATCAAGTTTTTGTTCTCTCCCTTGAATTGTTAATACAGTGGTGGTTCCATCAGCTCATGCCATTTTTCAGTGCGCTTTTTTTTTTTTTAGAGGATGATGCAACGAACACTGCACTGGTTAGAGAGTTGTGGAGTATTTCTCCAAGGCTGTGTGGATGATAGACATGCAGGAGAATGGCCTCAGTGTCAGAATTACTGTATTTTGGGTCTGAGAATGGAAAACTCTTACTCTAGCAATCTCTTAAGTATATATATTATAACAATGGCAGCTGATTCTGTACTAACTTTTGTTTTGTATTGCACCTAAAAACAAGATCTCCAAACCTGGAAATGAAACCTGTGTTTATTGGTGCAGTGTTTGTGTCCCTGCTCGATTCTGCTAGGCCTCCTGCTTGCAGTGAGACAAGGCAGGTAGGTGAAGTCATGTTCTACAGGTTGAGCGCTAGGAAGCCTCATAGATGGCTGTAGGTAACCATCACTTGTCTCGTGGTGAGATTCACAGCTGATTTGGGTGGTGTGACAGCATCTAGAGTACTTAATAGAAAAGCAGCCTTAATTAACTTGGTTGTTGTGCCTTTCGTTAGTAAAACTAACAAGTAGAAGAGATTTGTTTGTCGTAAAGCTGTTTTCTGAAATCAATCTTTATCTCTGTAATATAATCTGTATTATGTATTATAATCTGTAATCTGTAATTTTCTATTACATTCTTGACCTCAAAACCCTGGGGCATCCTCTCTTATTCCCCTGAATGTGTGACAGAGCTGGCAGTGCGGGTACTTTGACAAGATTTCATGGGTTCTGTAACATCTGCCCATTCTATTATTCTCACTAATTTGTGTCCTGCATCAATGAAGCTTCTGTCTCGTGGAAGGGAAGGTGTTCATAAGCTAATAATTGCTGGAAATTGTCCAAAGGAAAGGCCTGTCCCGCTTCAGCAGGAAATCTGTTTTCTGATTAATTGCAGAGACTGGCATAATTTAGGTAAATGGTCTGTCTGTATAGCTCTGCTCCTGTAATTCTCTCTCCTGGAAATAAAACTTAATGAGAAGGCACTTCAGCTTATTAGGAAGCAGTAGGCTCGTATTGTCTACACTTTTGACATTACCTTTGTGGCTTTTTATAGCTGTGCAGGAAGTCACTCAGAAAGTCACTAAGAAAAAGTCAGGAATAGGCAGTTGATGTGCCTTCCTTTTTTTTTTTTTATTGAGGTTTTTATTGTGATTTACCCATTAATCACATATTTACCTCAGCTAGTAGAATGGTCCTAATGTGGCACCATCTTGTATAGTCTCTCCTCTCTCTATATGCGTATACATATTATCAGTGTAAATACACAGGTTTCCAGTATCTCTGTAGTTCTTTGTTTTCCTGTTCGTAAATTACACATTTCATTCCTGCTGCTTATACCATTGCAGTGTTCTTGCTTACGGAAGGAGTTTTCTTGTAAAATGCCTCATTTGGGCTTGTTTAATGTAAGAAATCACAGGTGTTGCTCACATGTTTTCATATTCCTTCTATCCAGAAACTTCCTGTGGCAGTTTTTCTTTTGTTTATTTTCCATCAGTGAAAATTTGAGTTGTGACTTCGATTGGATGGACTTTTTGCTCTTAAAAACTCAGGCTATGAATGTGCCTTGCACTGAAACTCTGAAAGTGAAAGCAGCAGAACCATTGCTCATCCACTAAATCCTGTTATGTTGGCTTAAAAGCAGTGATTGAAAATTTAGCTTTGAAAAACTTAAAGAAAAAAAATAAAAAAGGGAAAAAGTTAAAAAGAAAAAAGTTGAAGGAAAAAAGGGGAAAAAAAAGAGGAAAATACTTGCAGACCAGCGGGGACAGGCTAGCTTTCAAAATGAGATTTTCTTGAGCTTTCTGGGATCTCTCTCTGCAGCAGCAACTGAAATGATACTCAGGTGGAAAACAGTGACGAAAACAATGTGAAACATCAGCTTTTCTGTCCACATATATCATATCATCTTGGACACTAAACAAGGCAATGTCATCTGTTGTTTGTACCATGCATTTTTGCTATAAAAATAGAATTCTGAAACCACTGCGAAGGTCTGGGCTTTGAAAGCATCTTTTGAAAGACCGTGTACAAACAAACTGCGGCCCTTTTTTAAACTGATCATACACACATGAAAGAATTTATCACATAGTGGCTGGTGTTTTATTGTGGTACTGTAAGACTAGTATCTTGGGGCAGGGATATGTAGATGTGGATACATATAGTTAGGTGTGTTTATCTACACATGGATTTGTGTACAGATGCATATTTATGAATATCTATGTGCACAAATGCACCAAAACAAGTATGTGTAGCTGCAAGATGTGGGGAGAAGAAAAATGTTGCTGGACTGTAGAAATGACCTGGAGGAAGTAATGTACACTGTAATAAAGCATTTAATCTCCAGTTTGGGATTTCCTAATCTTTTAGCTCTCTCAAATTTATTTGCTTAGTCATAATTGTAAGTGCTAATGCTAGGTGGGTTTGGAAAACTAAAAGGAAAACATTTTCATGATTGGAAGGCAAAATTCTTACCATGGATCTTGTGTGGTGTTGCTGACACCAGGGTGTTCGTGACTGGTCGTGCAAGGAAATGCACAATGTGGCTAGCCCTTGAATTCTTTAGTATATCAGTTTTGTATTGTTAATGTACATTAGGTGAGAAATGTGTACTGTGCACGCTGTATACAGAGGGCTTGTTAAAAGTTGGCAGTCTAGATTTGAGGGAAAAATGTGATGAGAAGGCGGCAGAGGCAGTAAGTGCAGCTGTATCCCATTCCAGCTGTGTAGCCGTGGAAGGCTGTGAGGGCAGGCAGCTCTTGCCTATGGGGAATGGGACCCTGTTCAGAAGACAGGAGGGTAAAGAGGATCTGCAGCTTTTCCATGAGACATTTTTAAATAGGGATTTTTAAGGAGATGGCAAGCACAGCTCAGGTTGAACAGTTAGCCCTACAGGTGCTGTTTCCATGAGGCGGCTGCTTTTCATGAAGCGTGTGAAGTGCATGGAAGGGGTTTGCTTGTTTTGTTAGTTGGATCATTTCCTTCAAGCATGTTCTTAAAGCCCTTTGACTAATGATAAAACTATAAAGTGTTTCTTTTGGCAAGACATAAATAAAATAGTGTGCTGGAAATCATCCTGAATAAAGGAAGACATTCTGTGTTCAAGCAAATCCCCTCTCACACCTTCTGAAAATTTCTGAAAAATCCCTCCTTGTGTTTCCTTCTACAAGGTGGGGGGAGGGAGAAGCAAGGGAGGAAAGTAAAGCAAAAGGTCATTATGTATAAGGTCAACCCAGGGGAGGAAAAAAAATCCACAAATTAATTGCTTTGCTAATGCTGCAATTCCTCTATGAGACCTTTCCCAAGGTATTACCACGTTTACGTTGCTGGACCAGTCGCCTGAAATAGGTTGTGTGGTGGTGAATGTGGCTCCCTCCCTCTGACCCTGCTCAGGAATTCCGGAAGCTGTAGGGAAATTGCATCTCTTTCAGAAGCAGCATGGGGTACCTTGTTGTTACAGTCACCCCAGTTCATTGCAGGCTGGGAGGGGGGGCTGGTTTCCATTCCTGCTTCATTTAATAAACGCATTGCAAGGAAGAGCAGTCATTCTTCTAAAGGAAGATTTCGGAGGAAAAGGTAGCTATCTTTCCTGCTAAAAAACAGCATTAGGAAAAATTGGAAGGTTTTGTGGGGACAGGGCCTTATAGTCTGCAGAGTTTGTCTAGAGATTTATGTAGTTTGGATAAGAATTCTGGCTCTGAGCCCTTCTGTATGTTAAACTTGAAATGAGATTAAGGAAAATGAGAAAGAATAGACTTTATTTTTTTTTAATACTGTTACCGACAATGTTGACTCTTTCTCTCACCACTTCATATTTTACTTTTTTGTAAAGTCACTTGGATTGCATGCATTTTAGGTCACTGATTTCTGTAACTAAGAAGCTCTTTTGCAAGTTGGTGTGCAACCTCTCAGAGGTTCACACAGAGCAGTATATTGGAGTCTCAACACATTCTCAGGAAGATGTAAAACAGTTTAGTAATGTTTATTATGCAATGGCTGTGTATAATTTTTTTACAGGTTTAAATCAGCTTTGTTACTGCAGTGTTGATTTTTTAAAGCTCTTCGAGATTTTTCTATGCAGTAGCAAGCAGCTGTCCTTATTCAACTGATAACTACTGTTTATGTTTATTTTTTCTGCTATTTGACCACAAAATGTGAATTACTGGCTTTGAGGCAATTCTGTTTCCCTTGCACTTTATTCTACAATAAATTTCTTTGAATCAAGCAGTGAATCAAAATGGGTATATTTCCATTCCGCTGAACTTTCTTCACTGAAGAAGCAACTCGAGTGTTTTATTTATTTATTTATTTTCCCATTATTTATACTGTATGAAAAGTGAAAGCCTACCTTTCTGCCGCAAGCAATCAGAAAGGATAAGGTTAGTGAAATTTAATTCCCAATTGCAACTGTGAAGCAAATTTAACAGCCCTAGAGATAGTAGTAATCATTTTGTGAAGAGCAAGAAGTCTTATAGCTAAAGACAGCAGCATGTACCCACCTCATAGTTTAGTTTTCTGTGGACAAAAATCTGTAATTTACCCCATTTTGTTTCACAGCCTTTCATTTTACAAAGAGAAATCGTTCTGAATGGCAACGGTAATCAAAGTGTTAGCAATTGGTGCTTGCAGCAGTCTCCCAGATGTCAGAATACCAGTCCCAAAACGGTGAGACGTTTGTCAAATAGCTCCTTGGAGCTAAAGATGCCCTTCCAGGACAAGTGGGAGGCTACAGGAGCAGTGGTCTTGGAGCAGATCAGAGGTCTGTTGTCTATCCCCATCTCACAATCTTCCCTTCCCATAACATGGTGCAAAGAGGATGCTCTTCAGTCTCTATGAGGGCGATGAGAAAGCTTGGAGTTAGTGACATTTTATCAGTGCTGCTTTTAAGGAAACAGGGATATAGATAGGAGTCATCCCAAAAATGGGAGAATGATCGCAAGACGATGGTTGCATGTGGGGGAATGGTGTCTTGTAGAACATAGGCAGTAGCTTGGGTTTGACAAAACTCCGATCTGCGACGTGCTTCTGGACGTATCAGCCCAAAGGACTGTCCATCTGAGACAAACCTCACTTCTTCAAACCCCATGAGTTGTTGCAATGGCATCCTGTACTTTCAAAATCATGTCTGGTGAACCAGTCTGACTGGGACTTTTATTATAAATCAGAGTTGTTTGGTAAATGTGCTCATTGTTTTGCTTTAGGGTCTGTAAAGAGTTGATAGGGGTAGTATTTATTCTGTTCAATTAAATGGCCACAAGCAGCGTGATGAATCTAGCAATTTCGTCCCACTAGGGCATGATGTGGGAATTTTTAAATTAATATTATTATTTTTAAGAAACAAGGATATCAGCTACAAAACAAAATATATTATAAAATAAATAAATAAATAATAAAGCAATATAATGCCTGTACACCCAGGTTTTCCAGACATTGGGAAAAAAGATTGCCAGTCATTCTCAGTTCCGCTACTTGATTTGTTTGAATTGTAATACAGTCTTTAATTTTATGATCATATAATGTTTTTTCTTAGGCTTCCGTTTTGTTCAGTATACAAGGTCAACTTTCTTGGACAAAGTGGAGGGGCCATCTTGTGGAGGAGCTGTGCCTGCAGTGGCACCGTGCCTTTCTTTACTTCAAAATTTAGAACACAAATGAGTTTTGAAAGTGCAGGGGGAAAAAAAAGGGTGGTGTTATGATTAATTTTCAGGTGTCCTGGAATGGAGACAGAGATTTTTTTTAGGTTGAATGTTAGGAAGAACTTCTTTACTGAAAGGGTTGTTAGGCATTGGAATGGACTGCCCAGGGAAGTGGTTGAGTCACCATCCCTGGAGATCTTTAAAAGACGTTTAGATGTAGCCCTTAGTGATATGGTTTAGTGTAGGACTTGTTAGTGTTAGGGCAGAGGTTGGACTAGATGATCTTAGAGGTCTCTTCCAACCTAGATGATTCTGTGATTCTGTGATTTTGTCAGAAACTCTGCCCTGGTACTCTTATGCAATGAGTGCTAGGCAAGTAACTTCAATTAAACCTTTAAGAAAGTATTGTGATGTTCCCTGTTCTTCGGTGTTTGTTGTTTGCTGGGGAACTCATCTGAGGACATATTGCGACAGCTGAACATAACCTCAGCTGCAGCTGTCAAATGGACACTTGAAGTACTGTTACAGCACAGCATATTATCAAAAACCAGATCGTCTTAAATATGACATCCAGAGCTAGTGGAAGCTGTGACTTCTTTGCAGAATACAATAGAATAGTGAGGGTTTTTTTGTTTGTTTGTTTGTTTGTTTTTTAACCCAGAGGTGTGCTATGCAGAAAGTCTGCTCAGAGCTGAGAAGTACTTACTATGTTGATGAACATCAGTGAAAATCCTGCAGGAAATGAAATACTTTGTCTTCAGAGGAGGTTTGCACTAAAAAGTTCCTAGGACCACACATTGTGAAAGTGCTTTTTACACGGTATTTTCCAGCCCTAACTTTGAATAAGGCAGTAGTCAAAAGCTCAAAAAAATGTTTCTATAAATTGATTTTGACATTAAGTTTATGTGTAGAATTGGCTGAATGAAGTTTTCTACAGGAATCCTAATTCTGTCACGTCTTAAATTTTGAGTGCTTAATTTTTGTAGGTCTAGCGTTCCTTTAACTTCTTTCTAAGTATCCAGAAACTGTTAATTAGCCGTGGTGGATTTGTTTTGATTGTGGACTAGCTATTGCATCAATGCATGGTCTTCTGCACCAGTTACTCACAGATGGTTTGGGTTCAGTCCACGTTAGTTACTGGAAGAGCCTGTATGGAAGTGTCCGTGATACTTAAAGGACTGGCTTGGCTCTGGAAGTAATTTAGCTGCTTCCATGTGCGATTTGAGTTTCTTTCTCACTGAGCAGACCTCAGAAACCTTAATCTAACATGAAAAGCTGTTAAACTCCCCTGTCCCCAAATTGCCTCTTTATCGTCTTCTTCAGTGTTGGTATTACCCAGGGATCTCGGTCCTGTGGGCTCCAGCTAATGGAGTACTGACCAACCACACAGTCAGAGAAACGTGCGTGCATTCATACAGAGGTTTACTAATATGCTATGGTCACCGAATCGTGTCATCACAACTACAGTGGAATGAAATCAGCCCAAAATGTTTTTGGAAGTAAACTGATTATTCAGTGGCATTTCCCATTTATGTAGTACTGATAAATAAGAAATCTAGACTGCCACACTGATAAATCCGCCCCTTCCATCTTCATTTTTAGCCAGTATGTGATTCTCTCCCCTGCCACCACGCAGGTGAAAACTAGCCACCAATGGCAGACCTCATGTTCAGGTCAAATGAAGCGTAGGTTCACAGATACTTCCCTTCTGTTCTGAATATACTTTACTAACTTTATAATACAGTAAGAAAGCTAAATGAAAGGCACAGATTCTGTAATTTGCCTTTCTGATGACCATAATTTAAGATTTCTTACTTTTTGTAAGCATATTTTTGCCTGAGAATTTTGAGAAAGGGAAAAAAGTGTAATCAGTGTGCACTCTATTTGGATAGTAAGCCATCTAAATTCAGTTAGAGAGGAAAAAAGAAGCCTGAGCATGACACTGAAGAAACTGATTCGGCTACATTTCTCTGGAAAAATTGCTGTAAGAAGATGGGATTCAGTATTCAAAGGAGTTCTCACATTCAGTGTGCTGAAGGGAAAAAAAGAATAGCGGGATTAAAAGAGAATTACAATTAATTTGGAAGGAATCTTTGCTCAGTATCTGTGATGAATGAGCAGAGACACAAAACAGCATTTTCAATTGATATTTTAGAAATGTGTGAGCTCTGTACTTTAAAAGGATTTGTAATGATGTTTCATCCCTCCACCTCTTTCTCATGGGAAGTCCACTTCAAATGTGAGATACGAACTTGTGCCTCCAGCACATTCTTTACTGTGAGATTTGAAAGGAGAATACATAACCCTAAATTTCACATAGCAGCAGACATACTTGAAACAGAAAGAATAAGAAGCACATTTAATGAAGTGTTGTATCAGTTTGCTTTCTAGTGCTGACTTTGGCTTTGTTTAGCCAGTACTTGAAGAATAGAGTCTTTCATTGATTTGCCCTAACAAGCATAAAACTCAGGAGATGAAAGTGAATTCTTTAATGGCACGCACATTACTGCAGGGTGGTGTCTGCAAGAGGCAAGCCGAAGAACAATAAATATCTGAAAAGTGTATCAGGAATTTGGTTTCGGTATCTTTCCTGGTATAATTCCAATGGAGAAAATTAGAAGGATATACTCACTATTGTTTTAAGGCAGCATAGTGAATAAAATATGACAGATGTATGTTTTCTTAAAATCACTTTGTTGGAATGCATTCCTCAGCAGACAACGATGCAGAGATCTTGAATCAATCAGTTTTTATTATCAGGAGGTTTTGTTTGAGCTTTTCTAGACAGGACACTATGGTGCAGAAATTGGGATGCTAAGATAGCCTTACTTCCAGTCTTTGCTTTAGACACACTTCTTTGTCCCGTTTTGCTTAAGAACTATTTTAATTTAGTTGCTGAGCTAAAAATATATTAAATTCTTATTTATCCTGATTTGTTCTCTTGAGTCAATATTTCATAAGCAAGGGAGGAAGCTTTTAATTTACTATTCATCATTGATTTTGGATGGTTTGATATATAGTTGGACAGGAAAATATGGCTTGGTGTGCTGTTCTGCAGAGACTTTTAAATCAGTTGGCTCAAGAAGACAAATCTGAAGAAATCTCAAGTTTATATTGAAAACAATAATTATAGAAAGTAAAGCTTCTTTATACAGTTTTGCCGCTATTTCAAGCACTACTCGAGTGTCCCCAAAATGATCACAGTGCTTCTGTGTTGTTTGCTCACTTGTTGCATTTCTGTCCATTGAGATGAAGAGACGCGTACATTAATAGGAACTTTTCTGACTTATCTAAAAACCTTTCATTTTAGCAACAAGTATTAAGAAATTTTAAGTGTTACCTACTTAAGGTGTTCTATGGTGTAATGTTTCTTCTTCTATTGTGAAACTTTTTCACATGCAGTTCCTTATTTTGGGAGAAAAGGGAACACCATTTAGCATACATTGCCACATGAAGAAGCAATGTGAGAATTAAAAGAGTTCCATATAGAAAGAAAATAGCTGGAGACACTTAGTTGTCTTTTTTGTTCTCAGTGCAGCTCTTCCATGGTATTCCCCAAGCATAATTTACACTAACAGTTAGAATAAATACTGTTTGAGTTTTACTGAAAATTGGAGAGCTACCTAAGTGTAACTTTTGGCAGCATGCTTGTTTCCTGCAGAACCCTCTGTGGGAAGTGATGGGAAACACCAATGGTAGAAGATTACTATTTTCAGTGCTTCTCTTCATTCATCTTTTGTTGCTTCTCCGTTCTTCAAGAATACAGCACGTAAATTTTTATCAATCCATGCATATTGAGAAAATATCATAATATTTGGATATTGGAGACTAGCTTTTGGTTTTTAAGTAGCAGAAATAGCTTTACATTCCCACAGATATCATTTTTGACTCTGTGCAAGTCTCCCTGCTTATGTTCTAGTCTAGATGCATTCAGCTCCTTTACCAATTGCAATACTCCTTCTTCAGGGTGCTAGATGGGCCCATGTTTACCTGCTCAGAGTATCACCCTGAAGAACGAAGTTGAACTTACACCAGCGCTCGTGATAGTAATAACTTATTGCTACATGACCACAGAGCATTGCTTTCTGCTTCCCAAGAATCTCCCTTTTTATTTAGGAAAAGCATAAATATTGGGAAATGTGGCTTTATGCTAGACATCAGGAAGAGGTTCTTCATTGAGAGGGTTGTCGCGCACTGGAACAGGCTCCCCAGGGAAGTAGTCACTGCTCCAAGCCTGTTGGAGTTTAAGAAGCGTTTGAACTGTGCTCTTAGTCACATGGTCTGAATTTTTGGGTAGACCTGTGTGGTGCCAGGAGTTGGACTCGATGATCCTTATGGGTCCCTTCCAACTTGGGATATTTTATGATTCTATGATTTTCTTGCAAGAAAAATAACTAAAAAAAGTCAGCCAAGGAGAATCCACATTTATTCACTTCACAACTGTCAGGTTTTATCCTAGAAGGTTTACTGTTGTCCTAACGAGATTCTGTTAATGACCAAAAACATTTGGTATGTGAAAAGTTACCCTGTCCTTTGTCTGTTCCCACACTATTTTACTCGCTAAACAGTCCAACTGTGTTACCCCATGATTTTCTTTGCACATAGGGCAGGAACCCCAAGAAAGTGTGCTTTTTTATTGATAATCACTTCCAATGTACCTGACTGTAGTCAGTTAAGATCCTATTTGCATATAAGAGGAGAAAAACAAAACAACTCCATGTATTCCCTTGGTTTTCTGTGCCTGAGGTGTGCAATCAAAATAAGTTGCTCTTGCTCAGACCAAATCTTTATTGCGTTTTCTTCAAAACACGTATTTGACTTCAGTGCGTTTCCCTGTGAGAATACCAAATTCATTCACGGGGCTTAGCTTCTTGGTGTTTAGAGGAGATGCTGGAATTCCAACCCCATGTGCTGGGTGTAACTGATAATGATGGATAAAAGACAGCTAGCACCTGCGAGACCTTTCTTTGTGCAGGGTAAATAGGTTTCTGAGGAGTTCAAGAGAAGGGAGATGCAGAAAGTTGTTTGTTTTTTTTTTCTTTCCCATTCTGCAAAGGTTGGTTTGTGCTTCTCTCTTTGTACCTTCAAAGTCAGGATTAGTATTGTTTACACAGACAGAAGGCTTACATTCACGATGATTAATGGGGAGGGAAAGGCCTTGAAATCCGTCACATCTAGCACATTGCCAGACTAAATTACTCAATCGGCTGCCAAATAGAATGGCTAAGGCAATTTTCTTTGCATCTTGCCTATTGAAATATGTTATTTAGGGTCGTTGCTTGTTTAACCATTACACAGTTACTAATTGGGAGTTTGGCTAATTTCCCTGGTTTATCCCTAAAGTTAAGATAAATTTTCTTTTCTGGCCTCTAGCTCAGCGTGGTTTTGGCTATGGATTAATTTTCAATTTCAGTTCAGTTTAATTCAATTTAAATATTATGGGAGGGAGTAAACACATGGCTGGAGGAAGTAAGAAGACAGCCAGACTTCAGGGGTGCCCAGTTAAAGGGATAGGGTCAATCAGCACTGGCTGAAATACAGGATGTTCAGTTTAAAGTTGATCTAAGAAAGTCTAATTAATACCAAGGGTGACTGAATACTGACACAGGTTATCCAGAGGGGCTGTTTGGTTTTGACAACTCAACACCTGGCTGGACAAAGTCCTGAAAAAACTGTTGTAGCTGACCCTGGTGTGAACAGGAGGCTGGACTGGACAATCTCCAGGGATGCCATCCCAGTCTGTGAAACTGTGCTGCTGTAAAGCACTCAGATGCCCAAGCATGATAAATCCATTATAAAAAGTTTAAAGATGCGTATTCTCAGAACTGTACAGATATGTGAACTGTTTTATTGGAGATGAGAAGAGACACCTAATCCTTAAAAGCAGAGATTAATTTCTGCCCTAGAACAAAACCATGTCTCTTTTGCTGCGGGAAAAAGTTACAGCCCAGACTTGGGTGTAAGCCAAGTGGAGTTAATGCTTTAGTATTTACACGGGCGGTGTCCTGTACTTACCTGATGCTTTTGCAGAATACCTCTCCTTACAAGATCTCTCAGGGAATCTTACCATCATTTTCTGTTCTTCAAGAAATGAAGATAGGTGGGCATATGTGGAAGTCTCTGCGGAAAATATTTTTAAATCTAAATTTTTATGAAAAATATATAACTACATACACGTTGGAAGAATATTAAATAATGTTTCAGCCTATATTGATTCTGTTGAGAAGCATCTGCCCAAATTCAGCCCTATATATGCATACATAACAATCTGTAGTCTTAATTCAGGGTTACTACACATTTTCTTTTTACACAGGAGTTTTGCTTCATAAAGCTCCAAGAAAGAACGGTCATCTTTTAGTAATCATCTATTCAACCTTTTTTTCTTCTTTTTCTATATGTAGCCCAATGCTTAATTTTACACACTACTCATACTCTTGCCCTGAAGGTAGAATGAATTTTCTCATGGTCTTTTTTGTGCTATTCATCATTAATGAATGATGCTTTGTTTACTTTTGTAGCTCAGATTGATGCAGAGAAGAAATAGGAGTTCCAGAGAAATCAAGGAGAAAAAAATCCATTTAAAAGTATTTCTATTGGGTGTATCAGCAAGAGCCAGTATTTGTTTATAAAGTTCCATCAGCTTTGTCTTTGGGCTTTTTTTTTTTTTCCCCCCCTGAAAATCTTGGAAATATGTGTCATTATTTCTCTAGCTTTTCAAAAAAAAAGCAATTGTTATAAATTCTTGAATTTCACATATGTCTGTATCAGATCAATGAAAAATGTGACCATTTTGGTTTGTCATGCATGTAAACCTCTGTCCCTGATTGAAATTTAATGCACTGCCAGGCCTGAGGATTTTATATCTTTGTCTGAGATTTTGTTAGGAAAGCTATATGAGCGTTTCATACTTAGATGCTTGTAGTCAACTTGCAAAATAGTGCTCTAATGCTAGGAGACTTGCTCTTTTATTAATATTTTTTGTTACATACTTATTTTTAATGATTAAATGTACCCAGTTTATTGCATGTTGTTAAGTGTTATTAATCTTGTAAAACATGTTGGAATATGTTGCATTTAAAAATGCGAGGTCTGCAGCATAAAATAAGAATTAAAACAATTATGTTTAACCAGGCGAAGTTTTTATAATGCACGTGCGTAAGTCAGATTTCAGTTTGTATAAAAATGCATTTTTCAGGTTAACTGCTGACAGGGTCAGCTTGGAGCATATCCTTTCCTTGCAGTAGTATCAAGTGAATTGCCAGAAATATCACAAAGGAAATGTTAGAGCAGATGCAATTCTGGTGTGCTCCTTTGGCATCTGGCTGGCTGGCGTACTGCCACAGGTGTTGCACGTCATGTGTAAAGGAGCAGCTTTTGCTGAAATACTTGAGCTGATTAAAGCTGCCTTATGTCCTTTGAACTTGCTGGGTGCTGTTTTTTAAAGGGAGGGAAAGGGTGGCAAGAGGGGCATGGAGTGGAAGAGGCTTCCCTCTGAGGGCTTTCTGAGGTCCTGGAATGGCGATATGTTGGCTATCTCTCGAGGAAGAGCCACGTTTCTCTCTGTTTGAATGCTTGGGGCACTAAGGGCCGTTGGGTAGCAGGCTTTAGGGAAAGGAGATCATTGTGTGCGTGCCTTGTTGGAATTGTAACCAGAGCCCTGCTAATCCAAGGGCCCTGGAGCAGAGTTACAAAGGAGTGCTCAGTGCCTTTCCCTCAAAAAGAAAATGGCTGGGGACACTGCTCCTCACATGCCACAGTCACAGCTTGTCAAGAAACTGTGCTCACCACATCTCCTTTATCTCTGGGGTTGCATCAATTTCATGGAAGCAAAAATGTGTGTCTGTCTCATAAATATCATCAGAGGTTCACCAAAATTAAGGGCTAAAAAGAAAGGATTAGACAAAGAGGGATTTAAAGAAACTTTGGTAAGAAACAAAATATCCTTGCATTTGTGGCCAGGAATAAATGTTTTTATAAAACATTATAAATGTTTTAAATAAAAATGTTTTTAACTTCCTGAATGACATTACGGTATCTTTAACAGGAGTAAAGAAATGGGAATAGGTATATAAACAACAGATTTTGCACTGAAGCTAAAATGAAGCATACCAATACTAACAAAGAAAGAAAAATCATAAAAACTTAAGCTGGTTCTAAGCCTGTGGAGTGAGTATGAGTCACAAGGTTTGGCACGGTGCTGCTTAGTGTAAGATGGTTTTCAGAAGCACTGGAGAGGCCAGGTCATCTATTTTACCTGATTTCACCTCTTACAAGCACAGAGCCGTGCTGTGATTTTGTTAACTTTCAAGTAGCTGGGTGGTAACAAAGCTGTAATTAATGATGATTTCTCATCACCATTGGGGAAAAGGATCTTCATGTAAACTGATGATGGTAACTGTAACTCTTCTAGGCCTTTGTGGTGTTTTGTGGCTTGTTTGCCCCGTTATGGCATTCCCTGATCCTGCCTGTGTGAATGTTGCTCATTGGAAGTCTTACAGCGGTGGTAGACTGCGTGCCAAGCAAGTGGAAATGACTGATTGCCTTGAAATCCATGTAGATTGCCATATAGGCTCACATGCCCTGTAGCTCATGGTTCCATGGGTTGTGGCATGCAATCCTTGGACGTTTCGGAGGCAATAAGGTCTTCCCTGAGGTGCGGTGTGCAGGTGCTGATGCTCACCGTTGTTACACAGCTCGCAGCAAACACTGCTGCAGCTGTTGATGTAGTGCCTGCTGAATTTGGGCCAGGAGCTTCCCTGGGAGCTGAAACCTCCAGGCAGGGCCTGGCTTTGGCCCACTTCACCGTGGATGTTTGCTTATTCAGATTTAAACACAAGGTGCTTTGCTGCCATAGCTCTTGACATGATGAATGGTGTTTTGGCTCTTTGGAAACTGAAAGCAAATAGTACTTCTGCTCATTCAGTGCTGCTGTTTTCTCTAAGCAGGCTTGTGGTAAAATATGAAGCAGATAGAGGAGGTTATAGAAGCAGGTGTGTGGGCAGGAAGCAGCTTTGAAAAGTTTGACAGCCTGGATGGGAACGTGATGATGTTTTGTGCTAGAGTTTTTCCCCTTTGGTGCTGTTAACTTTATAGAGGATCCCAAGAGAGCATCAATGCCAGTACCGGCAAGTTTTTAGAGGCTTTCTTAAACCTTTTATTTCACACAAATCTATGAAGTTTTTGGCTGGTCTGTCCTTTTTCTAGCTAAGCCCTTCCTAAGAAATGCAGCAATTTTCCCCTTGAAACTAGCTATGGGTAAAGTCACAAACTACTTTCTCAAAAGATTAAGGGTTTGACAAGGGTGGTGGGAACAAAGAAATTCCAAATTAAGTCTGCTCCGTATTTAAACCCCCCTCTCCCAGCCTCCTATTGCACAACAGCAAGCTTTCCTAATGCAAGTATGCTGTCGATATACTTCCAAAGAGAATTCCAGTTGGCTGAGAGATGGGATTAAACGGATTAAATAACCTCCTCGTTTTTCAGTCAAAAAAAATATGGTTGAAGGCACGTACGAATGTGAACTTAAATGGTTTTGGAGTAGATTGTCCTGCTGAACAACCTTAGATTGCCTTGCAAATTAGCTTGCCCTTCCTGGACAAGGCTGTGTGTGTTTGTGCACGTGCAAGCAGACATGCACACACGGGGTACACACGGGGTATGAGAGTGTGCACTACAGCCACAGCTATCATAGCAATCTATGGCCATAGGCCGAGATGTAGGCTAACAGTTGCAGAAAAAAGCTGCAGGGAATACCAAATGGTGTAGGGTGCCGTGTGTCCATTCAGTGCATGGCTGCTGTGCCGTGCTCAGTCAGTCCCAAGCTCCAGGAGAGCCTGGGAACCGTGCAGCCCATCAGCTGGGCTCCTACGCTAGTGCTTTTGTGGTCTCCTCATCTCATTCTACCTCTGTAGTTTGTTTGCCGGGTGTTACCTCTGCTTCTTCAGCACAGACATTTGACATTACGTAAAAAACATTTTACATTAAAAAAAAAAAACAAAACCACGCCACTCTTCTCATAGAATTATTTTCCTTTCTGAAGAAGTTATCAGGCATCAACATTATGTAAAGTACATATAGATATTCCATAACTTGTTCTTCCTTCTAATGAAAGTCAGTTTCCCCTCAGCCCTGCCATTCATGTCTTGCTTTCATTTTTCTGACCCCTGGAGACAGGAAATAACAATACGAAGCTCTGTTCCAAGGTCTGTCAGCAGCTGATAACTTGATGTGTGGCAGAAAACAACTGGAGCCCTGCCTTGTATGTGGATAGCATGACTCCATAGCAAATGTATCTCCTGTCTTAGATGTTTCATGGCATTCTTTGTAATTCCTGTCCCATGAAGCTTATTGGCCACTACATCAAGTGGCAGCACCAGTGGTTTTATCATGTGTTACTAATTTTTCACCTATAACCAAAAGACCCCTTCTGTTGCTGGAAAGATACAGATGCTGTCATGTACTTGGGATATCATTCATAATAACAGAAAAAAAGAAAAAAAAAGTTTGTGGGAAAAGGAATTGGGAGATGGGGGCAAGGTTAGTAGTAGTAGATGAAAGCTATCAGGAATCCCTTAAACTTTTCTGTGGCTTCTTTCTAAGGTCTACTGATTTGCTTTAACCTATTGTAGTGAAGAGTTGCATCTAAGAGGCTGAAGAGTAATGCATTCCAGATCTCGATTAAACATCCATTCTAACTGGTCTTAAGTATAAGCAGTAGAGTAATTTTGTATCATGTGCATGTTTTGCCTTTAAAAGCAGACTTCTTGCTGCCTTTGATTTCTATATTAATTTGGAAAGCATGTGCCAAGAGTAAAATTTGTTTCACATTTGTTTCAAATTCAAATTAAATCCCTTCACCCCCAACCGAAGAATTTGTACAAAAAAAAAAAAAAAAAAAAGGCTTGGTGACCTTATCATGACTGGATCTCATCCTGATCAAGGGCCAAATCTTTTTGGTATTGAAAGGAAGTAAAAACAAGAATTAAGAACTTTCTCTGATTACTGATGGGATATCAGTGTTCTCCACTTTCTTAGACCTGCAAGGAAAGTGCTACAAAGAAGCCATTTATTCAGTCGGTGTACTTCTTATCTCGTTTTTTGACTGCCTTACATTTTTATTTTACCTTAACACTTGGGCCTGTGTCCCTGCCACCTAATTTTATTCACCTGAGACATGTCTTAGAAGCATGGTGAATGATTTCTTCCTGTACAGCAGTGGAGAGAGATGGGCACCTCCCCAGAATAGGGCAACCTGCCTAAGATGCCAGTTATCCCCGTGACACAGCACTCTTGCTCTCCTTTTCTGTCTTCGTGACTGTGGAGGGTCAAGCTTTGCTTCTAGCTTGGTGTAACAGATTAGATAAGGAATAAAAGTACCTAATGTTAGGCCAGAGAAAAAGGAGGAGACTTGATGTAAAAATGAAAGCTGTTCAGCTTATAGAGGTATTTAAAGCTCTCGCTTAACATGCACATTTCTTTGAAGATCTCCCCTCAAGGAAAGCAGTACTGCATGGTTCACAACCTATATCATATTCAGCAAATGTTTAGAATGTGTTTGGAAGATTAATAATGTCGTAATTTTCCTCACCCTGTGGGTTTTTTCCTTTTTTCCTCCATAAAGCAATGTACGAGGGGCTTGTCAGGTTGTGCCTTATATAATTGAGCTGTTATGCCAACAGGCTGTGCTGAAAGGTGTTACATCAGTGATTTCTTTTTCATCCCACTGTGCTTTGATCTCCTGCTATAAAGCAGAAGATCTAACAGTGGAAACTTTTGAAGATGATAGATGAATTTTGCTAATCCACTTTTCATAATCCTTATGAAAAATGTCTTTCCTTATCAGTCTGAAAAGACTTAATAGCTGTTTTCTCTAGAAAGTCTTATATTATCAGGATTACAAACTATGGAATTATTGTTATGAAATATTTTGCTAGCATGTTTTGAAACGTTGCAAATGCTTTAGAATAAATGAATAAAGATGATCCACTGTTGACCATGCTTTGTTGTATTTTCTCACTAAAATGCAAAACTCTTACTTGCAAGTGAGCACTATGCAATGGTGAATGTTTGCTCTCCTTTTTTGTGTTAATTGCCCTGCTGTAATTTCAGATTACTGAAATTAACTGGAATGGTCAATCCAATTGCCACTGATTCAAGCATTATATAGTGCTGAAACAAGTGGTAAAAGTTTTGACTCACAAGATCTAACGCATTTTAGGTAATGGATCTGCTAGGATAGTAAGCAGCACGTAGAATACCATTTTCAGAGTTTGGGGCAATAAAACCTGACATCCTTTAGAAAGGAACAAGTGCCCATGCTTGCCACTGGATGAAATTCACACTTATATCATCCAGATGAAGTCAGTAAAGTTACTGCAGTTGCCCAGGATCTTGTCCAGCAGAATCCTTGCCCAGTGTAGCTTTTGTTAGTTGGGCACCCCATGTCCCTGGAAAACAGTGCTTACAGTAAATGGCCAGCAATTCTTAGGGTTATAATATATATATGTATGTATATATATATATTCACCAGGTCCGATTATATTTTTTTCTCCTTTCTTTACAATAGCTTTGGGACAAATTATGCTCTATGTTGATGGCATGAATGGAGTAATAAATCATAATGAAACCATCCAGTGGCTGTACACGCTTATTGGGTCAAAGGTAAGACACTCTCCAAAATTCTTGTTTTATATGTTTTTGGTGTTCTTTAAATACATTCTATTTGTATTACGTATGCATTAGGGTTTTAACAGACTGTGTTAGGCTCTAAATGAGTACATAACGCTCTGTATAGAAACCAGGGCACACCGGGCTGTTATTTCTTTTTCTAACTTTTTCCTACTCTTTTATGCTTTTGGTACTTACTCTGTTTTTGAAAAGCAAAGTTACTAGAATCACAGAATATCCTGAGTTGGAAGAGACCCACAGGATCATCGAGTCCAACTCCTGGCTCCACACAGGACCACCCAAAAACCAGACCCTATGTCTGAGAGCATTGCCCAAACGCTTCTTGAACTCCTGCAGCTTGGTGCTGTGACCACTGCCCTGGGGAGCCTGTCCCAGTGCCTGACCACCCTCTGGGTGCAGACCCTTTCCCTAACCCCCAGCCTGACCCTCCCCTGTCCCAGCCCCATGCCGTTCCCTCGGGTCCTGTCGCTGTCCCCAGAGAGCAGAGCTCAGCGCCTGCCCCTCCGCTCCCCTCGTGAGGGAGCTGCAGGCCGCCATGAGGCCTCCCCTCAGCCCGCTCTGCTCTGGGCTGAACTAGAGATGCCTTTGTTACTGTAAGTGCTGCCATTGCAGTTGACCATGGAGCAGATTTGTTTTTTTTTTGTTGCAGCTGCAGTTACCAAGACATTAATTGGGACCACTTTTGGGGTGTGTGTGTTTTTTTGTTTTTGTTTTTTTTTCCCCTTTGCATTCTGTGAATGCAAATCCTTTTCTACAGCTTAGCCATTCTGTACTGCTCAACTTTGCTGAGCATGGGGGGAGAACAAATTAGAATGGCTTCCTTCTTTGTCTCTAGAGAGCTCTAGATGACAGTCTAGTAGTACCTGGCTGCAGAGGATTCTTTGTCGTTCCCTACATATGAGGAGGCAACAACCGAAGACCTATAACAGAGTCTATGTTGCTTGTGTTGCTACTATCCAATGGAATAAACAACCCACTTTTAAGGCTATCTATGTTGGAGGTTGAAAAAGAAGAACGTATGTTCTGCTTATACTTCATCCTGAAGAGTTACAGGGTAGGTAAAGCCACAAATCTGCAATCTGTTGCAACTCCAACTTTAGCTGAAGTCTATTAAGTCCCGCAGGGACTGCTCCTGCTCTTGTCATCTCCCCACCTTCTTGGGACAGATCTGAATGACACAGTAAGTGGAACAGGGTATGTTAGCTATTGTTAACAACCTGAAAGATGCCATGCTCGGTAGAGTTGAATCCATAGTTAGAATTATTAAAAAAAATAATAATAATGTCCAGGCATTTTTCCTCAAGTGGCTGAGTCACAAAATTGCTTTGTGGATACTGCAGTGACATAGAGATGCTACTGCTTTCCCCCTTCCCCTCTTAAAAATAGTATTCATGACAAGGAAAAAAAAAAAGAGGTCTGTGTCCCACGGGTGCTTTTTAGCCACTACAGATTTTTTTCTGCAGTGTGCAAATTCCACTGCTGCAGAGGGCAATCAAACAAAGAATAGGTACTGCAATATTAAAAGAACTAATTCATCTGAGTTGACTGCTAATATCGGTAGATATGTAAAAGTAAGATCATAATTGTGGTCATCAAATCTCGGGCTTGCTGAGCATGGTTAATGAGCAGTTCATGTTTGGGAGATGATGAGAAAATTTTCCCCCACGTAAAGTGTTCCACTGTTGGCTGGGTGTTACGCTGGGCAGTTTGCCCTCCTGAAGCAGGGAATGTTAGCCACAGTTGGAAAAGCAGTGCCAGAAGGAGAGAAATGGTTTGCTTGTAATGGATCCTTCTTTTCTATGGAACAGACGAAAGAGGCAAGCAAAGAAAGGAAAAAAAAAATGCTGTGATATCCATAATTACTTTAATTCTCTAGTGCACATAGTCAGGGAGATACAAGTCTGCATTGCTACCTTGCAGATGAAATTCTGGCTAGATTTTCTTGACCGGAGTACTTGACCAGAGTAACTCTCCAGTCCTTAAACTCCTTTTTCCCTCCCCCATGGTCAGCCCAAATGATTATCTCCATATCCTGGCTCAGTGCCTGCAGCTAAGGAATGCGGGTAATGTGCTTTGAATGGTTTGGTTTCAGGTAGCATCGAAGTTGCTTTTTTGTTATTATTTGACTGTCTTGGAAGAGATGTAAGTCCATGTCTGTGTGCCAGAAGTTAATCGAAGGTATGACAGGCTTACTATCACAATGTGGTGTGACAGCTGCTTTATGCACTTTAAGATGGTTTGGGCTTTCTGTGAAAAACAAATCTGTGGAATCTGCACCATACCTACAGCCTAACTTGCAGTCCTACTATGCTGGTTCCTTCTCTACAGCAAAGGAAGGGAAAATTTGTTAACACTGCTGAACAAAAAGGAATAGTAAAATTGCCAATTAAGTATCAAGACAAATCCCTTTAAGAGGAAACAGAAGGCATGCAGTCATTCAGCTGCCACAGCTGTGTCTGGACACATTGCTTCTTGCCCTCTCAAAAACTCTGATGAGGTTTAATAAACTCAGCATTGGAGGTGGTTGAATTTTTTCCACTGCGGATTTTTTCTGTCAAATTCTATAACAGTTTTGACCTTTTACTGTTACGTGCTCTGCTGTTTTTGTGTAGGGCTGCTGCCTCTGTCTCCCTTCCTCGCTTAGAGCAGTATATGATTTCATGTGGTTTTCCACTGCAGAACATGCATTTAGCGAAGGACCTTAGGGTTTGTCACACTCAGCACTGTGACAGCTGTAATTTTGGCACCCAGCTCCACTCTAGGCACCTAGTGATACTTCTGTACTGGGTTAGGGGAAGGGAGGGGACTAAAATTTAAAATTAGTGAGACAAAAAAAGTATAAGCAATTAACTAAAAGCCTTTCTAGGTTGTCACCATTATATGTGTTACTATTGATAGTTCCACTCTGGTTTTATTCCCTAAGCATCAATAAATTTTTATATAGATGGATTATTGGATAGTGCCATTAATTTTAACGTTGTAGTTTAAATTTTCCCTGAACAAAGTTATTGGTGAGGTGGTTAAAATTCGAGCAGTGTGGCTGTACTAGCGCTGCTGCCCTTACAGAAGGTTAAAGGCACCAGTGGCATCAGGGTGAGGAACTGAAAAAAGGGAGGAAAGTTAATCTTAGATGACTCTTGTGCTAGTGGAGAAAGAGCCTCTGATTCAAACTGGTATTACATAGGCATTAGATTGGAAACTTTAAGTTAGTTTCTGCCATCCTATTTAAGGATGAGAACATTATCAGCAAATCCCAGACTTTCAGGGCCATTGCAAGACACCTCCACCCATGTGTGACCATGCTGATGCGTGCCAGTGGCCTTTCAGAGCCTCGCTGTGCACTGCTTTCCAGTCATCAGTGGCTAGTAGATCACTGGTGCATCGCATCCACAGGATAACCCCAATTTCAATATATGTATCACTACTATTTCATCATTAGTTAGGTACGCAGCAATTCATTAGGCTTTCCCCATTTAATAAAGTGTTCAAGTATGTACTTAATTGTAGGTGTATGATTACATTCTGTTTGTGTCCAAAGAGCAGTAATCCCTAACTGAAGTCAGCAGTGTATTGCTGTACTACTACAAAAGAGGACTATAGCATGGCCAAGGGCGTGATCATCCTATATAAGCTAAGAGTTACATGTATAGGAAGTATCTGTGTCAATAGTTTTCTCTCAGCATTCATTGGTAGTATGGAACATTCATGCAAGATAGTTTGCTTAAAAACAAACAAACAAAACCCCCAAATAATGAGTCAATGAATGTTAGTTAACAGTGCTTTCAGAATTGCTCCTTAATTATTATTATTATTTTTTTTAAGTAAACTAACCTTTGAACAATCTTGCTTTAACCTAGATTCAACCTCGTAGCATCTGGGAAATGATATTCTACCACTTCCTTGGTTTTTCTGCCGGCTGTACACGGCTGCAGTTGAAATTAGAATTAAGTTTTTGTATCAAATCGCAACTTATGTTTAGCCTGGTTGCAAAGGGACCTGAGGCTCTTGTGCTGGCACCACAGAGCCCTCTGGAGCTCTCTGTTGGATCACCTGCAGGTAGGCTTGGTTCGATGTTGATGGCAAGGACTGTTGGAAAATTTCTCTTACCCAAAACAAGGGACACCAGGTTAGAGATGTAGAAGTGCTAAGCCATATTTAGTCCTTGTAATGTATTTTTCATCTGTTAGCATGTATGAGGTAATATATATTATCTTTCATATGCATTGGTATTCACTCAGAACTGTTAACAGAAAGCACACAGTGCTGTATCAGTGCCTTACCCTCTCCAGGACTGGTTACCAAGTTGTTTACAAAAACTACATTTATGAACAAAACATCTTGGAGAAAAAACAACTGTTTATATCATCCAGTAATGGAAGCAAAAGTTCCTTTGCATCACAAACCTGCAAGGTTTTGCCACTTCATGCTGGTCTTCAAATGTATAAGACATTAAGCATTCCACATCTTGAGTCTGGTTTCACCTTTTCTTCCCCTCCATTTCTGACTGCTACTGATAATGATTATTTTTTCCCATTTGATGATCCAGGCCGTTCTAATTCTCCCCAGGAGAGCTAAAGCTCCTTTTTGGCATTGTTTTCAGTGGAAAGTAATCCATTTTCAAAGTGGAGCTGGGTAACCTCAGAAGATTGGGAAGAATGCTAGGCCTAGGCTGACACAACAAGGTTGATTAAAGATTCCTATCTCACATCTTGTTTTAATTTTTTTTTCTACTTCGCTACTTCTATATTGCAAGGTTAAATATGAATTTTAGCTAGCAAGTTGTCCCTGTGCCTTGTGCGAACCTTTTGCTTCCCTTTGTATTGAATAGTGACTTTTTGAATATTTCAAATATAATCCAATCCAAAAGAAGAAAAAGATTTTTTTTCTCTTTTGTTTTGAAATCAATGTTTAAACAGGACATAGCTGTAGTGTATGAATTCATTGATTTCAAAATAAAATTCCTGTTTTCAGGAGAAAAGTTCAGTAGAGCTTTTACCTGTGAGGTTACTGTGAAACATCTATATGGTTGGTAAGTCATTTCATTAGAATTTTGAGAGAAGTAATATTCTTAGTTACACAAAGCACTAAACCTAATTTTACAAGTGAGTCATGTAAGGTATGTAGAGGCAAATACTCAGTTAAAGCACTTGATTAAATCAGTGTGTTTCACAAGCCCTTTATGTGTGCACTCAGCTGAAGTCATGAACAAAGCAGAGAATACCATAGAGCTTGAATTTGGGCTTTTCTTTTCCTCAAGAAATTTCTCACCAAATCCTATACAAATAGATGTTAAACTGAATCTACAGATCTTACGGTAAAGTGATTTATAGCCATGGAGAAAGTTACAAATCACAGGGAATTAAAAGATCTAAATAAGACTGGAGATATTAGCTTGAGTACCACAGAAGACCAGAACATGTTAAATGAATTCACCAATAGAGGTTGGATGGTTTACTTTCATGATGAGGTTCTTGGAAATGTCATGTATTTGCATTTCATGAATTTTTCTGATGATATATTTTGTAAATCATTGTGTATGGATGGCCTGTTTTGAGTTAACAATGGGTGGATGATGAAATGGAATATGCACAGGAATATGCCCGATTTTTGAGCAGAAGGTAGTGCTGTAGAATTCTCTTGCACTTTATTCTTAATATGTTTAGAAGAAAAGCTGGCCTGATAGAAAACTTAAGCATCCAAGAGCAACTGCACAGCTCAGAGACCAACTTTGATTAATTTCATATGCTGTCATCTTCTCAATCTGCTGCCTTGGTGGTTAATGAACTCCTTCACAGCCTTTGACTAATGAGACTCCATATACAACAACATACATGGCATTGTACATGGCATATGTACAAACAACATAGATGGCATTGTCTCTTACCTCCAGCAACAAGTTCAATAAACCTTTATTTTTGTTCTGTTTTTATGTCTGTCCCAGGTAGAAATGTCCATTTGGTGTCAGTGTTTTGGTTCCTCAAGCTCTTTTGCCTCCTAGAAGTGATGACTCTCCCCTCGAGTCAGTGTGCTTTCCCCATGCTCTGCCCTGCCCCATGCTCAAGAACTTGAGCTGGGGTGAAGAGGGATGGGGATAGCTCAGGGATCCCCGACTGCTTTGAGTTCAGTGGAACTGTGAACATTCATGTCAGCTTACGAACTGGCTCTTAAATCTAATCTGATATGCAGTTAGCCATAGAACTATTGTTATGAAAATGGTTGTGTACCGGAGAAAGAAAATCCTGGATTTATAGGAAATTAACTTTTCTACTTCCTGCCTTTCAGGGGCCTGAGCCAATGCTTACCAAAGTCAGTGGAAAGCTTCCCTTGGTCTTCCACTAAGAATCTGTAACTACACTGTTGCATGAGCATAGTTTATTTTGAATTGTATTTAATTAGCGCTTTGAAGATAAGGATCAGGATGTTGCAATAAACTTGGAATAGGATAAGCCGGCCAGTGCAGACTACATTATGTGCTCGCTGTTTTCTGTCCAACTTAGCAGACAGACTGCTTCAAGTCCTCTTTTTTACCAACCACATTTGTAGATGAGTTTCAAAGGCATCCCATCAAATTGGGCTGTTTGCAGTAGTCCAGTCTCGCAGCAGTAGTTATCTCTCCAGCTCAGCCTGTTGCATTCACTCCCAAGTATTTTGAAGGGATAAATACCTGTTTTTCTATATTCAAAATGAATTCTTGTAGATCAAGATGATGCTTAGAAAGCACACAGTTCCCCCATATCATGTCAGAGATCTTATTTCAACTCATTTGAAGTGGAGAATGAGAAAACGTAATGATTAACTGCCAACAATGTGGTGAATGTTCAGGCTCAACTTTTCACTTGATCACATCTATTCAAGCATGTATGAGAAAATGTCCTGTTAGCAGTGAGTGAAATATACCCAAATATTTTCCAGAAAATACCATGTATCTTTATAGATATACAAATTTCTTGTTGCAAATGAAAGGCGTGAAGAAAAAGAAAGTGTAATACTAGAATTAAGTGGGGAGGAGGAAAAAAAAAAAAGAGAAAACATAAAAATTGATGCTAGCTTTTAGAATATCATTGTTCTCTTTCACTGAAGCAGTTCAGTCACAGATCTCTTACCATGGACATTTGTGGGCAAGTGTGCCTCAGGTCCTAGCTATTAATGTTTGCTGTTGGCTACTAGTATTTTTTAACTAGCATTAAGTCCAGCATTACTATGAAAGGCAAAGATGCAGGTGGAAAGCCTGTTTGTAGTGAGGCATGTAGGGCAAGAAAATGGAGCCTACTTGTCTTCTCAGCCTGCACGAAGCCACCAGTTTGAAAGGTCCTTGACTATAAAATCTGAACAAGAAAAGCAGCAAATTTTCAGCCACAAATTGTCAGATGGAAAAGAGGGAAGGAATACAAAAGAGTTGTTCCGAGGATAAAAAGCAGATGATTGTAATCCAAGTTTATAGTACGTGCCATCAGATGCAAAAAGTATGCTTCCCTGAGATACTTGCGTATATCTAAACACGGAAATCATCTTGGCCTGTATAAAACACATTGCTGTCATTATGCCAAACCTTTTGGGATAGCTAAGTTGTTATTTTGCAGGTAGAAATACCATTAGTCCTCAGTCAGGATTTTAGTAAACTGAATTTTAAGGGAATGCAGCACGTTATGAAAATAAAAGAAGCAGTTGTGACTGATTTTTCTCTGGAAGAACTGTTTAATGAGCTCGGATGCATAATGCTTCAGTTTGCAGGGTTACCCATCTTCTGGTCTCTGTTGTTCTTACGTGATGCAGGGATGCATCTTTTCTGGCAGTGTCTCGTGCTTGGTGGAGGGCAGGTGGATTACTATGAGGTTTTGATGAAGAACAAGGAAAACTAATCTGGTTACTGAAATGCTACCAAATTCAAAATTTGTTATCTTGGAACTTCAGATGAGGTGGAGTTTTTTACTCTAATTGTAAAATAAGTGTGTGCTGAAGTCCAGGAAATGCAATTAATACACTTCCTCTTAATTTCCTCGGATTTTATTATCATAATGATTTCCCATGTCCAGTCAGTAATTCAGTGTCCGGTTACAAGACCTTAGCTGCTTTCAGTTTTGCAGCCCTGGGACATGGAAGGGCACAGGGAGTGCATATTTGTGTGCACGTTTGCATGTGGCCTGAGTGTTGGCATCCTGGTAGGAAGCTATTCAGCAATCCTCCCTCGAGTCCTGATCTCCAAAACTAAGACTAATACTACCAAATTTTACAGCATCTGATATTGAAAGGAGAGCAGTAAAGGAGCCCAGGAGCAGGGCATCAGCCATCTTCGGTCTGAAATGAGCATTACTGAGTACAGCTGTACTTTAAACCTGCTACAGTGCTCATCTATCAGATGACTGATTCTGGTTTACGTACTTAATGCTCACCAGTAAATGGGCATTGAAAACCAAAGTTGTAGGCTTACGACGGTAGCAAAAAACCCCTTTGTACTCTGTCCTCATTTCCCCTTGGTCTCCCATGCCTCGTTTCAGCAAGCTGCTGGACAAGCGCTTGTGTTCAAGATGGGCACCAGATGTTCTGGTTTGCAGTGGGGCCGTGAGTCCTGGTGAGTGGGGGGATCAAGGCATGCATCCCATGTGGCAGGAGAGAAGTATACAAGATCAGTGCAAAAAAAATAAGAGAACAAAGCATAGTGAATAGGCATGTTTCCAGAAAGCGCTACAGACAGGTACCTCATCTGTATTTATTGCCCAATTGTTATGTTGTTCCTCTTCCCCCACACAGTGAGACCAGTGGAAGGAAAAAACTACTGGCATCCAGATGCTCTGAAGCTTAATTAAGTGTCCTGAGCTTTGGAGACAGGTTCTTGGTTGTTCTGCCAGCAGAAAGCGTAGATATGTATGCTGAGACCACTCATCCAGTTTTGTAGGAAGAAAGGAGGTGGTCAGCTTTCTGCATTCTTTGATGTGTTTAAAGATGCTGGCTCTTTATGACTGTTAGCAGGCATTATGGTTAATTTTCATTTATTCCCTCAGGTTTGAAGAATGTAGGCAGCCTTTCTTTATATTAACAGAGCTTTGGGCTTACCTTATGAATTTATCACAGTATCCTCAAGATACTCAGCCTGTGACAAGCATAGTTTAATTTATAAGATATGAGCAAGATGCTTTTAATTGCTTCATTTTTTCTCACTGTTTATAGTAAACTTTTGGAGCCCCAGAGTTAGTTACCAAGTTGCTGCATCATCTCCCCTCTGTTCTGATGATTGTTGAATTGTTATTAAAGATTTCTGAGAGGAACTGCACTGTTGGGGCTTACCCTTTTTATGGGATTTTGCAGAAATGCAATTTGTAAGGAAACAACAGCAGAAATTCCACACAAACTCTGTTCAAACTTTTGGCTGCATAAGGATCTCATACTCCTCTAAAAGTCTGAATTGAATCCACTGTGTACTCTGTGTCTACTCATGTGGGCGTATCTTTTTCTGTTGACCTGTGCTGCTTAACCTTCTCTCTCCATCTTTTGTCTGAATATCCTATCTTTCTGGAACTAGGAAACCCATTGAGACAGAAACTGAATTAATCAGTACAGCCTTGTCTTTATTTTTCTTCTTAAATTCATCTTGATTTTCTTCCTAAATTAGTCACTGTCTTAGTTGCCATACATATAGTGCAGTAGTGGAATCCTGCCTACAGGAAAGGTGGTATCTAGCATTTTTCACAGCATCATGTAAACCAGATCTGACACAGCTCAGCCAATACAGCAGTTAATATTCCAGTGTTTTGCTTGTAGCTTAGCCTGGAAGAATGACCCAGCTATGGAAGGAGTCCGTACTTTGGGACACTGAGGCTGCATCCAGAGTCCTGGCACATTCTTGAACCAGTCTCCAAATCCCTTTGTGCCTCAGTCCCTCATGTGGAAAATTGGCGTTTGGATTTTACAGCCCTGGGGGAAGAACATGAGGGAGTGGAGTGACAGATTATATGCGTTAAAGACAGATATGTAGGTGAAAGCTGAACCTGATACTAATTGTTACCATATCTTTCCTTCTGGCATCTCTCAAAAATGCTCGTCATTCCTTTATTTAGATATAGTCATTTTTTAAAGCAACAGCTACTAGCTGAAGATACCTGGACAGTGGTTAATAATAATAATATTCTATCAAAAACTGAAACCATCAAAACGTATGCGATAGCTTTATATTCAGCAGGTAGTGCATCCCAAGAAGCCTCTGAGTTCCTACCAGCTCAGGTCACTAAAATTACTGCACTAGGTTGTTGCCCTAGTACTCATCTTTGTTATCTCTTAGCTTTTATGTTTGGCCTCTTCAGCTCAGGAGGGAAGATGTTTGGTAAAATATGTGGACTTCAAGTACTTTTCATAAGATCAAGATCAAAAGAAAAGTTCTCTGTGTTGTTTTTTTTCTTTTCCCCTCAGTCCTCTAGTAGTGGTTTATACCATATAAAGTCTTTTCAGAATAGTTTCCAGCGTACCAGCAGGTTCTCTAACTAGCTCCCATGGCACACTGAAATGTGTTTCATCTGGACCTGCTGAGTACTCTCTTCCAATATTGTGATCCTCTTTGATCACAGCAACTGGACGAGGAGTTCAGATACTTCCTTACTTGCCTGCCCCACCTCCCTCTACTGTTTTCCTCCTTGAAGACTACATTAATAAAAAGCAAGAATGTGTTGCTCAATATAAAAATACTGTTAATACCTTAACCAGTGTGGAATTTTTTTAGGTTGGACCCTTTTATTTTTGAATTTCCTATTCTCATTAAAAGACACAGTACTATAGTAAATGTTTGGTTTCTTTCATTTCCAGCAGAGTATAGCTGTATCCTTTAGTGATAAATTTAAAGCATCCTCTTCAGAAGCCTTATTTTTTTCCTCCACAGCACTTAAAATTTCAATGTGTTGTTGTCTAGGCACCTTATTGTTATGATTTTGTAGGGAAAAGCAGCTCCTCTGACTCACAGTGTGAATACTTCCATAGTAGAGCTTTGCATATTTACAGCCTTTTGTGCAAAATGTGAACAAAAGTGGAAAATTGGATAAGAGATCCCAGCAGGTATTAATGTATGGGATTGCCTCAAAATGATTAATCCCACGTGGGCTGTTTCTGTTCACCCTGTTTTCCTTTAAGTACAGTGAACAGAATTCCACTTCTTTGCACTTTCTCCTCTGTGTCTCTGGTGGTATAACTTCCACATGACTCTTGGTGGTTTGTAGTGCTCTACTCTTGTGTCACTTCTTTTTGTCTTTCTTACCATGTACTAGCTTCCCCATGTATATGCTCTCCTCATCTGATGTCTGTTGGGCTGCTCTTCTGTGCAGAGAGGAGCTGTAGGGTCCCCCATAGTGTGGATTCAGGGTGTCAGTGGAGGGAAGGATGGGGTAGACCTGAAAAAGTTTGCTTCCAGATCTGCGCTGCCTGGTCATTTACTCAGCTGGCTATCTGTAGAAGCTGCAAATCTGATAGAGAGATTGCTGCCAAACTTGCTTAGAGTCCTGATAGACTTCAAAATTCGCTGCTGCCTTGCACGATACCCTTTCTTCTTTCCTTGTCATCCCCTTCTGACAGAGGAGATGCAAGGCGAATGCCCAAGTTCTGTTTGCTCCAGTGGAAGATCCAAGTTCAGAGCAGAGTATCAGACAGAAAATGTCCGTTTACTAAGTAGAAACTGCTGTATGCATCAAGATAGCCATGTCATTTACTAGCTTGGGTTGTATACACAAGCAGCAAGTACTCCAAGAACAACCCAAGGAGCTGGGCCATGGGACAGGACCTGAAAGTTGAACGCAAGTCGTACCTGACGTCATCACCTGATGTGGTTAATCCTGCGATTACTCATCTGGGGGGTTGTTCTGTTTTCCTTCCCTTTTGCTCAGAAGGGTGGGTTAGGATTATTTGTCATCTTTGGCTAAACTAATACAATGTTATGTGGAACAGATGTGGTGGACATCACCAGATTGACAAATAAGGGTAGTGACTTGCCCTCCGCTACAGGTCATGAGCACAGCGCGTTTTGACAGGTCTGAGCAGTTCGATCCCAGTTTGCACTAGATATGATATTATGGATACAAGAGCACTGATAACATCCTGCCAATTCAGTTATTTAGCTCCAGAATGAAAATGAAGTCTAAAACAGCATCCTTCCAGTTACCTCCCCTTTCAGGGGGTTATTTTCTAAAGCTTTTTTCACTAGAAAGCCGTTCCCTGTGGAAATGGGTTGCAGTTTGAAAGGAAAAAAGGGTAATATTTTACTATTTTTTGCAGACTCAGGAGGTTTTAGACTTACCCTTTCCTTTGAAACCATGCTGCTAATTTGTGTGTGTGTATTTTAACTTTAAATCCTCCTTTGTCAATAAAAACATAATTTGCTTAAATATCATGTATCTTCAAAACAAAAGGAAAATTAAAGTTTGGAAATCTATTGAGTATATTTTAAAGCCTTCTGCTTTCACCTGAGGTCTTTCACCTGAGGTTCTTCCTTTCCTGCATGGGTGCAGACACATGCAGTGACTGCTCAGGCACATGCCTTTTCTCTGACTGCTCGGGAGAAGCAGCATAATCAGCGGTGGCCACTGCATGCTTGCAGCAAGTAAATCACAAGAAAGGAGACCAGACAGTGCCCATTTAGTACAACCAAGAAGCAGAAGACACTACAACTGTTCTCATGTAGAGGGGAAAAAAACAAAACACCATCAGTGAGGAGACGAGAAAAAAAGAAAAAGGAAAAAAAAAGCTGATTTCTGTGCCTTAGAAAAGCCATCCCACAGCACCACCTAGCAGACATTGTTGAGTACAGATGGCTATGAACAGACTGAGGATAAGATTGGGAGTACACAATGCTGAGCAGATCTATGTGTCTTCAGAAAGTGATTCCACCTATTATCTAGCATGGGTCACTTCTACAAGCTTAGGTGCTCTGTCATTCCCTCATGCAGCTTTTGTTGCCCTTTTAGTCAGGTATTTGTAGTCTGATACAGCTAATCTCTGTGCACGTTCAACAAAACAGATCGTTTCTGCTTTTTATTTTTATTCTGTTGTGGTCTTTGGCACCATGTATTTTTTAAAGCATTTAACTTAATCAGAGTAGTGATTTTATTAATTCTGTTGCAATTTATTTATGTTCTTGTCCGTATTAGTTCAAGGTGCCAGAGCCCATGCTGCCCAGTATCCTGTTGAGGAATACTGCCAGAGCACAGATTTTGAACAGCACTGGTTGTACAGCATGGTCTCACCCACTGCAGCTGGGGGAAAGTGTTAGAAAATAGTTAAGCTGCAGCTGCTGGCTGCCTCTGTTTGTCCTAGAGGGACCAGAACTTGAGCTTACTGTTGATCTGCAGAAGGTGAAGTGTTTATTTGTGAAACTAGCAGATTTCAGGCTATGGCCTTTCTTTTGTTGCTTGATTACTCTTGCTCCTCTCCATACCTTAAACTGCATTTGAACCTCTATTGCACCATCCTGAACAGGTGGACTGTGGAAAAGTCAACTTGTGGGAGACTGTCTAGGCTCTCCAAGGAAATACTCAGGAATGCACTGGTCTTCCTATGAATTGTATTGTGGATACAGGCTAGAAGAAACATGACTCAGGAATGGATAGGAGTTTCAGGACTTTCAGCTTGCAAAGCTTTTGAGTTTGGCATTACGTATGTAGGCAGATCTGCTTTACTACTCAGAGGTAGTAGAGAGGGATTTCTGGCAGCAATCCTGAAATCCATTCCCTTCCAGGTTCTGAGATCTTATTTTCCTGGTTAAAGCAGGGGACTGGCTATCAAGACTCTTAATTTGCTCTGTAGCATTGGGAAAACTTTATGATGATGATGATTATTATTATTATTATTCAGAGCCAAGAACTATACAACTAAATCCATATGTGGACACCTAAAATGTTCTGACTTTCAGATATTGTGAGACGTTTTACTTTTATTAAAGGAAATGTGTCTATGCAGTACCTTGGAAAATAGAGAAAAATACTTTTATCTGTTATTTCCATGACCACTGTGGTAATGTCTTTTGTGCCCCTCATACAGTTGCTCCATGATACTTCTCTTTTGTGGAGCTATTTAGATGCTTAAGTAAATGTTCTTTGTCAAGCGCTGCAAAAGCCTACCATGAAACTCTTTCTAACATTAGGGAAAATAACACCAGAAGTAAGAGGTCAGTGTGATTTTAGTACTCTTAATACACTCATATCTTCAAAAATAATACTCTGCTGAGTTGAAAGGGTCAAATCTCGATTACATTTCCCTTGGCTAAATACATAGGAACTGTTCCTGTCAGACATTACACAGCTACCACAGTGTGTTTCAGTTTAGCTTTCCGGGCTACAAAGGATCATGTTATACAGTAGTTTATTTTACTGCCTTTGTGAACTGCTGCCCCTCATTAGGGCATCGTTGTATCTACTGGTTTTGCCTGCAGTTACTCTTGACTTCCAAAAAAATTGGAAGTAATCCATTGTGGTTACTTCAGGAAAAAGAAAGGGTTGGGTGGTTGGTTTTGTTTTTTGTTTTCCCTTCAACTGTTTCCCCTTCTTTCTCTGTCTCTGCTGCTCCCAAAGAACTGAAACAGCAACCCAGAACTGATCTATGTTGCAAGTCAAATCATTGCTGAGTATGATCTCGTGCTTCTGAGGGTTCAGCTCTTCAAATGACCATGGCAATTACTTGGCTAAAAATTATGCAAGTCCCAGATGCTGGATAATTCTCAAATCCTACATCCCAAATACATTTCATTCTGACAATAATGAAACCAAAATGCACATTAAATAGTGACAGAGTAAAGGCCTACCTGTGACCCAAGCAGTGGCTTGGTCAAAGGTGTTTTGTTCTCAGGTTTGGAGCAGGGCAACAGAGAAGGGTCAAATGAAAGGAAATGTGGGTTGCTCTGCTCTGCTAGCTGCTCCCCTGTCCTGGTCAGTGCTGCTGAAAACCTGTCTGTAGCTTGGTAGCAAGGTCAACCCTTTTTATTCCCAAAGGAGGCAATTTAAACACGTGTATGGCAAGAGTGGCATGTTTCAGGTGAGTTTGGAGGATGTAGGTGAGGGATCTGGTCTAGTCTCATCTTGGAGCCACACATCCAGGTTTCCAGGAAAACAGGCTGTAGGGAGACTTTTACATGCAGCCGTGTGTGAGCTCAGAAGCACTGCTGGACCTGTCTGTTTAAAAAATGGGTTTCTGAGCCTTGAGTACTTCCCATAGCCATGTTCAGGGTCTGCTGAACATACTTCTAACCCTTTCAGCCTATCAAACTTGATCAAAAGTAAGGATTGCTGTCACTCTGGTACTGATGAGGATCTGAAACACAGATTCCATGAGTCAATGTTGTAGGAGGCTCGTTAGGAAGCTGCTCAGTGTTCTCTAAATGCTGGGGAAAACTAAGTCACGTAAGCTTGAGCATCACAAATGCTTACATAGTCCCAGGCCACACTTGATAAGCAGAGAACTACTAGGAACTCATTTCATAGAAGGTCTTATCTTGATTTGATTTGTGCACTGAAAAGTTTTGTCTTGGACGTCTCCATGGACAGCTGAATCTTAGTGCATGTAGGACTGCTGTTATACCAAAATTACATGATCACTGTGACCTATTTAAAAAGTCTTACTGATCTTTTTGACACCCTGATATCTCTTCCGGTACATGTGTGTTTGGGGAGGGGTGGTATGGGTGCGTGCGAGACAGATGGAAAGAAAATAATTTGCAGGTGCCAGGCTTTATAAAGGGAAGAATGTTTAAAAATAAAAAATGTGGAATTCTCCATATTTTTGCTCACGTACTTGGTAAAGCTGTTATAATTTAGTCCTGTTTAATCACCCAAGGTGGTATATATGTCTCATACTTTAAAGAAAACAAAAAGTCAGATAATTTTTATAAGTTGTAACACAGACATTTGCTTTCAGTCAAGCTAGAGCTGGGAGCTGGGCATGGTGAGGAATCTGGATCCCAAGAGTTCTCTTATGGAAGCTGATGAAGCTGAGACCGATGTTATCTCATTTGCCAACCTTCTGAACAAAAGCCAAAGTCAGTGTGATGAAAGTTAACCCTAACTCGGGCTTGGGAAGCTTTTGCCGTGTCACCTGAGGAGTGCTTTATAGAAGCACTTCCCTTTTTGTTATTGAAACAGGACTCTGAGGGTTCTCCTTGCACCTCTTTCTCCTTTCTGTGATTCAAAACCAAGCATACACCTTTTCAGCTGGTGTGTTTGATTTGCTGTGGCAGCTGAGAGTGTGTGTGAGCACCCACTTCTGCTCTGGCAGAAGTCAGAGGAAGAAGGTAGCTTGGGACAGATGAATTGCATTATCTCCTTGTGTGGAAGCCTCAGTACCTCTTTGTCTTCGTTTTCTGAATAGATCCTAATGATATTTCTAATTTTATTTTTGAAAGTGATAGGAGATTTACTTAGTGAACTATCTTAGAGGTTTTTCAAAGCTTCATATTAAGTTTGCAGTATGGGCATAGTGTTCTTCAAGTCTGCTACTCTAGATAGATATAAACTGAAAAATAACTGAAAAGTTGTTATGAGAATTTTTCTTTCACTAGCAAGTATATGTATTTGCATATAAAATATGTGTACATTTCCAAATATTTGCATATATGTATATGCATTTTGTAACACTAGAGAGTTAACACTGCCCTGCCTGTAAATTTGTTTTATTATGGTATGAAAAAATAGGATGCTTGGTTATGACGTGAAGAATAGATGTGGCAAACCTTAGCATTAAGCCTGGGAAAGCTGTGACAAATAGGTGATTGCTCGAAAAACATGACTGCTTTTGATACGCATATTTCATAGAATCACAGAATGGTTTGGGTTGGAAGAAACCTTAAAGATCGCCTAATTCCGACCCCCCTGCCGTGGGCAGGGACACCTCCCACCAGACCAGGTTGCCCAAAGCCCCATCCAGCCTGGCCTTGAGCACCTCCAGGGATGGGGTATCCACAGCTTCTCTGGGCAACCTGTGCCACTGCCTCACCACCCTCATAGGAAAGAATTTCCTCCTTATATCTAATCTAAATCTCCCCTCTTTTAGTTTAAAGCCATTCCCCCTTGTCTTATCACTACACTGTTTGACAAAGAGGAGCAAATTTGCTCCTCAGAGTGAAGCTTTATTCATTAATTTGATTTGGCAAGCTGTCCAAACCTAAATAAATGAGTCTGGTTTTGCAGTCAAAGCACTGTTTCTGGGTTCTTTTTAGTGCCTGATAGTACTCAGAAGTTTGAGAACAGAGAAAAATCTTCAGTCCATACTTGAAGTGAAACACTAGTGGTCTTAGTGTTCCAGTAATAAGTGGAATATATATCCTTTCTCTAGTTTTACTTTAATAGTTATTCTTTCAAGAAGGGTTTGTGGTGGTTTTGTTCCATAGCTTTATGTATGATACTTGTTCTTTCAGCAGTTTTATTATTTCAGTACTTCAAACCACTAGTATTTTGCTTTTTAGGGTGCTTAAAAAGGATAACCTGTTACCAATTATTTGCTTAAGAAAGATGTCGCAATGGAGAATAGAATATGGTTTGAAACCTTTGCTAATACACTGACTTTAACTACTTCCACACATTTTATATATAGATTGTTTTCATTTTGTGTTTTTGCTTTTTTCTTTTTTTTGCCCTTTTTTTTTTTTTTTTAATATATTGTCTATGATATTGTACAGTGTCAGGAAAGGACTGCCAACCATATCAATAAACTTACAGGGGTTTTCAGGTGAAGTTACTTAAGCCCAGCCATAGTTCTGGTATTTAATGTAAGTACTTTTTAATGGAACTGTTGAAAGAACAAATTTCACGTGCATAAAACCACAGAATAATAACAGAGTAGTTTTCCACTGTACTTACAGACTCAAATAGTTTTTTCCCCTAGGGCCCTTGAACTCAACCTTGATATTATTTAAACAGGACATCGTCAAGGCCGCTAACTCTAGCAAGTTGTTTCAGGAGCAGTAGAACTAATGAAGCGATTTGTTATCCTTTTTCTCCTCCTTCCTTGGTTTTTCCTTCCCATCCCACACCCTCTTGATACCATCGGTTTTGTTGCATGTCCTGTGCGCTCTCTGTACAACCAGCAGCATGTGGTGTGGCTGGCTGGAAGGTGTGTGAGGACTGATTTTCTAGCTGGCTCCCTTTCCGAATGGCTGGAAACTTGCTTTTCTCTGATAGGAACACCAACTTGGGGTCTTTTCTAATGCAGGTTGCAATTTGAGTCGGAAAGTTGAGTAGCTCAGCATTACGACCTGGTATGCCTGAATTTGGGGGGTAGGTTTCCATAGTCAGAGGGAAGAGTTAGCCTACAACGGGACAACGTGGCTGTCTGAGGAAGCAAAGGTGAAAATTGAGTGTTGTTTGTGATTGTTGTGGGTTTAATTTTGTAAGAAGGCTCTGAGAGAAGGTACTCAAGTGGTTTTATTTCTCTGTTTTCCTCTGGCTCTGGTCATAACTCAGCAGAGCCACACATTTTAATGGTAATGACTTTCACAGGCAGGGACAGGGTCCCCTCTGAAACTCCACCTGAGCAGCCACTCTGTGCATTGGCTAGGAGGAAGACTTCAGTTCCACGCGAGATGCTGCTTTGTACACACTTCCCATGTCAAACACACTGCAAGTCTGAGGCTTGTGTCACGAGGAAATTCTCTTTTTCATCACATACAGGCCAATCTGTACAAATCAGAGGTCTGGCTATGACAGGAGACGGGTCTCAGAAGAAAGCAATTTGGTACAGAAAATTGATGTGGAGCAAGTGACTTCCTTCCAAATAGTTCCTAACCCCTCCTGAAAATTACACGAGTGACTTAATCTTAAATTGAAAGCTTGCATTTAGAATTTGAAATATTTCCAAAAACACGCTAGTCAAATATTTATTTGGAGGCTTAAAAATGAAAGAAGATGCAATGTTACATCTTCCATATGCCTTCTAAACTCTCGGTATTTCAGCTTTCCCATCTGTGAAATGTGTTGAATCACTTCCTGCTTCATACAACTGTTGCATGGCTTGATTATCTGTAGATGGCTTTCAGATCTTTAAATGCAAAGCGTGAGATAAGTAACACATCAGGTAACATCTTAGCACTTCATAGTAGTAACAGGTTGTCTAGTCCCTTCTCTCTTAAAAATTGATCTCCTTTTGTCTCAAGTGCTGTAAGTTACCTTGTTTTATGTTAGATGCCTTCACAGAGCAAGATGGCACTCAGCTGCACAAGGGAAGAATGATGTGATATGAAGGGGATTTTGGAGAGGGGAATGAAGAGAAAGACCTGTCTGGGATTAAGTTCCTAAAAACTCTTTTCCGCTCTTAGTTTTTTTGGAACACAGATAAGGAAATATCAACTTGGCCCTGCCCGAGGAAAGGAAGTTGCTGAAACTGCCATTCTCCCAAACTTTTCCTGTTGCCAGAGGTTCAGCCCAATGAACATCTGCTGCGGACAGCAGAGTTCAAGGCTAACCTCATACATCAATGGGGAGGGATAGTGGGAAGGTTCAGCATGCAATACTTCTATCATTATAAAGGGGGAGGGGGGGGGAGGAAAAAAAAAACAGGTGCCAAAGGGCCATCTCATGTGTAGGCACACACCCGGTTAATCTTGTAATCAATATAAAAGTCCTCGATGGTTAAATTTTAGTCTGCAAATTCATCTGTTACATGGAATTCTAATTACAAGTAGTTTCACATCTTGTTTCTTATTAACTGATTATCTTATTATCAAAACATGAAATATCACTGTTGTGTCTGTTGCTGAACAGATCATGGGCATAGCATTCAAGAGAGACGAGGTTATTTTTCATTCATTCTGGTCACCAGAAATGCACATTTTATTTAATAGAAGTATGACTAATTCCTAAGCACCATTCCTGTTTAAAATGTGGGAGGTACTCTTCAGCTACGTTGTTAGTGATCTATGGAGCTCAGGGTCATGCACTTGCAGTAACTACTGAAAAATTGACTAGTCAGAATGTTTCCAAATGCTAAGTTGCATTCAAATGACATCATATACTTCACAGTTTTTTGTTGGTGGTGTTTTCGGGATTTTTTTTGTGCATTTGTGTTTTTTTTTCCCCATAGGACTGCTTTCATATGTGCCCAACAAAGGTCACATTATCAAATGAGAGGAACAGGCTTTACTGGATAGTCTTACTCTATGATCTGTAACTAGAAATGCTGGAAAACCCTTGCTATATATAAAAAATTTGAGGTGTGTGTTTGTAGAAGAAAAAAAGAGAAGAAAAATGCATGGTCCTTATCAAAAGCTGTTTGATAGCACATTTCATACTAACGTGAGTTTTAGCAGAAATTGCTTCTCATGCTGCTGTAGTTTCTTTCAAGTGAAGTGTTTAGTACCTTATCTAGGATAGCATAATCACAATCCTTACCCAGTTACAGGAGGCAGGTCAAGAACTACTGCTGGTGTTCATTTGCCTGGAGTTGTCAAAAACACCAGCATTTCAGAAGGATTGATAGCAGCATAAACAGGTTGAAACTGCACAATTTGAAGAGAAAAAAAAAGAAAAAAGAAAAAAAAAAGAAGAATCCTATTGTAAATCTTTACAATTGGAGCATAGTTCCTGTTCTGGAGACAAATGGCAAATTTCCAATGAAATACTTTTGTTTTATGTTTTGCAATGGAAAAAGCTAAAAATGTAATTGAAACCAAACTCTTATGGTTTAGGAATTTCTGAAAGGTCAAAAGAGAAAGACATTCAAAATTGGGGAATAACTAATTGCTCTGTGGTTAGGGCCCTTGGCACAAGGGTGTGATGACACCATCTCAAGAGTCACCTGATACTAGAGTTTGACCTAGTGGTGTCTGCAGGACACTAACGGTGTCCTGTTATCTCCAGGTTCTGTCCTCTCCTCCCTTCTGGCTGAAAAATTGTGTGTACCTTTCACACAGTGAACAGTTCTTACACGAGAAACTGAGGGGATCGTTCTGATTGTAGGGTCAGAAAGCCAGAAGAGACTTCTCTCACTTTGTGTTTTGTAGTGTAAAACTGTGCATGATCTTAGATGCATCTTGTAGAACAAAGAAAAAAATAACTTCTAATTATTTAATGGAATGGGATGAGAAAATCACTTTCCCATCTCACTGGAAGATCATCATTGTTTTTTTCCAAAAGAGGAGAGGGAGGAATACCCCAAAAAACAGTAGCATTTCCTGTCTCATTCCAGGCTCTGCAGTGCTTAGCTTTTTTAATCAATGTCTGTATGACATGGTAACTGCTGCATGAGAAATTCAGCTACATCGTTAGTTCAATACAAATGGTTTAATACAGGGCCAACTTCTACCCCAAAAATATTCTTTTAAAGCTCCCATCAGAATTGCATATATTCGTCTGAGGGACACATTGGTCTATAATATGTTTTGATTTGTTGCATGAATTGCCTGCTTCTGTGTACAGATTTTTTTCATTTTTCCCCCTTCTGCCTCTGGACCATGATTGATGATGTAAATAATCATTTCCAGGCATGAGCCTTTTTTTTTGTTTTGTTTCTGTTGACCAGTCACTAATCACTACTTGCTCATCTCTGCGTTTTGTTGGTAAGCCAGATAAATTTCTTTTTAATAGCCTTCTTTCTCTTCATGTCAGAAATATCACCGCAGATAAATGGCAGATACACACCACATATGTAACAGTGTGCAGACCTTATAATCATTATTCAGTACGTTACAAAGTTCTGAGAAATTTCATTATGAGAATAGTAAATGCATGCATTTCTCTGCCCTTCCTGCCATTACATGGGCTACGGAAAGAAAAGCTTAAAACAACATTATGAACTTAAAGGTTGTTTAATTGATATTTTTGAGCATCTCTCATCTATGCTTACAAAGTTTTTCATCTTGATGGAACTGAGCATATCAGAAAGAGAAGTAATGTTACCCCATTTCTCAGCTTGGAGAAATGAGGCACAGTGCCTTGACGGGCTGGTCAAACATCAAATCACTGCTAGCACATAGAATCTAGCCTAATCTAATAATCTAATCTAATTTCTGCAATGTTTGCACCTTCAGTCTTGAGCCTGCACAGCATTTAACAACAGTAAATTTGCCTTACTTAAGCATCCCTCTTTGAAGATTTGAGAGAAAACGGCTGCATATTAAAATGGCATCTAGTATCATTTTAATATACACCAACTTATAAAAATTCCAATGCTTAAAATAGAGAACATGGCATCACACATAGTCTTATTTCTGTTACTGGTATATAAGCACATCAGTTAGATTCCTAGTGAAATAAAATGCCTATGTGTACACAATGGTTCTGTATCTACGATCAGGGTATTCATAGACTTTATGCATACTAACTGTTTTTACCTGTTGCTTCTCATGCATCTCAGCTTTGTCTATAATATTTCTACATGCCCTCCACACCCAGTGACTTGTGCCATTGTTGCCTCCTGATAACAAAATGGAGAGATTGGCAGGTCTTCTTTGCAGCCTAGAAAGCAGCTTTTAAGGCACCAGGACATGAGAGCTCTTCTATCCCTTCTATAGAAGGGTGATTACACTCCTTTGAGAAGTTTTGTGGTGGTCTGTAGCTTATTTGGACTTTTAAATTTTTTATCATTCTCCTTAAAGGAGGCTTCCTAGATTTCTTTAAAGTTTAGATGGAATTAGGCTGACTCTACTCACACTCAGCTCAGGTGATGCAGAAGGCTGTAATTCGTCTGATCATTCTTACGTTCACGTGCTGTGAGTAGAAAGGGAATTGGATTACTAAATAAAGTAATTCCCTTTTGGAATAAAGGCCATTTGGAATTTAGCCTGAAATGCCTTTGGAGAAGAAAGTCAGAGAATGGAAACAACTCTGTTTCTTTGTTTTGTAAGCCATTTACAAATCCTAGTAATAGGGCTTCCAAATGTTTTCCCCCCAATGTCTTTCTCTTTGACACCCCATTTCTCCCCGTCCCCCTACCTTCCCCCTACCCCCCACTCCCCCCCAGCCAAAAAAAGGAAAAGAAAATCTGATATATTTTTGTCTGGTTATATGAAGACTGTATGACACATTTACAAAACTCTGCTCTTTCTGAAAAAGTTATGATCCTTTACCACATATAGGCACCCCTACACGCTTTTGAGATAAATGATCTCCAATCATCATGCCAGAGATGGCACTCCTTGCCTGTGCAGCCAGTTTCAGAGTTCCTGCCTAGCTGGAAGCAGTACACATTGGCTTTCATCCATACAGATGTGAAAAAGGTCCAGTAAGGTGCTGGCCACCCTGGATGTGTGCTTGCTACATAAATATGGGTGAACAACTTGTAAAATACTTGAACGGTATTGTTCCAGAGGTTGAAGAAAATTAGTATTTGTCTGAAAATGCCAGGATGATGTGCTTGCCAGTTAAACCGTGTTTTTAAACGACTGGCCGTGGATATGCATCCTTGGCCAAAAGTGTTTATGTGTTATGCATCCACGTACCTGGGTCTGTGACTGTCTGATGGAGAAGTGAGAGCAGCCTCCTCCAGCTTTGTACAAATCTTGTTTCATGGGCTGTTAATAGCTTAATTTCTAGCAATGCTGTGCTGTGCAAGCCGATGTCAACATAATGTTATCCAGTTGCCTTTCTTCTTCCTCATCGGTACAGAGGATTTCAGGAATTGATGTTTGTCTGAGACAAAGGCAGAAGTATTGCAAGTGCATTTTTATCTCCCAGGGAAAGAAAGCAACCAAACAAACCGGTAAGAGTTCAGGGAACCACTACAAACTACACAGCTGATGCCAGAACCTCAGTAAGATTAGGGTGCCTTGTAGGTCATTAGAGGCAATCATTCTTTCATATTGAACAGATAGCTCTTATTGCTGATATCCAGTAATGCTGAAATTGAAGCACAACTCTGAGACCTCTAGTATTATGTAAACCAATAATAAAATAGTGAGCTGAGAGCAAACAGGTAGATAGTGAAAACAATGTTTAAACACTGCTTCCTCAGATCTTCTCTTGTAACAGCAGGAATGGGGAATGGCAGTGTGCTAGAGGAATGCTTGATAAATATCAGAATCTATGTTAAAATTAGTTTGTAAGGCTGTTCATGTTACAACATCAAAGTTGAAATGTACTTAGAAAGTTATTTCAATTTTAAAATTACTGAAGACCCTAAAAGACTACTGCAAGGCAGCCACGCCACTGTGTGACCCTCAGGAACTGCAACCTTGCCTCTAGCAGTAGTAAGAGTTATTGTAGCTTACACAAAATAAGTTTTTATACTGGAAAATACCCAGTTCAAACTGTAGTATTGCAAATGCTACTGTTGGCCAGTTAATTGCACATTTGGTAGAACTTCTTGATTGATACACTTACATGCAAAAGCTTAAGGTGCATCGTGCCAAAAGAAACAACATTCTCTGTTTCTTTTGTTCTTTTATAAAGCTGAAGGGATCCGCATTTACTAGGGTAATCTTTGTTGCAATGTGATCTCCTCTTACAAGACCTCTTTGAGAACTCCCTCTTGCACTTTCATGGCACACTTTCATCTACAGAAAAGGCTCATATCTTGGGCTAAATGAAGTTTATCAATCTTTCTGCCAAAGCTCAGAGAATGGAAAAATCTCCCAGCAGGTAAACAGAAATCCGCTGTTAATGGTACATCTTGAGAAACAGCAGAGCTAGTGAGAGATTAAGGGTATATCTGCCTGATATTTTGCAGGTAGATTGCAAGCTTACTCTACCTTCATTCCAAGTAGGCTAGAAGTGCTATGAATGAGTAGCAAAGCTTTGACTTCAGGGTGTATGTAGTATGTTGCTGATTTGTAGAGCATCTTTGTTCTTCAGGGATAGATTTCTGTTCTGATGTGTCCATCTGGTTCAAAGTATGTATGTTAAAAGACATTACCGCCTGCAAAACATCTTGTCATGCTTTCAAACAAGTCACAAGTCAATTTTATCCTTGCTGATCTCATGAGGTTCATCCGGAGATATGCAAGCCAAAGCTATGCTTTGGTCTGACTCTTCTGTCTGAACAGGAGACAGAGACTGAGAACAAGAGACAAAAATATATGGAACATGTAATGGGAGAATCTCAATGTTTTGTTTGTTTGTTTGGTTTGGTTTTATATATCTAACTTTTCGGTAGATAAAGTAACATGCCCTGTACTCATTTGCCTTGTGATTCTTCCTTGAAAAAAACAACAACAACAAAACACTTTATTGGCATCAAGTCCCAGTAACTCTTCTTAAAAAACACGGGAAATTATAGATGTTCCTTTTAGGGTCACGTCATTTAATTCTGTCTACTCATTATGAATAAGAGAATATTAATTTGAACAGAATTAGTAGTGTGCCCTTACGTTAAAGACAGCCAACCACATCCAGAATTAGTGGGAGTGTAGCCACCACATTGAAGGAAGTGGTTCTTCCCTTTTGGTTCTGGTCAGACTAGAGCAAAGTTCAAGGGTCTTGTTTTGAGATGCTCTGTACAAGAATGATATTCACCTACTGAAGCAAGTCTGGCGGGGGTTCACTGTGAGCTCATGATATATGAGGAAAGGGAGCTGGGTTTGTTCACCTCAGATGAGAAGGCAAGCAGGGTTGCCCTTCCAAATTAAATTATCCTGAGATGCCATCAATCTCAGTATTTGTTTTCTTCTTCCTTGCTTATTACAAAGGAGAATACTGTAGTACAGCTCCTCACCTGATAGAAAAAAATCAAGAACGAGGGGATGATTTTCTCCCTTGTATAGTTGTTAATAGGAAGATCTCCCTTCAAGGCAAGGAGTTTATACTTTGAGCTTAGGGCAAGTATAGCTCTGATGCTTTCTGCACTCTTTAGCAGCAACAATTAGTAGTAACTTCCCACGGAAGAGACATGTAGCCACAAAAAGGTTGGGTCTCAGAGCCTGGGCAAAATAGGCTTGTACTCTGGGTAACGTTACAGACATTTAGGTGGTAATGACAAGAGTTTAGGATGATCAATATGATTTCTTTGATACATTGTTGATATTCCCTATGTTATAGGTACCGGTTATCTTTTGGTTTCTATTTAAACCTCAAACATTTAAGAGGTAGGAGCCACCTCTGTGCCATGTATGCACAGTGCAAGGGAGAAACTACAGCAAATTTTAAAATAAATAAAAAGCTTTAATGTCATGTTATTATTAGACTTGTGTATACATTGAAACTGAAAGAAAATGTCTTGAACAATTTCTTCTCTGAGTGCAGCTTAATACAGAATTCTTCTATACTTCCATTTCAATAAATAACCTGTTCCAGACTCAAGCTTTTGGCTGATTTCAGAATGGGGGGTGCAAGTTTTAGGCCATCCAAGTAAGGATGAGGTCCTGTATCGTTTGACTCTAGGACCAGCAATTTATTTTCCTTCCAGAAAGGCCTTTTCTCCTCTTCTGAATAGATTGTGGTTTTGTCCCGCTGTGCAACATGAAATGGAGCAGAACCGCAGATGCGATTGGGAAACTCGCGAGCTATTTACACAGCGCTAGATCTGAAGTCGTGTGAATCCTGACGTGCCACGAGGAAGAAAGATTTTTAGCTTTTCTGTGCACCTCTCACCAGCTGGTGTGGTGCGTGTTGTACTGCTACGTTAGTTCACCGTCCGTTCTGCCTGCGTGTCTCATACTGACGTGATGAGTGCGTGGCCTACTAGGCAGAGTCCACGCAGGGATTAGGCCTCGGATGGTTTGGGTCTAGTAAATTGCTAGTGAGACATTGGGTGCACATTTCTCTTCAAATTTGAATAATGTAAATGCTAAGCATCACCCTAAGTGAAATACTGTTTTACTCAATTTTGCTTCAGCTTTCTTTCTTTTTAAAAAAATATTCCCAATTTTTTAAATCTGAACTTAACAAATGTTGCTTCGGGCTCCAAGCTAATGACATTTTTAACAACATTCCTCGTAGACATCTAAGTTTTTCTCAGCCAGTGATTAATGGGTGGGACAAACCCATCCATGGGACATTAATTTTGCAGTCTGTTGCGTAGTCTGTTTGGCTGGGTCTGTAACATATTTCCGATTGTCTAAACGTAAAGAGATAAAAAGGAAAGGGACTGCCAAACTCTACTGCATAATGTAAAGGAATGTTTATAATTTTTCTCCTTCCTTTTATATTGCTGGCTACATTTTATCTTTAGCCAGAAGATGCTAACGTCATTTCCTCTCTCTAAATTGGCTTGCAAGTGATAAAAAAATATAACTTTCTTTTCTAACTTTCTCTTCTTTTCTAAATTTTTTAATAAAAAGTTTTGATACTTCAGTGTTATGAAATTCAAGAATCCTGATTTAATCCCAGAGCTGTTAAAACATCACTTTATGGGGGTATGTATATTGCTTCAGTGAGCCTTCTTTTTTAACTGAACAGTGATGTTTATGGTGGAAATTTGGAATTAATCACAACAACCAGTGTTCACAAAGCAATGATACCAGGGATTTATTTTTTTTTGAGCTAGAACAACATATTTCTGCTTCTTCTATTGCTCTTATGACATCCAGTCCTGTCTGAACTAATAGTGTGATTGCCCTGTGGATTTTAATAGAACTGGGACTCTGCTGAAAGTGATTCAGAAAGCTGTCTGCTACTAAACCAGAGTCCAGCAGATCCCAGAAACAGCCTTAAGGCCTTCAAGAAGTTTTTAACGCTGATTCAAATAATTAGCGATTCACGTATTCAGGAATGAAATATGTAACTTGTTTCTATTGCTCCCATTACTGTGCCATCTGGGTGCATTATGTGAAATAAAATCATACCAGTGACTGGCAAAAACTCCCATGGCTTCAGAAATGGAAGTACAAAAGTCAATGATTTGCTGCTTTTTTTTTTTTTTTTCCTGTTAAATGATCTCCCTGTTTTTGAGATTTGCGGTCCTTTTACTTACAATGTAGCTGTCAACTGTTGAAATAATTGAAAAGGCATGCCCTGCAAACACATTTCGTAATTCACTCATGAAGATATGAGGATCTCCCACTTTGAAAGTCACAATAATTAGTCACAAATGGAAACTTTCTATATAGCTCTGGTATTTTTTAAAGTTGTGAAACAATCATTCTCATTCTTGGTTGAAACCCTTCCCATTGCAATAACCAACACTTAAGGTGTCATCAGTATCAAGCATGAGCTGCTACAGGCACGTCAAGCCCATAGGGGGCTCGTCATGAGGGGGTCATTTAATAGGTAGGACATCACTTTGGAGGCCATGTAACAAAATTCACAGTTTCATACAGGTCTTGGCAACAAGTGTCCCTGCTACAGGCCTTTCTTTCAGAGACTTGGTGCCATGCTGGGTAAGAATTAATTTTAGTGTGAGCACATCAGGCTCTGGTATGTCCTTGTGTATGGGGGTGACAGACTGCCAGATCTGGAGAGGCTTTGGTTGGCTGAGGACTTCACTTTCCAAGGGGCAGTGCGGCTGCCCAATGATAGCCTGCTGTTGTTAAGAAGCACTATTAAACCAGTATTAAAAAGCTCCATTGCAGGATGTGTGCAAAGGCAGTGAGGGCCACATGGGGCTAATAAGTCTCAGCGCTGGAGCCCCTCATGTGCACATTGTGCGGCTTTAGTCCTCAGACTGCAGTAGTTCATTTTTGTTCTTGTCCAAAGCATCCAAAGCAGTATGGAGGCTTAAAGTGCCCACACGTGTCTCAGTTGTCATTGTCTACCGAGCAGGAAACAGCATGTTTTAAGTGCAGTTTTTCTCAAAGCTAGTGGCCATGCTGACTACCAGCAGAAAGCTGTCACTATGTGCCTTCACCTGCACCCGCCTCTTCTTCCCAGAGCTGGCTGACTGTTTTGTGAGGAACTGAACTTACAATGTCCTTCTACTAGCAAAACAACAAGCGAAATGAAGCTTTTCTAATCACTCCTTTTCTCCAGAGCTGCTTCTGGATGGTATTTATTACTTGTGCTGTCATCTGCAAAGCATGGTGAATGCAGGAGGTTGGCACCTGCAGGCCGCGCTCCGGCAGTCGGCCAGCCCAAGCCATGGGCTGCCCTGAGGCCATGCGAGGTTGGCAGCTTGGCAGCCACAAGCTGCAAGGGGCTAGCTGCTCCTTACAGCAGCTGCAGCGGCCAGCAGGAAGCAGTTAGAGCAAAGGCGTTACAGAAGGTCCTTCATACTTTCTGGAAGAAAAAGAGAGTTGCAAAAATTTGACATAAGCCTGCTATGTGCCACTGATTGCTGTCACATGGAAACATATGGAACCCTGCTGTTGAGTACTGACGAGTAAACACATCCAGTTGTCACCATCTGGCCAAGTCTTGAGGTTTTGAGAGCCATTGTGAGTAATATCCAGGAGTGAGATTTCCTTTCTAGGGAAAGGGTCCTGATCAGATTTGCAGTTAGCACACAACTGCTTATCCGGGAAGTATGCTCTTCCAAGTCTTGTTTACAGTAATCTGGTAACTCCTGTTTTACAAAGAAACTTTGCAAAACTAGTGGAGACTTGCTGGAAGTTCTCCGAATATGCCTGTTAAGCACTTGAACTTGACTATTAGGGGAAACATCGTGGTAGAGCAGAAAGAGTGTGGTATTCATATGCCAGGCAAATGCATGGGTGTCCTGTACAACCGTGGGGAACTGATTTGTTGCTCCCACACTGGTGTGTTTCCATGGTATAGTTATGCTGTGTGTCGTGGGATTTCAATTTCCTTAAATTTGGCTAGCTCATGTATCATAGGGGTATCACTGTGGCAGCACAACTGCTAATTAGACTAATCAAGTGTCTTAAGGGACCTGGTCAGGTTTGTCAGCTGGCTGGGAGCCCTGAAACTATCTGATGCAATGATACGTCGAGACTGAAACAATCTAGATTCAACAACAGAAGATTTTGTATCCCTAGCGGTGTTATTGCAGTGCATTAAGCTCAATTCCACTAAGTTGGTACAGTGTGAGAAACCAGGGAAATACCTGGGTTGTTTGTTCACAGTAAACTCTGTGTTTATAGCTGTAAGCAGCAAGCTGCATTTTAGGTCATTGCCATAAATTGTGCTCTAGTACATCTCTGTGAGTGGCAATGTGAACACAGTAGCATGACCCTATGCGTATTGCACTTGCAGCCTTTTTTAGGATATAGATACACTTGCAGTCTTTGCATATATCTATAAATGATTAATGGTGATTCCTTGCCTCTTAGGAGAGTTAGATTGTGAGGAACTGAAAAAATAGGGGACTGGGAGAGACTTAGGGATACTGGCAGAGACTTAGATGTATACATCCCTGAAACAATTAGGAAATGCAGGGTAATGATGGTTTTGTCTCCCACCCCCGGTGAGACATTGCAGTGACCAGGTGGTTTTGTTTCAGGCTGCCTACCAACTTAATATAATGAGACAAAGACAGGGATTTTCAGGAGGGTGGCTTATCTCTACATGAACGCATCTGAGAGATCACTTAAAATCTATTAATGGTGAAAGAGATTAATGACCACATTATTATAGCTATCTTATTAAAAATCTCACAAACTGATAGATTTACTGCAATATAATATAGCACAACAATGCAATAAGCTTACAAATACCTATTTTTATGCAGCCTTATTCAATCTCAGTGGACTGAAAATTGTGTTTCTGGGACCAACAGTGTATCCCCTTCTATTTGGCTTTAAATCCATGGTTTAGATTGAGGATATAGCATATTTGACCTAGAATCAATTCTCCTGGTAATATTCCTCTCGGCTGGACATGCAGAGCCCTGTCTATTAAGAAGTCCTCCTTTTTCATGTTTCATATATTATTCAAAACTCCCTTAAGTGAAGAGTGTGAAAACATTTCTGATCACGCCAAGTACACACCTGAAAATTCTAACTCAGCACTTAGAAAGTCCCCTAATAGTCAAATGTCCTCTCTGGAAATGGGAGATCTGCAATAAAAGTGGTAGAGTTTGGCTGTTGTTTTCCAGTTGGTTGGTTTGAATGATGATGAGTCTTTGCTGAACTCACAGTCTTGGAAATGTACAAAACATAAGTTAGAAAACGTACAGGCGGAGTGCTCACTTCCAGCAAATCACACATTTTGTGACGGGGTGGGATAGTCAGAGATTAAACACACTTTCTCCCAAGTTGTATAAATAGTGAATATTTATTTATTTAATCATTTACCTGTTAAATAATAGCACTACAAGAAAAGAAGAAACCATGAGGAGAAAATCATCCTGTCATACAGGAGTTTGACAACATTAAAATCTCACAGAGAAAGTGGAAAGTAAAAGTTGTGTTGAAAACAGAGCAATATATTTATTCTTATTTCATTAGGTTATGCATACAGTAAGCTTTGAACAAAGATATTGTGGATAAGCATAAGTGTATGTATAGGTGGGACATTCAGTCTTTTATTATATGTGGCAGCGTTAAGCTTTTGCTGGGATTCATTGACTACTGAGACTTCCCTGGGAGACTACTGTCCAGTGAATGACATTTTCATCCAAATAGCTACCTGCCATTTTTTTGGTCTTGGCACAGCTTAATCTCTTCTGCCCATGTGTTACTACTGGATCTGGATTGTTCTGCTTGCATCTTGCTCAGTCTCATGTAGCACATCTGGCAGTGCTGTGGTTTGCCGAATGACAAGTCTCGCGCTCTTTTCTTCCAGTTCCGCCTGGTGGTAAAGACAGCACTGAAGCTGCTGCTGGTGTTTGTGGAGTATACCGAATCTAATGCACCGCTTTTAATCCAGGCAGTGTCAACAGTTGATGAAAAGAGAGGTGAGTACCCTTACTCAGGGCTGCAAAATCCCAGCACCACTGAGACCAAGGTGGCATTTTGTCATTGATGTCAGTGATTTTAGGGTTTCTGTTGTGTTTTCTGCTTTATGTGCAATTCCCTTGATTTCTGTATCAAAATCACATTTTATGTATTCATACAATTTAAGATTGTTTTGAGCAATGAATTATACTGGAAAAGTAAGGAGTGAAAAGCTGAAAAACCATGCTGCTTCTGATACACCGTAGTCATTGCTTCCCCTTCCCTGCACCCTCAGGCAATGTAAGCCCCATTGCATATCCTGACCTTGGAGGCTCCTCTGGGCCAGGCCATCTTTCCACTTCCTTCTGAAAAGAAGCAGTCTGATTTACAAGAGAAAATGATATCTAATCAGCGTAATCCCTTTGAAGAAAAAGACGAGGTCAGTAATAGTACAGGCTTTATAGTAAAAGCAAAACCATCTGTAGTTACATTAAAATAAAGCCCTTGAGCAGATATTATACTATGAAATCTGTTACCCTTCAGGCTCATGAAAAATACTTGAATATGCATACCGTATTTTTTACAAATAAATAGAACAAAAATGGTTCTTTCTTATCCTTCCCACAAAGCTAATGCTAAGCTCCCAGGGCAGTCTCTCTTGATGCAAAACATTCCTTTGCCTCAAGGAGAGTTTTTGAGGTTGAGAGAACCATTGTTGTGGTCTAAAACACATGGAGGTTTAAAGCAAGATCCCCTCGGTGGAGCAACTGCCTCCATGCTGAACTTGTTTGAGCAACTTGATATGGTAAAAGTGAAACAAAAAAGTTGGGGGATGGGGAGAAAGGGGGTGCCAGAAATAGGAGAAGGTAGCAAGATTTTGCTTTCAACTATCTAGTGTGTTGAAAAGACCATAAAAAACAACCCCCAAATTGTTTCTCATGGTAGGGGAGCAGGCAGAGATAATTCAAGATCAATGTAACGCTTCTAAATGGTATACTCTTCAGGTTGGCTTTCTGTTTGAAATAAAACCAATAAGCCTTACAATGTCATAAGCAGAAACGTAATCACAATATTCATGTAATTGTGAGTTGTATGATTTATTTTTACAGCCATTCATAGCATTTCCTCAGCTCTCTGAACTCCCTAGTATACTCAACATGTTCAAATTGCCATCTGCTCACATGCAAGTAAATCTCATTAAAGAAAAAAGAGAGTAAGTAGGACCCTGAACATACCGTGTGCTGTGTACTCCCTTCTGTATCTGTAAAAGTGCTGCAGGCAAATATTTCCATGCCCCGAAGCAGTAAAACTTCAGTATCAAGCTAAGATATGAAAAAAGTCATGCATTAGTTCAATGGGTTATTTTTAGGAGTACAAGAAGAGGGTTTGGGGGGAATTCTCATACCTGTGGGTTAGCGGAACTCTTGTCCATACTAGCCGAAAATATCCAGTTTATCCTTTTTTTTTTTTTTTAATAAGCAGTTACGCTTAGCTACAAAAGAGATTTTTTTTCTTATTTTTATTTCCATTTTTATGTCATCAGTGGAATAGCCCTTTGTTTTTAGCAATGAGAGGTCTATGTTTTGTATAACATTTAGAAATGGTCCCTTATAACTGAAGGGTACCTGCCTTTAATGACTGATTTAATGGAATAGAAATAAAGTGGAAGAATAGTGATGTGCCTTTTCTTGAAACATTGTCATAAATCTTGCAGTTATATAATTAAGTTTAGCACTGCTTTGAAAAAAGTCCAATGTTTCATGTACATACAAGGTGATGAGATATGACATAATTCCTCAACATGTGTACCACACATGATTAACATAAAGAACCCCATAATAACTCAGCCTTGTTTCAAAGTGATCCCATCTGTGGTTTCTACGCAAGAATACATCCATATGCAAGCTGAAGTACAAAGATCTATGGAATTGTCTGCTTTACTCTCAGATACAAGCAGATTATAAGTGAATAACTGGATGGTCCTCATCATGTACGATGTAGGTTCTAGTTATATTTCCATATAGATTCCTCCCCCCAGCTTCTTCTTGTTTCGTAGCCCCAGTGGAATTTGATCTCTTTTAAGGTTAAGCATACCAGGACTGTATGGGCTCTGGAGAGCACAGCTGGCGTTGTACTGTGCTGTCTGGGGCTGTTTTATCACAAGCATTTTTTAGTACAGAGATTAAAGACCAGTGGCTGAACTGGACACTGAAGCATTCTGTTTGTGAATTATGTTTCTGCTACCTGACTTATTGCTGAATTATTTAAGTGGCTGACGTTATTAGTTCTCCCCTTTTCCTCCCATTTTGCACACTGTAAGATAACCAGTAAACTAACGCCCATCCTGTAGCTGTGATGGAAAGCTATACGTTCACACATATTTAAAGAGCCATGAATAAAAGATATTGAGGTCTTTCCAAAAGTCTTTCTGTCCTGTGGCACCTAGAAACTGTCTGTGTGTTGGTGACAGTCCTCATGTATGGTTCCTGCCTGATGCAAAGTTTTTCATGCTTTGTATGTTATGTGTGCATCCTGTGTAGTTGTGATGTAAAAAAATGTGTAAGGCATGAATGACAGGATGAAACTAATCTCTCTCCTTTTTTCCTTTTTTTTTTTTTTTTTTTTGTGATTCATTTGCAAAAACTTTTAAAGGGGAAACTGAGAAAAGATCAAGACTTAAAACAATGGGTGACATTATTCAGTAGACTGTATTCATTTACTATATGCTTAACTGTTAAAACCCCTCGTTTCTCCATGTGTTGATGGACCATCCGTGACTACTCAGAATGCTGTGGTAGCATCATGGTTGAGGCCCCAGCCTTCCTGGCAGAGTAGCCACAATAATAGCTGGTACCAATGAGAAATCTGCAAAAAACAGTTGAGCAATTCCCATTTTACCCAGTAGAAGGCAGGAGAACACACACAAAACTCGACCTTTACTGTTTTACTTTAGTGAGCCTGTTTCATCGCTCCCAGCAATTTTACCACGAGTCCTACCTGGAAGTTGTAACTTTACGTGAACATCACAGTCTGCTCTCACAAAAAGACATAGGATGCTACATCGTCATTCTTTTACATCATGATCAGGTGGAGGAGACAGGCTGGAAAGTAAACCTTTTTGACAGTTGGCACACAGAAATTATTGCTCTATTTTTAAAAATAAACTTCATAACATAAATATTAAATGAATTTACTTTTTTTTTTTTTACTAGAAATACGTGAGTTTAGGTTTTCCATAATTTGTTATATTCAGACCGTCGCACAGATAGGAGCAAGTAGTAGCTTTTAGCTCTGCACACTAGCTTCCTCAAAGGTTCCTCTCTGTCTATAATCAGAGAGCTTTTAATATATTGCAAGTACCTTTCTAAAGCAAAAGAAAAAATACACATCGTGTTTTTTATATCTTTTGTATGAGCCTCATTGTTTTACTACAGCAGCCCATGACTTTTCTAAAGTCACCAGTTTTTGTAATGCATGATTTTCCAAAGTATCTTTCACAAAATCTTTCTAGGCAGTTCGTACTGGAAGGTGAAGGAGTTTTATTGTTTTTTTTTCATTTAGCCACATTACCACACAAAAAAAATGTGGCTTGGAAGTTGTTTTTTTTCATGTAGACTCCAGCTTATGGACGCATCTTTAAGTGATGACTCTCCAGGAACAACATATTTGGAAATCCAACCTTCAGGGCCTGTGTGTGGATGAGAGGAGAAACCTGCTGTAGATCCACCCATGCCTCATGCTGCTGGGATCATAGGTTAGAAACTAGAGACTCTCATTAGTGTGAGAAGGAAGGAAATGGTGCAGCTTTCAGACCAGAACTGCCTTGTCCCCAAACTTGTAGACAGCATTATGTCTTATTTTGTGTTTATTTACTCCTTGGCTGTTCAGCTTGAGATGATAATGAGGAAAACAGCATTTGAAAAGAAGGGTTTAATCTGGTACAAATTGGAGTAGCTCTGTCAAAGTCGTTGTACAGCCTCCTGGTGATACCAATTGGGGAACAGATTGAATTTCAGTTGAAAAGAATTACAGATGTAAGCCTAGATTTTAGAAGTTGTCTAAGGTTAGTAACAGTGTCCTAATTAAAGAATTCGAAGGATAAATGAGCTATTACTGGGCTGCCTTGCTGGCTTTTTTTTTTTTTAATTGTGGTCTGACACAGAGAAGCAGCATGAGTAGAGGAAAGCTTTGTCATCCATGCATGGAAACAGCAAGGCAATCCTAAAAATACTCTGTTGTGATAATGGAGAAGTATACAGACATCCAGGCAAAAAAAAAAAATAAAATAAAATAAAAAACCAGGATATTGTCTTTAGAAAACAGAATAGGATTGTTTCACTATGGATAAAACCTGTCTACAAAACAAAGGGGTATTCCTCTAGAAAGACTGTCACTGAATAATGCGGTGTGGATTAAATAATTAACTTTTCATGTTGTTGGCAACTCACTTTTTTTCCAAATGGCATTGTTAAAAGTCAGGCTTGTACAGTTTCCCCATTTTGTTTCTCTGTCTTATTTTCTTCCATTTTTATTTTTCACTAGAAACCACAGGAAGACATTTTTGTAGTGAGGATATCATTCCTGCTGATCATATATCATTTGTGAGCCGAGTGAATTTGTTCCACATGTCTTTTGAATATGTACTGAACAAAATGTCTGGTAATATAGAGAGTCTGTTAAAGAGGTGTCTAGTGTGTTCTCATTACAGCAGTGTACTGAAATTAGTACTTAATCAGTAATGCACATAAATACTTTCTGAGAGATGAGAGTGAATCCCCTCTCCTTTGATTTTGCTTGAGATAAGGAAGCTCTGCTTTATTATTCAGGAGAAAAGATCAGAGAATGTCTCAAAAGTGTGGGGAAAAGAAAACAGGAGAAATACTGCTGTCTGTGTGTTCATTACTAGACAGTTTTTCACACAGCACGCTGCCACTGCTTTGAAAATGGATGCTTGGTTAGTAGAGATCCATGTCTGTGCAGCAGGATACATCTGCATGTATGCGAAATAGCGTCACAAATAAGCAGTGGCCGTAATTACTGCGAGAGCAGTGCAGAGATTTAACCTCGGGGTCACTGATCAGTCAGCAACAGGTTGTTGGGATGAAACATTTCCTTTTTACTGCCTGATTGTATTCAAAGTGTTGTCATCATTATAATTTTTAGGGGGTGTGATCTGCTAGAATACTCTGCATTTTTCTCCTTGAATTCCAAGACTCTCGCAGTTACGATCTTTTAGGTGAATTGGGCATCTCTACATTAGGATTAGTTTTCTGATTTTTTCTCCCAGCCTTTAACTTTACTCCAAACAAAATACTGATTTGTAGTCTTTCATTACTTACTCCATTTTCCTAGATAATTTTTTTTTCCTGTTGAAAATGTTGCCATCTGCCTTTTAGCCAAATTAAATTGAATGGTTTTATAAGGTGCCTTCCACACAAGACATTATCTTGAATCCGGGTGGCATTTCCTGCCTAACTTGTTTGGTGCAATAACTTGCTAAAGCCACGTGGGTTTTGGCAGCAGATAAACCTGCAAATGTATATTGAGCATACAAATGCAAGTCAGGCAAATACTTCATAACTAGAAGCACAAATTTTGACCTTACTGAGTGAAAAAAAAATGAGATAAATGTATCTGAAAGATCCATAGAGGGGATTCTTATTAAAAATAATACAAGTAAGAACCACAGCAAAAACCTTCTTTTTTTTTTTTTTTTTTTTTTTTTTTTAATCTTACACGCAACCTGTAATTTGGGAAAATTGTCTTTTTGTTTGTCACACTGTTTGTCACACTGTTTTGTTAACAGGACTTATCTTAATGCAGTGTAACTCAGTAATATCACTAGGAATGTAAGCAACAAACACACTGAAAGAGTAGCATACAGACTTCTGTGTAAGATTTATCTAAGCCTGTGGGAGCCTACGATAGGTGGGGTGGAATTCCTCCCACACAATTTTTAGAAGTTCACTGTTGATTGAGTGGGCTAACAAAGCTTCCTTCATCATCAAGGGAGAGAAATTAGTAGCTCTGGGGAAAGTCTGCCTGACATTTTAGAAGCCTGCCTCAGGATGTACCATTGCTTTCGCTGACCGTATTTACTTGGTCCTCCACAGAGTAGGGCAGACTGGAGAGGAAGCTGCAGATCCACTTGATCCACTTGATCTTCCACTTGGCCACATCATTCCAACTCGTGCTGCCTCTTGGACAAATGTCGCTGCAACAGCTTTCCATTTTGGTTACCTTTACTGATGTTTTCTTCTTTATCTCTAGGAGCCAAGCCATGGTCCAACATCATGGAGATCCTGGAGGAGAAGGATGGGGTTGATACTGAACTACTGGTGTACGCAATGACCTTGGTTAACAAGGTTTGTTTGCTTTGTTACTATTACTTGTAGCGATGATATTAGTATTTTCAGTTGCATAATACTGGTCTGTATTGAGAATATATGACAAAGAAGACCTGTCTCAAAGAAGTTGCAGGACCAGAGATGTTACAGTCACCCAGAGGCAGCAGCTGGCAGCAGCAGAATTGCTATTTTGCTCGTTGCTGTGCATAAACATATTACGACATGATTCCTCTTCCAAAGCTGGCACTACAGTGCAAAACAAAACTCAACAAACTAGCTTAACAAATTACCCAGAAGATAATGAAAGCAAGTACTGGTGAAAAGATCAAATGCTCACAAAGGCTTGCATTGTGCACAGTTTTCTAGTTCCAGATTGTTTAAATTATATTTTTTTTTCACTGCAAACCAAGTATGGTAAATTAAACAGGTCTGAGAGCTAGTGAGAGTGTTTCCACTTTAAAAACTGAGATAAAAACATGCTTTGATTTTTTCTTCTTTCTTTGTATTTTCTGGTATCATTTATTACAAGTAGTAGTTCTGCAGTAAAATCAAACATTTTCGGAAGTAAGCGATGTGGATGGAGAAAATGAAAGGCCTGCAAAAGTTAGAAATTTGTGAGTGTGAATTCCTTAAAAATTAGCATCTAGTCCTCTAATTCTAAACAAATCCTAGGATGACTAAAATTGAAAGTAAATCTTTTGAAGAACACAGAAGGTCAACATACTACTAGAAAATCAAAATAACTTTGTGTTTTATAATTATACTTAATAGGTCAGAGAATATTATTATTATTATTCATTATACTCATTTAAAGATCCAGAGTTTGTCAGTGGAGGTCATATACCAGGATGACACCTTTCTGTGCTTGTGGCTGGGGCAATGGGATGTTCTGTTTGTTTGTTTTTTAATAAAATGGTTTCTTAATGGCTGGTATTATCCATTCAAGATGCCTGAGAAGGCCTGATCTCTCCCAGTGACATCCCTGCTGTCACTGTCCTTTTACTTAGAGCTGCCCTTGCGCCTGCTTACATGGCAGTAAAGATCCTCTTGACTTTTAAAGACCATCTTACGTATTGACATGCTCGCATCTCCTGCTTGTTATGCTTTTGTCTGTAGCTGCTATTAAAGCTGAGGCTACTAGTTTTTAATGTTTCTGTTCTAAGCCTTGATGTATCATGTACTGATTTCTCTGTCTGAAATAATTCCCCCTCCTCCCCTGCCCCCATTGTAACTACCTGGTGTCTAACTTTCAAAAAATTGTTCTATATTGACTCCTTTGTCATCTTATAGTTAATTTATTTAGTCCGAGTTTTTCACTACATTTAAAGCTATTTTTAGGAGGAGGTAGTTCTTTAAAAGCAAACAAAAAGAAAAAGCATCTCACAGTCAAAGGAGTTATGAAGATCAAGGAATAGAGGAATCCCACAATGCCACACTTGTAATTATGATCTGGCTTATGGACAGTTTTATGATGTTTTTAATGGGATTTTTTTTCATGATTATAGAGAAAACAGCAAGCAGCATGTCACAGTTGTAATTTTTTTCCCCCACAGAGAATACAAAGAAGGCTCAGATGGTTTCAGCTTCTCCAGGCAAGGAATTGTCAAAGTTTTCAGTGCAGGCAGAAACTTCATGGGGAATTTATCTTAAGGAAACATACTTCTCCTACTCCATTTTCTTTTTCCATGTATACATTTACAGATTGCTTTCCTTACTGCTCAAAAACTGATACAAGAATTGTACCAATCCTTTTATCCTCATTCTCTCCTTTGTTGACGCTTAACCAATTTACTTATGCTACCATTTCATTAACCTTCTCTTAATTACAGGGGATTTACTCATTAATGAATCTCTAAAATTAGATTGATCTCAGTAGATATAATTCAAATTCTGTATAGTCCCAGTCTTTGTTACCTTCCTTTGGTTAGTTCGTATGGTCTGTTAGATCTTACTCTAATCCCTACTTTCTTTATTTTTATTGGTTTTTTCCCATATGGCCCTTTATTGGAAGTTTTACTGAGGTCCAAATAGATTAAACACTTTATATTTCCTTTTACATATAGACACACACACACGTACATAAATATATAAAAACCCCCACTCACCAAATGTAGAAATTGAATTCTGTGTTAAATTCAATTGGCTTTTCTGTTTACTTCCAGACTTTCACTTACATGTTGTTTTTTTAAATTTGCTACAAAACCTTTCTATTATTGTCATTATACCAGTAGTTTTGTAGTTGTAAAATTACTGATGACTCTCTTTTTACCTGTTTTTTAAGACTACATTTGTTCTCTTGTATTATACAATATTTTTGTTTTAAACAGGTAGGTAAAATTATGACTCAGTATGTAAAAATTAGTATGTTTTAGTGTAGCCAGATAAAGCACTGAATGCTTTTTAGCAGATCCAGTATACGACAAATTTAAGTACAAGCTTCCAGGCCAGTGATTAGCAGTGGGAGCTTAGAGTGCCACCCACCAGTGGTCCAGCAGCAGCAGCTGGAAAAGTCCTTTCGCAGGCCAGTGTGGTGTTAATGCAGCATCTGGCACATCCTTTCTTCAGTGACCTGCCTTAAGGACATTGCAGCTGCCACATTGGAGCAATGATCTTCTTACATCCTGTGTTCAGCATTGGCAGCAGCAGATGTTTTAGAAGAAGTTGTGGTTCTTGGGAAAATGCATGCATGAGACATGCTTCTTCCTATCCCAAAGCAATTGAAAACTCGGCTAATGCCCTTAAGTGTGTTTATTTACTACGTAAATTTACTGTGTTTTTCACCAAAGCATGTAGGATTTAGATAATATCTCTCTATATAGTGTGTGGGCCCATTATTGAAATCCAATCTGTTGGATGTTTAGTAACCAGAGCAGTACTTTTATGTTATTTGGACTTGCATGCAAAGCATGCACACCAAATACATTTAGTTGGACTTTCTGTTGTCTGTATTCTGTCTGCACCACTGCTTAGTGCTATGAATATTTTCTAAATGACAAAAGGCACTATACTTATTAATTTTGCTACCTAATGTCATCCAGCAATACACATTTAAAAAATCACAAATAAAAAGAGCCTTTCAGTCTGAAGCTAGGAATAGGTTAGTGCTAATTTACATTTGGCTTTGTTAATAAACAGAACTGAGGACAGGTCGAGATAAGGTTATTCTGCTGTTACCAGTTTCGTATGTCGTCTAATAGGATTTATCATGTAGGAAAACACTTGGCTTGTAATTCCATAGAACTGTTGTGGGTTTTTCTTTTCCACTGCCCATACAACTTCATCAGTTTCTTGCCTTTTTCCGTTGGGACAGTTACAGTTAGTGGTAGGTAAAATGTATTGTTTAGGCTTTGGTAAAAATGTGGTTAAGAAGATATATCAAGCTCAAAACTCTCAGGCTAGGTTTTTGGTTTTAATTTAGTTCACCATTCCAAAAGCAGCTGCTTGAGAGGGAAGAACTCAGTGTTGTGCAAGCATTCCCATAACGTCCTGAGAGCAACTTGCACAACTTGCACAAACAAATAAAACAATCTTAATTCAGGGATGTTTCCTCAAACCAAAACTGGATAGAGGCATAGGAATGACTCTTGACATTCTTATTTGGTCTTCTTTTGTAGACCTGAATTGTAAAGAGTTTGAGATTTGAAGTCCTTGTTTTCCTCTAAGCTAGGAGTACCACAACAAAATTCTGCAACAAAACAAAGACTATGGTTTAAACACAGTTCTCCAAGTGGCTATATTTTAATTCTGCGGTCAGGTTTTCATTTTTTAGGGTTGCTAGGTGTCAGTTTAGGAAAGGACAAAATGTACATGCTATGTATTACCAGCACCATTCAGGAAAATTTAGTTCCGTGGTCTTCAGTGGGTTTTAAACAGAGGCCCTAAATACTGTCCTGGACAGACACAAATGTTTAATCAGATCCTAAACATATCCTAACACTTTATTAGGGTTGTGCTAAGCATTCCTCTTTATTGTGCAATTCACTAGATAATCATCAGACAATAGTCCTGCAATGACTGAACAAGAAACACAGCTTGGCACATTTCCCAGTGCTTCATTTCATAGGAAAGAGGTGCTTAAACAGGGCAGGGTATGTCGGCTGTCTATTGCTCTCTCTCGTTATTCATGTAATTCCAACCAATTTTTCTGAATGTAAAGTTTCTTGGTAGAGGGAGGTAGCCCAGAACAGCTGTTCTCTTTTTCACTTTGCTGCTCAAAGCAACTTTGGGAAAGCCACACTCCAGAAAAACAGAATTAGAGCACAGTTCATCCCATCCTGGTCATGAGAAGCTGAAACTCTCTGGAGTTGTCTGCTTCTTGCCTGGGCTCTCTCTTTTTCTTGCTCTTTCTCTCTTCTAGTGGAAGTATAGATAAGTTACTTAGCTAATTAAATAGCTAGGAGAGAGGAAGCTACCTCATCACGAGTATCTCTTTGGAGAGCTAATCCAGAATAACTGTGTTGCTTCCAGACTGCACTCTCCCTTGTTTTGCAGTAGTGGTTCTGGATAGACTGATGCTCACAATGTGCCACTCTACAAGAAGGCTACAGTGTATGTTCAGTAGTTCCTGCTCAGCATCAGCAGGATTAGACTCATTTTTCTGCATCATCCATAAAGAGCAGTTAAAAATCAGCACAAGCTGAGCAGAAAATAATAGCAAACCAAAATAGCTGTGTTTTCTGTTGATTTTGTGTATGTCTGCAGGACTGGTGAAGTTCACTCATGCTCTGTTCAGAACTGTGCAATGTCCATGTCCTCTTCCCAAGCATCACTCTGCAGTACACTGTTGAGTGGCTTGATTCAGTCCCTCTTGCTACGTGCACTGCAGTGGAGTGTTTAAAGTACGTGGTGTACTGCAGAAGACCGCCTTCCATTACTTCTCAGTTTTTTGTATTCACCAAAAAAGGAAAAACAAAAAAAGTGCTTTCTCTCTTGAATATAGAGTGGGCACCATATAAAGCTCTGAATTCGAAGAGTTTATTTTCAATAGCTGTTGTTACTGGCATTCTTTATTTTCTAGTGTTCTAATGCTCCAGTGTCACTGGTAACAACTTACCCCATAATCAGGAATCTGTAACACTTTTAACATTTTGTTGGAGCTAAGAAGTCAGCATACCTTTAGTAAGACTTTTAAAGTTGAAAGGGAGGAAAGAAGTCAGTATCTCTGTAATATAAAACAATTTGTGCGCTGGGAGAATGACCTCTGCTGCAGGTGTTGAGGACAGTAGGCACATGGTGCAGGATATTTCCTGCTGTCCTGACATCACACAGCTGTGCATTTGACTTTTTCTTCTTAAGGCCAAAGTTACAAGAATCAGTAGGAAATCAGCTTCACTGGTTTTAGCTGAACCATTTTTTTCTCTCTCTTTGCTTTTATCCTTGTGTTTGATGCTTTAACTTTCTCTGTTCTTTAAATCTGTACTTGAATGAAGCCAGGAAGAATCCAACTGTGTATTTTAAAGACCCACATTTTCCATACTTTCATATGAAATAACAACATTGATTTGTTTTGCCAATTATTCATTTTTCTACACAGTGCATCGAGTTGTTTGTTAAAAGCTGTGCCACTTGTTTTTTATTTTCTAGCGGTGTCTCTAATCCCACATCATGGTTTTGTTTTATTGAAATCATACATAGCACCACTTGCCACCCGCTTTTAAAAACCTT